>NC_134423.1:12540000-13165000 GCF_030867145.1 Opisthocomus hoazin
GAAGGTCTCAACAGGGCCTTTCCTATTGGCATTGCCCAATTCAGCTCCACCTTGCAGAGAGGGTCTGACAAAGAGACAAACTTGGGCGTCCCAAAGCCAGAAGGAAATTTGGAGCAAGATGCTCCTGAGGGGGAAGTTTGAGCTAAGGACAAGTGGTTGCTTCTCCACCTGCTTTCATGCCCTGGAGCCCACCCACCAGGAAACTTTACCTGTGTGTTTGTGGTCCTTTTTGAGTCCAAATCAGATGGCAACAGTGAAGAAACACTGGTCCACAATCTGACAAAACTGTTCCTCCTGTTTCTGCTGGCAGGGGGACAACAGGCGCAGGCGCAGCCCAAGAAGGGGACCACCTCAAACATCCCCAGCATGGGCAGCCCACAGCTTTCTAAACAGAGTGCCCTCGTTGCATGCACAGATTTCTGGCAGAGGAGATGAAACAGTAGACATAAGGTGCATTCGAGCATCTACAGAGCTATTACTCAGCTGACAGAGAAACCAAATCCTTTCCCAGTGGTAAGAGGCAGAGACCCGTCCTATTAATTTGGAGAAGGCTGACGGGAAAGAAAACCACCCAGAACGGGTGGGATCGGAATAAGCTTGTTTCACCAGCTCGTCCTGGGATTATCTTCCATGTCAGGGCTGAACAACTTGTCCTACCGCTGTCTTTCGTCCCTCTAGACTGTATCAACCAACAGACTAGGTTAAATCTAGTGTATTAACTCAAAAGGGTAGGAATCAAAAAGTGAAATAAATCACAGATGCGGATTGATTTATATGGCTTAAATAAAGCCTTTCAAATGTAGATATTATCCACTGGAAACTCTTAATGAAAAGTTAGCAATGTTCTCAGAAGCAGAAATCTTCTCAGCATGAAGGCAGGACATCTATTAAAGCCAGTAAAATTAGATGAATGGGGCTCAAAGCTAGTGGTTTTTAATATACCAGTTGGACATTGCAAATTTAAGCTAATGCCATTTGGAAATAGTTCTGCTCCCAAGGTATTTCAAAGAGTAATTTAGCAGATATTTGAGGGATTAAGAGGTGCTGAAGTTACAGAAGATGATATTTTAATTTGTACTGTGGAACCTCAAGGAATATCATGAAAGACAGAGGCGACCTGCAGACAAGAGAAAGGAAGAAAGTCCTATCTGCATTTTTAAGCAGTTCAAATGCCACAGGTATAATTGGCCTCAGGTGAATCATGTTAGCGGTGGTGTTCTCCAGAATAAACGTCAATTGGCTGATGAAACAACCTTCAAAACTATTTTGACACCGAGACCAAGATGTTTTAAGTCAGCAGCCAGCAAGTTGGGCACTGAAGGCTTCTGGAAAGGAGCCCTTCATTTGCTGCCCAAGTAGAGTTGTGAGATTCAGCTGCTGAAAACTTGCTGCCAAGGAGGCTTCAGCCTCTCTTCCTGACATCTCAACCCTGACAGACACATTGAGCTGTGATATGATTTCTAAATCAAAATATGTGTCTTGGAGGCATTAAGATTAAAAAATGAGTGAAAAATGAAAACCGTCAATGGGAAGATGCTGGAGAAACCACTTGCAACAAGACATGTGCCATGCAGGTGTCCCCATAGAGTGGCCTTCTAGCAGCCTCCAAAACACGAATGAGCTGAACACCACCGGAGGGCTCTCAGCTGCTTTGAGAGAACTCTATGCCATTTTATGTGTTTCCCATTAAAAGAAAAGCTTTAAAGAATCTAAACTTTAAAGTAGCCAGAAACCATTCACCACCCACAGAGCCACCGAGCCATGTCACCTACCCAAGGACCCAGGGCTGGAGACAGCCACGGCCATCTCCAACCCCCCAACCAGAGGGACACAGAGGGCATCGCAGCAAAGAGGAGGGTACAAGCGCTGCAGGAAGATTGAGAGGTCCCCACCGACCAGTGACACTAACAGCTGCTGGTTTTCTTTTGCTACTTACCAAAAAAAGAAGGAAAAAAGATGAGAAAAAAAGTATTTACCCCATTTATAACGTGGCTCTGGATTGGCGTATTAATTATTGATACATCTAGAGATGAAAGCAGTCTCCAAACACCTCCCGTTGCGTCAAACTCGTGTGAGAGGTTTCCATCCATCAAACTCACTGGAAAGGAACAGCCTAAGAGCAAGTCTCCAGCTGGAGGAGAAAGCAAAGGGAAAGGGAAGACCACCCTGCCAGGAGAGAGGTCCCAACGCCCAAACCAACTCCAGGAGCAGCAAAGGAGCCGGTCCTCCGAAACTCACCACTGGACACAACTTTGGGTAAGGGTTGAAGTGACCACCTCACTGAATGAGGCGGGTGTCCTGGTGACGGAGGATGCGGAGAAGGCAGAGCTAATGAATGCCTTCTTTGCTTCAGTCTTCAGTGCTAAGACTGGCCCTCAGGAATCCCAGGCCCCGGAGGTAAGAGAAGAAGCCTACAGAGAGGACGACTTTCCCTTGGTCGAGGAGGACTGTGTGAGGGATCGCTTAAGCGATCTGGATGTCCACAAATCCATGGGCCCCGATGGAATGCACCCACGAGTGCTGAGGGAGCTGGCGGATGTCATTGCTGAGCCACTCTCCATCATCTTTGAGAGGTCCTGGAGGACTGGAGAGGTGCCCGAGGACTGGAGAAAGGCCAATGTCACTCCAATCTTCAAAAAGGGCAAGAAGGAGGACCCAGGGAACTACAGGCCGGTCAGCCTCACCTCCATCCCGGGAAAGGTGATGGAGCAGCTTATCCTGGAGGCCATCATCAAGCAAGTGGAAGAAAAGAAGGTTATCAGGAGTAGTCAGCATGGATTCACCAAGGGGAAATCATGCCTGACCAATCTGATAGCTTTCTACGATGACATGACTGGCTGGGTAGATGAAGGGAGAGCTGTGGATGTTATCTACCTTGACTTCAGCAAGGCTTTCGACACAGTCTCCCATGATATCCTCCTGGGGAAGCTCAGGAAGTGTGGGCTGGATGAGTGGTCGGTGAAGTGGATAGAGAACTGGCTGAATGGCAGAACTCAGAGGGTTGTCATCAGCGGCGCTGAGTCTAGTTGGAGGCTGGTGACAAGTGGTGTCCCTCAGGGGTCAGTACTGGGCCCAGTCTTGTTTAACTTCTTCATCAACGACCTGGATGAAGAGTTAGAATGTACCCTCAGCAAGTTTGCTGACGACACCAAACTGGGAGGTGTGGTAGATACACCAGAAGGCTGTGCTGCCATTCAGCATGACCTGGATAGGCTGGAAAGCTGGGCAGAGAGGAACCTGATGAGGTTCAACAAGGGCAAGTGCAGGGTCCTGCACCTGGGGAGGAACAACCTCATGCACCAGTACAGGCTTGGGGTGGACCTGCTGGAGAGCAGCTCTGCGGAGAGGGACCTGGGTGTCCTGGTGGACGACAGGTTAACTATGAGCCAGCAGTGTGCCCTGGCTTCCAAGAAGGCCAATGGGATCCTGGGGTGCATCAAGAAGAGTGTGGCCAGCAGGACAAGGGAGGTTCTCCTTCCCCTCTACACTACCCTGGTGAGGCCTCATCTGGAGTACTGTGTCCAGTTCTCGGCTCCCCAGTTCAAGAAGGATGAAGAGCTACTGGAGAGAGTCCAGCGGAGGGCTACAAGGATGGTGAGGGGACTGGAACATCTCTCCTACGAGGAGAGGTTGAGGGAACTGGGCTTGTTCAGCCTGAAGAAGAGAAGGCTGCGAGGGGACCTTATAAATGCCTACAAATATCTGAAGGGTGGGTGTCAGGAGGATGGGGCCAAGCTCTTTTCAGTGGTGCCCAGTGACAGGACAAGGGGTAATGGGCACAAACTGAGGCACAGGAAGTTCCATCTGAACATGAGGAGGAACTTCTTCTCTCTGAGGGTGACGGAGCACTGTCCCAGGCTGCCCAGGGAGGTTGTGGAGTCTCCTTCTCTGGAGATATTCAAGACCCGCCTGGACAAGGTCCTGTGCAGCCTGCTGTAGGTGACCCTGCTTCAGCGGGGAGGTTGGACTAGATGACCCACAGAGGTCCCTTCCAACCCCTACTATTCTGTGATTCTGTGATTCATGGGCACATGCAAATTGATCTTGGGGGGTGAAGGTGACAATGTAAATACAAGCTCCTGCTGGATGCAATCATCTGCTCTGCAGTGGGTGCTCCAGACTTCGGCAGAGCGCTGCTCTGAGAAAGGCTGGCTACAAATTCTTAATTCATGCTAAAAAGCTGAGCGAAACTCCTGGATGTGAATTTGCAGCCTCCCATCTGGAGCCAGGTGGCAGCGACAACCTGGTGCCACCCTAGCAGCCGTGTGTCCTCCTTGAAGAGGTGCCTGAGCTGGAAAAAGCAGGAAAACCTCCCATGGCAAGTGGAAGAAAAATTTCATTTTCAGGTCGGGCAGGCACCGTCGTGGGGATCTGGTCTCGTCCCACTCCCAGAGTCACTCTGACAAGGAGGGGAAGCAGGAAATGATTGAAACTCCAGAGAAGGATGAAGGAGACATTGCTCCGTGGTGTAATTACCTGCACTGGATTGCAGCCAGGACACTGCCCGACATCAGGTCTGAGTCCAGCTGTGCAGATTCATCACGACTGAAACACAGTCGTGGCATTTAGCCGATTCCTTCCTTCGGGAGCAATGCAAGGACAATTTGAGCAGCAGGGCGAGAAAGGCCTGGAGCAATTCTCATGCTCAAGGGTGGCCGTGCCATGGTGGTCCCCACATCACGGGAGATCCCTGCTCACTGTTGCATGGCACAGGGCTGCCTTTTCCTCCTGCCCACTCGCCCCCAGGTGCAGCAGACCCCAAATATCAGTGGTGACGAGGCTCATCCCAGACCAGCTTTGCGATGGTGGTGGGATGGGGACCATATCACCCCAGCATGGCTTTGCAAGGTGCACAGGGACACCTCATCTTTCTGTTACACTTAAGAGCATCCCATTGGCAAGGCAGACAAAACATATTTCATTTTCTGCAGTACAGCTGAAGAATTGAGCACCCATGGGTGCCTGAGCCCATGCTGTGAGGAATGAGGCAGGCAGAGAATGTGTTATTTTGCTTTCTCCATTTGAAGACAGCAGTCTATGTCCTGCTCTGACACCCGGCCACCCCTTCCCTCTGGACAAGCTGCCTCAGTTTCCCTTCATCACTGATGGGGGGGTGGGTGGAGCACACCGCAGTCAGGTGCTGCCCTCCTTTCACCCAGTCCCAGGGGAGCTGGATCCCATTATTTCAGCTCTCATGAGATCTTCAGTGCAACCTTGGTGCCTCCAGATCTAGATACTGCAACAAGTATCCACGAGTCCAAACTTCCTTTGTCACCTGGAGACAATACATCTAGCATTTAGTAAATGCACAAATAAAGACTGAAAAAATAGATAGGCAGCTACAAGACATCCAATCCATTTTGGTAGTTACTTCCCAGGGTTTGAGAGACATTGTTCAGTGCTTGTGGTGGCCACACTTTGTCATGTGCCTCCAGCTGCAGTACTTTGCACAAAAACTGTCCGAATCTTTCTGATGGGCGTTGGTGAAGTACTTCTAACTGTTGAAGCAATGAAGGGCTTCTCATGGTCATCCAACAGACTCCGTGAGTCTGTGGTATGTGTTCTTACTCCAGAGAGGGGCTGGCTTTGCAACCGCACGGGGCTGGTCAGGAGGTCTCACCACTTTCTCAGAGAGGTGGTGGCATTTGCCTGTGGGTGTCAGACCAGTGGGTCCATCAGCTGTGAAGGGATGTCACCACTGAACGACCAAGTGCCAGGGGAGGGAACCAGAAGTGGAGGGGCATTTTAAAAGGCACCTAAAGAAAAAATGACAGAGGTGTATTCCCCATGGTGGGAAGCTTTTCAGTTGAGATTTTTCATTAGAAAGGGCTCTTGCACCCCGCGGGCCTCCAAGCAGAGGTCCCATGAGGGGAGGATCTTCATGAGATTGGGAGGAAGCTTTCTCTTGGAAATGACTGTCCCGTGAACAAGCAAACAGCCTCACAGGAAGGAGCTGTGCGGTGGTGGGGCAAGCTCCTGGGGAAGGACATGCCATGAGGGGAGATGTACTCGTGTGAGGGTCCCCTCTTGCTGCAAGCAAGACAACAGACACACCCTTGCACATAGCAGCAGGAACCGTCTTGGTCTGCTCCTCCCAGGTGCCTTGATCACGAGGACGTGGGGGCCCTCCTTTTCCTTCCAACCAACTTTCTGAAAGACACAATTACCACCCCCCGCCCGAGAAACCCCTGAAAGACCTGAACTCACACAGATATCCAGGTTCCCCCTGAGACCTCACCCGGTGGCCACGGTCAAAGAGACACAGGCAGGTTTGGTTGGGCAGGTACTTGGGTACAGACTATTTTTATCTGCTGTTATTAAGGGTGGCTGCAGGACATCTCCAGTGACAGAATAAGGGTTTAATCAGCCTCATTCCACCAGAAAGCCTGGATCCAATGCTAATTCACGGGGGACTCTCTACCTTCGGGGTTTGTACAATCGCTGAATCTTTAACAGCTTGTCCTCATGCAACCCAACTTTTTTTTTTTCTGAGTCTGGAAGCTTCCTCTCCTGCTCATCAGCAAATCAAATTTCTTAATAGCAAAGTGAAATAACCTGAGAAGTAATGGAAAAAAGGGAAGGATTAAGTTTTCCCAGGGACCTTGATCTCTTTTATCATCTCATTGTCATCAGAGGGGTGGTTTTCTTTCAATCTAATTATCTAGTGGATATGTGTTACTGGCTCTCTTATGCATCTCGGCTTCCATCAAAACAAAAAAAGAAGATAAATCCCCGTTATTGTTTTTTGATGAGAAATTCATGATAATAACTTACATTTGGGAAATAATTTCAGTGAGTTTACCTTGTTTTCCTGAGACATGTCCCACGGGAGCTCTGCAATGGAAGAAATGGCCATGAGGAAGAGAGACAGCTGTTGCTAAGATGAAGGAAAGCATATGCATGCCCAATATGCTTCCTGAAGGACTTGACCCAGGTGTTCAAAAACTGTAATCCATGTGAGGCGCTCCATGGCTGGTGGCCGCTTTTGGGGAGGACTTCAAGCAAGCAGGGTCCAGCCAAGATCCTTCTTCACTTGGCCATGAAACAGTGAGGAGACAACTGTAAAAAAAAAGGGGCTGATTGCTGAAGGCATGAGGGATGTATCAGGGAAGAGTTGCCTGGGACCATGGAAGGAGTGACAGTGCAAGATGAGGACCCTGCAGAAAGACGTGATGGGAGGCGAGGCAGGAGGTATCTGCCCTTGATAACGGAGATGGAGACAGCAACACAGGAGATGAGGGTGTGCATGGGGAGAGATGGGGCAGGCCAAGAAGATGGTCCTACTGGAGAAGGTGGACTCAGGCAGAAAGAAATGGGAAGGGACAACCATGGGGATCAGGTCAGCAGGCAGCAAGTGGTGTCCTGCCCTGCCTGGGGATTTAAAGGCAGCAGCATCTGGTAATGCAAGTAATTACACAGCTGAGCTTCCCCTTCCAGAAACAGCTCAACATCTCTCTTGGCTCGTCAAGGTCACACATGTAAACTAGGGATGTATTTGGTTGTCTGTAGGAAACGCTGAGCTTCTCTCTCAGGCAGTAGCATGATTCAGGCAACCAGGGATTTCAGAAAAAAACACCAAGACTGTGAAAATACAGGAGGAAGGGGAAATCTCCAGACAAAAACATCCTCCAGAGCCTGTTCCCCTTGAAACGGAGCTCCTTTACTGTCCCACCACAGCTTGTGTAAGAGCATCCCTATTACAAGAACATCAAGGTGCCTCCTGGAGACATAATTTGCACCCACCTCACACTGATAAAGTGAAGGGGAAGGAAGCCCTCTTTTTTTTTTTCTGTCTCCCGAAAGGCTCAAATAATTGCCATCAGTGCCAGCCATCTTCCACATGACCAGCACATTACAGACAACATACCCAATAGATGCTCCATCACTAAGCTTATTACAGGAGAAAGGTGTGTCTTCTCTTTCTCATAGCTGCTTGTTGCTAATTTAATACAGTAACTAGACATGGAGTATTTAAGCAAACATATTTGTGCTTCTTGACAATGCCTGTCACTTCTGGAGATGTTCCTCTTGCTGGGGGTCACTTGAGCCCTCTCCCTGGCATGAGGAGCAAAGCGGGCTTCTTGGAGAAATGTGTTTAAGCAGCATCACTTGCAAAGGTGGAAAGGGCATTGAGTGTCTATGTCCAAAGAAAACATATGGGGCTTGGGACGCGTTGATTCACCCTTCCCAGGAGGAAGGAACACTGAGCTGGGCTAGCAGAGGAGACAACGTCCTGCTGCAGGCTGACCATGCCAGCATCAAGAAGGTTAAATATCAGCAGTACAGTGGGGACGAGACCTCAGCACAAAAATTGAGATACATTGAGAACAAAATTAATCCAGGGCACCACGGGATGTAGCATGAAAAAATTATTTAACTGCCTGCCCACCAATCCCTGCAGCCTGGTAATGCACAAACAGCACTGAGCTGCTGATTTATAAATGAGCGTTTGACCCGGTCAGAGCTGTTGATAGCTGGTGGGAAGCAGTACCTGCCAGGAATGCCGAGGTAGCTCTGAGTCACACTGGCAGGAACAAGAGGTGGAGGAGGAACATAGCTTCAAAGCAGCCCAACTTGATGCTTGCAGCCCCAAAGAGAGCTTGGAGAGCAGGGCTTATTCCTTCCCCAAGATGATGAAGACCTAGTGACATCGCCCCAGGGCTTCACACACTTCCTTGTCACCAAAGTCTCTCTGGTGCAGACCATCACAGGGATTTGCCCCTGCTCCACATCACATTACCAAACACATAACATACATAATCAGTCAAATCCCCCGCTAATGACACATTTGCTTAAAACACTTGGTTCAAGAGGAATGGTGGTTGTGGTTAGGAGAAGTTGCAGCATGCAACAGGTAGAGCGAGAAAGAGAAACAGTCCAAAAGCCAAAATTTATTTGAAGAAGATGGAGAGAAAGAGAGAGAGACTTTATAGTTAGATTGATGGTGATATATGAGGGCAAGAGAGATAATGCAGAAAGGAACAGGCATCGATTTATATTGAAAGATATTCCAGATAAACAGGAGACGGATAGATGAATAGATATAAATGGATTAGACCAATAGACTGTAGGAATGGAAAGGAAAAAAAAAACCCAAATGAATACCTAGAGAGAGCTTTATTTCCCAAATAAATCCTGATCTCCCATATCAGTCTTTGGTCTGCAGACATAAAACACACCTTCTTTGACAGAAGGGGGAGAGAAATGATAAAACCTTCCTCTCCCTTTTCCCAGTCTCCGGTAATCATGCTGCCAAGGCAGCATTCACTCCTGACACACGGGGAGCTCAGAGCATGACTGTAACCCCAAAGCCCCCCAGAAGAACTGGCAAACGCTGCTGCTTTTCCCCGGTACACACCCCTGCAAGGAGAGGAGCTGGTACTCCAGGGTGTACAGAGCAAGGGCTCTCTCCATCCTCCATTTCACTCCGGCGAGGAACTTGCACTTACACAACATCATCTACGCTGAAGACAGCTAACGCCACAGATGATGGGCTTCCCGTCCACTGCTGCTTTATTTCTAGACCACAGGAAAAAGAAAAAAAGGAAGGTAATTTCATTGTAGAAGGTGGAAATTTGTTACGATTTACCGTATTTTCTTGCCAATGTGTTCTGTCCGTCATGTTGACAGTTCCCAGGAAGAAGAAGATGGGGCTCAGCAGACCTGTGAGATGCCTGCAACCTTTGCTGGCACCACTTCTGTGCTTGCCAGGAATGGAAGTCTCACTGGAGACCCAGAAACTACTCAAGTTGTGACTCAATCCTGCATAAGGCCGGAGTAAGAGCTTGCTGTGCACAGAGTTTGACCCAGCCCAGCCTCCCTCCCGGCCCGACAGAGCTCTGGATGATGGGGAGAGTGAGGAAAGGCTGTAGCTGCATCGCAGGCCTGCTTGGTGGAGGTGTAAGAGGCAACATTATACATCCACAAGAGAGAAAACACCTCCTTGCTTAGACAGATGGAGAGGTATAAAACCAAGGAAGAGATGGATGGATGGAGAGCAGGGTTTGGGGGCCATGTGCCTGGTGGGAGCCATCACCCTTCCATGAGCCAGGCTGGCAGCGTACAAGCATGCATCTTTTGGGATCAGCCTAACCAAAACCACCTTGAGTCATGTTGTGTTTGCTAGACAGTTGGAGCAAGCACATGGAGCACCGGGGGAAAAAAAAATCCCTTTTATCCTAATGCAAACCTTCAGGGAAAGAATGCGAGCACAGGCTGCTTAGCTGCAGGGCACAACCATCTGGGGGAACTCACTGCTGTGGGACATCACCGAGATCAAGGGGTCCAAAAAGAAAGAGTTATTGAGAGAGATCCTGCCACAAAAATCTATCAGGAGTGATGGGTAGACAGTCTGGGGACGGTTCGGATGCGTGCTGCCGGGTTTCTGATCTGCATAGGAGAAGTGAGGTTTGATGGCGGGGGGGGTCCCCGAAAGCACTTGCTACCTGGGGGCTTTGACGTTGACGTTCAGCTTCTGAAAGAGACCCCAAGGATAAACCTTGACAGTGAAAAATTAAACCCTGCTTCCCCCCCAAAAAAATTACCTGCAAGGCATTTATTCTAAATATATCTCCTCCGTCACAGCTCATATTGTGAGCGGTGCGTTAATACAAACGGCAGGACGTTGACAGAGGCGGGTGGCGGGGGAGAAATGGGTTGGAGCATCGCGGGCAGGCACGGGCTGTCCCTGGTGTCCCCACAGGACCCTTCTCTTTGTGAGAGATGGGGTGTGGGGAGCATCAGTGCAGGAGGAACGTGGGAGAAAGCAGGCGTGGGGTTTCAGGAGCGCAGGAGGGGGTGTCAGTGTGGAGCTGGAGGTATATTTAGGTGCTTGGGGGTGAGAAGGAAGAGAGGTGTGTGGTGGGGACAACTGCGTGTGTGAGTCATAGTCCACGATGGTATGTAAGTGAGCTGTGGTGGGGGGATGCTGGGGATGTCCCCGAGGACGGGCGATCCCTAGGCAGGGTGGTGCAAGGGGGTGATAGATGCTCTGGGCATCCCTCCAGGACAGGGTTTCTCCTAGCAAGCCAGAGACACTGACACACCCCACAGCCACCTGTGCTTCACACAGACAATGGTCTCCATTTATTTCCTTCCATAGAGCATCACCAGACCATGGTGCAGGTGAGATGATGCACCCCAAAGCGGTCCTGGCTTGCCCTGCTGGCATCACAGCTAGGGCCTCCAGAGATGCAAGCTTGCCCCTGCAAAACCTGGGGCCAATGCGGTGGCTGTCATTGCTGTCAGGGTACAGCAACAGGGCTGCAATCCCACCACCCCACTCTGAGTGCAAAACAACCTCCTGCACCATTCAAAGGCTCATGGAGATGTCCAAGGTGATCATTGGTGTCGAACTTCCATCTACTCAGAAGAAACAGCTGAGAGGGGCCCAGGTGTTCCCACCAAAGTGATAGGGCACTCAGCATCTGTCCCCAGGGTCTGGCCAAAGACAGGCAACTGCACATCACCCCTGCCATCCAGGAGAGAAGAGCTATGTTTCCAGCCCATTTTTGCTGTTTTGCACGAAAAATTTTCCAGAGTAGCCCCAGAGACCTGGACACCCCAGAGGTTTGCATGTGGGCAAGCGCCAGCGGGGCCTTCCTCCTAATGAACACAAAATCTGGCCATAAATCCTGCCAAAACCCCAGAGTAGAAGACAGAAGGCAGCCAGAGGAATATGCATCAATAAATTAAGTTTTATAGAAATGCAGAGCTTTTATATAGTTGCTGAATTTCAATGAAACTCAATGGCTACTGCAGGATGCTCGGGGCTGGGTGGGACCAACCCATCTGCTCCATATGAACATCAGGTTTCCAACATGGCTTCAAAGAAACAAGTGGTTTGTGTTTTCTTTCCCTCCAAAGGGTGGCAGGACACAACCATTTCTTTGTCCAACTTTGCTGGAGTCAAAAGTCACCTGGAGTGGGATTTCAGCAGATGCACCTGCATTTGCGTGGTGTTGGTGCTACAACATCTCACAGGGGTATCGCTCCCAGCTTCAGCTGCCTGGGGCTCACACAGCACCCCTTCATCAGGCCTGATCCTGCACGCCCAGGAAGGTTAGCATCTCCTTTGCCCAAACCTATAGCCTCCTTGACTTCACCATGTATTGACAGAGTGATATTGAGACCTGCGGAGCCAAACCTCTGAAGGGAGCATCTCCACGCCACCATCAACAAGCACACAGCTCCTCCAGCCCAGCATCAAATTTATATCCAAAATGTGTTTTCTGAACGATGCTCTAGCCCCATTGCAAGGCAAATCCCTCTTGCCACTGGAGTCCTCCATCCCTTGTTCTGACCATGATGGACATTTAACCAAGCTTCTACCAAGTCAACCCAGCATTGTTCCCACCAGGGAGCCTACAAAGAGCATCAGCTGGGGAGGGCTTTCCACTCCCAAAAATAACAAGCAGTGGAGATGTCTCCAGGGCATCAATCTGCCCTCCAAGCTCAACCCATCCTTGGGAACTACCAGCCTGGAGTACCCAGAGGCTGCTTGCAAGCACCTGCAGAAGGACACCCACTTCCAGTCTGCTCCTCCTTGCACCTGAGCCCTTTTCCAAGGTCCTGGGATACACTGGGAGAAATCCCCACAATACATCAGACCATCAGCAATGCTCAGAGCAGCTCAGATACCTTCCCTGCAGCTCCAATGTCCCTTGGCCAGCTGCATTCCTATGTCTAGTGCTGACAGCTTTGAGCATCAGGCAGAGTAATAACACTCTTTGTGTCATTCAAAGGGCAACTTATAAATTTTTGAAGAGCTTCTGTTGGCGGTGATAGAGATCAAGGGCTGCAAGCAACGCTGATCCATCGCAGAGGAAACCTAGTTTGTCAGCAATTTGCAGACGTTGGTTTGATGTCAGTGCACTTGCAATGATGCCAAATGCTCCCCGGTTCCCTGTGGTCCTGCCACCCTGCCTGCCCACAGGAATTACCTGCAGGGATACATCTATAACAGCAACCTTTACCCGTGCAGATTAAAGAGAGGAGGTCCTGGGCTGCAGATGGGTATGCACAAGAAATATATTGGCTTGTTCTAGCTCATTTCGACCCCCGCCATTCATACATCTCTATATGACGTACCTACAAGTGTGCACACATGGGGGCTATTACTTCCCTTGTTTTGTTCTGCAAGAAAATGAAAGCTCATGGAAAATTTAGAAAAATGGGGGGGGAAAAAAAATCTGATTTTTGCAAGCATTTTAGCATTGACAGGACTTCATATTTTGACAGGGTGGCTGCACCGAAACATCCCCAGCCCACCTCTGTCTCTGTATAGCCTCATCACCTACGCATCTTCAAAGGCATCGCAGGTGTTGGCATGGTCCCACCATGTGTCTGGTGGGCAGGGTATCTGGATGCATCCCTGCTGGGAGCAGGGAGGTGTAGAGGGTTAAGGTGGGCAGCAGCATCCCATGGCTCAGCCCTCCTGTGGTATAAATACTTATTTCTATCCCTCCTGGCATGGAAAAGTATAAAAAAATTTATATTAAATGATATAATTTTACATAACATTTATATAAATGTATAACCCTCTAGGAATATGAGTATGTTCTGCAATGGGGCGTGCTCAGGAGCATGGACCAGCAGCACCAGGCTCAGCAAATCCATCCTATGGGCATCACGAGCAGGACTAAACTGACACCCCCTTAGTGACCTTTTTGGGGTTCAGTCTAGTGGGGTGCAAAGTTCTGGAGCTATGTGCTCATGTGAGATGTCGGCTGTGCTGGATGAGACCCAGGAGATGGATACCACCCTGCCTCCACTCCACCAGCACAGCCAGCTTTGGGTTTTTCTGTTTAACAAATTCACAAATACTTATGGGATGACCAGGACAGCTTTTTCCCTGCCACTCCTCTCCCTCTCCTCCCCCCTCTAACAGCTCACAGTGCACAAAATCAAGTCACACATCAGGACTCTTCAAGGGATGCTCTGGGCCGGACCATTCTCCAACAGCCAGCAAGCAAGGGCCAGATCCTGCCCTACCACCACCTCTTTTGTTACTCTCAGCCTAATTAAATTCAAGACAGCCTCTTACTAGAGACAAAGGAGGCTGGGGGGTAGGTCTGCTCCTCCTTAGCTGTTGGTTTTATGAAGTCCTCTGTGTTTATTTGGGCATGGCCTCCAATGAACTGAGCTGAAGGTGGATGTAAGCACAATGGGGGACTATGTCAGGGCATTTCCAAGATCCTCTTTCCAACCGGAAAACATCAGCTTGGAGCAATAAATGCATCTCTAGTTAAGGAAGGATGGGAAAAAAAAAATAAACAGAAAATAACCCAAACACAGTGGACTGAGTAGGAATTTGGCTTTTGGTTGCCCATGTGTGGACACCAAGTTGGGGTGAGTCAGGGACAAGAGACCCTGGCGCCACCTCCCCATCAAATTTTAATTACTTTTCTCAATTTCTCCTAACGGTCTGATATTAACTTGACATTACTAAAGGAGGTCTTGCAGCATTAGAAACGCCCCTGCTTCTTTAAAACCAGCTCTGCTCTCTCATCCTTACTGTGGGCTTTGACACATCCCTACAAACCAGAGGTGATGCTGAGTGATTCCAAACAAATCTCCCTTGGCAAAATAATGCACTAAACACGCGAGACCAAGGCTTGGATACATGGGACGAAGTCCTGCCTATATCCCCATGCAGCTCCCCTGGGCAGGGGAGCCTTGCCACAGCATCACATCCCCAGATACTCTTTCCCTCTTGCCAATTAAACAGTTTTGCTTAAAAATAAAAATAAAGCAGAAGCCATTGTCAGTGTACTGCAAAGCTCGCGGGAGCAAGGAGAAACTCAAAAGAAGTCTGAGGCCACGGTGCCCCAGCACCTGCAAGCAAATATATCACGTAATCCCACTCCTAAATGGATTAAATTCCTTCTTAAAACCTGATGGCCCCTGGCTGTCCTCAAAATCCCTCCAGAAACTCTCCTGATAGTCAAGAACCATTCAGTAATTTTTTAAGCGTCTACACCCTAATTGGCTCTACTGCTCGGTGCTGTGACTGTGCCTCTCGTTTCATCTGCAGAAACAACAAATGCACGCAGTATTCAATTCCCTCCAACTTAAAAGCTGCTTTATAGCCCATAGAGGAAGAGATTACTGCTTGGATCCCAAACACGCAATGTAGAAGCCTGAAATGTTGTGCTTTCTAATGCGCTCATGTATTTTAAAACCCCCTTTTTTCTCTGTTTTAAATCAGAGTTAAAGTTTGCCTGCACATATTGGCTACATTTTGGTATAATTAAAAATACAGAGTTTGGGATTGTACTTACTGCCGTAGTAGCTTTGCTCAAGTCAACAAAGTAGGGCTGGAAATACCACATGCCTGGCAAGAAACTCAGCTTCAGGTTGCAGGGGACCGATGACTGGAAGGACGGCCAACGGCAGCACGTCGATGAACATCCTCTTCCTTTTTGCACCTGCCTTTCTATTTCTGCACCTGCTGGGGAAGAGCACAATTATTAGTAATTAAAATAATTAAGAGGGTAATCAGAGCAGGGCAACTGCTGGATCCCCAGTGCTCTCACTGAAGACCCTGGAGCTGCAGCTACATGCATAGAGCGGGGCACTTCCCTAAGGGTTCAGTGCTTGCACCCTGTTTCCACGATAAATAAGGAGAAACAAGTAAAAATCAAGCAGAGTTCAAGATTTATGTGGTTTCTGGCTTTTTATCCCCATTAAAACATCCAGTCTGGAGCCACAGGGCATGGGTGGGGACCTCAAACCCATTCTGAGCTCCAGGGCCATAGGCCATAACCAGGAGCAATATCAGCTGTTGGGGGGGTGGGTCCCTTTTCTGACCCGAACCGCCTCTTCTCTGCACCAGCCAGAACAGCTAGCACAGTACCTCTCCTCCTCCTCCCCTCCACTGTTTTGGCTGCCTCCCGATTTCCATTTTAAGTGACAATCAAATCCCCATCAGGGCTGCCGTTCGCGGGAGCGGGCTGCAGCAGGGAATATTCACTCCTGTCAGATTGCCTGGTATGAGATGGTCAAGGACCGGCACGCGCAGGTGACTGGCCCACAACCAGCACCCATGCTGCTTGCTCCAGCCTGGGCTTCCCCTCCATCACTCCAGGTCCCACCAGGCCGGTCTGGCCATGCACAATACAAAATGGCCATCGAAGGGTCTGGCAGCTCACAGGCAGGTCAGGCAACAGCGTCGTCCACAACAAGCCCGAGCAGACAGTGATGGGTGGAGCGTTGTGGGATTTGCAGGGACCCTGTAACTTGCCTCAGTGCCTTGCCAGCTCCTTTTCCTACCCAAGGCAATCTGCTCCATGAAGCCAGGAGGAGATGCCAGCCCACCACACAGCCAAGTTCATGTAGTTTTCAATAAGGCACTTGTTATTCTTGCTATCAGCCCCAAGGAGCAGCTCTGGTCCCACCACCAGCACTGGGAGCCAGGCATCCCCTGAGCAGCACGGCCACAGGAGAATTTCTGGAACCATCAAGGTCTCCAGCAGCCCCCAGGACACCCAAGCTCCCCACAGCCAGCCTACCTTATTGACCATGCCATTCCTTCACAGTTTCTTTTTCCCTTAATTAAATCAGCACTTTCTAACAGATAATGAAGAGCAGCTGTGTTTCCTCCTGAGAAGATTTATCCCCACCCCACAAGCCTCTGGTAGCTCCATTTTCTCTCCTCCAGCCCCAGGACCCAGTTCAGCCCTCCAAACCACCACTGCTGTTAAAGCACAGGAAATTTTCCATCAGCCCTCTGCCACGTTACCCCATCACCCACCCATCACGCTGCACTTTGTGTTTGCCTCGAAACTGAAGGAAGTTCAGCCTATTTGATCCTCGGATTCTTGAAATGCAATTTTTCAACAGCTGGAGACAAGGATTTATCCCTTACCAAAAGAAGCTACAACCCCTTGTAGCAGCACCGGCCATCAGCAGGGGATTTTTTTGAAAGGGAAGGAAAGAAAAACAAGCTTAAGTTATTTCTGCAAAGGAGGGGGAAAAAACAATACCTTTTCCTGCTGCTGGCATGCTGCTTTGATCTTTACTTTGTAGTTGCCATAGTGACAAATAAAAAACGCATAGGTAGAATAAGTTGCTGAAAGTTGATGATGTCCTATATGTGTATCTCCAGTGCGCACGAGCACAGCCTGCAAACATCCCCCCAGCTGCTGCTACGTATGCACGGCTTCGGTGTACGGCTCACAGGGAGTACTTATGCTCTGCCTCACGTAAAGTGATACTCAGGCACATCTCAGGCACAAAAAGGTCTTCACTGGTGCGTCGTGTCTGGAGGAAGGAGGTAGAAGGCTTGTCTCATCTGCAAAATTAAATCGTAGTCTTGTAACTTGGTGATGGACCATCACCATCCTCATCCAGAAATAGAGGGGATTTGGATGCTGAGGATGGGGGAGCAGTAAAAGGGGTATAAAACAGCCGAGGAAGAGAGTGGGGAGGCAGCCTGTAGCTGAAGGTCAATGCAGGAATATCCCCATTCTCTAATAAAACAGATTTTTTCCAGCTGTTCTGAGGTCTGCACTAATACAGCACCTGGCTAAAAAAATGCAAATGTATGAAGCCATTTTTACTGAAGAATTATGTCCCTGATTGCTTTGCTTTCCCCTGGATTGTTTGCCCGAAGGACTGAGCTTTAGGACAGAAATTTGTTGCCAGTTCCAAAAAAGCTAGAAACTTCAGTGGTTTCATTTTTCCTAGAAACCACCCAAAAAACCACTGCCCGAGCCAGTTCCCGTTTAATCCCATGATTTAACAGGCCAGACAACCTTCGTCCCAGCTGCTTGCAGCTCCTAATTGCGGTGACCTAACCTGGAGGTACCTGTTTTGCCCCTCAACCAGCCTCCACCAATGCCTTCATACTTCTTTTTATACTAAAAAGGGAGAAAAACCCTATTAGCATTGATTCCTCTCCTCCAGAGAGGTTCATTGCAGGTTTTGACAGATCAAAGCATTCCCATTTAGTGACTGGGATGTCCTCCTGTGCCTGGGCAGCCCCTCAGACTGGCCGGTCCCTGTCCCATGGAGCAAGGGAACGACTGGCTTCAAGAAGCAATCACAGAATCAAAGAATGTTCGGGGTTGGAAGGGACTTCTGTGGGTCACCCAGTCCAACCCCCTGCCGAAGCAGGGTCACCTACAGCAGGCTGCACAGGACTGCGTCCAGGCAGCTCTTGAATATCTCCAGAGGAGGAGAGTCCACAACCTCCCTGGGCAGCCTGTGCCAGGGCTCCATCACCCTCAGAGTGAATAAGTTCTTCCTCATGTTCAGACGGAACTTCTTCTGCTTCAGTTTGTGCCCGTTGCCCCTTTGTCCTGTCACTGGGCATCACTGAAAAGAGTCTGGCCCCGTCCTCCTGACACCCACCCTGAAAATATTTATAAGCATTTCTAAGGTCCCCTCTCAGCCTCCTCTTCTCCAGGCTAAACAAGCCCAGCTCCCTCAGCCTCTCTTCGTAGGAGAGATGCTCCAGTCCCCTGACCGTCCTCGTAGCCCTCTGCTGGACTCTCTCCAGTAGGCTCCCACCATCCTGATTTTCCCATCTATGGACAATTGGAAGCTGTGGATTTTTCTGTTCCCATCAATGGAGCAGCCTAAATATTTGCAGGGCTCTGAGCCTGAGTGGCTGCATAAAGACACAGAGCAAATGGCAATGACCCCATGACATACACACGGAATAAAATGTGGTAAAAAGCAGAGGAGCAGGGCCAGTATCTGCACAGCAGAGGAGCTTTGAGGGCTGTAAAAGAGCCAGGGCAAAAGGATTTACCACCTGGAGGGACAAGGCACAGGCAGAATCAGGTTATTGCAAGCAGAGAGGTGGGGAAAAACCCCAGGTATCTCTTTCCAAAGTCCCAGAGAAAGACCTTAGGAGATCCCAACCACTCCTCAATGCCCATCAACTCCTTTAAATCCAAGAAGCCATGAGGACGGACCCCTGCTCGGGAGATGCAACCAGCCTCAGGTGCTGCCAGCCCCTGCCTTGCTTCGACACTGTTGACACACAGCTCTTAAGTCAATCCGTGCACAGCTAATACGCTACATCTGCTGTGTATTTTGCTCGGCATTTGTTTGCTTTAGTTCTGTTGAATCTCTTCCTGCACTCCCTGGTAAGCTCTAATGATGTGCGGCGGCTGCTGTTGTTGCAGCATTACGCCGTGATAATCTGTGGACAATTATTTGCTGGATTCACCCCATTGCTGGATGAAACGGTGCTTTCGCCAGCTGTCAGTTATCTATTTCTCCGAGCTGAAGCCAGACCGTGGGGAACCATCCTGGCAGTAAATCAAGAGTCGCCAATGCCAGGAACATCCGAAAGAAGCATCTCCGGCTTCAGACACTCGTTAGCGATTAAGCAAGGGTTGGGTGAGGTCGGGTCCTGGGGCAATAGGTGATGCCTACGGGTGATAGGAGAGACTGCAGCAAAAGCTGAGGCAGGGATGGGTCCCTGGTGATTGAACACTTGGCTCCTAAAGACACTGTTTCCTCCTCAAAGATCATTCCAGTTTTTATTTTTGCTTAACTCCCAGGAAAAGCAAGGCTTTTCTAAGCCAGACTCACACAAGCAGAGTCAGAAAGAGGTCACAGATCGATTACTCACCACGATGTTTCCTACACAGTCACCATTCCCCAACACTTCTAGTCCATGCACTGCCTCCTCATACTTGTGGGGCTCCCCACATAGAAAAGACAGCCTATAAATCCAAAATAAATTGTCACAGCAGAGGGGAACACCCATGTACCTAGCGGTCAGGAGCGTCTGGGCTCCAGGTTGAGCTCGGGGAGGCAGGGGGAAATTATCCAGCAAAGCTCCAAGTGGAGCCTTGCAGGAGATGAAGGGATGCTTCTATACTGGGGAGGGCTGGGAAGATGGCTCAGGCCTCTGCATTTAAAGCTTTAGTCTCAAAGACAGAAAAAAAAGGGTTTGTTTTTTCATGGTTATTATTTTAAAACAAACCCTCAGAAGCTAATTTGACTTGGGGGATCCTCCTCGAACATCTCGGAGGTAACTCGGTTGCAGATCAAAACACCTGGTACTTTACATGGAGCTTTCATCTTCCCTCGCCGCCTCTGCTGTTCCTGTAATTAGAGACAAAGGTCTTTTGTCTCCAGATAAAGCTCCCCTTTCCCTCTCCCTTCCAGAAGACACCACTCAGTTTGATTTTGATGACTAGCCTTTTTTGTAACAAGCTTGCTCCTGCATGCCCCATTAGCCTGATTTCGAACCGTTATGGCATTTTTTTCAGCATCTTCTTCCCTGCATCATTAATTTTGTTGCACATCTGGTCTTAAATATGCTCACCCAGCCCATCCACTGGCGTGCTCAGGGCTCGGCAGGTTTCTAACCGGCTGCTCCTGTTTAAGTGACACCCACCCAGGCTGGGAGCAAGCACAGGCAGCCTTAGGACCTGAACTTTTTTCCTCCTCCTCTGTTAAATGGGGTTTTACCTTCCACTCCTCATTTCCAGGTCAGAAAGGAGAGAGGAGGCACTTCTCACGCAGCCAAGAGCTATTTTGCCCTAGGACACATATTAATGGGTTACAGAGACAACCAGCTGCTTACATCTGTTCTCCCATTACCTTCCCATCAATGATGCATGAACCCATCTCCACGGGCTCAACCTGACCTTGAAAACCCTAATTAAGATGAGGATTAACAGCCCCACCTGGACAGACTGTGCCCAGCACACCAGCGGGCACCGATGTCTGTGTCAAAGATGTTGGGTGAGCTGGTGATGTAGGGGCAAAGCTGCGAAAAAACCTTTTTATTTCAGCGTGCCGCTTGCAGAAGGAATTGTTTTACTCAAATGGGAGCAGCGACCAGGGTCAGCCTGCAAATAGAGATTTCCCAGTGGCAGGAGGAGGCGGAAAACTGGCCGCCCGCCCCGGCGCCGCATCCTTGTGTCACCGCTTCCCGTCTCGCCTTTAATCCTTTCCATTATTACAACAGGATATGAAACTGCTGGAGGGGCGAGAGAAGAGGTACCACTGACATTACACCGTTTGCTTTCATTAGTTGTGATTAAATGCATCATTCCAATAACCATCTCCGAAGGGGATGGAGAGGCTGTACTGAGCATGGGTCACGATGCTCTCAAACACTGGCAGAAAGGAGAGCCGGGAGAAAACAAACCAAGCCGGGATTTCGTGTAGAAATATCCAATGGGATAACAAAATAGGAATCCTGAAGGAGAAATCCAAGGCTCACTTTCACCAGCAGACAGTGGCCTTCAGATGTCCAAGTAGTTAGGGAAGCTTAACAAGAGTCCCAGGACTCTGCAGTGGTGGATGAGGGATGTGTGTGGTACCCAAGCCTGGTACTTGCCGTTCTCCTCGAATACCCAGTTGCGGGCCTTGTGGGATTTCCAGGGAGATGCTACCACCTCCATTTTGTGCTCCACGGCTGGCGGCAAGCACTCCTGCTGCTAGTACCTCCCTTCCCATTAACACTCGTTAGACTGAGAAAGGAAAACTAAATAACACAAGGTCTGGATATCTTATGGCCAGAATCAGGACCTGGGTACCAAGCCAGGATACTCACGCACTGCATCTGCTCTTTAAATGAAAGCTGAGCTGAAGCATCACCTTTATGAGTCTGAAAATGGGATGCTGCTTTGAATGGTGCTGCCACGAGTTCAAACCCAGGGATGCCAGGAGATCCTTTTCCGCTGCTTGGCTGTGTCCACATTGTGGATCAAAATCCCAAAGAAACCAAAAGTTTGGGAGTGCCAGAGCATCCATAGCATGCCCTGCAAGTGCAAGCCTTATTTGTTCATTAAGAAAGGATAAGGGAAGAATTAGCATGGAGAAAAGCAAACAGGGAGCAGCAGAACATACCCAATACATTAAAAACCATGACGAAGCCTCATTACTCTCAGAGGGTCTGCACATCCTGTCCTCCTGAAATACACAGAAACCCCCCAAAATCTGCACCAAGAGTTTCCCACACTTCTCGTGAACAGGGGAAGGGGGAAACAAGAGAGAAATACATCCACCCTCTTTTGGGTGTGGTATAGGGGCCATGCACAAGAGAGCTGCTTTTTGGGTGTAGATACCACTGATTCGGTACAACATGCATTTGCTCCTGTCCCAGCAGGATGAGCCAAAGCCAGTAAAAACCAGGGAGCAAAGGACATTTTTGTTGTTGGCACAGCTGCCTTTGTAGGAAAGGAAAAATACAGCGGTGAGTTTCTGGAGCAGCAGGAGTTAAAAAGTTCTCCCCATCTGTCAGCATCATCCAGTCTGCTGTGAAGTTCAGCAAGAAAAAGAAAGGGGAAAAAAAACCCTGACAACATCAAATTAAAACGGCAGCAGTCCTTTTCTCCCATTACTTTAAAATAGGAGCTCACGCAGCATCCCGCTTTCAGGGAGAATCAAAATGATTTTATTCCTGTGCAAAACAGATGCTCAAAGGTCCAGCGCATCAGAGGGACGTGGCCGCGGTAGTACCCTTTGGCCAAGGCACCCTTGCACAACATATCGAACAAGCATCACTGTCAGCTGCCTCCATCCACAGTTAAATCAAGCCCAATTATGACAGGTGCAATTTTATATCGCCGTTTGGCTTTTATTGCCATCGTAAACGGTCCAGCTGGCATCAGGCTGGCAGTAGTTAATAGCGAGAGATGCACTGAGATAAATACAAGAAGGAGAAGGGCTTTTTCTTTCGTGCTGTGCCTGAAATCCATCCCTGCACAGCTCAGACCGACCCCAGGGCCAAGGCTGGCGAAGGGAGAAGCCAAAGCATCGCAGGGGAAGCTGCTCCCTGACATTTGCTGCTTGATCTCTATCAGCAATGCTGGGGAGCTCACAGCATCCCCCACGGCTGGGTCAGGAGAAGACGGATGAGATGATTTGACCAGTGAGGGGCTGTGACTGACAGGCTTTGCAGTACACCCACCAAACCAAAGAGGGTGGGATTGAAAGTGGTCCAGAGCTGGTGACTAGGAGATGGCTTGTGCCATCCAACCCAAGCATATAGCCAGGTGTAACGCACAGGAATGAGCATCCTCAAAGGAAACATTTTGGGTAAACACTTCACTGTAGAGCCCAAAGGATAAACCCTGCCTGAAGCTGATGCTTTTTTAGCATCTCCTACTCCCCATCGCCTGATCCACGGGCCCCAGGGCTTGACTCCAGGGACCTGACTCTGCTCGTTGCTCATCACCCCAGGACAGGGTCAAGAGCTGGTTCTCGAGCCAAGGCTCCCCGATTCCCAGGTTACTACCAAGATTTTCAAATATATCAGACTAATTCTCATCCCACCCAGCGTATCTCGGATACAGATGAGGATCAGCTGACAAGTGACCCTAAAAACCCACTTGTCCCACCAGCCTGGATGAGGACATCTTCTCCTGGAGGAGAATCACCAGGGATGGGAAAAGCAGAGTTTGAAAAGCAAACAGCGAAGGCAACTCCATAACCAATTGCATGATCCCCATGGTGAGGAGGGACCCAGACCAACCCAATGGGATGTATGGGACTTCAGCCCAGTTTTAAATTAACTCAAAGGGCTGGGAAAGGGGTAGATACCCCACCCCAGCCCACCCCCTCCCTCGCTGTTTAGAGCCAGTTCAAGGAAAAGAAATTAAAAGCAAATAAAAAGCAAACATAGCAGGAAACGCCCTGTTTACCCGAGCAATCGCACAGCTCCGAGTAAATCCCCGGAGGAGGATGAAGTGTCTTGGCCGCCGCGGTAGAGCATCACAGCAGCTGGTGTGTGGAAAGGAGGAAGAGATTTACTATCCTTGGTGCTCGTGTTTCTCTTTCCCCACCCCCTCCTTTTTGTAATAATAATCGTAAAAGGGGGGAAAAAAAATCTCCTGTACCTCCCCATGATGCTGCCTTATTAAAAAAAGTGACAATTAGTCATTTGAAGAAGCAACAAAGAGAGCCAGAGTCGGAGAGGCGCAATTTGAATTTCAATGTGCTATGGGAGGGATGGGGAGCTGAGGCTCTGGGAGGAGAGCTGCCAATCTCCCCGCAAAACCCACGGTCACCCCTTCCCACCCCAGCTCTCTCTGCTCGAGGACCCAAATATAGCTCACAGCAAGCACCCTGCTCCGTCTACCCCGGAATTCACCCTGATTTGCTCCCCAGGCTCAGGTCTCAGCCAGGTTTCGGTGTGGACGCTTTGCACGGGACAGTGCACAAGGAGGGGATCAGCTCCACGGTGAAGCTGCTTTGCTATTAGATATCACGTAGAGACGGGTTGGGGGGGACCCCAAAATCCCAGCGCAAGGCAGCTGGACCCCAAAGAGCCTGACTCAGGAGTCCTGAGCAGCTTTCTGGGTCTGGTGTCCAGGTACCAGGCTGGGGTGGGAAGGATGGATGGATGCAGGCTGGAATGGGAAGGATGCAGGGCTCAGCCCAGGGATACCCTTCCCCACACCTCTCCATCCTTCCCCTTGCAATCCTTCCTGATGTTTTTAAGGGAAAACTAATTTGAAGGGGGCTGGAGATTTGACATAAAAGCTGCATCTCACTTTGTTCTCACGAACACATTCATGGCCGTACCCTGTTTCATGCATTCTCTGAGTCCCTGGCTCTGGTTTGCCAGGAAAAGCCCAAAAACATGACCCAAGGTCACCCTAAAGACTCAGGATCAAACCCATGAAAACAGAAGCCAAACACATTTCTGACCACAGCAAAACAAGCCCAAGAGGGTATAAGGGGCTATAAATACCCCAAAGCCAAACCCCCTGCCCCAGCTAAGCCCCCAGACACCCCACAGAGGCGGCTGGGGGGAGGCTCCCAGCTGCTGGCCCTGCTCTTGCAGCACTTTTCACGTTTTACCCAGGACATGGCTCTGAATTCAGAGGCGGAGAGCCGCCAGCCCAAGAGAATATAAATGCAGCCCCGCAACCCAACAAATGAACAATATCTTTATTGGCATCTTCCTTTTATTATAGGTTATAAGGGTGGGGTTTTTTTCCTCCGTTGCCTTTCTCCTCCTTCTTTTATTCGCAAAAATTGTGACATTTATGGGACTAGATGGGCAGGATGCCTTTTCCTAGCATCCCCCAGGGGACATAAGGCCACTGTGGGGACACTGGTCCTCCCTGAAGGAGGGCAGCAGACAGATACGGTGAAGGAATCGCAATGGCCAAAAAGGGGCTGGAGCATTTCCCCCATCGTCAGCAAAGGGGGAGGAAAAACCCATAAGACTTCGCAAAGCTAAGGAAAGTGCCGAGCTGGGGGCTCACCACCCTGACGAGCCAGACGTCGCAGATGGAGGGATGACAGGCAGAGCTAGACATGCTCCCCAGTGGCAAATATAGGAGACCTATCTTCTCTCTGCCTTGGAGCCAGCCCATTTACACCGCAAATAAAAACTCCCCCATTATCAAGTTGAAGCATCCCTTCACTCCTGCGTTCCCGACACCGCAGCCCCCGGGGACCTCCTGTGTCCTCCAGCATCCGCAGCCTCCACAGTGGAAGCTCCCTCCCATCCCTATGGGCTCCTCTCAGTACCCCGCATCCCGGGAGAGACAGAGATGCTTGGTGATGTGCTTAGAAGCCAGCTGACCTCTTTAGCTATGCATGGATGCTGCCGAACAGCCAGCGGGCCAGGGAAACATCTGCGGTTCTCCCTGCCGGGAGATGTAAAGAGCCTCTGGGTGAGGCTGGGGGGCTCGGCAGGATCAGGCCTGGCATGGGTACTACACGCTCAGGCAGGGGGGTCATGCTCAAGAAAAGGGTGCCTATATAATAATAAATATACCAGCCAAGTCCCCCTCCCAGCAGAGCCGTGGGCTTCCCAAAACCATCACAACCTGCTGCTGAGGTCCCCGAGGAGGAGAGTGACTTGGTTTGCAAAGAGGAGCTGCCCCATGGTTTAACCTCAGTCCCTCCCCACGGAGCGAAAATGGATTTTTAAAAAATTATTATTATTCTTCTTCCCATCCTGTAGGTGAGACTTTGCATTTAGAGGAAAGAGCAGATTGCAGCTTTTAATTAAAAGCTCTAAGCCTTTTCCTGCTTCCAGTTGCACTAGGAGCAATCTCTAAACAACGTTCAGCCAAGAGGAAACAGCACTGACTGCTGCTCTGCTTTGAAAAAAAAATAAAAAATAAAATAGCACAAGCCACAGAACAGGGAGTTCTTCCAACAATCTGTTTTCTGTACCCTGGAAAATAATAGCAACCCATATGGAAAGCCCACACAGCTATTTTCCAGGTGCTTTGTGCGGCGTGAAATCCGCGGAATAAATTACCTGTGTAACTGGGGGGGGGGTTATGCTGGGGCTGTTTGTTTGCTGCACCTCGTTCCCTTCGGATGCAAATGTGCAGCATGGTGCAAGCTCTTCCCCTTGGTGGGAAATGCCACCCTAAATATCAGCGAAGTGGGGCATTGCCATGGCAGAGCCCAGCTCCCAGCCCAGATGGGAGCAGCCAGGGAGAGGGGAAAAGAAAAAGGCTGAGAAATATTTTCCAGGTGGATCTGATCCTGGGGTGGTGAAATGGAATGGTTTTTCTCCCTGTTTCTTATTCAAGGTGTTTATGGGGTGCCTGGATCCCACAGCTGAGCTGGCATTGCAGCAGGCACCTTTATGGGCAGGGGTGAAGGAGAAAACCTGGCACTAAAAGGGAAACTGAGGCACCGCAACAGCAAGGGATTTGCTTAAATCAGATACATGAAGAAGATCAGAGCAGCTAAGTGATGAAAATGTTCCAGTTCTTGGAGATGCCAGCAAGATTTTAGCTGGTCCATGAATAAGACCCTGAAGCCACTTGCAAGCACACAGGTTTCTTTCTCACCTCCAAAAAGTCCCCCTGGCATCCTCCCGCGCAGACACCCAGCTCTTCTGTTCGATGAGGGGATGAAGGACATGGGGACATGCTCCCCAGGAGAGTGCTCTTCTTATCTGGACATTTCCCAAACACCTTGAAAAGCTGTTCTCACTTGGAAAGCACTGAAAGGCATGGGGTAATTCTATTCTCCTTGCGCCACAGCTCTAAAACCTGGGGGATTTATTTTATTTTATTCTTATCCTGGTCAAAAAAACATCAGTTTGGGTACATGCTCAAGCTGCCTGAATCTCCTCTCCAAGCCAGCGCAGGAGCTGCAGCAGGTCCTGGCACGGCATCCTGACCAGCTTGTAGCACCAAGCAACCCCTCCCTGTGCTAAAAAAATCCTCTGCATCTCCCTTTGAGCCCTCTAAACTGGCTCTGAAAGGTGTAATCCCTTCTCCCTCCTGTTTTTAACCCAGAGCGAGCAGATCTCCACAGCTGGAGCCTCCAGGACAGGCTCTGCTCCAGGTCCTGAGATAGTTTCATCTCCTGGATATCACACGTGGATGGTGAGGACAGAGCTAGGCTCCCGCATCCTGAAAATTCTTTGGGGATGGCCCTGCTGAGCCTGCTCAGGTGGAATGCAAAATGTATTTAATTAAACTGGGAATTAAAGGCTTTTCAACTTGATGGGAAAGAAAACAAACCTTGCTTTCTGGAAAGCCGGTGCCAGCACTTTCTTGGGTGAAGGTGAGCAAGCTGGTTTGATTTCTTCCCTCTCCTCGAAAGTGAAGCACCCTTAGAGAAGGCTCAGCAAAGACCAGGGCAAACTCAACGCAGAGGTTCGAGCTCCCACTCCTCCTCCTGAACCACTCCGATGTGTTTTTCCCACCTCCCCATCCTTAAGCCGCTTACTTACACGGAGATGTACGCAAATCCAGACAGAAAATTAAAATGTTGTTAAAAAAAAAAAAAAGTAAGATTAATTAAAGCTACGATCATCTCATACTGTAAAAATCATTTCAGGCTTTCCTAGGTGATAAATCAGAGAGGGACGGCAACCAGTGTGCTTGTCCACCTGCCCGAGATCTTACAACCATTTAACGACGTTGCAAACAGATTATGTGATTAGGAGGGAGTAATTAGGAAGCTGGACTGTAAACTTTTTTAACTGATAGTCTCTTTCCCTCCCTTCATGCCTGCTCCTACCTCGAAGGCATCACCAGCGCTACCTTTGATCCTATCTCCTCAAGGCCTGGCTTTTTCGCTTTGAACTCTCTACCCCTGGCTGGATAATCTCCTCCTCGCACTTCTCACCCTCTGCTTTGCTTTCAAGCCTTCCGAAGCTACTGGGAGAGCTGCAGGAGGTTACGTCCCTCCTTCCCATCCCCATGGGACGTTGCATCCCTGCCGGGGCTGAAACGCTGTTGGGAGGGGACGTGCAGCTCCAGTGTCTCCCTCAGATCGTGGTTTTGGGGACTCCCATTTCATTGCAAGATCTACAGGGAATTAGCAAAGCCTTCAAAGCCCGGCCAGCAAAGAGGGATTTCTCCCTCAAAATGGGGGTGACTACTGGTACCCCAGTTAGCTGCAGTGGGATGCTAAAGGGTAAGCTCCCAGGCTCTGCCCCAGCGCTCGCTCAGCCCGAGCCAGCCCAGCCTCTCGCCCCAGAGCTGCCTGCGAGCAGGTCCTGCCCCATAACCCACCCCAAATCCCTCCTGCCACAGCGACGCAGCACTGAGCACGATGAGGAGCACCCCTGGTGTAGGGCTGACATGCACCATCACTCAGGGGCCCACCCTCACCCTCTCAGCCCAGCAGGCATCTGCTTAGGCAAGGACCCCCATCTCACAGATCCAAATTTGGAGTCCAGTTCCCACATTCTGGCGAGGAGCGCCGTGCCCCAGAGTAGCCCCCATGCCTGGCAGCGGCCATGTTTTGGAGATGCTCGGCCCCAGACCACTCCCCAGGGGGGATGTTAGCAGCACCAAAGGGCTCTCTAAGGGCTTCAGACCTCCTCCCAGACAGTGAGAAAAGCAGATTATATGGTTAACCCACACCTGAGGTGCTGGAGGGGACGGCATGGTGTCCCCACGCATCAGGGCTTACACCCCCACCACTGAGGACGGGGGACACAGCACCACTGGGAGAAGCCACAGAGGGAAACATCCCTTCCCAGGGTGGGGTGACGACTGGGAATGCCCTGCAGTACCCCCAGTTCAACAGCCCCCCACACAACAGTCAGCACCCCACCCTCACACCCCACTCACCACAATGCCCCAATTTCAGGGGACTGGTGAGGGCACACAGGGGGGTCCCCACAAGGGGACTCAGACTCCTGGGGTCCCTGTAGCACTACAAATCCACTAAAAATACAGCTGCCCCCAATTCCCCCAGTCCCCTGATAAAGCCACAGCAGCACCCTAGAGGTGCTGGCAGTTGGGTCTTGCCCCAAGCCCGCCCCAGCTGCTGTAGCAGCAGCAGCAATTAGAAAACCTCAGCTAGAAAGCTCAATTTTAGGACATTAAATGCAGCGACAGGGATGCTGTGGCAGTGGGACAAGCTCGGGTCTGCATCCAGAGAGGCAAAGCCGAGGGATGCCAAAAGCCCTTGCACAAGCTGAGGACTGGACTAGAGGATGAACAAGCACTAAAAAGTTTTTTTTTTTCTCTACTAAAGTGACTTTTTCTGTCCCTGCTGAATTGAAAACGCATGACTACCAGTTTTTGAAACACCAGCAAGAGCCTGCAATCTCTCTTGCCCAGCCCTGAATCGATGTGGCTGGTGGAAAAGGCTCAGGTGCATCATCTTCAACACCTCCCGACACCCCTCAGTTTCATCCTTTGAGCCATCTTGCTGCGAATAAGCAGCACCAGAGGCACATTTCCCCCCAAGATATCAACCCTCTCCTACATCTGATTAAAATCGAGCAGTGGAAGAACCTCATGGGAGGAGGGTGGTACAGACAGACGTACAGCAGAGCACCCCACTTCCTCCAGAACTCCCCCCAAAAAGCCACCAAGCAGTCCCTGCTCCCACCACCTCACTGGGGAGACACCAGCACATGTCTCAGGATTAATATTATTCTCATCTTTGGGTGCTGGCTGCCAAAATAGTGTCATTTGGGCCCGGGGGGACCCTCTGAGCCCTGGCGCTGGGGCAGACCCCGGGGAAGATGCTCGCCTCCAAAGTGCCTGTCAACCTCAGCACTGCATTTACAGAATAAAACCAGCCCAGGGTGTGAAGAATTTAATAATACAAGCTGTTGCATGACAAAGCCTGGGGAGTAATATCCATATTACAGTTGTTATTAAATCGGAGCAGCCTCCTATGTTTTGTCCTGCCTGCAATTTAAATGGATCTTTGGCTATATTTGGGTGCTTTCACAAGAAAAGAGCCATGAGTTATATCTGAGTAACCATTCAAAGCATCTGATGAGCAACATTTCTCTTTCTAAATCAAAATCTAAATCTGACTTTTTTTTTTTTTTTAATTACAGTATTTCATAGTGTTTTTGCAACCTCCTAGCGCTGGCAAAGACTCTGCCACCACCTTGCTGGGTGTCCTTGGCCCGGTGAAGCAGGCATGTCCTCAGGCAACAGGACATCTAACATGGGGAGAGGTCATTTTCACCAGGGGTTCCCCTGAGATGTTTCAATCCTCATCTGAGGGACTTTCTTTCGAGGTCTTTTTTTGGCTTTTCAAACTCTCTGCTCATATGCTCAGCCATCGCTGCTGAGTCCCACTGGCTGGCAGCTTTTGATGAATGCCACAGAGCTCCTTCCTCATTAAAAACTGAAAGTATAAAATTTAGTACCCAAGGAAAAAAAAAAAAAGAAAGAAGTAAAAAACCTCACCCATTTCCCCAACTTCAAAGCACTTTTGAAGATCAGTCGCGAGAGCACCGGTGGAGTTACAGCCTCTCAAATCAACCTTCCCTCCTGGGAAGGGGTTATAGAATGGTTTGGGTTGGAAGGGACCTTAAAGATCATCTGGTTCCAACCCCCCATGCATGAGCAGGGACATCTTCCACCAGCCCAGGTTGCTCAGAGCTGCATCCAACCTGGCCTTGGACACTGCCAGGGAGGGGGCAGCCACAGCTTCTCTGGGCAACCTGGGCCAGGGCCTCACCACCCTCATGGGGAAGCTTAGAGCCATTCCCCCTTGTCCTGTCACTACACACCCTTGTGAAAAGCCACTCTCCATCCTTCCTGTAGCCCCTTCAGGTACTGGAAGGCTGCTCTAAGGTCACCCCGGAGCCTTGTCTTCTCCAGGCTGAACAGCCCCAACTCCCTCAGCCTGTCCTCGTAGGAGAAGGGTCAGCCCACAGTACGGAGCCGGTGGGTGATGGAAGGGGACAAGGAGGGCTCTGCAAGCCCCACGGGAAGAGGTTTGGGCTGGCCAACATCACGCGACAGAGCCTGGGGACTGCAGGGTTAGCATTTGCAAAGGATTCGTGGCTGGGTGGGTTTAAATGTACCTGTCTCACCTTTTCTGGCATCAGGGATGCTGCTCCTTGCAGAGGAGGATGCTGCCAGAAGCCAGCCCAGCACTCTGCTTTCCCTGAGTAGAAAAGCATTCTGAAATTCAATATTTCATGCAAACACTGTGCAGGAAGACTGCAGGAAAAAGGCAAATTTTCCTTCTGGATCGCTGGACATACCTTGCTCGTCAGGCCTGACGGGGAGGTGACTCCCACTGTGGCTGTCCCACGCCAGGGACGAGCTGTACAAGTGTCTTATGTGGGAAACTAAAGCCAGGCTCATGCGGGCTTTCAGAAATGAAGAATTCACATCATTTGCTCCGGCACACGAGCTGCCGTGCTGAATGAGCAAAGCCAGGCTCAGGGGAAGGGACCGTGTGGCACGCAAGCCGGTGACAACACCGTGACTGTTGCCGGGGCTATTTATAGAAAGGCTGAACTTGGCTCTTCCCCCCGGGCAATTTTGCAGAGGGGAAATAACTTCTCGGCTTCGCCGCCAAGTTTTTGATGGGGAATATCGATCGGCAATGCGACAGTTGAGTTGGAAATGGGGCTGGTGGTTCTGAGCCGGAGAAAGGTTCTGTAGGGGACCACAAGTGGAATGAGTTGTGTTGGGTCAATGGAATTCCCGGCGCTGGCTCGCCTGTCTCGCTAGACCCTGGGGGTTTTGTTTCCCTTCGGGGGAGCAGAGCCCTGGGGTGGGATCCATCCCCCTCCCCGGCATCAGAGCTGGGTTGCTGCTTGCTCCCCCATGGGATGTCCTAGCAAGCCACCCAGCCAGGTGCTCCAGGCTTTGTGCCTCAGTTTCCCCTTCTGCTGCATGGGTGCAAGCAATGCAGGGAGTTGTTGATGCAGGAGCTCAGCTAAGCAAGGACCACCCCAGGGGAATGATGTCTGCCCCTACATGCCCCAAAACAGACTCTGAAACCCAAGAGAAGACCTAAATGAAATTAAACGGAGATGTCACATGAGGGTCTGCGGGCAGCCTGAGAGCCAGAGCTAGCTAAGCCCTTGGGCTGGCTCCAAGGCTCCCCAAAGCGACCGGAGAAAAGCAAACGAAGCCCTCGAGCCCCTAAGCAGCATTTTGCAGGATCAAACCACCCTTCCAGAGCTGGGCCTGCCTCTCCATAAAACACCCGGGCTCTGTCAGCCCACCAAATTTAAAAAAAAAAAAGAAAAAAAAAAATGTTTCCCAGTAGGTGAAAATGAGTTTGCTTCTGGGAGGTAGGAATCACCTTTTCCTGGTAATTATGAACAAAAAGCATCATTTAGTAAATGCCTGCAAGGTGGTTAATTAGCAGCAAAGTGAGCATCTAGCAATTAAAAGGCATTTTTCCAATTATTGGGGGTGGCAGGGTCAGGAAACAAGAGAAGCGGAGGGTCAGAGAAAGTGCTTTGTTTTGGCATCTGCCACTGTGCAAGGACCCAGAAAGGCTCAGTCCCAGGGGCAGCCCTGAATCCACACCTCCCAAAAAATAAAAAGCAAAGATATTGTATGATTTTGGGTCGGAGAAACCATCTCTCACATAGTCCTTATGCTATGGGGCTGCCCTGTGCCTCATTTTCCCCACCAGCGCCACTAATGGGTACGAATGCTGGGGAGATGCTGTTGGTGTTGCTCCCACCTGAAGACCATCTGCTCGGAGATATCCCATTCCTTTCCCTGTGAGCATCTCCAGCCTTGCTTATCCCCCTAATGAGGCCCTTCCTTGGGGGCACAGATGTCATGTCCCCTCCTGTTTGTCCTCAACATCCGTGGGTCTGCCTCAGCATTACAACAGCAGATGGATTTCGGCAGAGCCCCAGCCCTCCGCACTGCCAGGGCCATCCCTATTTAACGGGTTATTTGCTTCCCCTTTCTGCTCCACCACGCTTCTGCATCTGCAAATATGTCCAGCACTTCTTTTATATCATTTTTCAGCTCAGTGACAAATATAGAAAAGAGCAGAAGAGCAACACTGACGATCTCTCCATTAACTGGCTTCTAATCCATTTAACACGGGCTGCACAGGGCTGGTGCAGTGCCGGATTTTTATCAGGCTGGGATGCACGATTAAGTCAAATGCCTCGCAGAAGTCAAAGTGCATTAAGTCAAGTTATCTTTATCAACCGACCTTGCAATCTAATAAAAAAACATAGTCTCAAGGTTACTTGGTGAGAGTGGTCTCCAGGATTGCTGCAGGTGTGAGGTGGCAATAACCCCCCGTCCTGCATGCTCTGGGATGGAGACACATGCTGTACCCTTCATCCCACAAAGTGTTTCTGTCATTCAGCAGCAACACTTTAGCACCTGGAGAGGATTTCAATACCCTTCTGGGGAGAAAAGAGCCTTGGAAAAGGCTCTCCTCCAGCCCCACAGACCAGGGATTGCTGAGCTAGGAGGTCTAGGATGCTGGGACAGGGCAGCATCCCTGGAGGAACCCAGGAGGGGAGAAGACACCCCCCTTACCCCCCCCCAAAGCTGTACACACTGGGGACAAAAGGAGGTGGTGGATGGGGACACCCTGTGCCCAAGAGCTGGAAGGAGCTGCTGAGGACATCCTGTAAACCCCACAGGTCAGGATCCGGTGCTGCCTGTTCGGGAACTCTGGGGATGAGTAAGTACACGATGGGGGGCCGTGGCTGCAATGTGGGGTGACTGCGGGGGGCACTACCTTCCCTCCAGCCTCCCCATCCTCACTGGAGCAAATCAAGGCCATTTCCCAAGGAGGATCCTGCAGCACCTGCCCGTGAGCCACCAGCTGCCGGTCCCAGTGATTCACCGCACCCCCAGAGCCAGCAGTGCAGGAGCATCCCAAAAAAGTGACCATGCCATCCCCCACACGCCCTTGGTGAGCCTCCGGCTGTGGCTCCCCAGAGGAGCTCATCAGCTATAAACCATCCTGACGGCCCGGACTCTCCTTCTCCGGGCTTCCTGCGCACCGAGAACGGCAGAGCAAGGAGAAAGGGAGGGACAAGAGAGAGGACAGGCTATGCAGGAGAAAGCAGACTTGTCCTGTTGGATGAAGCTGGGAATGATGAATATTCAGATGGGAGATGGGGACACCTTCCGATCCCAGAAGGGCAAGGTTTCTGCTCTGCCCGAAGAAAACAACACCAAAACATTTTGTTCTGGATGGTTTGAAAGCACTAAAAATTAATGAATCCAGGACGCACCACGGAAAGAGGAACAATAAATCCTGTCCTCTCTAAATCACATTTCTCCAGCTTTATCCCACCCCTAAAGCATCGCTGATACCCCAGAGGAAAAAGTGAGGTCCCCAAATCCCCAGGGCAGAGCAAGGACTAAACCCCTGCTTAGCACTTGCCATCTCACCACTGCCCTGGCCAAACACCCCCAGCTCCCTGCAAGGACTTTTTTTTGCTGGTTTTGACTTTTTTGTTCATTTTTTCATAAACTCAGTGTGGTTTTGAAGCTCAGGCTGTCAGGAACAGTAGGTGGAGGCAGGAAGACGGAGGAAGACACCAAAGCAGCGCTCCCTCAGATACCATTCCCTATCTGATCGTAATAATTTGAAGCAGATAAAGTTTGATGCCTGGAGGCTGATGGCAAGTCCGGAAAAGATTTCCCTCCTCCCCATTCTTCAATGTTCCACTTTAAGAAAACTAGAGTGTGTAATGAAATCAAAACAGTTTGGATTGCCCATTGATGCTGGGATGTAACTGGTCAACTGCAGCGGGATTTGCTCCCATGGACATCTCCAGGGCTGGGCAGCATAGCAGCAGATTTGAACGTCTCTGTTTTGGATCATCTTGGCTGCTCTGCGTTCCCTTTTCTATCTGTGAAATGGGGACAGCATCCTTTTTCCACCCAAAAATGGAAAAAAATGGCTAGACTGCTGTTTCCGAAGCGCTCGCATGGCTGGGTGCCTCCACATGCTAAAGGATGCTTCACCATTGTACCATGCAAGCCACACTTTGAAGATCATCAACATGCAGCCAACACCAACCTCTGGACCAGCTCTTGGTTCTTTCCTCCCTCACTGAGCCGATTTGCCCCTTCCTAAGAGCCCACTATGAGACTGAGAGGATCTCATGCTGGTCCCCAGTATCTGCAGAGCAACTTGATTGCAACCGCTGGCAACAAATGGGCCGTTCTTTAACTCTGGCAGCCCAGCCCTGGCTGAGACTTAGGGCAGATCTCCCCTTACTTGGTCCTTCCAAGAGCATAGTGCAAGAATCTGCGCAGACCTACCTTAGCAGACACAGTTTGAAAAAGCCTGCTAGGTGCTCCTGCAGTTTGTGGTGGCTCTGCTGAAGAGGATGGATGGATGGAGGGAGCTTGAAGAGCAGGATTTGAACATGCAGCATGGTGGGATCTAGACGTCCATCCAAATCAGCCCTCTGCTACTGATGTTTTTCAGCTGGGCTCTGCACAAGGAGGGAGAGAAGGTACCAGTGAAGGTCTGTATCTGCTTCTACATGCAGCAGGTAACAGCATGGATAGTTAATTCAGGAGATAAACCAAACACTTGAGGGGGAAAAAAAAATATATATTTGGGTTGATGTGAAACAAAAACTTTTGCAGAAAGCTTCAGCAAAATCGAAGAGAAAAAAAAAAACAGGTTGAGGACAAGTAGAGATATTTTCTTTGCCTCAGGACAGCGTGTGTTTCTTTGCCCCAACACGGCGTGTGCTATTTCAGGTTTTCATACCCTCTGTTTAGATCCATTTTTAAATTTAAAAAAATAATTTAAAAGGCATAAGTCAAACCACTTGTTTTTCGAAATTAGCAGTATGCCAGGATGGCAGAAAGAAAATATTTTGCTAAAAAGAAAACAAAAAGGCAAGATGAAAGATCTCAGAAGTTCCTCCTTCACTTCCCCCAAGGGCGAAGGTTGACCCAATGCTCCTCACATCCCTGAAACACCATTGCCCACAGATTGTACTCACGGAAAAAGCTGCACAGATGGCCACGTAGGGGCTTTTCTGAGTATCCTTCCCCAGGATGGGAGCTGGCTGGTGGAACCCACCATGAGGACAGACACCCAAGCAACTCCCAGACCCTGCTCCTTGGTCCATATGGTTCTTCTAAAGGGTGCCACACCTCCACACAAGCTCAGGTTTGCAGGGTCCTCACAGTGAGTGACTTTGAGGCCCTCTTAGGAAGAACCCAAGACATCATCTTTGCTTGGTTTTGGGGTAAACATAGAGGAAGTCCCCTACCCTGGAGCAGCTCCTCCACGCACTGGGTCTGGATGCTGCAAGGGAGCCCACTCCTCTTGGGGATGCCATCTGCATCTCACCGTCTCCCTTGTTTATCAGTGAGTTTACTCTGGAAAATCTAATCATCATTTGGGAGTTAATCCCTTTAACAAACCCTTGCAAATCCCTTCATCCAGAAGTTTATTAATATTAGCTCCTCTCGAGCAGAAGTGTATTAAGCGCCTTTACCTCCCGTTTGGCTTTTTGTTCCTCTTCTCCTTGCTGCTGTTAATGGGAGCAATTCAATTAAAGAAGAAACGACTTCCCAATAAAAATCCTTCCTTGTCACCGCCCTCCTCCTTTTGCTCAAGGACTAATAACGTTTAATTGGGGAAATGAGCTCAGCTGGTGGTGCTGGTGGAGGCGAGGACAAGCCCCAGCAAGTGCAGCCCCCACAGGCTCTGGGTACAGCACAGAGGGCTCAGCTCATCCCAGGGAAGGGGGATGCTTGGCTGAGAACCCCCAGAACCCCGTGATTTGCCAGGGAAAGGTCTCCCAGACGCAAAGTGGCTCTCCCAGTGCCCAGCTGACACCATCCTGCTTGAGAACAATGGTTCATAGAGAGGAGAACCCTCAGAGGCTGCATCAAATCGGGACTGTGGATAGCAAGCAATGGTCTCCAGCTGCCCAGCTTCTCACTGGTGTTCAAAAAAGCCCTGAGATTTCCTCCATCTTGATGTAAAAACACACGCACCTCAGCAGACACTGCTGCAGGTCCACCAGGATGCAGGTCTGAACTTAGCACCAGCTGAGCTGGCTGCGGTGGAGGGCTCAGGACGCACATCCAGCAACTGGGGAAATGGGATAAAAACAGCAACACAGCTTGAAAACAGGACAACAAACTGGGTATAGCTTGCACCTTGCATGCAAAAGTGCAAGCACCCTCCAAGGGGCCCAAACCTGCCTCCACTGACTCCATCTCCAAGCATCATGCCACCGCAGGCACAGTCCTTGCCAAGAAGCACTGGAAGAGGAGGCTCAGCCCAGGGAGCAGTGCCGCCCATCAGCTCAGCTCCATCGCAAAGGCCATGGCATTTCCCGTTTGTCAGAAAGGATTTGTTCGCTGCCGAGTGCTCCCTCCTCCACCTCCTGCAGTGACAGAGCAGCTCTTCTGCTAAACCTGGGGTAAGCCTGGGAAAGGAGGTTACAACTCTCTGTCCAGCCCAGGCTCCTTCCATGCATTTGGCTTGTACCCACCTGCATCAGTGGCAGGAGGATGTGATTGACCAGAGGTGCTCAGGTACTAGCTGAGGTGCCACCTCCAAGGAGAAGACACATGTGAGCAGGGACAGTGAGCAGAGCCAGGACAGAAAATGCATCAACCTGGGAGAGCTGGCTCAGGGAGGCACATTAAACATCACCTCCCCAGACCTCCGGGTGAAGTTGGGGGGCAGCCAGACCCAGTGACCCCCCCTCCCTTTGGGGTGCCCCACTTGCTGGCCAAGCTCTGCCTCTGCCATGACCACTCCAGTCGAGATCTGAGAGGCCACACCACACCTTTGCCAGGACTGAAACTATCAAATGATGAACTGATGTGAGAATTAGTCATGGCATAGTGTGAGATGACCTCTTGATGTGTTCCAGGGCCTGCTTGGGGACCATCTGCATGCTTTCACACTTATTATCCCATGGTTTTCCTTCAAAAATATCTCCTTCTTCAGCCCTCAGCGTTGTTTCTGCCATGTCCTCCTGCCTTGCCCGGGGATGCACTGAGCAGCATCCCCCTGCCTTGATGGTCAGGAAGAAATCATGAGGGATGGGCTCCCAGCCATGCTGGTGGCCACATTTCAGCGCCAGGAGAAGCGATACAGCTTGCAAAGTGCTCAGGAATCTCTTTGGGAAGAAAAGCGTTATCCAAATGTTGGCGGCAGTTACCTTCGTGGGAGAGATGGGTTTGTCGGGCAGAGGACAGTTCAGATCAGGACGGATACCTATAGGTGTTTGACAAGGGCATTTCAAGACAAGCAAAGCTCTGTCCCCAGTCTTGGGGCTGGTGGCCTTGCACCCTTCACAGATGGACTTTGGGCTGGCAGAGGGACAGAGACAGTACTGCCGGCAAGGAAAGGGCTGCAGATTGTTCTGGCGTGGGTTTTGTCACCCAGACTGACCCATCTTCAGGCAAGAGGGCAGTCAGAGCTGCACAGCTCCACCTCTCACTTAGTCTGTCTTGCTGACCAGGGACCACGCCTCTTCTCAGAGCCATTAGTAAGCCTCCGAGAAAGGGCTGCAGCAACAGTGGAGCTGCTTTAAGAAGAAGATTTCCAGGAAACAAAGCAGACTAAGCATACCAGCGGTGAAAAAGGTTTCATTTGCCCTCTCTGCTTCTTTAGATCCCCCAGGACACACATTCACAGTGGTCACATCATCCCCAGGACCTGCACTGGGGTCCCTCGGGACCCATGTTCCTTCCAGATTATGAAGTTCAGACCCTGGAGTTACCCACACACAGAGGGGTCCCATCTTTATCCCATCAGGGTGGCCGCATCCAGCTTGTACCCCCAGTAAGTCAGGTCTCACTTCAGCATGGTTGAGGTGATGGAGCAGCAAGTGTGCTTATCCAGGTACAGCTGCACAGGGGTCATCACCTGAAGAACAGCAAAAGCTTGAGACTAATACATTAACAAGCATACAATGGCACCCTTGTGGGGACGGAGAAGGGACTTTTCCCACTCAAGAGCCTGAAAACACAAAAAAAGCCCCAGGGATGAAGCTCTCTGCATCGACATTTTCTTCTCCAGTGCAAAAGGAATACACCAAGCTGCTCCACAGATCCCTCAGTATGGCTAACAGCCCCCCTTTGCCCCTCCTTGGGCTTCTCTGAAGGAACAACTGCTCATTAGTGAGTAGCACTAATTAAGAGAAATGAACCTAATTTGCAAGGGCAGAGTGAACAGCCTTCACCTGCTCCCCTTTGCACTGGTGACCAGCTTTGCAGGGGATTCTTTGACCCCTAGACCACGTTGAGGGCAGTAAATGCTGGGCATAACTGTGTCACAGCTAGGATGAAAAAGCTTCTGAGGCCCACAGGTGCTCGCAGACCCAGATCACAGAAGTTTCCATAGAAATCAGACTTTTTCCAATCACGCAGTCACTGAAAAGCACAGTTGAAAGTATTTCCAAACCTTGACGTGCATGCCTTTGATTTCTTCAAAACAAAATGAGGTTTCCACAAATAAATTAATTTCTTTTTAATAAAGAGTCTCTTGTCAGGTCCTCTGACACCTGCTGACCCAAAATGGAAACTTTAAAATATCTTTTCTTTCCCCAAAAAATATGCAGTTCACATTGGCCCAGATTTGGAGCTTTTTTATCATTAGTTTTCACTCTGGACAGTGAATGAAGAAGCAGCTGCTCTCCCATCACCAGAGGACACCCCACCAGTGGGAGAACAGGAACATTATAAGACGTCAAGGTGGGATCAGCAATTCCTGCCTCCAAAGCAGGTCAAGAAGAGAGGTGGAGGTTTGAAAGCAGCAAGGGAAGAATATGGAGACACTCTTCCTGGGTTTAAAAACTCATTTCTGAGTTTTAGCTTGTCCTGGCAGAGGGATGCTGGAGGCTGAAATCCAGACTGTGATGCTTAAAAGCCCCTCAAAACTTCTTCTCCACAAGCTAGTGAAGACCATTTTGACCTCCAGAGCATCCTGCAGCAAGAAGTTCCACGAGTGAACATCCCATTGCAGTGAAATTTCATAAAACACAGGTGATTTGGGTTTTTTAATTAAATTAAAAGACATAAGCCAAGTTATACAGGACCACCTTGGCCCTGGACCCTCCCACAAGATCTGGCTTGCAGATGCAAGTGCAGAAGGAGGAGAGAGCTGAGCCACCAGCCATTCCTTGAAGCTCTAGATTTCACCTTTAATGTATTTCAGCGCACGATTCCAGCACATTATCTGCATGAAATGCTGCATTAGCATCAAAATGAGGGGAGTTCTGTTCAATATATTAAAGTGTCTCTGATGGGTTCGAAGGTAGCTTAGCGCAAGAGAGGCATTAAGGAAGTAAATGCCACATTTGTATTCAAAAGAGCTCTCTTTTTTTCATTTAAAGCTATTGATGTAGGAAGTGGTGCTTAAGGCTGGCTTATAAAAGCAAGAGTGCATCTTTGCTTTGAGACAAAAAGATGCATTTATGGTGAATGGTAAAGGAAAGCAAATAGCCCATTTAGAAAATATATTTCTTTGGGGTTTTGGCACAGCAGCTGGAGGAGCAGAGAGCTGGCAGGGACAGGACCTTCGGGTGGCACTGCCACCGAGAGCCATTTTCTTCCCCAGTATCTCCCATTACGCCTTTTTTCACTTTGAGCCTGGAATCAGAAATATTTTTTCCAGGCTGGCCACCCCCACCATCCTTTTTCTTTTGGGAGAAGAAAAAAAAAAAAAAAAGATTTATTGACCCAACTGCCTAGCAAACCCAGTTTGCCTTTTTCTGCTAAATGCCAAGTAAAAATACAGCCTCTTTAAGCGCTTTTTTTTTTTTTTTTAAATTAGAATGGATTTCGGCTTGACTTCAAACCTAATTTGTACACCAAAAGTTGAAGTCCTGTCAAAGCAAACGGCACCAACACATTTGCTAGGACAATTCCAATGGATGTGTTTACCAAGAACTTTAAAAAATGGTAATTCTGCTTCAGAATATTCTTTATATCTTTATGCCACTCAGCTAAGCAAAGTCTAATTTTTCAATCTGATCTGAGAAAAGTGGTTTTTGCCCCAACTTTAGGCTCCACACGATAGTCCTGTTTAGACCATGATGAATTTTTACCTGCTCTATTAATGCCGGACAAGAAGCATTTTAGATAAAACCCCAGGATTTCTGCTGAATTTGGGGGAATCAAGCTGGTTTAGTTTCATTATCTGAAGAAAACAGAAATCACACTGAAAGCTTGGGGCAAGCATTAACTGGCTTCATCCATCTTTGCCACCTCTGAGGGCAATTAATAATCCCTTGTCTTTCCAAATGGAGAAAACAAGGGGTTAAATTAATTGCTTCTGACCACTTAATGAGTCAGGGACAGACCCTGGGAAGCTTGTCTCACTGCTGCCTGCAAATCAGCTGGAGGAAAAATATATTTTTCTTGGCCAAGGTGCATTGCTTATGGAAACATTTACGCCCTGAAGCTGGCTCGGGTGTTATCACCCCCAGACGGGGGGCTGTCGAAGGTCATCACCCTGTGAAATTCAACCACATGTGGCTTCCCCAGCCATTGGAGTGAATTAAATAAATCAGAATGTTTGTTCCAAGGGAAGCTGTGAACAGCACAGTTGGGGAAAGCTGCTTTCTTACAGGCACTGGGAAATTTTGGGGTTGTCCAGCACAGAGCACAGCCAAGCCCAGGTATACACCAGGACCTCCAATGACCACACTACTGACCCGTCACTGATGTCACTCCTGCCTGGAGAGCCACGCCAAGTGGAAAACATACCAAAAAAAAGCTGGACATCTTGCAAGTCTTAATAAATTAACAGCTCTTTCTTGCCAACAATACTAAATCACAGCCCAGAGGATGGCTGTTTTTATCACTCGGCCTCCAGCCTTCCTCCCTCCCTGCCTCACGCTCTTCCCTCCATCACCCCACACACCAGAACTGGGCATCCTGGGGACATCTCAGTGCTCCTCACCTTTTCACCCAGCTCCCCCAAACACAAGCTGTTCCACCCCCTGGAGCATTCCCAGCTTACCCATGAGGATGGGGCTGTCAGCTGGAAGAGCATCCCCCAATTTAGGGGGCAGACCCCACTCCCACCCACGTATCTCTCACTCCCAACTTTCTTGCCCATCACAGCTCGTTTTCTCCCTCCTCCCCGCAGGGGGTTGCCATGTCAGAGAAGGGAAGGAAACAATGCAGAGGAAATTGATAAGCATGGCTTGAAACCCAGAGAAAGGGAACATTTGCCTGGGAGAAGCTGCGATTAGATCCGTGTGTGTGTCCTTTGCCAGCGTTCTAAAAATAGAGCTTGGCTGCACAGACTGTCACACGCATGCAGACATGCTCTCGCTGAAGCTATATTTACCAGTCTCAGAGACAGCCAGATTCCCATATATGTGCTGTACGTCCCCCCCCCAGCACTGGCACGCAGGGTTCATCCTGCCAAGAAGGGACTACAGTGGTGATGAGGGACCTCCCTGAGTACCCCTGGGAGCTTGGAGGCATGGGTAGAAATGGGGTGGGGAGCACAGAAGTGGGGAAATTCTGTTCTGGAAGCTACTCTTTGATAGCATCTAGACAAGAAAAGACTTTCATTTGGAGACATGCACATGCAATAAACATCACAGAGGCCATCCAGATGGCCAGCACACTCCTGGTCTTACCCCTCTGCATAGCTCCCAAAGAAGCATCTCTGGAAGAGGTACTTATACCTCAACTCATCTTCCCATACCTGCCCAAAAGCAAGCGCTTGTGGCCCAGTCCTCCAAGCCCGATATCTGAACAGCACAAATATACATAGCCATGGGCTGAAGAAGGTTCAGTGAGCTCCAGTGCTTCAATTCACAAGACCACTGCTCAGTGCCATCAGCTGTGTCGCTGCATTCATGAGTCTGAGCATGAATAGGTTTGGAAGGAGGAAGATCCCACAGCTGCTTATTGGAGAAATTAAAACTGGAGCACGACCTACATCGCCTGCTGGAAACCAGCTCCTCCACCCTCCCCGCCACTCTTGTTAGCCTCGTGATAAAGCAGGGAGTGTTTAAAGGGACAAAATTGAGGCATTTTAGTCATATTCATGAGTTCTGAAGAGGATATTTGAAGACCGAGGTATTATCAAAATATGTCTTCACAGAGGTTGCATGCAATTAGCATTATTCAGAGATATGCAATTAGCATTATCCAGAGATATGTATTTCACATTGGAAAATAATTGTTTTTCTTCCCAGAGAAGTTGTTTTGTGCCCAGTTTTCTCAGCTCTGAATGTTTTGGTCCAATTGGAAAATGGAAAAGTGCCATTTGCCCCAGCTTGCCCTTTGAAGCAGAGCAGGCAGCAGCAAAGAATAGTTCTGTGACTGTGGCTTTTGTTTAATCAGTGAATTTAGGACAAGCTCAAGGTGTCTGTAGATCCAATGGGTACCTATGCAACAATCTGTCCCTATGCCACCTGCAGCATCATTCCTTGGTGACAAACACCACAACCCAGCAGCTTCACTCCCCATCCTGCCCAGTGCAAAGCATCTGTCCCTATCCTCTCCCATCCTCAGGAAAAAGATTATTGATCTAGAGATGAGACGCGGAGTCATGGCTTTGGTTACAAACTTTCTTCTCTGATGCCTGGGGGTGATGCTTGGGTGGACCCAGGCTGCGGAGGGGTTGGGGGGGCAACAGGGGACAACGGCTCCAATGGGGTGGTGCATGGGTCCCCTCAGTCCATTTTCATGGTCTCTTGGCAAAACAAAATGATCTTCCCACACACAGAGAGCAGCAGATGCCTTCTGGGACTTGTCTTCATTTTTCAACTCAAATATCCTCTGTTTAATCAGCTAGTTGTAATATCACCTTGCAAAATGTCATTAACAGAGGGTGACAACTGAGCTCCGTCCTGTTATTGAAATGCAGAACCATGCGGTGGCTTGCTCTGAGCATGCAGGTTTGAGTGTCTGGGCACACAGATCGTCTGTGCTCACCAGCCTCAGAGCACAGCATTAAAAGCAGCAGAAGAGCCTTCAACAGGGAAGGATCGATTAGGTTGACTGTGCTAACAGCCACCAGTTTTGATAGGAAGCTGCAGCACCCTAAATCACACCAATAAATGCTGAAGAAACAGCTTTGATTCAGCTTGGTGAAGATCTGAGCTGTATATGAAGAGGCATTTTGTAAATTAGGACTTTGAGGGTCATTTAGTGAGGCCAGCTCCATAAATCCAGTCCTCCTTCCCCTCTCTTAATTTTAAAAGCCCAGGCAAGGACAAAGTCTACACCTACCCAGACACTCTCAGTGTAACTTTACCACCTGCAAGAGCTGTCCGTGACACGAGGACTCCAGACAATCATTCACTCACAACCACGCTGCAGACATCACTCATCTCACTCTAGCTAGGTCTCACTCCTCTGCTGACAATTTGACCACATCCATAGCATCCTTTGAACTGAATCTAGCTGGTCTGTGGAGACATTGATGCCTTCAGGAGCAGACTAAATCCAGCAAGTGATGGTCCACTGTGGCCTTTAGGCAAGGTGAAGGGTGTTGGGTGCCTTAAGGGTTACTTAAAACTGCTAGAAGGCACCAGTTGTTTGGACATCGCAGAGTACCTTGACTTCTCAGGTGATTTGACTTGAGATGGGAATGTGGGGCACAGCCCAGCAGCCCCCCTCCATCACAGCCATGCAATTCTGTGGGAGCGCTCATTCCCAAATCCTCCCCTCATCCTCCTCAGAGACAGCTCAACCTAATGACACAGCACAGAGAAACCACAGCACAAGGGTAGATGTGGGCTGATGGTCAAGCCAAGAGCAGACCCTGATGTCTTGACCCCACCATGGGCTCTAAGGGCAGCAGGGCTCCACTGTACATCTAACCCAGCTTCCCAGCTCTAAAGGACTGCTGGGGCCACCACACAGTCCTGCCGTTTCTTTCAACAAGAGCCAAGCCCTGCAAAAACACATCATTGGTCACCAGCAGCGCTTGCTCCAGGGCATCCCATGACAGCTGGCTCCACACTGTGGCACTCCCTGGTGTCATTCCCCACACTCCCTTGCTGTGGCCAAGGACCTTTACAAATAATGTTCCACTCCAACATGTTTGAACAAGCTGGCCTCCTCGGTGCCACAGGGGAGGGCAGAAGATGAGAAAGGGTTGAGGAGCTGCATGGAAAACAGCTGCCCACTTTCCAGAAATGCAAACAGGCTGCTTGGATGCTCTAAAAAAAAAGAAAATATCTGAGAGGTGCCAAGGACCCCAGAGCCTCACATTAAGAGCATGAAGACTTTTCAAGGGTTGATGGCTTGGGGTGAGGGACTGATTGCAGTAGATGGAGATCAAAGTCAAGCACCAGGATGAGCTTATCTCTACAAGAGGAACCATTCACTCGCAGGCGGTTCCAGGCTGGGCAGGCACTCTCTCGGCTGCACACAGATGGCTCCATATCTGTCCTCTGGGCTGTTAAACCCCTCCATTTCCCCAGCAAGAGCATCACTGAAGCACAAGCTACAGCAAAGCCACAAGTGGGCTCTGGAGCTAATGCACAAATTGTATTTCAAAAGCACTTCTCCCCAGCACAGGCTATGCAATACAGGGAAATTGCTGTAATAAAAAGCCATCCTCTCCAGATGTGAAAGGCAGCAAGTGGGGCAGGAGGGTGCAGGGGCCTCACTGTGAGGGGGCAGCCCTTTGGGATGGAATTACACAGCACCCTTCACCTCTGCGTAAGGTGATGCTTCCTCAGGCACGTGGCCAGGCACAGGGCTTTCCCAGCATAATTGCTAAGACATGAGGATGCAAACCACAATGGATCAGAAGGAGCCAGTGGTAAGAAACCCATGCTATATATATTATTATATATATAACCACGCAGCATTGGAGATAAGGTACAGGAGCCCCCAAAGCCCTATATTCACTTTATCTTGTGCCCACTTGCCATGCTCTCCTCTGCATGCAGGAGCCACAGCTGTGAGAGGCCAAAAGCAGCTCCCTGCCCTGATTGCTGCTGCTTCCAGAGAAGCAACATTTAAGCTCAAGGAAGCAAAGTGGAGGATCAAACAGCATCATCAGTGTTAGGCAGAAAACCCCCGCTCCTCTCCACCATACTCTCAGCTCCTGTTGCTGTGCAACCCCTCTCCCTGGTTTGGGGATTGCTCTGCAATCACAGCTGAGAGTCAGAGAGGTGTTGGGAGGATACAGAAGGCAGCTGCAGCAGCTCTCCTGCTCCCAGCACCTTCCCAGCAGAGGAGCCCCAACCCCTTCTTCTGCCTCCCCCAACATGTCGGGTGCATCCAATACATCCTTGCAGCATTCAGAGACTATGTTGGGATCCTCACCCCTGAATCCAAAAAAAGCCTGGAAAACATGGCATGGACAGACTTCGAGGATACAGGACAGAAACAACCCAGCATTTTGGCAAAATCTCCTAAGACTCCAGAGGTGGAGGAAACCAATTCAGCTGGGGCTTGGCAGGACAGGGCTACTCAACTTTGAGAATAACTAAAGACCCCTCCGAAGGCAAATCCACATTCTGCTCAGCTCCACAGGGTACAGGATCAGGTCAGCCCTTCATCCCACGGGTTAAGGCAAGGCCAGCAGGAGAACCCAGATAAATGCTGCAGGACTTCACCCATGGGGAAGCACCTGGTGAATAAAGCCCTCAGGGATCCCAGGCAAGTATTAACCAGGTCCTGCAAAAAGTAATGCCCACTTTTACTGCCTAAGGATCAGGGAACTGGGTTATCTGCCTCTGATAAAAGCCCTAGGCACAAAAAAGTGATCAAGTTTTTCACAAAAGAGGAAAAATTCAAAGCTGCTTTAATTTCATGGTGGATCCTCCACCTGGCTCGTGCTTCCAAACTTGTTAGCTGCTATCCGATTCTTTCTTGACAGCAGGATCACTAATTTTGCGCATCCCAAAATAATATTTGCCAAGCAGCACTCATCACTATGATTAAAACAATATCAGGCACTAAAAATATACAGCTCCTGGGGGAATCATGTCTGCCCAAGACAACAAACTATTTAAGACACATCAAGGAGGAGCTTCTTTGATTAGAGGCAAAGCAGGTCCATGCTCCACAGTAGGGAGCTCAGGAGGGATGAAGGCAATGAGAGGAAGTGGAGGATGAAGGAGGGACAACAAGGCATGGAAGAGGCTGTTTCAAGCAAAAACAATCAGTGGTGGGAGGGCCAGGGCTGGGGAAGGGGACATCTACCAGCAACGAAGCCCAATGCCTGGAAATTTCCCCAGGTGTCATCTCAGTACCCTCCTGTCTGCAGAATTTCCCACAGCTGGTCAAATCTTCCCACATAGGTTACACTACTAATAGCTCCTGTCAGCTAACAGAAAAAATATCTACATGTAAGTAGTTCATTATTCAGCCAGCCCCCATGACCAGATACAATTCCTCAAGGCAAATATTTGCATTTTTATTCCGTTAACTAGCAAATGAATTATCAGGCAGTACCTGCTCCCAGTCCTCAGCAGCAAGGAAGCACCCCCAAAAGGTTCTCTCCACAGCTCTGGCTTTAAATATTTGCTGATCCATTCGGCCTCTGTACATTTTCTCCCCATTTCCAACCTAAATATATTCTTCTTCAGGTTTTCCCCATTTGTTCTTGTGCCAATATTGTCCTTTAGCTTAACCTCTCCCCAACCTCTGGGTCCTCTTCCCACCCAGGGCATCACCCAATGCCTGTGGGCTGCAGATCCTGCTTGGAGCCAATGTTGTGTTTCTGGGCCAGTGCAACTCAAGAGCTGAAAAGGCCCATGCCCTTCCCCAGCTAAATAGTTAATAATTTCTCTGATCCTATGATTAGCCTGACCAGCAGCCAAGGTTGCATCACAGAGCACTTCCTGGTGGAGATCAGCCTCTGATGGACACCCCATCACCTTCGACAGTCCAGATGAGGGCAAAGACCTTCTCAGTAGATCCTGAGGCAGGTCCCTGCAGAGCAGCCCCCACGGTGAGCCATGGTTTTGAACTCAGCATGCTTGCCGCTCCCTTTGATCTCCCCTTCATTAGTCTTTCTCCTTTGCTTTTGAACGTAATTAATACTTCCCTGATCAAAAGCCCCAGTGCAAGGAGAGCTTTAACAACTCTTGTTTCGCCACATGTTCCCATTAAAGGAGGGCTCAGGCAGAGGGGAGGAATGAGACCTGATTTGGAGCCTCAAAACTGCTGCAGTTTCCCCTCCCTCTGCCCTATCCCCAGTCTCTTACTGCCAGGACCAGAAGCATGCCATGTCCCACTTCTTCCCAGTAACCCAAGCACAGGTTTTCCAGGGGACTCAGGACCTACGTAAGGGCTGCTGAGGGACCAGCCAAATGTCCACCTGACCCGTCAGTGGCACCCAGAGCAGAGGATCAGGAAAACCATACAGCGATTTTCCCCCAGCACCCAAGTGCTGTCACCTCACTCCCAAGCTTGTGGAGGACTGTGTCCTACATAACCTCCACTGGATTTCTACATCCAGCCCTGACCTGCCCCAGTCCTTATCACTCTGCATCAAGCTCCAACCCAAGCTTTAATCAACCCTGACCCCCTCCCAAAACCCTTATAACTTAATCAACAGCTTTGCTGCAGGGACACTTGACCCACAGTCAGATAATCCAAGAGCTACTTGATCAGAAACCCCTGGTTTAGCCTCCTGCACTGCCACAAACCCCCAGCAGATATCCCATAAGCTTAACTGGCTCTTGTGGCTGTGGAAAGCAGGCACAATTGCTGAGACTGGGGGGAACAGTATAGGACAGGAGGTGGTTTCTGGGATGATTGAGAGCATCAGATACCCACAAAGCCAAGCTTGGGCCCTCCATCCTTGCACAGACCCTCTATGGACCATCAGATGCTGCTTGTAAGGGCCACAACACATCATGTCTCTTCTGCCAGCCGTGTGCCTCTCACCAACCAAATCCACCCACACTGCAACTCCCCAGGACGAGCCAGAGGTGAGCTGTAACCCAAGATGCCAGGACACAGGTGTTGACCCAACCCCCAAGCCTTTACTGTGCACTGAGGGTCTCCAGAGCCCCAGCTCCTCCTTGCACAGGGCAAAACACCATTTCCCCAAGCAGGTTGGGGAAGGAGATGCTGACCTTACATTTTCATTCACCAGCAAACATTTTTCAATTTTTCTGAAAGGAAAAGAAAACAAAAACAACATCCAAAGCATGTTCAGACCTGGCCAGGTACACCTTCCCCCAAGACATCTGAATTTTGATAGAAGCGCGGTGCCCACACACAGCATCCATCTCCTCTCTTACTTCACCTGCAACTCAAAGACAAAAGGAAACTGAAGGTTTTTATACATCAAGGGATGCTTTTTGGGTTCACAAGAGCTTTGCTAACCTGCTAGTGTCCCAGCCTTTGCATCAGCCAGGACAGCAGCATTTCCCACGCAGGGACCTGCCGACACTGGAGCCAAGGTCATTACACCCAGGTGACATTACCCAGCAGGCGTGTCCAAGGGGTTGGCTTCGCTCCCTGGCACCGTCAGCCTGGCCAGATCTTGCAGAGTCACATAAGGTGACATTTTCCAAAGAATTTAACTCACCCTGATAAAAAGCTGGCTAAAAAAATCTCCTGTCCATGTGTATTCCTGCTGGGAAATACTGTTCTGGGGGAACAGGCTGTTTTTACTGGTATTTGTTAGTGGGAAGGAAAGGGAACGAGCTCTTTCCAAGGTAGGAGCCATACGAGAAGATTATTTTCTTTGAAGAGGCATTTGGGTTGGCTCTGTTTTTCATTTTGTGCTGCAGCAGGCACGATGATACACATCTGTTCAAAGGCAAAAGGAGAACACAATGCTCTGATCCACTCGGACAACTCCCTCCCCCTCCCCCCCCCCCTCCCCTCCATATCACAGTTCAGCTTTCCTCATTGAAAACATTGGCTTTTACACCTCTCGAACGAGAGGGAAACCAAGCAGCCAAACACCCCATGATGCCAAGCCCTGGAAGCCCTCAGGCATTTTGGGAATGTATCTCTGCACCCTAAAACATGGATTATTTTCTTCCTCCTTTTCATCCTTGCAGCAAGCAGGAGGCGGATGCCTGCTTCAGGGTAAAGAGCAGGAAAAAGCCTGAAGCTTCTTGGGTCAGGGAAGCTACAAAAATATCTCATTCCAAGATGTTTTCACAACCTCCCCATTGCCTAGAGCTGCCGCTCCAGACACAAATCACAGCTCCTCACTCAGGCAGGCCAGCAGCTGGAAAACATGAGTTAGGAGCAAAGATTTTATTTGCCTTGTCTTGGTCTTGTGCTGATAACAAGATGGTGGGAATGGGGTGATCTTCCATCTTGGGGGTATCTCTCAGGGACGTGTCTGCCCAGCCCCAGGAGATCCCATGGCTGGAGAAAGGGCTGGTCCTTACACACCACACAGGGAAGAAGCAAATTAAGAGCTGAAGGAGACGCAATGCTCATGTAGAGGGCTGGGGAACTCGGATGCAAAAAAAACCCAACCCCAAAGCATGGAAAAATCAAGCAGCAGAGCAGAGGGGACACTCGGTGGACTCAGCTGCCCAGGACAACCCAGTCTTGCTCCCACCACTGCTCAACCCCACCTCCACCCCCCTTCATTTTCTAGTGGTATGACATGACCCTCTCAAAGCTATTTTTAAGCCCTCATGACTTGTTTCATCTCAGGACAGGTGATGATCCCAGGAGCAGGAGGCACTTCTCACACAGTAGTGTTGCTCTGGGAGAGACGGTTCAGCCTTGGCTGGTCACCTTTCATACATGCTGAAACAGTTTCTAAAAATACTCAATTTTTTTTGTAATAGAAACAAGGGGCCTGAAAAGGAGAGGGGAAAAAACCCAGTATGTTTTTCCTGATTCCCTCAGCCCTGAGCTCAGAGGACACTGCTGGGGACAGACAGCCCAGTTTCTCCTTCCCACAGCCCATTGCAAACACCCATTTTGGGATATATCACAAGAGATGCTTTTGGCCATTTTTGGATAGTAGAGTAGACCAGAACACCTCTGATCAGGGAGAAGCATCCCATACCCAGAGCTACAACAGGGGCAAGAGATGGGCAAGGACAAGGTCCAGGAGACATCTCCAGCTTTGGCCTCCAGAGTTGCCACACCAGCAGGTGGGGCAGCATGTCCTCTGAGGTCCTCCTCTGCCTCCAAGCTCCTATCTGTCTCCCACTTCTTCACATGAAAGAAGTTTGAGGGGTCTCAGCCTCCAAACACTTACAGTAAGGGCTGGGGAGATTTTGTAGGACGTCTCCAAGCTTTTGGGCTTGCAAAATCACTGTACACTCACATTCTGGGTGCACCAGGGACCACGCAGAAGTTACTGGATCAGCCCTGGTCCTGACATCAGGGTCCAACAAGATGCTGTGATGCTCCTGCAGCCTCAGCATAACTCAGGTTTCCCACAGGGTAGATGAGATGTACCTTCAAATAAAATCAGCCATCCAGCCTGGTCCTAGCACCTTCTTTCCCCTTCTAGAGCTGGGCAGGAAGGGCTGAAGGTGAGGGTGTCAGGTAGGAGAGCAAGGGAAGAAAATCCTAGTGAGATAGCAATCTGCAGGCAAAGCCAACCATAAGCACCCTCAACCCTCCACCTCCAGACAGCACCCAAATCCCATGGGAGGATGGCTGTCCCCTTTCATGCCCGTGTTGTCTCCTCCAGAAGATGCAATGCTTTGAGAAGGGGATATCACACCAAGATGCAGGACCCACCCACAGCACTTGGGGGTTGACAGGGTGCTGTGCACCGCAAACACAACAGAAAGCTGCCCAACCACAGCTTCAAAGCTCCAATACAAGCTGATGGCACAGCCTGAAGTTTGCAGGACTGTCACAGGGCACCAACCAGTAGCTCCATAGACGAGGGTTAATTTTGTCCAGCTTTCAGCATGGGGCAAGCTGATGCTTTCCTTTCGCTGTACAGAAGTGGAACAGATACACTGCTGTCAGGGTGGGGAGAGCATCCTCCAGATGCACCAGCAGCACTGAAACCCTACAGCGCACCAGCAGCTCATCACCTTCAGAGCCAAAACTCAACCCCAGCCAAAACTCAAGGTGATCCAAGCACACGTGTAATTTTACGCACACCCCCCACAAGTGAGAGCTCAGACACTCCAGCAGCATGTCCCCACCTCACCCAAACACATAGCACCCTCCCTTGCTCCTGCCCACACACCCGCAAAGCTGTTTAAACAAACTATCCTATTTTTCCTACAGGCTCTGAGGGAAGCAGTATATACATTGCAGTTGCTTCTATACTTAAGCACTTGGCTCTTACCAAAGAGAGGGAGCAAGGCAGATAGCAGTGGGTAATCCAATCCTTCGAGTTAGAAAGGTTGAACCCGTGTAACTAAAGTGATGCCTTCTGAAGTTTCAGGCATGGTACACACATCTTGCCATCGTCTCTGAAGCAAAGAAGGTTTCAGGAAAATTTGTCTAATCCTTTTCAGGTTATGAAGATTTAAATCCTTTGCACTTTCGTCAAGTGTATTCCAGCTCACAAGGAGGAACAGATCCTCTCTAAGCATGCCGAGAAGAGCAGAATCAAGGATGCATGAGGTTAGGAGCACTTTCATGGCATCCACCCACATCCCAACCCTTACAGGACCTTTCAGCAAAAAAAAAAAAAAAAATCAGAACTATTTATGCCTCCTTTCCCAAAAGCTCAGAAGCAGCCAGCTGTATTTTGTTCAGCCTGTCCCAAAAGGCTCCCAACAAAGACGAGACCAAAACTGAAACACATGCTGAATGATTCTGAAAGCTGTGAATGACTGTGACAAGGAAGCAGCTGGGAGGGTCTCAGGGTGCCCCATGCCCTGCAGGGTCCCCATTTCTTCTTGAAGGGCCTCAAGATGGGGGAAGGAGGGAGGGAGAAGAGGCCGCATGTTGTTCTGATGGGCTCTTAGCATCAACTAGATCTGCTCACCCAGCTCTGTGTCCCAGCCTTTCCTCCACAGGCAATGCTGGAGTAAGAAAGGCTTTGAGACATGATACAACTCTCACAGGGACTGTTAAACCTTCCCAGGCTCATCAGCAGTTTGCCTGGTCCCAGGAACACCAGCTTTTGATGTTAAACCAACAAAAAAGGGGCAGAAATAGAGGGTTATCACAGCCATATGAGGACCAAGACTGAAGAGCAGAGGGTAGGAAGGACCTGCTGGTGAAACAGCTGTAAACACAGAGCAAAGAGCAGAGCAAGGGAGGAGGGATGGACATCTAAAGCCCATTTTTCTCATGTCCCAGTGGAACTGGGAAACTAAGGCAGCACCTCTCATCTTCATTTCTGAAACTCTTGAGACAGTCACAAAAACATCTGGAAATCCCAAACTTCTGTAGGCTACAAAGCCCTTTCCACCAGGCTGGTGGATGGACCATGCCTTGCAAAGCCAAACCCAACACAGCCGTGTCTGCAGCTCCCCATATTTCTTCTGATGGGCTGAGATGACATTCCCAGCCACAGACCTTGCCCAGGAGCATCCCACCAGGGCAGGGGACAGTACAGCACTTGCCATCACCCAAAGGTACATTTCTTAACAGAAGGAAGAAAGTAAACATCAACCCAAAAAGGAACTGCAAAAATGTAGCAAGACGAAAAAAATAGAAGCCCTTCAAAGTCAGCTCCTCAAGGTTTGAAGGAACCCGGCCTTAATTTCATCAACTGTGAAAACCCATTAGCATCTTACTAAAGTCCATTTAAAATATTCATCTGGAAGATATTTTATGCAAAACTGCCGCTGTGTCTTCAAAGCTGTTGCAAAACGTTAACAGCCACATTGAAACTCCCCTCCCCTCCCGTGGCAGCCATCTCCTGGAGGGTTTAGTGAAGGTGGCAGCAGGGACAATGGCATGGGGTGACCCTAGGGAAGGGACAAACAATGGAAGGATTCCCTTGCCAGCTTTGGAGGAATAAATTCCAGAGCACAGTTTGGCCTCAGTGGTGCTGGTTTTCCAGCCTGGTCATATCTGTGGGTCCCCATATCAGGGTGATGGGCAAACCCTGCAACACCAAATGCTGCAGGGAAGGGGCTTTCCCAGGGTCACAGTCCAAATGCAAGAAGAATATACAAGCCCCTTCATCCTCCCCATAAGCTCACGGGAGACTTTTGGGGCAATTCATGGCTTTTGCTCTCCCCTGTCCCCCTTAAAAAAGCACCACAGTTTTTTATTTAACAAGCCCTAGCTCTGCCACAGCAGGAATTAGAAGGCAAGAAGCTCTCTGCTATGGCCTTTGATTAACAAAATATATTATTAGCATCCCAAAGCTAGCTTCGCCAGTGCCTATAAATACAAGCCAGCAGTGACTCAGCAAAGCTGTAGCTATTCCCCCCTCAGTTTCCCAGGTAGTTGCATCTTGGGGTGTGCATGTGTGCAGAGTTCTGGCTCCTGGGATGCTGTGCAGGTTGTCATGGAAACCCAACGCTGCCAAAATCATCCCTGCTGTAGAGAATCCTGCGCTAAAATTTCCCTCTCGGCCTGGCCAGGGATGCCCCAAGCAGACATGGGATGAAGCTGTGGCATAAATCAGCAGCACAAGGAGGAAAATCAGGTTTTGAGCTTTTTTAAGCTATTCCTGGCCTTTAAAGCCACCCTCATGACAGGGAAGATTCTCTGTTGTCTTGTATGAGGCAGTGCTGGGCACCCTGCCCTTGTACAGCACCCAGCCCAAGTGCTAAGCCACAGCCAGGGCACAACATCATGCTTTATATTTTTTAATTAGCAAGGTTACCTTGGCAAGAGAAATCAAGGGACATGACACAAAAAAGCACACTATAACAAGGGTTTCCCACCACCTTGGGCAGTTCTGTCCACCACTAATTAATCCTGCCATGAAACCAAGCAGACTTAATACATCTGCCTCCCAAAAATATCAACACCGGTAACATCTGAGGTTTCTAACAGCCTTTCATACATGACATTAGTGGATTCACCCAGCCCCAAGGCACAAAACCCTTTGGTTGTTACCGAGCTTAAAGGATTTTTCATTTGCAAATTCACCATGCTAAGCAGGGCCCTGGAGCAGCAACAGGCAAAGTTTTCCAGGAAAAAAAAAAATATTTCAGCCCAAAAAACCCCACAGAATGCTTGGCAACCCCCAAATTTCCGTGCCTTTGTCCAAGTCTCAAAGCGCTGTCTGTGCCTGGAGGGTGCCAGTGCTGTTTCGCTGCAGCATTTAAAAAATCTGCCGCCACGGAAAGGGAAATTTGCATTTGGAAACTCCCTGTGATTTTGTTTTTCCATTCGTATGGCAAAAATGATTTATTTTGAAAGCAATTTTGATAGAAATTTCTGTTTTGGCTAACCAGCAAATCACAACTGGAGCACCAAGGGATGGCTCTGACCCTCCTGGACCCAACACCGTGGTGATGGGCACTGCTGCGCGAGACGGGAGTGGTAACCCACTCCATTAATTTTAGTCTTTCCAAGTAGGTAGCAGCAGCTTCTGAGCAGTGAAATGAGGAGCTGATGGCCAAAACAGAGTTTGTCACCCATCCGAATTCCTGCCCCAGAAGCAGCCACAACCCTGTGCCCACAGCCAGCTCTGCAGCAACCTGCTGGCCGCATCACTGCCCTCCGGGGCCAGAGGTCCCCCTGATTAATTATTTATCATTGCACACTATAAATCACGGAGAATTTGCAAGGGAAGCCTTCCCAAGCAAGGTCACCTTTCCCCTGCCCCCTCTCAGGTTCTGAGCTACCAGCCCAGCAGGAGACAATGCTGTGATTACATCCAGCCCTCATGATGGTCACATACAGCAACCAGAGATTCCGCCTCCCCATCTCAGCACTGCAACGATTCAAGGAAAACAAACAAGGAAGCAAACGGCACCCGAGGTGAAGTTTTCAGGGAATATAAAAAAATCCTTAAATCCAAGTGATCTCGGCATACATGGTCCCAAGGGATGCTCATCTGGTTCCTGCAGACTTGGCCCTGCAAATCTAATTTTGCTTTAGCAGACCCCTTAAATCATTTGGGGTCTTCAAAGACACCCAAGGCAACACACCCCTAAACCTGCTGATTTTATTCTTCCTATTTATAGCCATCTCACCAGTCCAGCCACACCGGAGCATCTCTGAGCCCTCGCCAGCACAGCTCGGTCCCCACAGAGCTCCAGAAGAAGGAAAGCCAGAAACTCTGATAGGGTCAGGGACAAGGCTTTTAAAAATGTAAATGAAGCCCAAGGAATTGGCCTAATCCTGCAGGCAGGCACTCTGCAGCAAGCGAAAATGAGATTAGCACAAGGTCCCCTTGGTGCAGGTCGGGTCCATCTGCTTGGTATTCTCCTTGAAGAGGGTCTCCCTGAGGACAGGGCCGAGCCCAGAGCTCCCAAGGACTTCTCCTGCCACAACACCCTCCTGCTCAGGCCTAATTATCCTGGCATACATCAAATGGTGGGGGAAAAAAAAGATGCAATTTTGGGCCAAATCAGCATTTCATACAGAGAACATCACTGCTGATGCTGCATCCCTTGAAGGAAAAGGAAAGTGCAAGGAAGCTGGAAAACCCTCTTCCAAAGCTTTAGGGAAAGACTTCTTTTTCTTTTCTGCATTTATTTGGGTAGGGGTTTTTTTTTTGTTGTTAAAAGCAGCTGGAAAAATCCACTTTGCTGTCAAGCTCCAGCACTGGCCCACAGAATCACAGAATAGTAGGGGTTGGAAGGGACCTCTGTGGGTCATCTAGTCCAACCCTCCTGCCGAAGCAGGGTCACCTACAGCAAGCTGCACAGCCCTTGGCAGCTGCTGGGGCTCCTCCAAGCCCAGCCTTGCTGCATCCCTGGTATCTCCCCAGTCCTCCCAGCTGGGCAGCCCCAGAGAAGCACAAAGCCTGGTGAGCCACACTTCAGATCAGCACCTTTATGAAAAATTTCCACTTAAAAAATGGCATGCCAAACTCCAGACAAGACAGCCGTGTACAAACCCAGGATGGTAGAACAGAGGCTTTAACACTTGACCCCAACAGATGCTCTCCAGGAGCTCATCTCTGAGCCCGAGTAAAGGACCCTCTGCCTGCTGACCACCAGCCTCCTGACACATTTCCTGCTCTTCTGGAGCAATTTCAGCCCAAACACAGAAGCCAAAGGGAAACCAAGGCACAGAGCATTGATGTCACCTGCCAGCTCAGCAGGAAGCATCATCCAGAGGTTTTCAGCCCCATGCTCTGCACTGGAACCTCTTGCCCCCCTACAGACACCTCTACCTCTCTAGCAAAGCTAAAACCACACATTTTTAAGGCTGCCTATTCAGGACACCCCAGTTCTGCCAGATGCCATGCTCAGTCCCCACTGAAGCACCCAAGCGGATGCACGCAGAGGTCTCCCCTCTGCTAATTCCCAGCACTGTTTGCACAGATAAGCCATCCCTGAGCAGCCTCAGCTCCTCTCACCAGGGTGATTAATAGCAGTTTTGCTAGTAAAACAAAAGGCCATTAAGAGCGCTAATATTTGCTCTCCCTACTCCCTGCCTACTTCATTTCATACTTCAACGTGAGCCCTGCACGCTTTCCCCGACAAGAAATTAATAAGGGCACAAAGCCACACTGATTTCCCCCGCTACAGGGGATGGGATACATCAGCCCAACAGAGATGCTCAAACCCACTGGCTGTGAAAGCAAGGACCCTCCCAGCTCCATCCACCCAGATAAGAGATAAATCCCAGACTAAGGGGGAAATGATGGGGATACCAAGTTTTTTAATATTAAGGAGGAGATACGCACTTCTACAGGGCTTTCAGCTAACCCAGTGACAGACAGAGTGCCATCCCCACCCCAGCCTTGCTGTGCAGAAACAGGAACGCCATTAACATAGAAAAGCTTCATTAAAAGCAACTCCAAGCAGCCCAGACCTCACAGCCTCTAAACAGTTTGGAAATCAAGATGTAAACCCCAAGGGACCAAACTGCAGGGAGAAGAGCCCTACTTTGGAGTTACTCACTGGTACCAGATCCTCCACAGTTTGCAGGAGCACAACCTCCCCTTGCCAAAAAATTCAGCATCAGAAAAAACCTCCTTGCTCTGAAACCTTTTAGGTAGGTGCTGACCCCCCTTGAAACCTTTTATAGTGCTGGCCCCACCCTCCCCAGGTGGGAGGTGTCTGGGCTAAAAGCCCTAGGGAGGCAGGATGAGTGCCCTTGGGTTGATTTGGGCTATCTGCTGGGGTGGTGATTTGCTCCAGTGCTTGATTCAAGAGCTGGACAAGTCAGCATAACACAGACCAACAGCCCCACGTGATGGGACATGTTTCCCATCAAGATACACAAATTCATTAAAATATAACCTTTTTCTCAGGGTGGGAGCGGTTTCCCTTTTTGAAAGCTGTTGTGAATTTTCCCGTGCCCCATTCCCAACAAAGCGGACGGTTTTACAGGTCACCCCCATGTTGCCACTCCATTTTAATAGGCTTTTTTTCTTTTTACCCACTTAAATGCAACAAGTTGACATGAAATTACCCAGCTGCAACACTTGGCCTGAGCATGCAGGCTGAGCAAAACCACCACTTCTCAACACCAGCGGTAGATTCAACTCCTCATCCCCACCATGGTCAGGACGTGACTTGAAACAAAAGGATGCTCTGCTCGCTGGGATGAGTGGACACTGGGAATTTTGGGGATTTGAACACTCTGTGATGTGGCCTTGAGATGGAGCGTGGTGTTGAGGGTGTCAACCACGACACCGACATCAGGCAGAGCACGCAGTGCTGGAGCTGCCGGGCTCTCCTGGTGAGCGATGGACTCAGGCCCCCCAAAATGAGCCCACCATAGACTACCTCACCAAAAAATTCCCTAATTACCACCAAGAGCAAGGATTTGGATGTCACCACCTTCTCCCCCAGACCACATGCTGAGCATCAAGGACCACAATTTGGAGCATCTCAGAGATGAATTTGCACATCCCTTGTTTCAAATGGCCCAAGGCTAAGGTCGATCCAGGAGAAGGCTGTTTCACCATGAGCTTCCGGTGGGATTTCTCCTCGGAGAAGGCACCGTCTGCTGCTGCAGGACCGCGGCAGGATGGGACTCGCAGGTCTGCAGGCCAGGGAAGGCTGATGGAAATGGGGGAAAAAAGCAGATTTCGAAACACTGCTTGAAGCAAAGGCTTCTTAGGGACTTATTTTCTTTCTCTTTCTCAGTTTCTTACTATCTTCTCCATAGGTTTTCCCCAGGTGGCTGGGACCCGAGGTGCTCCCAGGCTTGGTGCTGCGAACACATATTTCTGTATTCTCACATCTCTCCTAGCTAATCTTTAGGGAAAGAGGAATTGACAAACTGGTGAAAAACTGACTGACACTCCAATCAAAATACAAAAGAAACAGAAATAAATGGCTCTGAAAAGAATTGCTATTTAATTAGAAATTACATCTGTGCCAGTGAGTCACGGTGGGGAAGCGATACATCAGCGGGCTTGGCAGCGAAGGGCACCTGCCAGCAGCATGACAATGGGGACTGGCTCCATCTCGGGGCCGTGATGGGAGATTCTGGGGGGATGGATGGGACCCCCCCTGTGGGGGTCCCCTGCTAAGTCTTGCCAAGCCGAGAGCCACCCTGCAGGAACCAGCCTGGCACGACCCTGGAAAATCAAATGCCTGCGAGCCCAAAAGCTTTGCAGAGAAATCCCCTCCCAGCGGTTTTCCTGCTGGAACGGGAAAGTCCCCCGTAAATCAGATCTAACGAATGGTATAAATAAAGTTTGCAGAATGAGGGAGGGAGAAGGATTAGGGAACAAAACCACTGCTCTCTTCATCGCACTCCGGCTGTGTCCCTCCCATGGGGAAACCCTGACCCTCCACCAGTGGGGTACCAAAGCTGGGCAGCATCTGGGGATCCCCCCCAAACTCCCCTGGAAGACCCCGAGGAAGGAGGGGTGGGGTAGGAGAGGACGTCTGGCAGGGAGATGGAGGACTTGGATCAGTCACAATGGACATGAGATGCTGAGAGCAGGGTGGTGCATGACCCCCCGAATCTGGGCTGTGATGCATGGGTGGGAAGCAGCATCCTCAGGGAAGCTCCTGCTGAAAGCTTTGTCCTCCACCGAGTTCTTCGCGGGGAGGAATTCGGCCTTTGCAAAGCAGCAAATAAAAGCAGAGAACAAATTACAAAAAAAAACAAACAACAAAAAACCAGAAGAACACCCTCTTTCTATTCTTCCTCCACAAATGATGAATCCACCAGCAGCTGGGCTGTGCTGCCCAGCAGCAGCTGGAAACACGGCGGCATTCACAGAGGGAGCAAGGCAGGACAGACGGACATCCCCCTCGGTGCAGCCGCCACTTTGCCCCCCGGTCTGGGGGTGCTCGGGGCCAGGGGTGCCCCTCGGCATGGGACCAGCTGAGGATGGGCATCTCGGGCCTCGGAGCAAAGGAAAGCAGGAGCGAAGGGTGAGGTGTGCTGCGGGCTTGGCTTCTCCGGTGTCTCGTAAAGGCTGAGCCTTTCTGTCCGCTTTCCAAGGGTAGAGCTCCCTGGCACCCCTTCATTTCCCATCCTCAAGACACCATCCAGAGGGTTTCAGAAGGTCAGAGCAAATGCACCTCAGGCCTCCAACCTCACGCTGGAGGCTCTGGACATCCCTGCAGGGCCATTGCTGCCTCAGCTTTGCTGCCTCGGCTTCACCACCATGGACAGGAATTTCCAAGGCAGGTTTTTGGGCAGCCCTGACACACAGGGTCCCACTCTCCAGTGCTGGGTATTTTCAAGCATTTAGTATCAACCTGGCTCAAACTGAAAGTCCCTGGGCTGCCACTGCCCATCACAGAGGCAACAAGGGCATCTGCCTGCGGGAGAGGGGAAGAGCAGGTCAAGGATGGAGCAGTGTTTCCTCCCCAGCCCTCATCTCAGCCGCTCATTTTATCCCCCACTGTAGTTTATTCAGGTCCTCCTCTGGCCAAAATCATTTGATATCTTTTATCCCAGATCCACTGTGCGTGTTCTGAGGTGAGACCTCACCTGGTCCCGCATCACTGGTCCAAAGTGTATTTCCCAGGAACAGCACCTCCATCTCAGTTTTACCATCTCCACTCTTTCCCCAAATTACTGTCCTAATATCCCTGCTGATATTTCGCTCTGCCTGGTTAACGGCAGAGGCAGAGCGTGAGCTGGCATTAACCTGCTATTAGAGGAAATCAAAGCCTGGGAGTGGAGGAGAGAGTGTCGTGGTTGTCGGGGACGCGGGTGGCTGCACTGTCCCCAGCTGAGCTCTAGGTGCAAATTATCGCATGGAGGAGATTCCTGCTGAAAAATTCCCATCAGCTACGCGGTTACCCTGGAAAATATCATTACAATAAGGCTGTGCCTTGAGGGATTGCTCGCTGACATCTGCCATGCACCCTAGCACTCCTGCCACCCCGGGGATCCAACGCTGGACCCTGACCCAAATATTCTGCTTGAATCCGAAGAACCCCCACCCGAAGCATCGTCTCACGACGAGCTGCTCACTGAAGCATGAGTCAGTTCAGGTCCACGCCAAAAAGTGTGTTCAGCGTTTTTGAACATACCCAGTAGGAGGCAATAACTAACACGTATGCGCACACGCTGCCTCGCCTCTCGCAGACCTGGGATTGCCACCTATCGTTGCAGTCCAGCGCTAGGACGGGAATCTCTCCTTCCTCCTCCCATTGCTGCTAAACTGGATGGATTTTCCAAGGCTGGATCCCTGCTCCGGGCCGATTGCCTCCCCTTGTTGGGGTCCCCCCCAGACCAGACCCCCCACACACACACGCACAGGACCGTGGTTGTTATTTTCCTCCTGCCCAGGCAAGTCCTGCAGCAGGGACCTTTGCTAGGATGATGCTCCTGCATCCCGGGAACGCTGGTAATTTTTTACAGATTTTGCAGAAATTGGCCCAAAAGATGACCCACAGAGTGGGGGGATTGGGGGGGGGGGGAATTTTGCTCTCAGGAGGGAGCAGGCTTAATGAGGTGAGTGGGAGCGGAGTGGGGAAACCGAGGCACAGACCCCCCTCCCCCCCCCCCCCCCGCTGTCTCAGTTTCCCCCGGGCGCTGCCCCCCTCCCCGCTCCGCACCTTGCAAAGGGGCTCCCGGCCCCTTTAAGCCCCCCCCTTTCCTCTCCCCCCCCCCACTCGGCGGAGGCTCGGCCCCTTTCTCTGACACAGCAGCCGCCGGGGCGAGCCGAACCGGGAGCCGCGGGGAGCGGGGAGGCTGCGGCCGGGGGCCGGGCGCCCACCGCCCCTCCGCCCCCCCTACCCATGGCTCTGCCCGGGGCGCCGGGCGCTGCCCGCCCCGCTCCGCCCGCCCGGCGCCCGGGGGCCGGCCGGCCCTGAACCGGCATCGCTGCCGCCGGTCGGTCCCGGGGGCACCGGGGAGGGGGGGTGCGGGTGGGCAGCGGGGGAACCCGAGAGGGAGGGGAGGGTAGGGGGATGCGGGAGCGGGGATGGAGGGTGCGAGCAGCGAGGATGGAGGATGCCAGGATGGGAATCTTCCATCCTCGGTACCCGCATCCTTCATCCCCGGTACCCGCATCCTCCGGGGCACGGGGGATGGAGCATGCGGGCACCGGGGATGGAGGATGCGGGTACCGGGGATGAAGGATGCGGGTACCGTGGATGGAGATGTGAGCATGCCGGGACCCCCACCCTCCCCGTGCGCACCCCCGAGCTGGGGGGATGCGGCCCCCACCCCACTCCGCCTCCGCCCGTGCTATTTCACACACACACACCCCCACCCCCCCCCGCGGGAAGGTGGGGGCATTTGGGGGTAAGGTGGGTTTTACACCCATCCTTGGCCGAGGAAGAGTTGGGGCTTGAAACTGGGAGGGATGGTGGGGGTGGGGAAGGGGCTGCCTGACACCACCCCCCCAAAGCTGAGGGGTCCCCTGCGACGTGCTCCCCCCCCCCCCCCCCCCCCCCCCCCCCCGGCAGACTGTCACCTCCGGTAACGTCTCACCCCTTCCAGCAGCGACCGAAGGAAAGTGGCTCCCGGACTCCTCTTGTGCCACGCAAAAGCCCTGAGGGAGGAGGAAGAGGAGGAGGAGGAGGAGGGGGAGGAAGTAAGAAAAGGAGAAGGAAAAAAAAATAGACAAGGAAGAGCTTAGACTGGAGCCAAGGAGGGTCTGGATCGCGACGGTAAGTTCCTGAGCTGCACGTCTGTCTGTCTGTCTGTCTGTCTGTCTGTCTGTCTGTCCATCCGTCTGGCTCAGCGAGACCCCGCTGTGCCCAGTCTTCAGGTCTCAAATTGGGGAGGGGGGGAAGAAAAGGTGGGGTGCCAGGGGCAGTGCTCCATCCTGCCCCCCCCCCTCAACTGGGGGGCCGCTGTGGTGCTGCGCAGGGGCTTGTCCTCATGCCAGGGCTTTGATCAAGGCAAGGCAGGAGTGAGCAAAGCCCCCCCCCCCTCCCTTTTCTGGCTCCAGAAGGGATGGCTCCCTCACGTTCTGTCTGTCTGTCTGTCCTTGCAGGAGGGGACCCTGGGCTCCCCAGGACACCTGCGCCCTGCTGGGAGACACACCCCCCACCACCACCCAGCGTCAGAGCTGGTGACCCCGGAGCAAGGGCCCGACGCGGGGAGCAGCATTGCTCCCCGGGGACACCCAGCCCTGCATCCCTCTCCCTGGCGTCGGGGAGCAGGCAAGGCGTGAGCCGCTGGATTTTAGCTTCCTGGGACATCCAAGGCACTCTTCCTCTTCCTCCTCCTCCTCCCGCTCGCTTGACCAGGCAGCGCTTGCCTCTTCCACTTGCCCCATGGCCACCCCACATCTCCCCACGGCCACCGGCTGAGACCCCTCTGCAGCATTCCTGACTCCGTATGGTGCATCCCAACCCTGCTCCCCGCTCCGACTCGGAGCCCCCCGACCTCGCAGGGAGGCAAGCGTGCGGCTGGGACTTTCTTGGAGGCAGGGGAACGTTAAGATGTTGAAAGCTCCCCGGCCGAGAGGGGCTGCGCGGACGCCAGGCCACCCGGCTAGGGGGGATCAGGATGGACAGAGCCGTTGGGGCCGGGAACCGAGGCCGGTAGGGAAGGATGGACTCCCGGACCTGCCAGGACAGGCAGCCCAGTGACCACCCCAGCAGCAGCAGCAGCAATTGTAGCAGCAGCAAGAGTACTTGCGAAAGGGAAAGGATCCGGAGCCAGATGAAAATGGTGATCGGGCAACTGGAAGGCATCTTACAGGAGCTCAAGGAGGTGGCCAAGGAGCTGCGGGAGGTAGGAAAGCCCCGGGGTACCGTTGCATCCCTGCGCGGGTCGTGGTAGCTGCTGGCCCAAAATAGGGGTGCCCCGTCCCTGTCCCTCCGCCTGTCCCCTGCCTCTGGACCCGGGCCCGGGGGGAGCAGAGCCAGCTCAGCACCCACAGCCCATCAGCCCCAGGAGGGAACCGGGGCGTCACAGCCCGGCTGATTTGCGAGAGGATTTTCAAAAAGGTGGGATGGGGGAGAATAATAAAAAGAGCCACGGTTTGTAAAATTGCCCTTGACCTTGACACTGGGGTTTGCTCGGGGTCAGGGGGCTCGGCCGAGGCACCGGCCCCGCGGGTGCTGCTGGTGGGAGAAGCACCGTGGGGTCATCACAGGCGGGGGCTGGGGGAGCCGGTGCTGTTGGTGCTGTGCCACAGGCATGGAGCTGGCTCTGCTCTGCCTTCGGGGTGTTTCTGAGGCTCCCTTTCAAACCAGGGATTTGGATGGAGCCGGGGCAGCGGGTCTCTCTGGCATCACAAAGGGCACCGAAAATACTGGCGTGTGCTCTGGGTGCAGTGAGGGGGGGTCTGTGGGCCAGGCAGGGGGCCAAAGCGACTGTTTGTCCCATAGCCAGGCTGTCGGGGTCCATTGCTGCTGCAAAAAAAATAGATCTAGATATATATATACACACATAGAAAGTGTGGTTGGAGTTTCCTCCCAGTGCGGAGGCACAGCAGAGTGGGTTTGGTGGGGAATTTAATATTTCTGTGGCTCAAGTGTTTGGGCCACATATTTCCAGGGGAAGGGGATGTGGATGGGGCTGGTCATTTAGGACATCTGTGCAGGTGATGGGGCAAGCAGTGGATGGGGAGCGTGCGGTAGCCTTGAGCACAGCCTGGAAGCTTGTTTTCGCAACGGGGCAGGCAAGCGTTGCATCCTCTCTGTGGCCTGAGCCAAGCACGATGGGATTATTATATCCAGAACCATGTGAAACCTCGTCATGCCCCAGGAAGGGAAGAAATTGGTGGAGGCTTTGGCATAGGGCCACCATGGAGCAGCCCCACGTGGGTCGGTGACACTTGGGTGCCACCGAGAGAGCGCTGATGCAGGTGGACCAATGTCATCCTCAGTGCAGATGCAGCTGTGCTCAGGGAGGTGACGTCTTCCAGCATGAAGCATCTCCTGGGATGCAGTGTCCTCCTTCGGGATGGCTCCGCGCGGTCTGGGAGATTTTAGGGAGGCTGTCCAGCTGGGAAAGTCAGTGCCAGGGCAAAGCCATGTCCCACCACACCATCCCGCTGGGTCCCCATGAAGGCGCAACCTGACCACAGTGTTCCTGAGATTTTCCTTTCTTTAACGGCTTTGACAGTCCTTCCTGCAGCAGAAAGTAAACCTGGGCACCCAAAGCAAGAAGGCCCCCGATTCCCTCAGCGCCAACAGAGGGAAATTCGCCAAACCACTTTGACGAATCTCTGATGGATATAAAATAGTCATAAGAATATTAATCAAGAGGCAGAGCTATTTTCCATTTAGCCAGAGCTCACTTCACGTTCCTCCAGGCACTTAAAGAGCCCTTGAAAGTGAGAATGATGGCAGTTCAGCTCCTTTCATTGAGCCCATGGATTTAAGGCCAGGTAGGACCACCACAATCACATGAGCATCCCACCTGCCAAGGATGTGGAGGGATAAGGGGGACCAGGATGGGACAAATGTCTGACTCATTTCACAGCTGGGCTGAGCATCCCACCAAGCCTTGGGTGGCTCCACCCAGTCCCCGTCCAGCTCTTGGGGCCAGAAAGACCTTAAGCATCCCTGCAGCATCCTTAGTAGGCTGCCCAAGTCAAGTTGTACCAGTGTGTCTGAGAGCGGAGAAGAGGAGAAGGTAGCCTGAGGACACAGGGCAGGGGCAAAGGGCTCTCTGCATTCCCTGGGGACACGTTTTGGGAAGCAGGCTCAAAGGAGCAGGAATAACGTTGGAGGGTGGAAGAGCTGAGCTGGGTGCAGAAGGTCCCTGTGCTTTGAGGAGCAGGGGGTGGCCAGAGGGCATCCATCCTCTGCCCCTCGCCCTGGGGTGACCCTGACTTTGTGCCAGGGAGAGGGTCCATGCCCAATGAGATGGCCTCTCCAGAGGATGCTGGGAAGTGTTATGGCCTGGAGATGACTTTGCCACAGAGCTGGCACATCCCTAGACACCGGTGACCTCCCAGGCTGCATCCCATAGCTGCACTGGAAGAGCTCCTCACAACATGGAGCAACGTGGCCAGGTCAGCATAGAGCTAGCCACAAGGTCCCCACCGTGAGAGGGGTCCTAAACTTCAACCCTTCTCCACAACTCCTACAATGTACCCATATAACTTGGCAGCAATTAGTTGAATTTATACAAAACAGCATAAAACCCAGGACACAAGCTGGCTCTGGAGCTAAACCACACTGGTCCAACCGAGCTCCAGCAACTCCAAAGAAACGGCTGCCTGGTTTTCCGCACACCGAGCAGATACTGGGTATTACAGGCTTGAGAAACTCAACCGCTTGTCTTCTGGATCACTCAGAGCAAGCACAGTGGGAGCGTGTTAAGTGGAAATCTCTTTCAAGCCCACCCATTAAAGTATGTGGTAGACGGCAAGCTGGCAAATCATAAGCTCTACGATATTGGTGAAGGAGAAGATGAAAAAAAAGTAAGCCCTTGTGGTTGTCTGACTTGCATATAATGATGCTCTTCCTTGGCTGGAGGTGAGGGCCAAGACGTGGGGACAAGGCTGGGGACAGGCAGCCCTGCAGACCCAGGCAGGGACTGATGGCCCCGAGCCTAAATGGGTTCATGGGTCAGGTTCCCAGGAGGGGCTGCTCAAGGTCATTAAAGCCCATTAGTGCCCGCAGGGCCCTGGCACTTGTGATAGTGGTGTGTTCTCCAACGGAGGTGCCATGGGGGCTTCAGAAATGTCCATCCCTGCTGCCATCTTCTCTGCTTGGGGCTTTGCCGGTGGTTTGGGGCATGGGGCTGGCTGTGTTTAGTGAGGGCAGTGGTGGACCCAATTCCTACTGCATCAGACGCACCCACGGAGCTGGAAAATCTTCACTGAGTCACGCTGGAGGGCACCGGGTGACGCTGGACCTGCTCCTTCCATGTTCTCCTTCCAAGAGGAGCTGGAAGAAGCAGCCAGGTCGTAACCATCTTGACAAAAACAATCCCCAAAGCCATCAAAATCCCTGTGTGGGCAGGAGGGCTTTCACCCAGGGGTGATTCCTGCTCCAAAACCACTCACCAGCTCTGGGTGCAGCCTGCTCTGGTTCACATAAGCCTTCTCTCCCAGGTTATCCCTGCTTCAGCAGAGATGGAGTCCTGGACTCAGCCGGGAATGCGGGATGCTCCGTGGGGAGGCTTCAGTGGGGGACCCCGGGGTAGCCCCACTCCGCTGGCCCATCCATGGGGATGCGATGAGGGACCAGACCCTGGTCCAGGCTCCATCCCCAGCTCCCAGGAGCGGTTCCCACCTGAAGGCTGTCATTCCAGATGTCCGTTTGCTTCAGGATGCTGTTTTACCGGTTTCTCCGCTCCCACTCTCCCTCCCTCCCTCTTTCCCTTTTGTGTATATAATTATTCCCCAGCACTCCAAGACAGGGCTGTATTATGTGCGGGGAAAATGATTATTAAAATCTTTGATTGAAATCGCACACTGGAAGTAGAAATCAGGCAGGAGGCAGGCAGTGAAGGCGCTTCCGCCGAGTGCTTGCCACGCTGCCTGCCCTCCCATGCGCCTCCTGCCAGCCCCGGCCTTTTCCCATGGGAATAAGAGTGATGCCACGGGGAAGAAGAAGCCCCAGGAGGTCCCAGCTGTCTCCACCACAAGGCTGAGCTCCTTCCCAGCCTTGGGAGACACCTTTGATTAGTGCTGGGGGTCAGAAACCATCCACAGGGTTATATTCAGAGGTGGGAAATAAAAACAAACATCTGTGCAAGTCTCCATATGCGCAAACCCTCCAAAATCCCATGGGAAGGGTCCCATCATCCCTGCGCCCCCTGACATGGGACCAGTGGGGTCCCATCACACAGGGAAGCAGCACCAAAGGGTCCCCTCCAAGCCTTTGGCAGGAGGAAAGCCCTCCCTGCAACCCCTTATGATAATAAATACCTTAATAACATTGTAATAAATAGGTGATTAGCTGGGAATGCTTGGGAAAGTTCACGGCGAGAAGGCAGCTTATTATTCTAATAATAACATGTTTTAGAGATCTGCACGATGATTTTGAACTATTTAGCAGCTGATGATCTAGCAAATGATCCCGAGATCCGCGGCACGCTCATTTATAAGCATCAGCTCGGAGAAGAGAGGCCCCTGTAACCCAGCTTCAGTTTGCGAGCTCCAATTAATCATTTATTCCTTATTAAATATTTACCCACCTTGCCTGCGCTGGGAAGTGGGGGAAGGTCCCTGCTCTGGGTGAGTTTGGCTGTGAGGTCGTGGGGCTTCGGGGTGGCTCTTTTCCCCCGAGGAGGGAGGAACTGATGCTCTAGATGACGGTGTCAAGTGCCTCCGGGATGATTTGATGCTTTGGGAATAGGGTTGGGAATTCTCTGCATGGGCCACGCCGTCCCGTTGCAAATCCCCTCCGAGTGCCAGCTGGCAGAAAAGCAGGGTGCAAAACCAGGTGGGTCGTATCCAGCCTGGGAAAGCAGCTGTGTAGCATGGGAAGGTGCTTTGGACCCCAAAATGTGCTGCTGGAGGTGCGCAGTGGGGTGCTGGGGATGAGGACGGAGCCTTCAGCCAAGGGAGCGTGGAGTCTGGGGGGGATACACAAACATCCCTGCTCTTCTCCCAGCCTGGCTAGAGATGAGATGTTTGGCTCTGGGTTGGGAAAACAGTTGCATCTTGCAGGAGGGCAGCAGAGGGGACACACACTGGTCACCCTAGTACCAAAGCAAAGACACTCCACTTTGATCTCCCCACCCCGGATCCCTCTTCACCCAGCGGTACTCGCCCCCAGCACCGACCTGCTTCGTCCACCCCCTTCAAAGGCCATGCCGGGATGAAGGAGCCAATAGATTGCACCACTTTGATCCCAGCATCTTCCAGCCCCTTCCCCGGCCTTGGGAATGTGTATTACCAATTACCAGCCATGAAGCCTTTGAAGTGCTCTCTCATCCTCCTGCCTCATCTCTCCCCTCTCCAGCATCTTCTTGAGCTTCCAGGAGTTTTAGATCCTTGACAGGAAAGAGCAAGGCTAAAACATGGAAGCTGAAGCCACCAAGCCAGGAACCTCCATGCTTGATTTGCTGCCGATAACCAAAAATCCCATTAAAAACCAACGATGCTCCAGATGTTCAACCTCTGCCTCAGCTGGGGAGGTAAACACCCGGTCTGGGGCACCCAGATTTTTATCTGGAAAGCTCCTGGCTGCCAGCAGTGTCCACGGGCATCGGGACTGTAGATAGGGTGAGGGGAGCTTCCAGCACTCCCAGTTGGTCTGAATGGTGGGAGCTGGTTTTTCTGGGGTGAACTGGTCAGCGTGTCATTGCTCAGTCCCCATCTCTATGGAGTACCACAGGGACGTGTGCCCATCCCTCCGCCTTGCTCCAGTTCATCCTCCAGCTGCTCAAAGCTCATGGCTTTGAGCGAGAGCTGAGCATCCCTTGGCCACCCAGCGCCTGCTTGCAGGGCACTTGGGCACAGCAGGATGAAGCCCCTTGGTGACGCCACACGCAAGGTCCAGGGCGATTAATTTTGCTCCCTATTTTCCCGCTGCTGGGTACCCCTGGTTTGACCAGGGATGCTCTACTGTCACCAAAAAGGTGGCTCTTTGCAACAAGGTGAAACCTAAAGGTGAGGGAGTTCTGGGGTGCATTAAGAGGAGTGTGGCCAGCAGGTCGAAGGAGGTTCTCCTTCCCCTCTGCTCTGCCCTAGTGAGACCCTGTCTGCACTACTGCGTCCAGTTCTGGGCTCCCCAGTTCAACAAAGATGAGGAGCTACTGGAGAGAGTCCAGCGGAGGGCTCCGAGGATGATGAGGGGACTGGAGCATCTCTCCTACGAGGAGAGGCTGAGGGAGCTGGGCTTGTTCAGCCTGAAGAAGAGGAGGCTGAGAGGGGACCTTAGAAATGCCTCTAAATATCTGCAAGGTGGGTGTCAGGAGGATGGGGCCAGACTCTGTTCAGTGGTGCCCAGCGACAGGACAAGGGGCAACGGGCACAAACTGAAGCAGAGGAAGTTCCAGCTGAAGATGAGGAAGAACTTCTTCCCTCTGAGGGTGACGGAGCCCTGGAACAGGCTGCCCAGGGAGGTTGTGGTGTCTCCCTCTCTGGAGATATTCAAGCTCTGACTGGACGCGGTCCTGTGCAGCCTGCTCTGGGTGACCCTGCTTTGGCAGAGGGTTGGACTAGATGACCCACAGAGGTCCCTTCCAACCCCAAACATTCTGTGATTCTGTGAGGGAGGATGGGGACACATCCTCTCTCAGTCACCCCCATGGCCACCTCCAGCACATGCTGGGGACACTCCGACCCTCCTCCCCTGCTTTTAAGGGGACAGAGCCACCCCAGTTCCCAGTTCATGAGAGCATCACGGGGGTCTCACTCCAAACCACCTGATCCCAGGTGTGGTCCATCCATCCCTCCCTCCCCATTGCTGTCATGCCGGTTTCCTCTGCCAGCAGCAATGGCCTCAGCTAAAAATCTTTGACAGCCTGCCTCAGGAAGGAGAAAAGAGGAGAGAAGAGTCCAAATCCTACTTTACATTTAAATCCTCATCAGGTGCCAAGTGTCACACAGGTATTTAATACCCTCCCCCACCCTGCCACCCGTTTAAAATAGAAAATGCTCCTAAAAATAGCCCCGGGTGAACCACTGCCAATGTGACACTAATCCCTGTGTGCCGTTGTGAGGACCGGGATGGGGACGAGAACCGCGATGGGGATGTGCCTCTTCCTGGCACCCACCAAGCCCGAATAGCAGCAGGTCCCTTTCATAAGGATGAGGAGGAGCAGGGCACCCAGGTGACAGGGACCCAGCTCGAAGCCCAGGGAGATGCTCACGCTGAACCCAGTGTTGTAATCACCGAGCTTTCGTGAAAACAGAGGTGATCTCATTTTAGCTGAGGGTTTCAGTGGAATCATTTGCTGCCTTATTAAAAAATAATAATAGCCGGGTGTTTCCCAGAGACAGCTCTTTTCCTGCCCTTTTTCCTAACTCTTTCTTGTCACTGAGAAAGAACAGGTCACATTGTCTTTTTTTTTTCTCTTTTCCTCAAGTTTCACCATTTCTCTCCCAAAGAAAAGAGAAAAATACAAGGAAAAAAAATATCTGGTGGTGCATTGGGAATAGAAGCAATTGCTTTTTCTAATTTCAAGACTCTTTTGTGGATGCTGACGCAGATGCTCCCAGCTTGCCCTCAGCACCCTTCAAAGCCAAAGCGTGAAAGATGGATGGGTGCCTGCCTGCCCTCCCCAGAGGTCTTGCGTGGGCAAAGAGGCAGTAAAAATTAGTCGGAGATCATGGGTGAGGATCTTAGGTAAAGCCCTTGCCTTCTGCTGCCTGGGATGAGAAGTGCTCAGCTCGTTGTCCCCAGAACTACCCTGCTATGGGGACCCAAAGTCCCTCCAGGTGACAATGCCATGATGTAGGTCCAAGGTCCTGAGGCAGGACCAGAGGTGGACTTCAATGTACATTCAAGAGGTCCATCCAGGGGAGAAACCACCCATGGGGCTGAAGACAGGTCCCCATGCGGGACAGCTCAGGAGGGGACTACCAGTTCTGGGCTGAGCTTCTACGAGCTCCTGGGCTATGGGCAGGGTGGGGTGGGGGTCCCAGGTGGGGCTGTTAATGTGTATTAGCACCCATCACCACGTGCTCAGGTCTGGTGGTGGGACCGCTCCTCTCATTTCCAACAGAAACTTCATCCAGGCTCCGCTGCACCCTCTTTTCCCTGGAAAGATGGGGTTTTGGCAGCTTTTCCAACACACTCCCAGGCAGCAACCCCCAGCCCTTCAACCTGCATTTTCCTGGTGACACCAGCCAGTCCCGTCTCTGAAAGGGTCCCCCCATTCCCAAGGGCTCCCCAATTGCTCTTCTCCATCTTTGCACCAGCCCCATCACCCTCACCTAAACCGTATCGGACCCCTGTGCCCCTTGAGGTTGTTCCCCCGGGGAGGTGACACTATTTTGTCCTCCAGAGGTGCCCCTCCAGGTTGTCATGCAGCATTTGGTGGCCTGAGAAATGGTCCTCTCTGTAGCCAGAGCCTGGAGATGTCCTGTGGGGACCTGAAGCTGATTTAAAAGAGGGGCTTCTGCATGCCCATGGCTGGATCCCCCCAGTAAGAAACTGGGGGCTTAAGGTCCCACGTCCTTGGTGCCATCTCCTTAGGAGCTTGGCAGAGCAGCAGAGCTGCATGGGCATGGTTGTCGAACAAGTGAAATTTGGAGCTCACATATGGGAATTCTATTAAAATTAGGTCAACAGAGTGTAACAGAGCCACTTCGGCTGCTGGCAGTGTAATCATCCCCCCGGGCTCCTGATTTCAGATGCCCAGACATATTAAATTACCCTTAACTCTGCCCACACGTCCTCATCCACCACGAGGGCTTTGCGAGGAGCCTGCCCTGCTGAGCCATGTTTTATTCTGCATTTCTGGCAATTTATGGTGTCGACCCAAACCTCTGCGCACTGGCATCTAGCAAAGGAATGCAGAGCTTTGGGGTGCCCACCCTTGGCCACCCAACACAAGGATGGGATGGGGTCTCTGAGCCCGAGGATTCATTTTCCCCCAGAAGTGCTCAAAAGCATGGAGTTATTGGATAACAGCAGCATAAAAATGATGGAAAGATGTGTCATGATTAATTGTTCTTGATGGGTGAAGAGGTCCAACAGCCAGTGATGAACTGTGGGACTCGTGGAGACATGGCAGTGCTTTTTGGTGGCATGAGGAGAAGGAAATGAAATGTGTCTGGCAAGACAGTGCCCACTGATTCCTCTTCCTTCCGTTACTTTGGGAAATTTGTGGCTGATTTCCACCAGGAAAGGACATGTGGAAGGGCAGGAGAAGGAAAGAGATGGGAAGAGAAAGGCAGTAATGCAAAATAACCAGAAAAAAAAAACCCAAAACATTTAAGCGTGGAGAAACCACCTGGAAAAAGCCAAGCAAAGGGTTTTTTTCAACCCCAAATGCTCAGGGGGGTCGGGGAGCAATGGGAGGGACACAGCGCTGGAGGCCACCGATGCCCATGGATGGTGCTGGGGGGGGGGAGGGAGGAGAAAAAATGCATCAGCTGGATGCACAAATGGGTATGGCGAGTGTTGAGGGTTCCCCCCAGCACCCCCCCGTCTGCCACTGCCCACCTCCTGCTTGGCAGCGCTGGGACCCGCCAGGCCCTCTGCCAGCTCCCCCAGAGAGGGTGGGAGGCAAGCCAGTCACCCTGCCAAAAATATGCACTTCCAACTGCTGCTGAGCTGAATTTTCACGTCGTGCTGTGCCTCCCACACAAAATAAAGCCACACACACCCCCGCACACGTAGATACACGCAGAAACACCAGCCAAGAAACACCACGATGCTCCTGGAGACACAGCGATGGCTCCAGATGGATGCCACGGCAGCGGGTGCTCGGGTGGGATTGGGGTACCCTGGGCAGGTTTAGTGCTGTGCTCAGTGCTGGGCAGCCCTTCAGCTGGATGGGATTAAAGACTTGAAGATGGGTGGTGACCCCCCTGGAATATGAAGGTCATTAGGTGGAGACCATGGTCCATGGGAGCCATGGGAGGAAGGAAGTCTTCCTCTTCCAGCCCTGCCCGTGGCTTGAACCTCAGCTAGGGCATTACATCCCAAATTTTTAAATTTTAAGGGCTTGTTTTATTCACACCCTGTGTGGGGTCCATCCCCTGCCACGTGGCGCGGCCATGACCCTGCTCCAAGTCACCATGGGTCTTGATATACTCCACACCTTACAAGGGATGGAAGACTGAGGACGAAGCCCGTCAGCATCCCAGCCAGGGCGGGGGGTGACAACACTGTCCCTGCAGCCCCCCCACCTTCCTGTGTGTTTTGTCCCATGACCGTGGGACATTTCCCACCCCCTGCCTCAGTTTCCCCACACGCAGAGCTGCCTTTTCCAGGGGGACAGGAGCTGGCTGTCACTGGTTGCTCCCCATGGTCAAGTGTGAGGGACCAAGGGACACCACGTGCGTGGGGATTTGGGGTGACATTCATGATCCCAGGGGACAAGGCAGACCCCCAGAGCCACCCTGAGAAGGGCCCATCCTGCCGCACTGAGCACCCAGGGGCACCCAAGGCTTCACTGACTGCTTGGGACCCACGGGTGCTGTGCCCACCGGGTGGGCTTTGGTCCCTGCCAAGGGGCTCCCGGAGTGGCTCCACTCAGGCTGAGACCTCAGCTCGTCACACTGGTGATGCCGGGGGAAGTGGCAGAGATTTAGGAGTGTGGTGTTACTGTGGAGTAAAAACGGAAGGGTCCTATCTGGCAGCTCCTCTCTGCCCGTCTGTCTGTCCATCTGTCCACAGGTGGTGAGCCAGATCGACCGACTGACGTCCGACTTCGAGTTCGAGCTGGAGCCGGATGACTGGACGACGGCAACGGCCAGCAGCACCTCCAGTAGCGAGAAGGGGGGAGGCGCCTTTGAGCTGGGACCCCTTGACTTCGCTGCCTCCGACATCCTCTCCGACAGCTGGGAATTCTGCTCTTTCCTGGATGCTTCCACCCCCTCCGACCCGGGTGATGGTCCCGAGCCCCCCCGGCTGCAGCCGCAGCCCCCGCCGGCTCACCAACCTGATTACCAGCTGATGAACGGGGGGATCCCCATCACCAATGGTCCCCGGGGCGGTGGGACCCCGGATTCATCCAGCGAGGAAGCCTTCGGCACGACGGCCGGCCAGAAGATCTCGCATCACCGGCCAGCCGGCACGCGGGAACGGGTCCGATTCAGCGACAAGGTGCTTTACCATGCTCTGTGCTGCGATGACGACCGGGACGGTGACAGCGCGGTGTCCCCGGGGGATGACGGCCCCGAGGAGCCCAGCCGTAAGGTGCTGGCAGGGCCACCCTCGAAGCATCCTTCCACCGGTGGTGGTGGACCCCCGGCGCGGCGGCTGACGAGGAACAGCAGCACGCAGACCGTAGCCGACAAAAGCACCCAGACGGTGCTGCCTTATATCCCGGCCAAGCAGAAAATTAAAAATAAAAACTGACGGCAGCTCTGCCGCACAGATTTGGGGAGGGCGGGGGGATGGGGGGATTCCTGGGGAGGGACAGAAAAAAAAAATATATATATATAAATATATATTTAAATAAATCAGTACTAATAATAAAATCAACATGAAAAGGTGGCAAAGAAGACAAATGTCCCAACTACCTACCCATCATTTTCGAGGCTCAGGGAATTTTAAACTTTTTTTTTTTTTTTTTTTTTTGTGGACAGAAGCTTCAGGTCAATAAACCTTTCATCATGGAGAAATAATAACAATAACATATATATATTATATGTATATATGTGCCAAGAGAGGGAAGCCTACATGGAGGGTAGAGCCAGCACATCTGAGGTCGTGGCCAGGGGACGGATGGGGATCTGGGGATGCTGGGGGGGGTGGCCAGACCAGGGAGGGCAAATGTCCATCCCTGGGACATTTTATCTCTTTTCAGCTTAAGAAGAACCGGGGTGATCTGCTTGGTCATGTCCGATGTCTGAGCGGAGCGGGGAGGTCACCAGAGATGTCACCCGCGCCTGGCTGGCATGTGGCCCAAGCGGAATGGAGAGGGGCTTGCAGAGAGCAAAAACACACCAGTGCCGAGGAGTTGGGGTGGGGAACTTCCCCCCCCTCCCCCGAATTTCCGTCCTTTATACCAGGTCCAAGGGAAATATTAGTGACCCCCAAGTCTTGCAACCGTCTTAAAATGATGCGAGAAATGTCTCCAGCTTTCCTTCTGGTTCCCGCTTCTGGTTGTGCATTTCAAAAGCTGCAGCCCTGATTTGTGGGGGGGAAACGGGTGAAATTGCTCTAAAAAATTAACCAGTCTGGACCTCCAAATCCACCCTCGGCATTTTCTTCAGCTTCCAGGTTTTGCCAAAGCCTTCAGCATCCAAAGGGGTCAGTGCAGCACCTGGTCCTGGAGACAATCACCCCGTGTCCTCCCCATCGGCTCTTCCTCCCGCAGAGATGCATTTGCACGGCCAGCCCTCGAGCATCCCTGGCACGACGGTGTCTTTTCTGAGCCTGGCAGCAAAACAACACTGCCTTGGTTCCTTATTTTTAATCCAGGTCAGAGATGCTCCATTTCAAGCCTTTTCCCAGTGCCACCCCGAGTGTCACCCCAGAGCCAGGACCCTCGCTGCCACCCAGTATTGCTACCGTGGGCAAGGGATGCTCATATGAAACACCCACCAAAGAGGAAGTGGCAGTGATCAAAATGCTCTGAATTGAACCCATATAATAGCATGAGAATAGTCTTTCACCCTTATTACGTTGAACTGCATTGGGGTTTTTTCATTTTTAGGACCCAAGGGATATGGGATAAGCTGGGGATTAACTTCTGGTCCCACAACGTCCAGAGCCTGGCCAGGTTTGGTGCCTCTAGTCCAGGGAGCATCCATCCTGGTCCCGGACAAAGCCAGGAGAGAGAAGTGCTCTGCAGAGGGGACCACCGGGGAAAGATGATGCTGATGATGCTGATGCATCACCTTCCTCCGCATCTCCCCCTACCCCCAGGACTGGGTCCCCGAGGGGAGCATCACCCCGTGGTTTTTCACAGCAAGGGATGGGATGACCCCATCCCACATCCCAGAGCGGGGACAGCCAGGCTCACCCAGCACCAGCACTGGGAGATGTGCGATGGGACAACTCCTCTCCACTCCCTCTATTACTCCATATGTCAACAGCTGGTTACTTATTTATTTTTATGAGCTTTTTACAGCCTGGCCCCGTTGTAAAAGCATGATTAATAGATGTAGCTTTGTTCTTTAATAACTCCTCCTGAAGGATGCCAGGAAGAGGACGAGGGGAAAATTCAGAGCAGCCGGAGCTGCATAAGGAGATGCCTTTCAGCTGATCCAGATTTGGGGGCACCTGCATCGCCTGCAGCCCCAGAGCAAGCTGCTAAAGCAGCAAGAGGGGAAACCGAGGCATGGCGTGGGGACGCAAAGCTCAGGCTCCTGCAGAGCTCGGGGCAAAGCCACTCACCTTGGGGCCAGGGATTTAAAGCCAATTGCTGCAGCCGGGGCCATACGGACAAGGGTAATAGCTTCTTCCCCCACATTTCCATTAAGAATGAATTTACAGCCGCGCAAGCTTTATTTCGTGCTCTCCGATAAATCCAAGTGATAGCGGCAGTAAGCACTGTGTTAACCTTCGTGCCCATGGATGGAAAAATCTCCATAAAACAGGGGCAAACAGAGAGGGGGGAAATTCCTCCGCTCCCGTTTGCTTGGGATGAGAGGTAATAAAAGTCACTGTCAATATACAGAGAACCGCGGGCAATGTCCTTGCTGCTCCTCTGCACACCCAGAGGGGTTTTGCTATTATTATTTAGCAGGAAAATCTGCTGGTTTGGGGTTTTTTAGGGTAAAATTCAAGAGGATGGGAATGATTATTAACACAAATATGGAGAGATCGTTCAAACTAGTAAAAATGACTTTGTTACACCAGTAACACAGTTATTAATGATGTTATTAATTGCACCACCAACCTAGTTATTGGTGATGAATTAACGGAATTTGCCTTTCCAGGGACAAGATCCAGCTCATCACAGTTGTCCCCCATGGCCACAGGGAGGGCAATGGGGGATGCAGCCAGAACTGGACTGGGAGGGCACCTCATCTTTCTCTTGACTCTATGTATTAACAAATTACTAAGCCTTTCCCCCACAGCATCCCAGCAATGTCCCTGTCCTCCACCTCCAACCCCTCCCTGGACTCCAAAACCTGTTGGGGAACACCTGAGACAGCAACCAGAGAGTCACCAGAGCTGGCAAAGCAAGGGGAAAAGGGTTTGTGTTTCCCCCAAGAAGCAATCAAGAAACCATCAGCAAATAAAACCAGGACACAGACTCACCAGCGACTCAGAACTGTGAGTACCTCTGCCATGCATCCTGCTGATTTTTGGCCGGGAAGGATGCTCGGCGGCTGCTCTGGCTGGAGCCAGGGCTCGATGGAGTTTAAAGCAGAATTTCAGCTTCGTATTCAAATCCTCCGGCTCTGACCCTCCCCACGGCTCCTATTTGGGTTGACCTGAATTACGAGAGGCTCTGCTGGGGTTTGTGTTTTGAAGAAATTCCTCCGAGCTCACCCAATCCCTCCAGCTCACAAAATCCAGCTGGGAAGTTTCCCCCCAGAAGAAGACATCTTGAAACATCTGGCTTCGGCAAGGGCTGAAAATAGACCCTGACTGCCTGGAGACTTCACTCCTGAGCTCGCTGACATGAAAGGCAGCCATCAAAGTGGATAACAGGATATGTTCAAGCCTAAGGAAGAGCTCAGGCTGGGGGTCAGGCTTTGGGATGGCCGGTTCTGGGGGAAACGGAAGCCCACACTGCACCCATCGGTCACTGTACTCATCCCGACCGCCCCTGGGAAGCCAAAAATCAAGCTGTCCCCACACCCCGATGCGTCTTCTTTCCTCAAATCTACTACGAGCTGCTCTCGGCGGAGTGCAGCAACCTCTCCCCCCGCAGCGATGGGTTTTATTTCACGTAGCCCTGGCTCAGACCGGGCTATAACCAGCCCCCTTCTAGTTCATCAGCTGGTAAAACCATCCCTGGATTTTCAACTGGCCCCCCCCTGCGCTGCTTGGGGCTGGTTGCTCGCTGCGGCTGGAAGACAAATGCTTTGTTTTCGAAGAGAGAGGCTGTGCCTCCTGCCTCTGCTAATGTACAGCATCTTGTCTTACTTGTTCCTCGCTGTTCCACAGCTGAATTACTGCAAGTGATGTACCGGCGCTTGGTGCGATGATGCTGCTTTATAGCTGCAAGAGGAGCGCTCCTTCAGCCTCGCCTGCCAGCTTTAGGGAGTTAAATTCATCTGCGAGGGGGCCACCGAGGCTCTTCCCTCCTCATCCTCACCCCTCCGGCCAGGGTGCTCTGCTCCACGGGGACAAAAGGAGCATCCCCCCAGCTGCTATGGTCCCTGTGGACCAGCGCTGCTTGGCTGCACCATCCCGGCTTGATTTTGTTCTGCGCTCGCATCCCCCCTGCCTCTGCTTATCTCCAGCCTCGGAGCCAGATAACTCTCTGGCAGCAGTTCTCTCCTCATAAGAAAGGCTGCCTGGGAGCCCTGCACCAAGCGGAAGGTACCCACGCTGCTCACAGCACGCCAAAATTGTGCCCATCCCCAGTACAAACCCAGCCCTCTCTCCCCAGGGTGTTATCACAGCACCCTGTAGCGTCTTGCATCCCCTTGCCTCCTCACCCCCTGCTCAGGGCATCCCCATCGGAGGAGAAAGGTGGGTTCAGGGGCACCCCCTGAGCCACGGATCAGGGCACTCAGGGATTCGGGGCTGGGTTGCGGATTCACTCTGACGCAATCTGGTACCAAAACCCCAACCAGAGCAGCTCCCCTGCTCACGCTTTGCTCCAGTCTCTGCCAGCCGAACTCTCCCAGCGGCCACGGGATGGAGACGCATAAGCTGAGCCCACCCAGACATAGGCCTGAAATGGGTGCTCGTGGCCACAGCATGCTAATTAATCCTCATTTGCGCCTGGCACTTGCAGCTTGTAATGCCACAGCTTCCTGGAGGCCTCCGTACCGCAGGATGGCTGCCAGTTGCTCCAGGCTGGGGCAGCTTCCCCATGCTCGTGGGTGGAGTGGTGGACTCCAGCCTTCTCCTGGGCTCACAGAATCACAGAATGTTCAGGGTTGGAAGGGACCTCTGTGGGTCACCCAGCCCAACCCCCTGCCGAAGCAGGGTCACCCAGAGCAGGCTGCACAGGACCGCGTCCAGGCAGGTCTTGAATATCTCCAGAGAAGGAGACTCCACAACCTCTCTGGGCAGCCTGGGCCAGGGATCCGTCACCCAAAGCAGTGACCATAACCCAAGGATCGAGCGGTGTCAGCAGGACACCTGAAGAAAAGCTTCTGCTCTGCCAGGAGAGAGAAAGCAAGGGATGGAGAGCTGGGATAGATACACAGCAGTGGGGCAGGAGCCATCATCCCACCCCAGCAAGGGAGGCTGCCGGTGTCAATGGGGAGCTCAGAGCACCAAGGCAAGGTGGTGAGGATGAGGCAGGTCTAAGGCAAGGTGGGAAGAAGTTTGTGGTCAATGGGCATGGCTGGAGAGCAGCATCCCTGCAGCACAGCTCAAGCAGGAACCGAAAACCCCAGGCTAAGCTTAAACAGGCTCCTGGGGCAATAGGCAGGGTGCAGGTGGGGGTCCCAGGCGAGGCTGCCCAGGCTATTTGATGCCCCCAGGGTGGTGAGAGGCCAGACTTGGGGTGAGGGTCTCCGCCTGGCATGCTGAGCTCAGCCCAGCAAAACCGGCTTCTCCAGTGGCCACCACTCCCAGTGCTCAACCCTCCGGTACCTGGATACAGCCCTTGCTGTACTAAGGGGAGATGTATAGTTATTTATTACGATACCTCACCTTCGAAAATGCATTTTCTGGGTGATAGCTGGGTGCTCTCCCACCACTGGGTGGCAGTGGGTGCACACACGCACACGCATGCACATGCACACGCGTGCCCACACATCCTCATCCCCCCCCCCCCCCTTCGGAGACCAGTGCCAGGCGGTGGCCCCATGTCGTGCCACCTCCGTGGGTGAATGTTGTTGTCACCCCACGCTTCATCCCCGGTGGGGACAGGGCAGCTTCATCCTGGCCTCATCCTGCTCTCGGGAGGACAGCACCCTCCCCAAAATACAGCCAGAAAGGGCAAATTTGAGACCAAAAGTGTTTCTTATCTCCATAGCCTGAAGGCAGCAGCAATCTGGGTTTTGCCTTGACTCTGGGACAAGGGGTGCTTGGCCGGAGCATCCCCTTTTTCAGGGCAGCACACCCCAGGAGAGCCCCAGGCCCCCCAGAGCTGTTGGGTCCAGCTGAGCCTGCTGAAAGGCAGCCGCACCGGAGCAGCCCTGGAGGTACTTGTAAGACAAGGGATGACATGCTTGATGGGACTTCTTAATTAGATCTCGCTAAACCAAAATGTACCGGGGCTCCCCTGGCAGAACAACGTCAGACAAAACATTAATCACACTCCAAATAAATAATTAAAACATTGGGGCTTTTAGAAGGGAAAAAAAATAAAAAGGAAAAATCAAAGGCATCAGTGCCAGCCCGTAATAAGGAGCACTGCCACTGGATCCAGCCTTGAGGGAGAACAGAGCTGTGTGTCCAGGGTCACCTGAGCCAGGTGGGACCCAACATATTTGTTGAAATCCATGCCCAAAGTCCCAGGAGGTGTCAGGACTGGGTCTGGGGCCTCGCAACCTCATAGCTGGAGCCATGGGATTACATCTCCATCTCAGCTTTATGTTAAAATATGTTTTCTCACAACTAGCACCTATGGCCTCAAAGGATGGGGTAAAAAAACCATTTATTTCCCCAGGGGTAGACTCATGCAGTGCCCGGGGACATAATCCACAGCCACCTCTGGGATGCTGGATGATGCCCAGACCTCTGGCTCCGGCAGGTGCCCAATGCAGCATGGGAAAATCTCTTCACCCAACACTTAGGAAACACTTTTGGGAGAAACTAAAAAAAAAAAAAAAAAAAAAAAAAAAGGCTTGAAAAGAGGAAGCTGTCCCTCCCCATCTCCTCTTAGCTGGAGCAGAGATGATTACTCAGTGTAAGCAAAGCAGAGCTTAAATTATGCATGGAAGCATTTGCATCAAAGAACATAATTGAGGCAGAGCTGGTCCTGTCCCTCCTGGCTCCCCAGGCAGGATGGTGGGAAGGCTCCTTGGCACCTCACATCCCACATCCTGACACCAGTCTTGGCCAAAACCTCTGGTGCCAGTTTATGAGGGGAAGAAGATGAGAAAAGAAGTATGAGGGGCTGCAGAGTGATTGAAGCCACCTGGGTACCAGTCTTCAGGAACAAATGTCACCTGTGCTCTGCTTTCTTCGCTTTACCTTTCCTACAAAGTATTTATTAAAGGGCAAACTATATTTACTCAAACACAAAGGTAGGGCTGTGGTGGGATGGGGCTGCTCCCCTCACTTCGCCAATGAGTTGACAGTTGGTGACGGATTTAATGCAATTTTTTAGCTTCTGCTTCTCCTCCCTGTAAGGCTGCGATGCTGCAGGGAAATAGGGCATTTTCTGCCAAGGTTGGAGCAACCCCGTAGTCCTTAGATGTGGCCACCGAGAGATGATGTTGCTCACCTAGAAGCTGGTGGACAGCATCCTCCCAGCCCTTGCCCTGCACATCACCTGGGTCCAAATCTCACTGGGAATTAAGGACTCCACCAAAACTCACTTTATTACATTAATATTTGCTGGTAATGAAGGTAGCTAGCCCTCAGAACTCCAATCAAATTAGGAAAGCTATAATGAACATGAAGTGATGCATTAATGCATTAGCAGGGAATTACACTAAATTATCTTGGCAAATATAGCAAAACTTTAATTTACCAGCAGTGTTTTCAAACGGCTTTTGCTGTTCCGTCTCCATTTACACCACAGCGCATTTTTTCTGGCAGCAAAAACACAAGAAGTCAATTAACTCTGGTTCCCTGGGGAAATGCTCTTGTCTCTCAGATGGGAATAAATACGCTTAAGGGATACCAGATATTTTCCTTTTCAGCTCCTTCTCCAGGTCTATGCAGGGAAAACAGATACTATTTACAATAAATAACTGAAGTGCTCAGGAAACACCATTGCAAAAGCCGCTACCAGTAAAAGCTCCACCAGCAGCATCCCAAGGCTTAGAATAACGTTCTGTTTTGCTGATCATCACAGAAAGGGAAAAGGGAGAAAAAAAATGTGTAGCAATTTCCTTGAACATGTGCAGGCAGGACATTAATAATGTACATCATGAGGAAATTAGCCCTGAGCCTCAGCTGCCGGCTTGTATATGCTTAATGCATAAAGCTGGGCATCAAAATGTCTTGTCCTCTTTAATGCCCACAGACCTGTGCGGATGCAGAGGGCTGAGAGAGGACACAACTCATGTCATGTCCTCAGCCTGACACAGCTCAAGAAATAAATCCCTGGACCCATCCCATCCAAGTGCATCACATCTGGGGTGGTTTCCCCTTGCAAGAGCCAGCCCCACGTAACACCAGCGATGGGAAAGGCCCTCTCCAAAAATCTCTTCACTTTAAAAAAAAAAAAAAAAAGATAAGAACAGCAGAGGGTATTTTTCCTGTTTTTTTTTCAGTACAGGGAATATTTATTTTTAATGAGCTTCCCATATACTCACAGGACTCCAGAAGCTGCTGATGCAGGAACACCTCTGCAGTAGGCAAGCATGGCTAAAGCCCCTGAGTTGGGATCAAAGCACAGCTGAAAAAGCAGAGCAAGATCCAGAAGACGTCTGGGGCAGAAACAGGATCCGTGGGACACCAGGGAGCTTACTCACAGGGGTAAAAGTGGGGATGGAAAGGAACCCCTCACACCACGAGGCATCAGTGCCTGCAGCCGCCTATTTGAATGGCCAGGTCTGTTGCGATACGCATGCAGCATTTAAGGCATGAGGACTCTTGGATTGGTAAAAAAAAAAAAAGGCAAGAACTAAGGTTGGGCAGTCCTTGGGCTGTGCAGATGTACCTCCCTGAGGCTGCAGGACTCCGTGAACCAGGTTTTATCTGTGTTTAATCGCAAGGCAGGCAGATCAGGGATAACGGGGGAGGCTCCTTACTTTCTAAACTGGAAAATAAACCCCTGAAGTGGCACTCTGGGCTCAGTGACCTGGAGTTTTTAATCAGATCTGGAAATATTGGTTACTTTTTTAAGCTATCTACCTTACAGACCTGGAATCCTTTGCAGAAAGGTCGCTTCTGCTGGAGGACGGACGGCAGTGCCATGGAGGGGACAGTCCCATGGGATGAACTGAAGCACCTCAAGTCTTGCCACGTCAAATATCCTGCTTAAAAATAAACTACAGCCCCTCTAGTTGGAGGATAAGGGTGAATCATGGTCAGAGAGAGATGGATGCCCACAAACTCTTTGGGTACTGTAACAAGACACTAAGGAAAGGCTAAAATGAACATTTCCTCCTTTCCCTCAGTTTTCCCCTTCCATGGTTGCTGCTGCATCTCCAAGGAGGCCACCTCCAGCCTGCCCTCATACACCACAGCGGTGCAAAAAGCTTGTGCACCCTTCCCTGGTTGTTCAAGTGCCTGCATCCAGGTTGGTTCAGAGCCATGGCTCTCTCTCCAAGATCAACCCCACGGGGATGTGGCCAGGCCACCCACCAAGGCACAGGCAACAGGACCTCCAAATCCACCCAGATGCTCTGAAGGCTTGCAAGAGTGAGTTGCTACAAGCCCCAGCTCACTTCTTGGGAAAGTCTTCCATTATTTTACCCTGTCTTCAGCTGTTCTTGCTGCCCAGTAGCTGACAGGCCATTCCCGGAGAGGGATGGGACAGCACAGCTCCTGCTGTGCAGAAGGGAGATGGGCATTGATGCTCACACCACTTACACAGGACTGTGCAAGTCTGCAGGCAGCTCACTTCTACCCTTAAATTCCTGTAAGAAATACCTGTAAGCATTGTTCTTTTGCATTGTAAATTATTTTTCTTTTAATTAATTGCCTTGAAAGCCATTTATAGCCTATCACCAACATCTCCATATAATGGGGCATTTACAGTAAGCTGGAGAAACATGCAAAAACCCACAATGCATCCTTGTTCACATTATTAATTCCTACAAATTGATTGTTCTGCCAGCATCTACAGCTTTCTAATTAAGTCTTTACTCAGATGCTCATTGTGCAAGGGAAGTGAATGCTAATAAAGTCTGGAAGCAGCAGTTACAGGACTGGGGTTGACTGGGCTCACAGGGGGGGAAGAGCAGGCAAGTTGTGCATCACCACCAGCACATGCCACACACCTCCTCTCTTCATCTATCAGGCAATTGCACAAGGTTGTGTTAAACCAGGCAGGGAACACAGACCCACAGTGTCACCTACTACAGCTCCAGCAAGAGGTCTTGGTAACTTTGGGGACACGAGAGCTGCATTTTTTTAAGTGTATCCAGTAGTAAACTCCTGCCTGGACCTTTAATCAGAGAAACACTCCGTCACCCTCCATGAGACACCTTTGCCTCCCCAGCTCCTTAACCCACCGAAAGCAATACCAGCTTTGGGAGCCTTAGCTCAGGGCTGAATTTCTGGGAGCTGTTTCTCCACCAAGCCCTTCAGCTCCTCAGTCCTCCTATGAAGTTATTTTTCCCCCCAGTAACCAGGGGAAAAAGATCATTTTGGAATTCTTAATTCTTTAATAGGTGTGTTAAATTATAATACTGAAATTCACAAATGTGCTTGCTTCCACATGGGGAAGCCAACAGTGTTATAAGCAACAGTAGCTGACATGCAGCCCCTCCTGGGCTGGGAAGAGGGGTTGGCAGAGGAGAAGGCAACCTGGAGCACAGCAGCTCCCAGAACAAGCCCTACCTGCTGAGCACAGGCCGAGAGATTAGTGCTAATAGGATCCGACCCAGAAGAACTTAGAGCCCAAAACTGAGCCATATTTCCTCTCCAGTTCCTGGCCTGGGTGCTGAAGCCCTCAGAGGGGAGAGAAGTCCCATGCTGCTGGCCACCTCCTTAGAGCCTGCACCAGAGGAAGTCACAAATCCACAGCTTGAATTCATAAATAAATCACAAAGCTTAGCCTGCTTAAGATCCTCACGGGTTTGGTAAGGGAGGTGGTGCTGGTAGCACCAGCCCAGGACTAGCTTTTGGAGCTGGAAGAGCTCACAGGAGAGACATGACACCCCAAGGAACACGGTCTCAGTCAAAGCTCTAGGACAACAGTGACAAGAGCAGCAGGTGGCAGATTTCTTTGGAGGGTGGGAAGAAAGTGGCTTTATAGATGAGCAAGGAGCCTCAGGAGAGGTGGTTGAGAGGACCATCCACATGGGACTGCCTGTAAAGGGCAACATCCAGGTCCCACTCAGGGGACAAGGCTAGGTCCCCATGCCCTTGGGCAGGAGCACTAAGAGCCTTTTGGAAGTTGAGCATCACAGCCTGGCCACACACTCAGCTCAGCCTCACAGAGCATGTCACCCTGTCAAGGTAAAAATTAAGAAAAAAGGAATTTTAATCTTCTGTAGCTCCTTCAGGAAGGAGCTTGTGCATAAAACATGAAGGCTGACAGCCTGATCTGGGAAGATTTCAGCCAAAAAAAGCTTACATGGCTGCCTCGTTTTTCCACCTGTTTGATTCCAATGAATTAAGCAGCTGAGCTGAAATAGAAGCAGGACACGTTTGCCCTAAGCACATCATCCCTGGGCTTTCAAACCAAACTTGCCTGGGGAGAGGGTTCCTGCTCCACACCCCTGCCAAGCCCATGGAGCAGAAGCGCCAAGCTGATTTCTCAGCGTTAGGGAGGGCTCATTTGCAGAGCTGTAGCTGCGCACAGGCTTTGTTGGAGCATGTTATAAGGAGAATCAGCATCACTAGATTGCACCCTAACAGCTAGGGGATTGCAGCCCAAGAACTTAAGGGCAGTGCGGTTTCCAGCCTTCAGCTGCCAAATTTAGGTAATGCCTTTAACAGCAGCAGTTTTTAGAAGGCACTAGCAAAAGCAAAGGACCAAACATCTGAGAAGTGGGGTTGCTGGCACTGCTCTGAGTCAGCCTGGCTGCTTTGCCCCTTTTCACTCTTTATTCAGGGCCAAGAGCAGTTTCCTCAGCTCAGAAAAGGCTGCTGGAAGCATCAGGTCTTTGACTTCTCCCCAAATATAGAAAGCAAGAACATGAGGCATAAAAATCAGACCAGCAGGATGGAGAGGAAGTCAAACAGGCTTTGGGGTTCTCCCTGCAAAGCACACAAGGGTCACCATTGCCAGCCAAGTCACACTTCAAGGAATCTGACCCCATTGCTGTGCTCACCCAGGAGCACAGGCTCCTGCACTATATGACATAAATCAATTAGTTCACCAGATACAGTGTAGATGATCTTTACACTTGGTAAAAGCATATGGCCCTCAAGCTATGGGACAAGAAAATACCACAGCCTCCAGGTTGGCCTGGAGGTGACCACTGCTCCCAGGTTGTCCTCTGGTGCATGACACTGCAAGAAGCACACAGCCCAGGGTAAGCAAACCATTTCTGAGAAATATTTGTGTTACTCTGACTCCCGAGAAGTGCAACTGGTGTGACTCACCACACCAGGAGTTCATACCCAGCTTGAATTCCACCAGGCAGAAGACACATCAAGCCTTCAGCAGCCTAAGCCAAGAGGTCAGGATAAGCCTATGCTGTGTAGGAGGGAAAGCTAGAGCACGAGGAGAATGATTTAACATAGCTTTGAGGCCTGTCTTGCACATATACTGACTCTGTTTAACTGTGATGAGGACTCTCCTGTTCCCTACAACACAGCTCATCCAGCACACCAGAGACAGTCCCCAAGGCTGCTGCAAGGAGAAGTGATAACCTAGGTCTTATTTCCAGAGCTACTCACTGAAGGTTTCCCCCCCACTGTATATATTTCAAGAGAGATCTGTTTAGAGTGGGTGGGCCAGTAGCTTTCCCTATTTGTCCCCTTTCTCTTAATTACAAAACCACCAGTTCCACCTCCCTAACCAGCCATTACTCCCTGCTCTCCACACAGCTGAGGCCATAGCAACTAGAAGCAACACCCATCTTCATCCCTTGACCACACCCAACACCACGTTTTGCCCAGTTCTCCCAGCAGCAGAAGCCATACTCAGCCCCAGTACCCACAAAAATCCCAGAGTCAGAGCTGCTGTTGTGTCCTTCAAGAGGCAGCGCAGGCTGCAACACCCAGTCAGCAACAACTCACACCAACAAGCCCAAGAGACCAGCACGGATGAACAAGGAGCTTCTAGCAGAGCTCAGGTGGAAGGGAAAGGTCCATGGAATGTGGAAAGAAGGACAGGCCACTTGGGGAGAATACAGGAATGGTGTCAGAGCATGCAGAGATGCAATGAGGAAGGCCAAGGCCCACCTGGAACTGAATCTGGCAAGGGATGTCGGAGACAACAAGAAGAGCTTCTTCAGCTACATCAGCAGCAAAGATAAGACTAGAGACAATGTGGGGCTGCTGCTGAATGAGGTGGGTGTCCTGGTGACAGACGATGCGGAGAAGGCAGAGCTACTGAATGCCTTCTTTGCTTCAGTCTTCAGTGCCAAGACAGACCCTCAGGAATCCCAGGCCCCAGAGGTAAGAGAGGAAGCCTACAGAGAGGATGACTTTCCCTTGGTCAGGGAGGACTGCATGAGGGATCACTTAAGCAACCTGGACACCCACAGATCCATGGGCCCCAATGGAATGCACCCACAAGGGCTGAGGAAGCTGGCAGATGCTGAACCGCTCTCCATCTTTGAAAGGCCCTGGAGGACAGGAGAGGTGCCTGAGGACTGGAAAAAAGCCAATGTCACTCCAATCTTCAAAAAGGGCAAGAAGGACACAGGGAACTACAGACCAGTCAGCCTCACCTCCATCCTGGGAAAGTTGATGGAGCAACTTGTTCTAAACTGGGGTGCATTAAGAGGAGTGTGGCCAGACTCTTTTCAGTGGTGCCCAGTGACAGGACAAGGGGCAACGGGCACAAACTGAAGCAGAGGAAGCTCCAGCTGAACATGAGGAAGAACTTCTTCCCTCTGAGGGTGACAGAGACCTGGCACAGGCTGCCCAGGGAGGTTGTGGAGTCTCCTTCTCTGGAGTTATTTGAGACCCGCCTAGACAAGGTCCTGTGCGGCCTGCTCTGGGTGACCCTGCTTCAGCAGGGGGTTGGACTGGGTGACCCACAGAGGTCCCTTCCAACCCCCACCATTCTGTGATTCTGTGAAGACAGAGTTGCTGTTATCACATCCTCTAGTAGTTCCTCCTTAGCAGGGGTGATAACAGGACTGAGTCAGGAATCCATTTAGCACCTGTTAGCAGCATCAATTCTTCCCTCATTTGCCTGAAAATAGGAGCCATACCTTGTTTTCAGCCAGTATTTAGGATTTCTTGCTGTCAGGCACGGCACACCAAGTATGCAACATACAGGGAGCTTCAACAGCAGCGCTGGACATTTGAAAAATCCTCCTGCAGAGAGACACTTTCCATCTCCAAGTACTGTGGTTTGGGAGATGCTTTCAGGTGGCAGTAGCTCTCAATTTTTTTGGTCCCTCCCCTGGTTCATTAGTAGCTTCTCAAGAGCTTATGGCCACCCCAAGAGACAGCTTACCTGAAGGGTGGTGTCCAAGCACAGCCCCAACTCTCATCCCATCGGAGAAGAGCTGAGTAGAGGCTGACTGCTGTCCCTTCTCCCCATTGAGGACACAAAGAGAGGACAGAAACATTTCTCTTTATTATGCTCAGGGAGTTACAATGACACTCCAGGAGGGCAGCTGCATTTTCTGCACACAAGGAACAGTCCAAGAGCAGTTAAGCTCAGCACAGTGGCTGTCGTGAGCATGGCAACGTGGACCAGCATAGGAAGTCCTTCATCAGCACCTGGAAGAGACAAGATCCACTTACTACATGTTTAATGGCTTTCCATCTGTCAGTGGATGAACTTGCAGGCAGCTTTGGGAAGAAGTTCCCAAGATTGTCTTTTGGTGATTGTACTGGAAAGTATCTGTCCAGGTGCAAAAATCACAGGGGGTTCATGACCAGATCAGCCTGTAGCCACCTTCAGTTGAGACCTGAAGGCACAATCACAGAAGATATACATACCATGTGGGGTCTTCCCCACTGGTGCAAGACGACCAGAGGAACTCCATAATCCCTGAGCTGAATCAAGGATTAATAGTGGTCCAACTGAGATTTCAGCCTCTGCTGCCCTTGAGGACCCACCTAAGAAGAGATAGACCTGAGTGAGTTCAGAGGGGAGGTAATTCCTGCTTAGTCTGGATTTCAGGGCTTACAGAAAGGTGGACCCTGCAAGAGCAGGTTTCCAGTAGTTTTAGGTGTAAGGACAGACACAGTTACTAGCTCAAGGACCTTGCAGAAGAGCTATGTTGGTCCTTAAAATGAGATGCATTTGCTAAAGATCTTCCAGCATCTTGGTCATCACAGACTGGAGGGTCACATTTGGGACAGAGCCCTACCTCGCTTGGAAGGGACATCTCTCTTCACGTGCCTCCCTGGCCATCTGGCCTGAGGGTTAATTCTCTGGGAGTATCCTCCATACAGTGGACAGTTGCCGGTCTCACAGCAGCTGCAGACATCTCCAGTACCCTCCACTGGAGTCCATCTGAAACAGAATTACCCATCAGCCCTCTTCTCCAGGCTGGTCCCCTCCCTGCGTGCACCAGCTACTCACAGGCTGCTGGCTTTGTTGAAGGAACAGGCCTTGTTCAATGGATTTGGGGCTTGGTCAGCTGGGGAGACCTTCAGGTGGCAGGTGATGTAGATCTGGAAAGGAAATTAAACCAACATCCAAGGTTAATTAAATTTGTTCATGCAGAGCAACATAGCTTCTGAACATGCTGGGGGAGGAGGGGTAGGCACTGTATCTCACCAAGTTTCTGTTATCTCCTGCAAACCTGAACACATCAACCATGAACTGCAGTGTTTCTTGCCTTGGCCTTGGAGAGATGAAGGCTGAACTGGTGTCATCTGACCTCCCATCCACCAAGCACCTGGACAAGGGTCAAAAGTCAGGGACATTGCAGCCAGCAACAGAAGTACCACCCAGAGAGCACCGCACCCCTTACCCGCTGAGGTCAATCAAGGCATATCGAGGAGAGGAGTTCCTGTCTGGACTCAGGGTAGCAACACAGTCATCCACAAAGAGCCTTAGAGGTACGTGGTTCCCAGAAGCAACATCAGCCTGGAGGCGCAGGCTTTCCCCCAGCTGGAAGCCATTGGAGAGTCTCTCAGTGCTCCAGTCATCTGGAAAGCACATTCAAGACTACATGTCATTTTGGAGAAATGCACATTGCCCTCCCTTGCACATGGGACCTCTTCACCAAAAAGCAACTCACCCACCCCCAGTACTCCCACAAGATTTATTCTAGTCCAGATTATAGCTCTGTTTGAGCTCTTGGCATGTGAGCAAGAAGGAGCAGGAACCCAAGGGAAACCAGGCTGCCAGGTCTGCACCCACCATTCATGAGGCGCAGGGAGAACATCAGCCTCTCCTCCGCTGACAGGGTGGAATGGAAGGGAGCCCATGTGGGCCGGACAGCATTGCTGCTCACATTGCTCTTCCTAAATGGAAGAGATGCGCATGAATAAAGGTGCTGCCACCACCGCCTTGGGTCCATAGGAGCAGAAACTGTCACATTTGCTCACCTAGGATAGTGACACTCAATAGGAACCACAGCTGCATTGGTCCTTACGATGACTAGGTTGCCAGAAGGAGCAGGTTTGTAGGACAAACTTGTTTTGTAGATCAAGGAGTCTGGGGTCATCTGGAAGGGACATTTAGGAAAGCTGGTAAGTTAGTAAAACAAACCAGTCAATTAGAAGCTCAGCACCATCAAACAGCACAGTCATTGGTGGGTAGGACACAGGTGCATCTGCTGCAAAGGCACAGGCTGTCCTCACATTCCCAGTCCAGTGTATATAGGATGCCATGAAGCTTTGTATTGGCATCCCAACACAGGAGAACAAGGGTGCCAGCCTTGCAGGCGGTCAGTTTTGATGACTCTGGCACTCCAGCAAGTACCCACAGTAGGTGGGCAGGGGCTGTAGGACAGCAGGTCTACAAACCTCCTCCCCCAGGTGAACCAGGACACACCAGCTCCAGGCAGCTTTGTCCTCTCCTGCTGAGGAGGTCAGTAAGCCCCTTTCTCTAGTTTCCTAGCAACAGTCACTGCAGTGTCAAGTTACACCCAGTTCTTCCACTACTCACACATCCAGTTGCATCTGTACAAGTCATAAAACCTCTACAAGCTTTGCTTGCTGTTGAGCATGCACCTCATCTAGGTCTTGAGGATGGTTACCTATACGCCAAAAAATAGCTGTTACAGCCACACCACCCTTCACTGGAGAGCTGCTACAAAAAGTTGAGTCCCTCCTCACCCGAAACCCTGACATCACCTTCACCACATCATTTCTAGGACCAAAAGATTTGCTGAGATAAGTTAGAATCACAGAATCATTAAGGTTGGAAAAGACCTCCAAGATCATCAAGTCTAACCATCAACCTAACACCACCATGCCTGCTAAACCATGCCCTGAAGTGCCACATCTACACACTTTTTGAACCCCTCCAGGGATGGTGACTCCACCACTTCCCTGGGCAGCCTGGTCCAATGTCTGACCACTCCTTCAGTGAAGGAATTTTTCCTAATACCCAGTCTGAACCTCCCCTGATACAACTCAATTCCATTTCATCTCACCCCATTTGCTAGTTACTTGGGAGAAGAGACCAACACCTACCTCACTGCAACCTCCTTTCAGGTAGCTGTAGAGAGTGACAAGGTCTCCCTTCAGCCTCCTTTTCTCCAGACTAAACAACCCCAGTTCCCTCAGCCACTCCTCATAAGACTTATTCTCCAGACCCTTCACCAGCTTCATTGCCCTTCTCTGGGCACACTCCAGCAATTCAATGTCCTTCTTGTGGTGAAGAGCCCAAAATCAAACACAGTACTCGAGGTGGGGCCTCACCAGTGCCGAGTACAGGGTCACCATCACTTCCCATTAGGCAGCATGACAGGACATTGCTCTCTGGCAGCTCAGCTGCCCACAGTAATTCCCATTGACACATCCAGTGCTGATCAAAGCCCAGAGAAGGTCCATTCCCCACACAGCATTACCAGAGATGGAGCATCCCCTCACTGCAGCATCCAACCTCACCTGCAGGGTGCTGCCACACTCATGCAGTCCAGCCACGAAGGTCACCGTGCTCTCAGCTGCATTCTGGGCCACAGGCAGGCAGGCAACTGGGCCCAGGGTCAAGTCCGCAGCCCTGACCAGGCGTCCTGTGCCAAAGAGGTCCCTGTGCACCGTGACCACCACCTGGGCCTCCTGGCACTGCACAGCCACAGGGTGCAGTTGGGCAGCAGCCTGGAGCCGGGAGATATCCACCCACGCCCAGGGAGAAGGCCGGGAGAAGGAAGGTACATGGGGACGGCTCCAAGAAGAGTCTCCCCGGACCCTCAAGACCCCTAAGTCCCTTTGAGGGAAACCCCAGGGGCTGTAAGATGCTGCTTCAGCCACCACCCAGCAAAACAGAACAATATCCAGTCTGCCCCCAGACCCCATCCTGACCCCAGAAAAACCAGCTCATAGAGGAGATGCTGCTTAGGAGCCTTTTATAGCAGCACTCCCAGCAGCCCAGCCCAGACGGGGCACACCTGGGGGCTGCAGGCACGGCCCCCATCCAGGCAGGAGCAGCTCAGGACAACAGGACCCAGCTGGGAACGTCCCTGCCTCTCAGGGCATGGAGGGTGATTTCCATGGCCCTGAACCTGGGAAATTCTCTGGAGCAGTTTGTCCCCTGTCCCTCTATCTTGCCTGTTCGGGGTGCTATCAGCTACCACCACCTCGGTGGCCAACTGGCCAGAAGCCCTCTCCTCTTGTCCCTTGTACCTGTGCCTGAGTCCTTGCTACATGAAATGGAGCCAATTTTGGCTGCCAATATGGCAAGGGTTCGGTCATGCTCCCACAAGCATTTCTTCTCTGCCCTACCCCACATCATCAGCAATTCCCCAAAACCCAGGTCCTAGAGCACCACTCGAGGCGGCACGTTCAGAAATGGAGAGGACTTCAACTGCAAAATCCACCTGGGCTCTGACCCGTGTGTGTTGGCAGTCTGTCCGGGCTCGATTTCATGGGTATCTGCGCTGGGTAATTGTGTATCAAGTAATGAAGGCATCATAACCGGCTTATTTGCATAGAAAGCAGAGGTACAAAAGCCGATCTTACCATAATAGCAGCTGATAAGTGAATGGCAGGCATAATCAAGAGATTAATTGGCCCTCATGTGTTAATTATGCTAATTGGCACAGCTGCTCATGAGTACAGTACGATGACTAATGACTCTACATTGCTGAGCTGGATGAAGAGGTTGGGAGGTCACTCAAAGCCACTTGGTACAGTAGCAGAGCCCAGCGAGCGGGGTCCCCTCGACACAGGGGTGATGCCCTGCACACACCTGCTCTTCAGCGGCATGGCTGAACAAGTTGGGAGGGGTTTTTTTAGCCCCAGTGGTTGTATTCATGGTACACTTCTAATGGTGTTTTATGTGGGTGTCCAGAGAAATGGGGTTTACTGGCTGAAGTATCTTTCCCCTGGTCTGCTAGGATCTGTGGGATGGGTTTGGGGTGAATCACAGAATCATGGGATGGAAAAGACCTCCAAGATCATCAAGTCCAACCGTCAACCCAACACCGCCACGCCTGCTAAACCACATCCCGAAGTGCCACATCTACGCGTTTTTTGAGCCCCTCCAGGAATGGTGACCCTACCGCTTCCCTGGGCAGCCTGTTCCAATGCCTGACCACTCTTTCGGTAAAGAAATTTTCCTAATGTCCAATCTGAACCTCCCCTGACGCAACTTGAGGCCATTGCCTCTCGTCCTATTGCTGGTTACTTGGGAGAAAAGGGTGGCGTGACCTGCACTATTTGCTTTTTGGGGAGACCGCAGTGATGAGCTGGGTGAGTAAAGCTCCCACCAAGACCAAAGGGTGCACCCAAATTCCTGGTGTGATTCACTTCACTTGCTGGCCCATGCATTAGGCATTCGCTGTTGTCTCCCCAAGGCATGAATAATGCCACTCACAGGCACACCATCCTTTTCTGGCATGATCTCCGTGTCCCAGCCTTGCCCCTGGTATTTTTATGAATGATGAATAAAAGACACAACAAGAAAAACCTCTCCGGCAGCTCAAGACCTCTTTATTAATTCAGCAAGCAGTGGGTCATCTCCAAACCCAGCTCATCTCTGTGCTAGGTTGATGTCTTTTACCCTGCAGGCTGGGTTTGATCAGGCGAGTTCCTGCAGCCAAAGGCATGCAGGAGAATGGGAGGTGATGCTTGTGCTGCCCACAGCCCCATCACCCAGCCCAGCAGCAGGACATGGCACTGGAGGTTCAGCGGTTGATTCACCCATCCTCCTGCAAACCACCTCTATGGGGAACCAGGTCTACAGGGATGGTTGGCTGCACCCCACGCACCTCTGCTCCTGCTCCGAAGGGAGAGATCCAGCTCACTTAGAAACCCAAGCAGGCATGTACAGCCCGCACCCCGTGTCTCATGCTAACACAGCCCGAAGTTTCTCTGCTTAAAGGTGGGTTTCTCACACCTTGCAATAGCTCCAGCCAATGGTTGGCAGGTCAAAGTGCTGGGAATGGGATGGTGGGAAATAAATACAGGCGTCTGAGATGAAACATGGATGGGAGATTCACTGGGCTTAAAAGCCTGAACCTGTTGGGTGGGGAACAGCTTTTATTCTCATTTGGGAGCAAAAAGAGACCATTAGGCAGCAAAAAAAACCCCATCCACCACCTCCTGGCTCTCACAACGTTGCTCGTTCCACATCCATCACCATAATCTGTACTTCACAGCTCTGAAGGAATAGTCCTTTCCATATGCAAAGTCCTCTGACTACAGATTCCCTCTAAGAATGAAGGACACTGGGGGATATCTCCTTTTTGCCACAGTGGTCTGTCCTCCCCTGGGCTAACAGGAGCTCAGGGTCTTTACCAAGCCCCTGCTAGCAGGGGAAGGCCAACAGTTGTGTACACCCAATCCATGCTCCTTGGAAAGCCTTCAGTTGAGCAGGACAGCTCCCAATGGTGGAAGTCTTTGATCCATTCTGTAGAAAGCAACATCATCTCCTCCCTTTGGGATGGTTCTCCTTCTGAATTTGTCATTTTTATACACGACTTCACAACCTGAGATGAGAAAAATCATTTATCTGTTGGGCACGGAAAAGAACTGCACTGTCAGCACGTTTTCTCTAGATGGCTCATCTGAAGGCATCCGTTTATTTGCCAGGGTGCTTCTTCACTGGAGTGTTAAATATTGTATTAGTAGGGGAACTGAATACTTCTCTGGCATTGTTTAAGCATCTTCTCCTTACCTGAGACAGCACACGCTTCTCCAAGGCTCATTAAGCAACACCAATCTCTCTTTGCCGGTCCCCAAGAAAATGCTGCGATCACTGAGCCCACAGCGCAGCGGCTCAGAAACAAACCCCGCTTGGGAAAAGAGGGGAACTGGAGTTTGAAAATGATATTGCTCATTAATTTTCCTGGCTGGAGACAACTTCTTAACACCAGGTAGGGGTTTTTTAAGCAACATCACTGTTTAGTTTCAAATCTCTCTTAAATGACTTCTGAGTCACCTCGATAAATACTTCCTGTGCTTCCTTTCTGCTTCAGATCCCTTATAACTGCTGATGGATAAATTGCTTGAGTTACCCCAAGTAAATCACGCAGGATAGCCAAATCCGTAATTAAAATGTCTCTCAACCCCTCCGTTAACTCTGACTTAGCAGGACCAGATGGATTGTGGCTGCAGGGAATAACCTGCTTGGGACTGGGCTTCCAAAAATGGATCCTGGAGACAGAGGGAGAAACTGGCTCAGAAAGTGCCCTTTCCACATGGTTCCCTTGGGAATACCACGTCGCTCCTCATCCTCCATCAAAAGGATTTGGGTACTGGGATCGATTGGCTCAAGTGGAGAGTTTTTCAAGGCCTTTTTTGTTCCAAAATGGAGCTTTTGAGCGTGCCAGCGCTTGGCATTGGCTCCAAATTGCACATGGAAAGCGAATTCCCCAAGCAGAGCTGGCATGGAGCTGAGTGGTTTCTCCATCCCAGTTGTTGCCCTGGGAGGAAACAAAAGGGAAATGAAATGAAAACTGGTCATACACAACAAATCCTGGATTTTTAGGCTGATATTAATCTTCTTTGGACCTTGCTTCCCAGGAAAAGCTACACGCAGATGCAGAAAGTGATTTTTCAAATTCCCTCTCCCCAAGATGAGCTCCCTCCCCAGGCTCACTGCCCCAGCCTTGGGGCTTTGCTCCTCACCTTCATCAGCTGAGCGGCAGGAAGATCCAGCCCCGGGGCTGCTTCTGGGCTCTGCTTTCCCCAGAGAAGCCAGATATTATGTTTGCAGAGGTCTTCAAATCAGAAAGCAGCTCAGCTTGGTTGCTCTGAGCTTTCCAGTTGTATTCAGGTCTGGCCTGGCAATTTTGAGGCCAAGAATTGGATATTTGGGGGCAGTGTAGGAGCCGGATCCCGCTCATCCTGATGAAAGGCACATGACCCCGTGGAAATGAGCCCATGTAGAAAGCAGTGCTTCTTGCAAATCCTTCATCTCAGGAAACCACCACTGACCCACACCACAGGGCAGGGCACCCAGGGGTGCTGAGCAGGTCGTGGGTCCGACCCACCCCGTAGGTTTTCCAGCCCATCCACGCTGCCTGCAGGGACATGGCCCCATCCGTGAACCGGGGCAGGACAAGGGGCCAACAGGGACAGCCACCATCCCATCCCATCACCCACCATCCAGCCTGTGCAGGCCTTGGGGGGAGGCAGTGGCAAGGCTCAGCGTCTCTATCCTTCCCTTCCTCTGGAATTAGGTCAATAGAAGAGGCAGGAGCCCTTTATTTATTATTGATGGGGAGAACCAAGCCACCATCGATCGGCGCTGGGGAGAGACTCGCCCCGGCGCTTTCTGAAATGACCTGCCAAAGGCGATTTTTTTCTTGTTTTTCATCCATTGAGGGTGTTCGGATGAACTCGCAGCCTCGCCCGCTCCCAGGAGGGATGACAGCAAACACGAGTGAGCTGCTGCCAGCTCTCAGTGCCAGGTCCTTCATGCTCTGCATCCCGGTTAAATCCCACTTTCCCAGCTGCCAGGTTCGCCGTCATCCAGGAGTGGGTGGAGGATGTTGGAGCTTTTGGGGAATAGAAAAATACCCCACAGAGCCACAGCACCATGGCTGACCAGTCTCATCCCTGCCTGTGTCTTATCCAGGGTACCCCCAAACCATGTGTTGAATTACGGGGACCTTGAAGCAGAGGATGGATGGTTTCCTACCCCCAAAAGACCCACCACCTGCATAGCCCCAAAAGTAGGACAAAACCTGAGGACAAGGGGGACAACTAAGCTCCTCCTGGGCTGCTTTATCCCATGCCAAAGCACAGCGCATCCTCCCGGGGACAGCAGTGAACAGCTTAGCCCCGAGCAGGAGCTCACAGTTTGGAATGGCTCATCAGACTCAGCAACCTAAGCAGTATTTTCCCTGGGTTGTCACAGCTTAATACTGATTTTCTTCCTCGCCACCCTCAATATCTCCCTTCCCTGCACGGCCCAGGCTGCATTTTGCCAAACCCCCCTCAAATCTGCCCAGAGAAATGCCCTGGAAAGCTGCCAGCTGGAGGAGACATCCCCAGGGATGCTGGCACCATGTCAGGACCTCTAAACATATCTTGGATGCAGGGACAACTCATCCCGCTGCCTGCCAAGGAGCTAGGGGCGGTTAATGGCTTCATTACCCCAGCCAAGCATCTGGGTGCTAAATAATATTAATGGTATCTCCTGACACCTCGTTAAAAATTGCGCCGGCGCTTAATTCAGGCCATAGATCAAAGCCCCTAAATGAAATCACCATCCATCCCCTCCCGAAGCTGTGTTTGATACCAGCACGCTTCCCCTCATCTTGCTTTTAGAAATATTTTTCTATTGAAATGCAGAGCCTGGCTTCACCCCTGGGGAAAGACAGCTAAAAATAACCCTCCACAGGTGATTTAGGAAGGTCCCTTCCCCACTGACCCCATCACACCCCGCTCGCGTCCCATCACTGGGATTAACCAGCCCGAATTTTGGAGCGATCTCAAGGCGGACGATGACATCCCTTTGGGATTTAGTTCTTCATTCTGCTGCTCGAGGTATTAAACTAACGAGGAGGGATGAGGGCAGGCATCTCTCCATCACTGGAGTGGTTTTCTCTCTGTGCTGGGTCATGGATGAGAGCAGTGGAAGCAGGGGACCGACGGACAGACGGGGCTGGGCTGAAAGTGGGACACGAAAGTTTTGCTCCAGGAATTTCAATATTTAAACTAATTATGGTGAAAGCTGCATCCCAGAGATGACACCGAGCCCAGAAAGCATTGTCCAAAACAACCCCTGGATTTATTTGTCAAGGCACAAAACCCCCCTTCAGATTCTGGTTTTTAAATAACGACGAAAACCAGCAGAAGAGCCATCGAGGGGCACAGTGAGGACTTCTCCACCCACCGGAGCAGGACCGGGGACACGCTACCCCGCTCACCCCGGCAGCTTGGGTGCCCCTATGCACCCTGCAGCACCCAGCAGTGGAGGGAGGACCCCCAGGACACACGCAGGAGGCAAAGACGGGAAACACGAAGGCTCGATCCCATACCATGGGGTCAGGTTCGTCCCCACCAGTGCTTTAGGCCCCAAAGCTTTGTCACCACGGGGAGGACAGGGAGGCTTCACCCGGCCGGCAGGTCCCCCCCAAGCCCTGCCTTTCACCCCACCTTGAAAAATCGTTCACGTTAACTCAAGGCAGGGGATAAATGCAAAATCCCATCAGGGCGGTTAAGGCAAAAATAAAAGTCCAGTGGGAACCACAGTGGTGCAAGTGTGAAACAAATAATTGTCCCCATACATTCCTGGCGCGGTGAATTCATCGAGAGCACCAGCTCCGGCCCCCCATGCCTGGGGGTCCCATCAGTCGCTCCCAGGGACCTTGCTGAGCCCATCACCCCTCCGGAGGCCTCTGGGCTTGTCACAGGCACTGAAATTTGCCCTGGAAGGCACCTGGAAGGCTGCTGGCTCAGCTGCAGCCACATGGGAGCGGGCACAAAGGGTGCCAAGGGCGAATGGTCGACCCCGGTTGCTCTCAGCCCCACGCGGGGACGGGCAGACGGACAAGGAGCAGCCTCCTCCCTGCACACACTGTCCCCAGGAAGGATGCGCCGGTCTTTGGGACTCGCCAGGGATAAAGAGATGCAGCCTCTCTCCAGCCCCAGGGCACCCCAAAGACATGGCCAGGGTGGGAAAAGGGTGACGGGGCCTGGGACAAGGGGTGGCAGCAGGTCCGTGCCCTCGGCAGGGGACCCGGAGCTCGTCCCTGCCGGGGACATCTCAGCTGGTCCAGGGCACAGGGCACTTCTTGGGGGTGTCCGAGCTTCTGTCAATCAATTTCTTCCTCATTATCTGGGGAAGGAAAAAATAAAAAATTATAAAAATAATAAAAATCCACAGGTCCAAATTAATGAGTTAATTTGGTCGCTGGCAGCTCCCGGCTCTCCCTGCCCTAGAAAACTGGGATCACCCAGCAATCTTCCCCGCTCCCAGGGCTGACCCCACGCCTCCGGCAAATATGACCAGGCACACGTATGTGTGTTTTTATCTCTCCATCCACCCTCCTGGCTAGAAAACCCCTCCACAGCCAGCAAACCCTGGGAGATTTTTATTATTCAAGCTTCGATTCTGCTGAAAAAGTGGTCAAGGAGCAAGCAGGGGATGTCTCGCACACGGGGTTAAGCAACCAGGCTGCATCGGGGATGAAAAGCCAAGGGGCTGGGAAGCAAAAGTGCAGGCTGCAGCGGCTTGCGAGGGGGAGATAAGGGCAAGGAGGAGGAAAAAAAAAAGAGGAAAAGTGGAGCCGGTTGATGCTTCGCTAGAGGCGTGAAGGGGAAGAGAGACAAGGCTTCTATAAACCTACCAGGGTGAGGGGAAAAAGGGCATTAGAGGAAAAACAGGGCTGTTAATAAAAGAGGAAGGGAGGGTTAAATTAGCAGCGATTCACTGGCAGCAGAGGCCAAGCCTCTGCCTTTAACAAGAAAGGAAACAAATTAAAAGAGTGAGATCTTGGGAGGAGGATGAGTCGGGGAGGAGTGGGGCTGACCAGGCACGCACAGTGCTGGAGCCCGTCACCAGGCTGGGATGGGCGATGGGCTGTTGGCAGCATCGAGCCAGGAGGTTGGGAGAAGAGACTGAGAGGCAGAAATAAGAGCTGGGACTCCAATTTTCACAAATTCCCACCAGAAATTCAGCACCAGGCTGCTGCTGGGGAATTCTGCATGGGGAAGGATGAAACTCCTGCCTCCCTCTCTGCAAGGTGAGGACCAACCCCATCAGTTCCTCTTCCCCTAGCAAACCCACAGCACCACTCAAAAAAAGACAAAACCAACTTCCTCACAATGACCCGAGTTGGTGGCACGAGGCTTTTCTCAGCCCCAAGGTGCCCAAGAAAAGGAAGGAGAAGAAACTCTGCATCGAAGCCATCGGTCACATCACTCCACCACTGCTGGGAGACATGAGCAGTGGCCAGAGCAAGCGCAGCCCAAATTGGAGTGGAAACAGATGCTGGGAAATAATTGAACTGGGAAAATTTGATTGAAAACTGAAAAATAAAAATGAAAAAAAATTTTAAAATGGAACAATGGAACCCCCCCCGCCCCAAAAAAAAAAAAACCACCCCAATGATGGATGATGGAGATGCAACAGATGCTTGACACTTAGACCTGAGCACCATCTCCTGTGTGCTTAGGAAGAAACCTTCATTGTGAGCCCGCTCATGGTCCTACGCCGTTGCCTGGCAAAGGCACTCACCGTCTTTGCTCCCCGCACTCTTCAGCGGCTGCAGGGCTGCGAAAAGCAGAACAGCATGCGGTCAGTCCCCACCATGCTTCCCCGGAGGAAACGGCTAAAAGCCCCATTTTGGGGAACCCACCCCCAAAACTGCACCCACCAATTTCCATTGCAGACCAACTCCCAGTCCCTAAATCTCCCCGGCAGCGAAGGAGCTGGCATCCCAAGCGGGCTTGCTCCTGCACCAGCAGATAAAAGCAATCACCACGAACATAATTAACCTGTTTGATGATGGCAGAGCACCGGGAGTGCTTTTTTATTAAAAGATAGTGGGGCTTATCAAGGAGCTGCCAGCCTGAGGGGTGCATCGAAGAGTGGGCAAGCATGGGGGGGGGGGCTGAGCACCAGTGGAGGGTGCTTGCATAGGGGACAGTGGCACCAGCACACGCGGTAATGTACTCACATACATAATACACGAACATCATGCACCCACCTGTCTTGGGTGCTGCCCCCTCCTCATCCTGCTCCTCTGTCCCTGCAAAAGAGCAAGCGGGAGTGTGTGAAGCATCTGCCGGGCTTCACCCCACTGCCCACCCTGAACGCCACGTTCCCGGGCAGCTGGCTTTGGTGGCTGTCCCTCGGATTGCCGCTGTCCCCGACCGCTCGAAGCCACCCACGATCACCACCTATCTCGGGCTCCGCTCGTGACCAGGCGCTGCTGAGCTGCTGGTGATGCTCAAGGAGGAGGTGCCTGGTACCCACCTGCACCCAGCACCCCCTCCAGAACCCCACGGGGGGGGGTACCACAGCCCCTACAAGCAAAGCAGAAAAAGCCACAGCTCCAGGCGACGCAGCGCGGCCGTTCGCCTCCCTATTTATAGCGCAGCCACCATCTGGAGCGGCGCTCAGCGAGGGGCTTAGCAGGGAGACCACAAATCCGCCAACGCCTCCAGGCGACCCCGTCGGCACCAAGGGATGAGCATCCCCTTCTCCCACCCCGCAGCACCCACCGGGCTGCCAGGCTGTCACCCTCAGGCTTCACATCCCATGTACAGGACCTGCTGCAATGCTCTTCCTGGGCAGAAAGACCAGCAAAAAATCGCTGCTCCTGCCTCCCGTGCCTGCCAGGCTCATGGGCAGGGTCCCCGCCCTGTTGCTGGCAGGCCAAGAGCTGCAGCGAACGGTTATCGCTAAGGGCATGCAGCCATCAGCACGAAACATCGCGGGCTGGGAGCTTGTCCTGATGCTGAAGGGCTGAGGTCAGCTGGCCCGGGGCCGCGGCTGAGCATCACCGTGCTGCAAATCCCCTGACCAAGGAGACAATACTCTGTTACAGAGGGAAAAAATAAAAAAATATAGATTTTTTTTTTTTAATATATACATATATCCTGCAGAAGATTCCCTGGGATCTGCCAGTGGAAAACCCTCTCGGTCCCCACCACTGGGGACACGCAACAGCCAGGCATCCCGGCAGCATCGCCCTCCCCGGCAGAGAGAAGAGGAGCGAAGCGGGAGCCCCCGGGGAGGAAGGCTGCGGGTCCCGGCCCCGGGGCATGATGCTGGCAGGGAAAGGTTTTGGCAGAGCAAGTGCCTCGGGAGACAGCGAGAGAAAACAATCGGGGAACGCCAGCAAAGCTGCTTCTGCAACCATTTTTGGAGCACGGCAGCTTTTTTAAAGCAATAAAGCCTCCCTTTTTGTGCAAACATCTCTCCATAATAAAAAAAAAAACCAAAACCAAGACAAAACCAGGAGAAGGATGCCGAAAACAAGAGCGTGGAACATCTCTCTTGTGCTGTTTCCGTGTGGCAAAGCACTTGGCATTTCCACGGTGGCAAATGCTAGAGGCACCTTCACAGAATCACAGAATGTTCGGGGTTGGAAGGGACCTCTGGGGGTCATCTAGTCCAACCCCCCTGCTGAAGCAGGGTCACCCAGAGCAGGCTGCACAGGACCTTGTCCAGGCGGGGTTTGAGTATCTCCAGAGGACACTCCGCAACCTCCCTGGGCAGCCTGTGCCAGGGCTCCGTCACCCTCAGGGTGAAGTTCTTCCTCATGTTCAGCTGGAACTTCCTCTGCTTCAGTTTGTGCCCGTTGCCCCTTGTCCTGTCGCTGGGCACCACTGAAAAGCATTTGGCCCCAGCCAAACCTCAGAGGAGATGCTCCATGCACGCCTGGTTGTGGGTACCAGACACGCAGAGGATGCTCAGAGCAGGGAGGTGAAAGGAAGAGACATGATGGGTGGGAGGAAAACCAGGTGTATGTTTGAAAGAGCCGCCTGAAGTGATGCACACAGCCGGCATGGGCTCTCCAGCATGGATCTGCTGGTGCTCGCCAACCCTGGCAGCTCCGAGCATCCCTTCATCCTTTAAAAGATGCCACCACCAAGGCACCACCAACAAGGTAAATCCGTTCTGGTTAGAATTTGCTCCAGCTCCTCCCATCCACCACCTCCTGCAAATCCCATCCTTTTTGGGAGGCAATAGCCACCACATTACCTGCGTTTTCCTCCTCTTCCTCACAGCTCTCGCGGACTTTCTTCTGGCACACATACACCAGGACGGCGAGTAGCCCCACGACGCAGACGGCGAGTCCCACAGTGACCCAGAGAGCCACGGCAGGGAAGGCGAGGTGTTGGCCTTGTGGGTGGGGGAAGAGAAATACCACTGCGGTGAGCATCGCTGCCTGACCCAGGGGATGCGTGCCCAGCATCCAGGACCCCGTGGTGGCAGGGTCACATCCCCATGGACCAAGTTGGTGGCACAAGGGGTGGCTTTCAACGTAAAACCTCTAATTATGGCCTCCCCCAGCAGGTCTGGATCCAGCCAGGGAAGCAGAACGTTGAGTCACTCCTTAAAATACTTTGTTAACTTTTAAATAATTGCACTAATAAATTCAAATGGCAGGCTGACCCTTCACTTGCTAAGAAGCTGAAGAGAAGCATTAGATGATGCTGCACGCACTCCCTTTCCCTGCTCATCTCACACCATGGGGCTGGGAAGGATGGGGACATCTTCCCCAGGGTCTGTGATGGCCTGGCAGTGACCACCAGGACTTGGGAGATATCTCCTGGAGCACTGGAAAACTGATTTTTCCCTGTAATATTGCTCCTTCTTCAAATAAGGTCTTATCCCAAACCCTGATCCTCCACTGAGACCACCCCACGGCTGACCATTTGCGCGCGTGCTTGGGAGCCCAAGCAAAAGCCACTTCTCTGTCCCCAGCCAGCAGTGAGTCTTCCTGCAAGAGTTCAGTGCATCCAGCCAAGAAGCTGATGCTCCACCAGGGACCTATCTTCCCAACCCAGCAAGTGCCATACCAAGGGTAATTAAATGCTAATTAATGCTGCTGGGGAGTGCACAAGGTTATAAAGAGCTCCAGGAGGGCAGTGGGAGGAGCTCAGAGCGAAGCGGTGAGCCCGAACATGCTTGATGAACTTCTCCAGCTTGTGTTTCTGAAGTAGGATTGTCACAGCTGGGATGGGGAACTCCAGATCGAGAGCATCCCATGGCCATGCGCTAAGTAGAAGGCAACTACCATGCCCTGTGCTGGCTTCCTGGGGTGGTTTAGACTTGGGCAGGGCAACTAGCAAAGCTAGAGACTAAGAACTAAGGACGCTAGTTCTAGCTGGGACGCTGGCGCGGGGTGACAGGGAGGACAGCACAGCCTCAAGTCACCGTTACAGGTCTATGGGCAGAGAGGGAGAACAGGGATATGGAGTAGCAACCCCCAAGGTGACTCTGGGCCACAGTACGATCCTGATGCCACCACGGTCACCTTCTTGAGACAGCCCATCCCTTCCTTCCCCCGATTTTGGCCCTTGCTGGCTCACCTGTGATGGTGACAGAGGCTTGGGTCTCCTGCTGCAGCACCGGGTTTCGCACCAGGCAGGAGTATGTGCTGCTGGGCTCCACCAGCACCCGGAGGACGCTGTGCACGTCAAAGAGACCTTCCTCATTGGCCACCTGTGACGTGGTGATGTTTTCTGTGATGTTGCTGCCCCGGCTGTCCTGCCAGAGGACACTGGCCTCAGGATAGCCACGGGAAGCGTGGCAAGTCACGGCTGCCAGATCTCCCGGCTTCAAGTCTTTGTTGGGCTCCAGGTTCATACTGGGCTTGGAGTAGGGAGCTGCAAGCGAAAGGACAGCCAGCATGAGGCGATGAAGAAGACCAAACAATAGGATCTGGAGCAAGCCAATGGGGATGGGCAAGCTTGCCCCAGGGCAGCCTCTTCCAGCTGATAAGACCAACCAGCTGAAGCCTCCCCAGCTTTGCTTCATTTATGGCCTTATTTTCAGGTGGCCTCTCAACGGAGAGCCTCTCCATCACAGCAGGGAAGGGACCGCAGCCCCAACCAGACATATTTTGGGGAGATGCAACTGGTCGGTCTCTCATAGACAACTCAGCTCGTGTGGAGACCATGGCAAGGGTGGAGAGAGAAAGAGGCTCCACAGAGGAGCAAAGCATGATGGAGAACCCTTCTTTTTTGGGGAGACATGCAGGGACACCCCAACTCTTCATCTCTCACCTGCCACCTGCAACATCACAGCCGCGCTGCTGTAGTCCCGGACCCGGACGAAGCAGGTGAAGCTGCCCTCATCTGAGATCTCCACACGTCGAAGGAGCAGCGAGACGTTGCCCCGGGCCAGTTGGTCATAGAAGAGGGCTGTACGGTTGGCGTAGCCCCTGCCCTGGTCTGCCAGCTGGTCCTGGCCACGGGAGAAGCTGTGGACCAAGCGCTTGGTGTCCGTCAGCTGCCAGATGAGGCTCAGGTCATCAAGGCTGAAGTTGGCCTCGGGGCAGAAGGAGCAGCGCAGGGTGGCATCTCGGCCAAAAAGAGCCACCACGGGCTCATCCGGGACCTGGATCTCCATGGCACCTGTGAGAGGGGGGCGAGGACAAAAGCACGTGGTGGTGAGACCCTGCAGAAGCACCTTATCTGGGTAATATCTAAGCAAATTGAGGGATGCCCATGGGAGGGACCCATGGGCAGGTGGCATCTCAGGACCGTCCCCATCACCGACCCCCAGCCAACCCTGCCAGCAAGGAGACAGCCCCCACATCCAGCACCAAACCTGGGGCACCGCTGCCTTCAGCCGTCAGCTGCGGCCGCGGGCACCCAAACCTGCACCCCTCCAGGACACGCAGCCCGGTTTCTCTGCACAGGGAGAGGTGGGTGGGTGACGGTGGTAGGGACACAGTCCCGTGTCCCCAGGATGAGCCAGGTCTGGGCAGCGCCGTGGCGGGGCTGGCAGGCACTAGATGGCACCAGTGCTGCAGCGCGATGCCAACCGGCGTGCTATGGCAAGATGCCACGGCACGATGCCAGCCGCATCCCTAAGCCACGGCACGATGCCAACCCTGCCACTGCATCAGGGAGAGATGCCAACCACGCCAGGGCTGCTGGACCCTCCGCGCTCAGAGCTGGCCCTGGGGTGCCTGCTGGCAATGAGCAGCGACGTCCCCCAAAGCAGACCTAGGGGCACTTCATTCACCAGTTCCCCCCAGCGCCAAAATGGGGTGGAAAGGGGAAAAATCTCGCTTCGGACCAAGGATTTGCTTTATATTCCAATTTCAACACCATCGCAGAACACAGCAGAGCTGTTACCACAGCGAATCCCTCCCTGGGGATGAGGGCAGCAATGAGACGTTAAATTCTAAGCAAGAGCCTGAGCGGGGAGGATGAGGAGCTGTGGGAAGGAGCTGGGCTGGAGGAGACCTGCCAGGGGCCGCAGACGGGCAGACGGGCAGGAGAAGAGCGCTCGGGCAGCCTGCCTGGCTCTTGGCAGACTCGAGATCGTCACGTCTCCCTCCGGCTAATAATAAACGCCAGTGGGTTTTAGGAACATCACCCAGGCTGAATCGCTGCTGAGAATCCCAAAAGGATTCAGTCCCAACGTCTCTCCCAGGCTGAGGTGCTGCAACCTGGGAATCCAGGAGCTGCAGCGCATGGGGACAGACCCAGGTAAGTAAGAAACCTTCAGGATCTGGTCCTTCCGTGGCTTCGCCGCTCAACTGTAGCACAAAGGAGGTGGTGGCCCCTGCTACAAGGGTGGCTGATGTGCACCAGAAGCCACCACACCCACAGGGTGATGCTCTGGGCAAGCTGGAAGATCCCATCACACCCACAGGGTAATGCTCTGGGCAAGCTGGAAGATCACGAGATCAGGAGAAAACACCCTGTGGGCGCTGCCTCCAGGAAAAACAGGTCAAAGGCAGCTTTCTTGGGATGAACGTGGCCTTTGGGACATCTCCTTTGGGGTGGGGACACGCAGACCATGCCAACCCCAAACCCCCCCGCCCCGCTCACCTGCCAGGCTGAGCACCAGTGCTCCCAGGGCGAGCAGCGGGCAGAGCATCCTCGGCGCAAGCAAAGGTCGGGTAAGAAAGGAGAAGCGAGCACAGCCCCGGGTGTCCTTCCCAAAGGAATCTGCTCTCTCGCAACCAGCGCCCTGAGCTGTGGAAAAACAAGGAAACACCGAGATGGCGCTGGGAATCAGGGGCAGAGAGCAAGAGAGGGGAGGAGACCAGCATCAGGCAGGGGATCCCATGCCAGCCGTCCCCTCCGGCTGCCACGCAGCAACCGGAGCACCGACCCCGTCCTAAAACGCAGGAGGGGGTTTGCCTCCAGCCTGGCACCAGCCCAGGGACCGGTGCATCCCCCACATCGGGGAGCCAACGGACCCGGAGGCAGCTCTCGTGCTGGAGGCGCTGGCCGGTGCCCCGGGGAAGCCACGTGAGCCTCTTCCCCTCCTCACTGCTTCTCCTCCCCTTTTGTCTCTCTCTTTCCCAGCCTTTCCCCGCAGCTTTTGGCTGCTACATCCCTATCCCCCAAGAGGAGGCAACTCTCTCCCGGTGTCCAAAATGGCTAAAAACCAAACATGAGAGGTTTAGAAATTGCTGGCTCCACCAGCGGCTCAAGGGCTGCGAGGTTCACCCCTGCTCACGGCAGGAAAGTCTCCAGCACGAGGTTGCCCCAAAAAACAGGGAATAAAACCAAAGCATCCCAGAGCTGGATGTGGGAAGAGGCAAGGGCAAGCTGCCCGGCACCGCTGGCTACCATGGCTCGCTTCCCGAGCATCCCTCCCCAGCTGTGCCAAGAGCTCGCTGGGCCCCTCGTGACCCGCGTTCCTCCCTCGCAGCATAAACGAACCCAGACATTGCAGCCGGTGTTACCACTGCCGCGTCCCATCCCTGTCCCAGCACATCCCAGAACCCTGCTGCTCTGCCCGGAGCCTTCAGCGCCGATGGTTTTTGGCACAATAGCCACATTGGCAATAAATCGGTGTTGCAGCACCAGTTTCCCGGGGTGCAGCAAGAACAACTTCAGCCGTCGGTGCCTTCCTCCTCAAACCCCCTTTTATCAGTGAAATGGCAGCTCCGAAGCTCTGCTCAGCTCCCATGGGGGAAACTGAGGCACAGCTCTGCCCCAGGACCTCTGGGACAGCATCTCCCATCCTTCCCTCCCAAGCATGAGCCTCCTTTGGGAAAAACAAATTATCCAGCTTTTTTTCTTAAACCACATCCCTGACTCTTGCCTTTTCCCAAGCAGATGAGACCCGACCCAGCCCCGTGCCAAACCCCAGGCAGCCGGGAAGCGAGGGAGCCGTGGTGGCAGAGGGTGACGGGGCATCGCTCAGCTGCCCGGGCAAGCGAAACCATGACTCACCTCCCTCACGCTCACGCTTGGAGCTCTTTCCTATTCCTGGTGATGCTAAAATAAATTATATTCTATAGGTTTCATGACCTAATAGTCCTGATGGACCGTCTCACAGGAAGGGGACGACCGTGTCCCCAACCCTCCTTCTGCAGTCGGGAGCATTTCGGTAGGTGTCTCGCCTTTCTGTGACTCAGTTTCCTCACCCCTGCGGTGTGAGCCCCAGCCGAAGGATGGGCTCTGCCCCAGACCTGAGCTTTCATCGCAAGTCGGGGTGCAACAGAGTCAGAATCACCGAATGTTCGGGGTTGGAAGGGACCTCTGTGGGTCACCCAGTCCAACCCCTGCCGAAGCAGGGTGACCCAGAGCAGGCTGCACAGGACCTTGTCCAGGCGGGTCTGGAATATCTCCAGAGAAGGAACAAACCCCAGGAACACGTCCCTTGGAAGAGGGATGCCCTCGTGCAGGCAAGCCAGGATGGCTGAACCCTCCACAAACCCAAGGAATAATTAAACGCCCTGTTGCAGCAGGACCCCATTCCCCACTTCATATTTACCATCAAGTAGCCAAAACGCTGCTTTTTTATAACGCCCAGCTTCTCAGCTGCTCAGTTATCACCCGGAGATGGGTGGTGGCGTAAAGAAAACATCTGCGGGTCCAGAGAGAAGTCCTCACCCCCCGGTCGGGGTCTTTGCCCACTTTGGCCGTCTCCTGCCTGGGGTTCCTGGCAGCCAAGAGCCCCGCTCTGCTCTGGGCGATATTTTTAGGCCCCCGACGCGTCGCAGAAGTTCCCCGCTGGCGCAGCGGGACCCTGCGGGGATGGGGGCCACGGCAAAGGGGGGATGCGAAGACGGGGTGCGACATCTGGCAGCAGAAAGGCAGGGACAGGCTGACCTTTCGGCTCATCCCGAGAGAAAGCGGAACCGCCGCTTCCTCCCGGCGCTCGGGCTCTCTCGTCCCCCGCGCGGGACCCGCTCTAGGCGGTAAACACGGCGTTTGAGACCGGACGGGTTTGCAGGGACCGGGGGATGCTGCCTTCCCCGCATCCGCACGGGGATCGGCGGGACGCGGCCTGCCCCCCGCGCCCCAGCAGCAAGGCGGGGACCCCGACCCCCCCACCCCACCGCAGCAGCGCCGGGGGTCCCCGAGCCGCACCGGCTGCTCCGCGCCGCACGGCTCGGGGATGGGATCGGGGGGGGGGGGGGCTCATTCATTTCGCCCTCCCGGAACAACGCCCGGGTTTCCGAGCCCCGCGGGAGGGGAAGCGGGAGCGGCTCCCCCCGCCGGCCCCGCACCCCCCGAGAGCCCCCGGCACCGCTCCCGGCACCGCCCCCGCCCCGCCCGCGCCGGGCACTTACCGGGAAGGCGGCGCCGCCGGGCGGGCCGGTCGCGGGGCGGCGGCCCCGGCCCCGATTAGCTGCGGCCACTTCCTGCCGGGAGCGCGCCGGCGGCGGAGGAGGCGGGGCCGCGCCGGGGCCGGCCCGGGGTCCTGCGGGGGCGGGGACTGGGGTACACGGAGCCAGGGGAATGGGGGGCGGGGGACGGAGGGATTGGGGTGCCCGGGGCCGGGTGCCCAGGGCTGGAGGATTGGGGTGCACGGAGCCGGGACTGGGGTGCACGGGGCCGAGGGTTGGGATGCACAGAGCCTGGATTGGGGTGCACGGGGCCAGGAATTGGGGTGCACGGAGCCGGAGGATTGGGGTTCACAGAGATGGGGCACTGGGGTGCATGGGACCGAGGGATTGGGGTGCCCGGGGCCAGGATTGGGGTGCATGGAGCCGGGGGATTGGGGTGCACAGAGCCAGGGGATTGGGGTACGTGGGACCAAAGGATTGGGGTGCACAGAGCCGGGATTGGGGTGCACAGGGCCAGGAATTGGGGTGCACGGAGGCAGGATTGGGGTGCACGGGGCCGGGGGTTAGAGTGCACAGAGCTGGGGCACTGGGGCGCACGGAGGTGGGGGATTGGGGTGCGTGGGACCAAAGGATTGGGGTGCGTGGGGCCAGGGATTGGGGTTTATGGAACGAGGGATTGGGGCGCACAGAGCTGGGGTGCATGGGGCCGGGGGATTGGGGTGCACAGAGCCAGGGATTGGGGCGCATGGAGCTGGGGGATTGGGGTGCACGGAGCCGGGGGATTGGGATGCACAGAGCCAGGATTGGGGTGCACGGGGCCAGGAGTTGGGTTGCACAGAGCTGGGGCACTGGGGTGCACGGAGGCGGGGGATTGGGGTGTGTGGGACCTTAGGATTGGGGTGCACGGGGCCAGGGTTTGGGGTTTATGGGACGAGGGATTGGGGTGCACACAGTTGGGGTGCATGGGGCCGGGGGATTGGGGTGCATGGAGCTGAGGCACTGGGGCGCACGGAACAGGGGTGCATGGAGCCAGGGGTTGGGGTGCACAGAGCCAGGGGTTTGGGGTGCATGGAGCTGGGGCACTGGGTTTCTCAGAGCTGGTGCACAGAGCCAGGGGGTTGGGGTGCATGGGGCCGAGGGATTGGGGTGTCCTGAGCCAGGGGACCAGGGTGCACAGAGCCAGGGAGATTGGGGTACCCTGAGCCAGGGGACCAGGGTGCATTAAGCCGGCAGACTGGGGTGCACAGAGCCAGGGAACTAGGGCACACCAAGCCAGGGGATGTTGGGGTGCACAGAGCTGGGGGAGCAAGACACACCAATCCAGAGGACTGGGATGCACAGAGCCAGGGGATGGAAGATGCCACTGGGGATTAGAGAGGGGGCCCCCAAATAGTTGGGAGCCATGGTGCTGGAAGGGGACACCCACGAGGGTCCCCCGTCTATAAGAGCAGGACCTCGGAGGCATGAGGCATTGGGGCAGCCTCCTTCCTGCATCTACCACCCAAAGGGACCGTGGTTTCCATGGAAAATCCATCTCGCCACCCTTTGGAGTTTGCTTTTCTGAGGGCACAGTGCGGCTGGGCTCTGGGGGGGACACCCCACTGCTCCCACAACCCATCGGGCTGCTTTTGGCCAGGGCAGGGCCGCAGCGCTGAGCTTCCTCCCACGCTCCCGCATACAATATTTCCTTCTATACAGCCTCGGGCGGGCATCCAGTGCCGCTTCCTGACGCGCACGGGGGGTGCATCAGGATTGAGACCGGGGAAGGGAGCGCAGCAGGAAAGGAGGAAGAGCAGGGCTCTTTGCAAGGGCAGTTTTTCAGCAGCACATGCACGCACAACGGATGTTTCCCCAAAGGAAGCGGCTCCTTGTTTTTAACCTGTTTTTTCTCGGCACGGGCAGCTCTCGCCGTGTCCCCGAGGCTCCGGTGGCTGCAGTCCGTCCGTGCCCCGGAGCCAGGTGCCCGCGTGGGAGGTTTGGGTCTTTTCGTTGCTCCGGAGCAAAGGAAGCTCCTCGCCCTTTTGATTACAGAGGAAAGCTGGAACAACCAAACCTGGAGAGCTTAAAAGGCAAATAAAAATAACCTGAAACATGCTATATTTAAAACTATTTGATTCCACCACTACCACCCCCCCCCCCCCTTCCAGGCAAGGAAGGATTTTGTAGCGACAGAGCTGGTAATAAGGCTGCACATCTTGACCCAGGCGCCGTGGGTGGCAGCAGCAAGAACGAGAAAGGATGAAGCCAACACACTTCAAAAGCCTGCGACTAAATCGGGAGCCCTGTGCTCAATTCACAGATGTGCCCTGCAAATCAAGAGGATTTCTCTTTCCATGCCCAGCCTGGCATGGGTAGCGCTGGATGTGCAGAGTGGCTGTGTGATCCCAGCTCATGCTGAGGAGCTCCTGCAGACCAGACACCAGCCACATCAACCCTGTTGGCACATCATCCCCATTCTTTTTGGGGGGCTGATGGAGAAGATCCAACCGTCAGCCCCCGCTCCTGCAGCAGGGAGGCAGGGGTAGGTTGCAAGGACCTTCTGCATAAGCAGATGCCCTCTCCCAAGCCACATCAGCAATGGGTCCCTGGACATCTCCAGCATCAAAGCTCAGCAATCCCAAAACGCAGGTGGAACCCAAGGGTTTTACAAACGCTCCCCAAAAAAAGATGCAAACTCCCAGCACTGCCCAGGGCAGGGCTTCACACCATCACAGCTTCGTCACTTTGTCCCTTCTCCCAACAGTTCAGATGATAAAAGCAGCATCCCGGCTTTGATATCTTAACTGCGAGTGCAACTCCGCTCCTGGTAGGCTTTGAAGATACAAAGTGAGCATCTGAGCACCGGGAGCTTTCTTCGCGTTAAATGCAAACACACACAAAAAAAGTAGAAACTAAGGAGCTTGGAACCAAAGGTAGATTTTTCAATATCAAAACTAGCTAAAAATTAAAATCCATGGTGCTTGCAAGTCTGCTTATAATTAACAATGAAAGGGCATCCAGGGAAGAATTTAAATAGTAGATGTTTTCCATCCCAAATGATTATTTTTGGCTAATTTTACTTCCTCAAACCCTGCAGTACCCAAGGTACGTGCATAAGAAATGTGCATAATAATGAAGCTGACAAAAAAAAATACAGAAAGGCAAAGAAAAGGGCTGCAATTTGCAAGTTTAATTTCATGCTCAGCCAGGAGTTGATCAAGGAGAGGAGGGATAGCCAGAGAGGATGGATGGAGGTGCTGGGGCAAATCCAGACTCTCCTGAAAAGCTATCCACAGCATGTGGGTCAGCTCCGTGAATCCCCAGTGGGCTTGCATGGCTGCTTCTCCCTCTCATCAGCAGCACGGAGATACTGCACAGCACCATCAGTTTCCAGCTGCTAAAGATGTAGAAATCAAATAAGCGATGCCCAGGAGGATCTCCTGTATTTCCTTGCAGCACAGGGCATCTGGCATGTATCATCTTCATGATCGATTTAGTACAAGGCAGAGCGGTGGAGGATAAATCCCACCTTGGCTACGTGCAGATTTCCATCCCCCAGAAGCTGCCCTGATCATCCATTTTGCAGCCCTTGGGAATGAAACATCAGCCGGATCCACGCCGCGGTAACTGTGTTTTCTCTGTGGGTGAGCAGCTGCAGCTACTCCACGGCAGGATCCTTGGACATACGGAAAACGGCTCTGGCTCCTCTTGCTGCAGCCTCAAACGAGTGCAAGGAACAGCACAGTGACAAAAATCAAAGGATCTGGAGGAGCAGGACGGGGGTTCTGAGGCTGCTTTGAACCCAAAGGCAGAGCAGCGAGCCAGTCGTGAGAGAGAACCATCTCCACGACGCTAACCTGGGGCTCCCGAGCCTTTTTTCATGAGGCTGCATCTGGATAACCGCAACCCTGCTCACTCAGGAGGAACAGAGCTGAAACGCTTTGGATGTGGCTGTCCCAAGAAGCAGGGTCGGGGCTGGGGACGCTGAGTCACTCACCACCGGCCAAGTACACATGTTTTAGGTCTGCACATGTGGCAGGAAGCTGCTTTGGAGAGAACTCAGTGTTTTTGCAGCACACAAGGGTCATTCATAAGCAGAGAGCCCAGCAACGGACTCCAGATGGACAACCCCACCCCAGTGGGATGCTAGCAAAACTGGGAGGAGCTCCCAGATGTGGGGGCACATCTGGCCAAGACCTGATCCCACATCTGGGTGTCTCCCAGATACACACCAGCCCCTTTGCCCTCTCCTTCCCAAGCACAGACCCAGCGGACCCCCATCACCAGGAGATGCTCAAAATGGGGGCTTGGAGCCTAGGTCTATAGTTCAGTTCGGACCGGCTAGTGGAAATCATTCTCCCCTAAACTCGAGGGGGCTTTATCTGTCCTAAAATCCAGCTGGGAGCCCGGATGGCAATAGCCAAAGGTGCTAGAGGTCTGGGCTGCTAGTGCTGGTGCTCCCGCAGCTACAGATGAACCAATCTTGCAGAGTTTTATTTGAAAAGTTAACCACTGAGCGGGGTCAGCACCCCAAATTCACACTGGGGAGCCCCAGTGCAGGGAAATGGGTGGGAGCATACACTGGGGAGTGGGGAGGGGGGCAGCACTGCAACAACCTTTACTTAGTTTTCCCCAGATTGTTGGGAAATAGCCCTAAGGGGTCTGCAAGGCCTAAAGAGAGAGGGCAAGCACAGGGTTACCCCATGACATGGGGGTCTGCCACCTCCTGGAAAATGCTTACAAAAGCCCATGTCAGCAGAGCCCTGCCAACACACATGCGTGACAAGGGCACTTCTTTTCACCCAGGGGCTCTCAGGAGTAGGATGGTGAAGCTGTCCTGTTTGCAGAGGCTTTTCTGCTGCCTGCCTCGGACCAGACACTGCAGGATGAAAAGGATCCTTTCTGTTTCCGCTGCATTGCCTCTGAGGCATGCAGCAGCAAGCTCATGGGCTGCGCTGTGCATCAGGCCCTTGGAGAGGATTTCCCCTCCCCCAGACACGGAAAATGAGGCTGGTTTCCCCCCTCCTTTTCCTCCTCCTTCGTTTCCGCATCCTTCCCAGGCATCCCCAAGCCCTTCCACCCAGCCTTGCAGCCAACAGCATCTACAGCATGAAGCCTGCAGCCACCACCTCTGCTCTCCAGCAACCCCACTGGACTCTAAGTGCTAAGGGAGGCTGGGACTCATCATCACCAAACAGCCAGCAAGGACAGCATGAAGCAGGAAAAAAGTATTTTCCCCCAAATGCAAGAAATATGAGAACTGCTCCCCCCAAAGCATCCACCCTCTGTGTTCAGCTCCAGGCATCCCCAGACCTTTCATCTGTCCCCACAGCATTGTTTGCTGTCCCAGAGCCACCCTCACAGCGGGACAACCAGGGCCTGTCCCCCCTCATCATCCTCCAGCCAGGCTGCGGGTGCCAGCCTGGAAAGGAGCAGGCGGGAGCACTGCGCCTGCAAAACGTGAGGTCAGAGAAGAGCCCCGAGTCCAGCACTGACAGCTTTGCAAAAGACATCTCCCTGCCCTGCCAGCCACTGGGACCTCTGGACACCCCAGCTCAGGTCCTGCCATGGGTCCTCTTTAACACAGACTGAGCCAGAGGTGGGGGCAGAAATGGGGGCCTGCAGAGTCCACCCTGACGTGGGGTGAGGGTCCCATAGCACTGGCAGCTCCCTCCGAAATTTCACATTGCAGAGGCAGGAGGAATTTCACAGCAGGGACATCTCAAAGGTCACATCCATGCGTCTCCCCCTCTTACCTGATGGACACTCCCATTAAACTGCACAGCTTTCATTGTTTTCTAGTGACAACGACCAGATGCAGCTTTCCAAACACAGCCACATGGCCACCTCCTACCTGCCTGCCATCATCTCCAGCAAGCACATCCACCCGGTGTCCCCGTACCCATCATCGCTGTGTTGTGGTCTCTGTCTCCTGACCGCACCAGACAAATCGCCTGTTCACAGAAAAGCAGACAGGAGCGCAGAGTTTTCTGGTTCAGTTACGAAGCATGTAGTGCATTTTGATCTCCCAGGAAATGAATTCAGTTCAGAGCAGGCTAGCTATCTGCAAATATTAGTAAGGTGTTTTCTTATCAGGGAAAAGTCACAAGGCGTTTCTTTTCCCCAGTAACACCTCTGCAAGATTACTTTTACTACGGCTTTCATCAAATCATGATTCACAAAAAAAAAAAAAATAGTCTTATCTCTAAAGCCTTTCCTTAAGGTATTTTCTTCAATAAGCACAAAAACCTACATTGCAACACTGAGCAAACTTCATGTAGGCAGCACAGCAGCAACGGCACAGCCAATCTCAAGTGCACACGCAAGGGAAATCAAGCAGAATAAACACCTGGGCAGTGCCAAATCAGAGGTGCAGCACTGCAGGACAGGATCACCACGTCCCACAGAAAGTGGCGACGCCACAGTCCAGCCATGCAGAACTTCAAAAGATCATGCACTGGTGAAGAGCAAACCACACACAGAAAACAGATTGGCTTGTGCTATTAGGTATGCAACCTGCTTACACACAAGAGAAGCCGCGAAGGATACATGCTGCTCCCAATTTGTGTGCGCACAAACACCACGTTTGCCTAAAAGCTGCACAGACTCTTGATGCAAACTATTAATGGTTGACTCAACACTTCTATGTACAATTACAAGGTATGTGAAACTGGCCAAACCTTATAGCAGGGAGCGACTGAGTTAATGCAAAGTTTTATGCTATTCCCTCACAAAATCACAGAATTACAGAATCACAGAATGGTAGGGGTTGGAAGGGACCTCTGTGGGTCACCCAGTCCAACCCTCCTGCCGAAGCAGGGTCACCCAGAGCAGGCTGCACAGTACCGCGTCCAGGTGGGTCTTGAGTATCTCCAGAGAAGGAGACTCCACAACCTCCCTGGGCAGCCTGTGCCAGGGCTCCGTCACCCTCAGAGTGAAGAAGTTCTTCCTCATGTTCAGACAGAACTTCCTCTGCTTCAGTTTGTGCCCGTTGCCCCTTGTCCTGTCGCTGGGCACCACTGAAAAGAGTCTGGCCCTGTCCTCCTGACACCCACCCTGCAGATATTTATAAGCATTTATAAAGTCCCCTCTCGGCCTTCTCTTCTCCAGGATGAACAAGCCCAGCTCCCTCAGCCTTTCCTCGTAGGAGAGATGCTCCAGTCCCCTCACCATCCTCGTAGCCCTAGAACCTTAACAGAACCTTAATCAGCCATGGGGCTGACTTGATCTAACCAGCTGGGAGTCTGAGGCTGCATTACATCCTAATACTCTTTGGACCTCGGTTCCTGCCTGGGAGATGCCCACCAGCGACCGTGCAGGACCTGGCAGAGCTGCGGGCGGCAGGTCTCGCTTGGCAGCCTCCGTCACCCGGTCGCTGCTCACCATCTGCTGTGCGAGCTCCTAAGGCAGAGCGTGCTGTCAGCCTGCAGACAGACACACAGCCCAGCCCTCTCCCGAACAGCATGCCCACCGCTCCAGCAAACACCTCCACAGCACAGCAGCACCCCTAAAGTAAAGGGACCACGATGCCATTCGTGTCCCTGCTGTCAGACACACCAAATATCCCTTTTTCAGCCCAGTTTCCTCGTGAAACTAAGTGCTGATCACATTGCTGGCTATTCCTCTTCTTCCCAAGATCGCACTAGCAAACTTTACCTAAGTCTGAAACGAGGTCAAAGCCTAAGGGGTAGTTTGGTTCCTACCAGCTTGGGTAGAAATTCAGCAGAAGGAGTCGGAGCAACACACGCTGCCCAGGGTGGCAGCCAGCTGGCGTTGCAGCACACATCCTGGCTGCCCATCAGCTGCTCCGTCCCAGCCACGATCTCTGCCATAGCTGTCTCAAGAGGTCACAGGGAATGAGGAGCTATTACAGCAATGGGAAAGGGATGATCTGAAGGCAAATGAAGCCTTGAGAGGGCATAACCCCTGTGCTGCTGTTCCCAGAGCAGCTGATTTCAGGAAGCCGAGCGCTAGGGCACCACATTTCCAGACTCACCCACACATTGTTGGAGGCTGCTCTGTGCTGCAGAGAACAGAGCTTTTTCCAGGAAAAGCCCTTCCCAAAGCAGCTTCTTCATCTCAGCACCATCGTCATCATCCTCCTCCTCATTCTCCTCTTCCTCTGAGGCAGCTGCCAGTGAGGCAGAGAATAAGGCAACTGCAGAAGTCATCGTGAAGCTTGCCTGTGCCTGATGCTTCAGGCTTATAAATTGCAGCTGTCCCATGGCAACGTGTCAAATGTATCATGCACAAGATGCTGCGTTTGCACCATTATCCCCATCCCAGTCCTCCCCACTGCCATCTGTTTGGAGCTGGGCCCCCTCGACAGGTGGCTGGTGGGATGGCAGGAGGAACCATCAGCTTTTTAGGGGATCTTGCAGCACGGGATACACCGACTTTCTCCCAAATATCCTGCTGCCTGCTTAGGAACGGTCCCACAAGGAGATTCCCACTCACGAAGCTAGGCAAAGACGTTGTCATGACAAATTGAAGATCAACTGTTTGTTCCCCCACGCTTTTAGCTTGGTGGGCTTCAGGGGAGGTTTGCAGCGTGGACCGACTTGTCCCACAGCAGGACCCTCCTGGGGATGCAGCCATATGTCCTACCTGGCCTGCCCAACCCAAGAAAAGCCCCATCAGGAATACAGGTAGCTTCAGGACAGTTATTTGGGCTTTGTTTGTGTGCAAACACACTCCTCTAGCAGCCTGGTTTTTTTTTTTAACCTTTAGCCTGTGGTTTGTTTACACTGTATTCAAATCGAGCCCAAAGAAGGGCAGATGTCAGCAGAAACATGAAATAACCACATATCTCTGCGCCTTCCTCATTTGCTTTTTCTGGAGACCACGTGGCCTAGGGACCAAGGTTTACGTGAATTTTGAACACCATTCCCTAAGCCCACCAGCAACACAGGGTACAATGCCACGGGCTGGAGCCTGGGAAGGGGATGGAGGCGGAAGAGGTGCTCCTGGTTGCAGCTGCACAAGCACCCACCTCTGCCTCCAGCACCCCAGCCTTGCTGGAGCACAGCCATCCTCCACCGCCCACCCAACCACAGGCTTTGAGAGACAAACCAGCCAGGGCTGCTGGCAGGAACCTCCGGAGATGAGATTTCCACCCTTCCTGCCACTCTTCAGTCTCTCCCAGACTTGCCTCTTGCTCTTGGCAAGCTCAGAGCTGGTTCCCATTCCATGCGTACATCCCCCAGGCTCAGCATCTCTCTGTAAGATCCCATTTAACACATACTTTGCTCTTCTTTAGGGGTTGTCCTGCCCAGTTTAACACCTTTTTTTCCAAAACTAGTTCTGCTTTCTGGGAAGAAGTTTTCAGGCTTTCCACTCAAATTGACCTTTTCCTCTGCCCATGCTTCCCTAAAGCTGTAATTCAAACAACTTTAATTGTACATTATTTTCTTTCTGCATTGCCCCTATGGATCATTTATCTTCTTTTAGCACGGCTGCAGAGAGTACAATCTTATCTTGCAGCTCCAGCAATGCTGACAATTTCCTATCTTCTGATGCCTTCTGCTCTTTACTATGTTGGCACTTTGTTATATAGTTGATTAAAGCAAAATTGCTTTTTGCTGCAATTTTACTGCGATCTAACCCAGAAATGTCCAAAGAATCATAGCCATCTTTCACAATGCTCATCTGTTCACTGCTATAAAAGTCCTCCCTGCTCAGTCTGGAGCACCTCTAATTCCATACAAGCCACAATGTTTGCCATCAATTAAACCTCCCCTGTTGACACTCCTCAGAGCTTTTGTAAGTGAGATACTGAAGATATTCAGCTAAGCCCGTGGTCACTCACTGCTATCCCCCACTGTTCATTTTCTCCAATTAATAAAAAAATCTTCTGCTCAGAAATTGCCTTTTTTTGTATTTGCATTCAGAAGATTTCCCCAGCCCTCTCCACTGCAGCTTCCTCAGTAGCTTTTGTTTCTCAAAGGTGCAAAAATGTCTGAAGCCCAGACATCATCCCCAACACGCAAAGAGCCTAAAGCCTCCATTAAAAGTCCCTGATATTCCCATTTAGCTCTTTCCCAGACCTTAGCAGGGCATGGCACTAACACAGCACAGCCCTGAGGCCAGTTCGTAGTATTATAAACAGATGATTTCGGCTGTTCCAGTTCACTCAGGTGCTTTGGCTATGGCCAGTCACCTGCAAGGAGGTTTCTAGATCTGGACTGCACATCACATATGAAGTTCTAGAAGGTTTTTCAGCTGCCCCATGCACTATCCCTCCTCTTCCAGCAGGAGAAAAGTTGACCTTTAACAACATCAAACCCACTGCCATCTCCAATGGCTAGTGAAGTAGAGCAGTGGGATTGAACCAAGAGACAAAGGCAACCACAGCACAGGCAGGAACCTCACAGAGAGCATCCTTCGGGATCCAAGCAACTCCAAGGAAGATACCTGTGCTCGGGATCCAGCCAGGAGCAGCAAAACAGAAGATGCGGCTACCTACAAAAGCCATCTAGATCCTATTCCAAAAAGGCAAGACTAAGCTAGGACATGCTCACCCACAACCCACCTCAAACCAAAAGCATGTTTGTGGCTCTGAGCTTATATAGAGCAATGGGCAGAGGGTCTGTGGGTGGAGGTCCCAGGTGAGGATGCTCAAGGCCATTAGAACTCATCAGTGCCCTCATGGCTAGGCCCAATTCTTTTTCATGGCTAGTATTTATTTTTAAGTGTCGTACTCGCAAGGGAGAAGGGAGCCTCAGATTTCATCCAATCACTTTTATTAAACTGTTGCATCACTGGCTAAAATAAATGCACCCCAGGCCAGCACAGACAGCCCATCTCAAAAAGTCTGACCAGCGGAAGCCAAGACAGCCATTAAGGCTAGAAGAAAGCACATGTCTAATCTGACCTGCATCACACAGGATTAGGAAAATAGGTTGAGCTGAGCTAATTGTATCACTTACCATACTGTAAAGGCCAGCTAATACCTTTAATTTTTATTTAGCTGGTAAAGGCTAACCTGTAGGGGATGCTGAAAATAAATGTCATGTACGATGTGTTAACCAGCACAGGCAACGCGTGCGGTCCCCCACTGCCCACAATCGCGAGCGATCTGTGCTGCCACAGGCTGTTGTTTGTCAGCTTGGTAACGAACTCCTGGCCGGGCTGTTCCCTCTGTTGTCCCCCCAGTGATCCAAGCCTGATCGTCTTCATTTCATTTTAATCGTCGGCGCTTAGTCAACGTATCGGCATTTCTGCCTGGCTGGCTGCGTGCGGCTGGGACCCAGGGGGAGGCAGTGAGAGGACTGCGGTCGATGTGAAGCCATGATAGCACAGCTGTCATCGACGTTTGGGTCACTGGGCTGCCTTCTGCCCCCCAAACCAGCCTTGAGCACCCCTGCAGCAATGCCCATACATGAATGCTGCTTTAGGAAGAGGCGCGTGTCCTGGGGAAACTGCCTCTGGGAACCACAAGCCCAGGAGAGAAGAGCAGAGAGCCAGGGTGGCACAGCCAAATACAGCCCTGACAAGGAGGTCACTGAGGTGTCCCTTGATGCAAAAACCAGCATGCAGCGCTTTTTGGGGGTGGCACAAGCTCTTCTACCTCTTGAGCGACCTACACTTACAGGCTGGATGACAAGTCCTGGGGGCACTAACGGCCCTGAGAAGCCCCACCTGGGCCTCCCACCCACACCTGCCCATGGGCTTGGGAGCCCATTTAAGCTCAGCTTGGAGCCCTCAGTTCTTCTTTGAGCTGTGCTCCTGGGGTGCTGGTCTTTAGTTCAGTCCCAGCTACCCTGGTACCTAACTATGGGCCCTGTTGATCTGAATCTTGACCCAAAGTGTTTTCCCAGGTTGAGTTCAGGTCTGTTTTGTCACCTTGGACCTGCCTGGGGGTCACCCAGCTATGTCTAACCCTGGTTGCCCTCACCAGGATTGATCCTGACCTGTGGATTGATTTCTCAGCTTGACCTCAAGTCTACATGATTGCTGTGAACATGCCTGATGACTAGGACTCTTGGCTGACCCTGGCTGCTTTCTGCTGTCCTTACTCAGGTACCTTGGGGCTGGTCCTTCCCTGCCAGCCCTGGTGGTCCCCCTTGCTTCCCCATCCCTTAGGAAGCAGTGTCCTTGCTGCTCCCTGGCACAACACCCCTGTTTGCTGTGGGCACCCCTTGACCAAAGCCAAGCCTAGTTCCCCAGGCTAACAAAATGTGATGGGAATAGCCTGAGTGACAAAGCACCCCAGGCCACCTGACATGGGACACAGAGATGTCCCTGCAGGCAATTGAAAGAGCCCATTTTCCTGCTCTTCTGCCTCTTTGAGGAGATGAAGCTAAACCCTCGCTGCAGACATTGCCCAGCCCGGCTTGTGCTCACCCTGAGCCAGCCCTGTGCTAATCCATGGGTGCCACCTGCCGTCTGCTTCTGACGGCATCATCCACATCTTCACCTGTGCATTGTGCCAGCTGTTCCAGATGTTCAGGTTTTCCCTTGTGCCTTCTTGGAGGCCTCTTGCTGGGACCCACAGTGCGTGAGCATGAGTTGGGGTGTAGTGTGGCTGTCCCCATGTGTCCTGCCCATGGCTAGACAGAGCTGCTCCCGAGGAGAGCAGGAGGACAAGGTTATCCCTCTCCTTGGGATAATGAGGTCAGGGAATAGCTCTCATGTATCTGTAACTGGAAGCTAAGCTGTTGGACCCGGTTCCCTAAAAAACTGTGTGGAGTAAAACATTACTGCATGGCTGAGCTGGATGAAAAACAACTGAGAGAAATAACTTTGGGGTTGGGTTAGAGAGAGGGGAAAAAAAAGCACTTTGCTTTCTTTTTGTCTTTCTTGCTCCTTTTCTGCTGAAAATAAGGTTAGTCAAACTTCAGGTTTTTGTCATAACAAATCAAATATGCTGATACTTCTCATTGGACTCTGTTTACATTGCGAATCATTCTGACCAAAATTACACTTTCTGTCATAATGTTTGTTTTGTGCGAAAAGACATTTCTTCACAGAAAAAAAAGAAATGAGTTAAAACATTTTAACCAGTTCTGACAGGAACCTTTGAACATGTAGGAGGATGGGAGATTGCTTGAAATAACCAAACCGCCATTACCCAGTGGGGTTGAGATGTGTAAAGCTAGCTTTCTGCAAAATAAGATAGCACATCTACGTTCTCTTCTCATCACTTCCCTAGGGTCTTTCCTCTTTTTTTTTTTTTTTTTTTTCCAGAAAGCCTGTTTCTCTATTATATTATGAGCTTTTCCTTTCCCTCTCATTCCTCAGAGCACTACTTCTTTTTCAGTTCACTCTTTCTCTGGCTATTTCGAGTGAACGCTTGTAAGAATCCCCCTATGTAGCACACCCCTGTCTGTAGGGAGAGCCAGAGAGCTTTTCTGGTGATTTACTGGGATGGGTGTAACCTCTGTCTGGTGGCTCCATTCTGTGACCTGATTCGGTTAATGGTGTTCCCCGGCTGCCATTGTGCCTTTGGGGAGATTAATATACATTAATCATGTGTATAACCCACAGGCCAGAGCTACCTCTTGGTATGCTTTACCTGGAGTACGCCTCTGCCATGCTGCAAGGCAGGCAACGAACTGCTGAGGGCCAGCAGCCAGAGTTGGAGTCTGGCTGGCCTCATATAATATACAATGACCTGAACAGGCTGGAGGGTTGGGCAGAGAGGAACCTGATGAAGTTCAACAAGGGCAAGTGCATGGTCCTGCACCTGGGGAGGAACAATCCCATGCACCAGTACAGGCTGGGGGTGACCTGCCGCAGAGCAGCTCTGTGGAGAGGGACTGGGAGTGCTGGAGGACGACAGGTTGACCATGAGCCAGCAGTGTGCCCTGGGTGCCAAGAAGGCCAATGGGATCCTGGGGTGCATCAAGAGGAGTGTGGCCAGCAGGTCGAGGGAGGTTGTTCTTCCCCTCTACTCTGCCCTAGTGAGGCCCCATCTGGAGTGTTGCGTCTAGTTCTGGGCTCCCCAGTTCAAGAAAGATGAGGAGCTACTGGAGAGAGTCCAGCGTAGGGCTCCGAGGATGATGAGGGGACTGGAGCACCTCTCCTACGAGGAGAGGCTGAGGGAGCTGGGCTTGTTCAGCCTGAAGAAGAGAAGGCTGAGAGGGGACCTTTATAAAGGCTTATAAATATCTGAAGGGTGGGTGTCAGGAGGATGGGGCCAAACTCTTTTCAGTGGTGCCCAGCAACAGGACAAGGGGCAACGGGCACAAACTGAAGCAGAGGAAATTCCAACTGAACATGAGGAAGAACTTCCCTCTGAGGGTGACGGAGCCCTGGCCCAGGCTGCCCAGAGGGGTTGTGGAGTCTCCTTCTCTGGAGATATTCAAGACCCGCCTGGACAAGGTCCTGTGCAGCCTGGTGTAGGAGACCCTGCTTTGGCAGGGGGTTGGACCAGATGACCCACAGAGGTTACTTCCAACCCATAACATTCTGTGTGATTCTGTGTGTGACAGATGTGCACATGTGTATTGCATTGTGTTTGCTCATTCATCTCTCCCCTGCACGCACAAAACAAACGCAGTGTGTTATCTTGATCATGCACTTAACAGTGCAGTCTTACAGAGCTGAGGCATTCTGGTTTGCAAGTACACGGCGTCGTGTGTCTGTCTGCAAGCTGATTTGAGCCTCTTGGATCTGTGTTTTCCCTAGCACATCACCCTCAAAGTATTAACCGATGTTATTCAGCGTTTCTCAGTCCTGAGAACAGCTGCAATAGCTGAGTTTCACTGCTAGACATCAGCGAGCGTTTCATGCTCTACCCTACATTTTCAACTTGCCAATAATAGATTCAAAGGGAGGTGACTGCAAGTGAGACTTCCAGAGGCAAAGCTTTCTTCAACTGCCAAAGCATATCAATACATACATCAAAGTGACAGGGATCTCTTAAACACTTCCAGCTGCAAAAAGACAAAGACAGAAGACATTGCTGTTCCACAATGCAAGAAGAACTGAAACTTTCCTGCATTTGCTGCTGATTGGTTTTTTTCTTCCTCTTTGTTTGTTTTGAATCCAAGATTTTGTCCTGCTTTTGCTGAAGTCCCAAGGAGTAATCAAAATTGTGACTTTCCAGGTGAAAAGAAGACGAGTCTTGACTGAAGGTGAAATGTAGGGATTTTGAGTTACTGTATTTGGAAACTTTGACATGTCTGAGTTCCCCCTTCCACTCACAAGATCAGGAATCACCACACCCACACAAGCAAAATGCATCACCCGTAAACCTGTGAAGACTCAATCTGGTGGAATAACTGCCTTTGTAAGAAACCTCTTTCCTCACTACTAAGCCACTATGTTGAATCCATTGCTGGCAAATCTTTTTCTCCACAACTCCACTGTAAGCGCAGCCTGTTGCAAGAGGATGCACTTGTGCACAGTAGAACAACAGTTTTTTACCCTATAGTAGCTGTGGCTGGATACCTGAGTATGGCAGGAACTGATCTCGCTATATGTATTAGGGATCAGTAGAGAACCCTGTTTATGTCCCCTAAAAGACTCTTGAAGGCAACAGCAAGCTTCAGATCAGATCTGTCAGCACAGTTGTCTTCTGGCCACGGTGATCATCTGCTTTGGTTTCTTGTGTGGTATGTTCACAGCACCTCTGCATCAGCCACAAACCCACAGGTTAGCTCCATCTGCGTGGTGCCTTCATTAACCGCTTTGGGTAACCATCTCCAATCAGAGCCTTCGAGGCAGACTCCAGCAGCCACGGCTCCGTGCTCCCAGCAAACGCGTGCACCGGGGTGAAACCAGCGGTAAGCAGGGCAGTGTGTCCCGGGGTTGTCCCCATGACAGAGCCAGAGGAATGCGAACGTCATGGGTGAGTTATGCAATTGTGGGGAGAAGATTTAGCAAAACAACAGTGCACTGAGCTGGTTACAGTGGGGAAAAAAAGAAAAAAGCCTTCTGCTAACTTCAGCCCAGCCCTCTGGCAGCATGAGTCACTGTGAGCTGCCATGGTTACGAAACAAGTATTACTGTGCAGATACAAACCATGCTCAGAGGCAAGTACATTGCTAACTAGTTCCAAACTTGGAAAACAGTCGAGTGTAGGTAAGGCCTAATACTGAGTGGGTGTTTGCAAAAAGGAGTTACAGCAAAATCCCCTCCAGCTAATATGAAGGACACTGCTGTGCGAAACCTGGATTTCTGGATCTTTTTGCCTATTCCTTCTGGTTTGCAAGGGCTATGGTCAGAACTGTTCCACAGAGAGGGGAAAAGAGGATGTTTCTGCACCATGGCAAGAAAACAAATAGTGTCACAGACGATGCAGCTGGCATGAGTAGTGAGTCATGGAAATGCACCATGGAAATTCTCCAGCGCAGAATGCACAGCACGGGTGAATATCTGATGCACATCAAATCCAGTCCCACGGCATCCTTTGAGAGTTAGGGGCAGCCAGGGCTACGTACAGCACTAGTACATGCCCAAACGCTTCTCACATGTAACCTCTCCCTGTGACGCTGTGGTGGTTAAGCCCATGACGATCGTCATCCAAGTCCTGAAGCTCTCTAGCAGCGATTTCACTGGCTTCAAGCGAGCAGCAGGGTTTTCATGAAAAAGGCGTGTCAGATCCTCCTTTTCAGTCTTTCAGTCCCACCAACAATAAAAGGACTCAGTCTGTTTGCTAACTATAAGCTGAGAATATCCAGGCCAGGCTAAAGAATGAGGGGTGCAAAGTCAAGCAGCTGCTTTGAGGGAAGAGGGGAAGCAAGGGTATGATCTGTGCAGCTGCTGCAGGCTGTGCCCTGGCTGCACAAGCTCTTGCTGCCATGAGGAATTATGACTAGTTTGGAGGTTACCACGCAGGCAGGCAAGCAGGCACTGCATGCACTCCCCCAGTTCGCCCTGTTGTGGGTTCACCAATGCCTGCGGAAGACTAAAAACAGAGGACTCTGCAGAAAGCAGAAAATCTGTTTTCAAGGGATATTTCTGCCTTTTTTTTTTCCCCAGCATCTTTCTCTGCTGGTCTGTCCCATAGTTTCCAGCAGCTCTGCTGTCTCCCTGTTCTGGGTGTGTGTTAGAATGAGCTCACATTCAGCAGCAAGCTCCAGCCGTTTGTGTTGAACTTCAAGGGAAAACAATCAGAAATCTGGTTTAAGTAGCTACGCTGGCCTTACCGTCAGCTGGGCTCACCAGTGCAGTCCAAAGCAACCACAGCATAGAGTAGATCTGATGCGGTATCTGTGTTTTACAGACAGGGAAATGAAGTGAAAACCTGCCCAAACCTCGTCAGTGGCCATTTCTTGTGATGCTTGGCAGGTCTGGGGAACTGAGAGTAAGCTTTTGTGCCTTCTGCCTCCAACTCCACGACTAACCCGGGGCAAATGCGGTTGCCTCTTGCAGCCTTGGTTTCCTTGTTGTGCAGAAAGCACAAAGCCCTTGGAAAAAAACCACATTAACTATTTTATATATATATAAATGAGTAGGAGTGATTGGTAAAATGACTATTGAAATAATTTTGGTCTTTCATGGGTGTGTTGATCTAAAGCTGAGCACTTTGGGGTGGATTTTGAATTCCTCCAACACCTACTGGCCCCTGCAGAATGGCACATAAAACTCCTAAAGCACTCCTGCAATTAAGACCAAACCACCAGCTCGTGGCCTGCTTCCCCCCGCATCTGCCGGTGTTTTAACGCCATGAACGCAAGCAAGGAGGCCTGTGGTGCTCCTCAGACCCCTGAGGGGATCGCAGCCTCAGACGGGGCCCGCCGAGCTCCTGAGGGGACCGCAGCTTCAGGCAGGGCTCCTGTCCTGCCGGCCGAGCCCCTGAAGGGACCGCAGCCTCAGGCGGGGCCCTCGGCGCCGGTCCGGCACCTCTGTGCCTCAGGAGAGAAGCCGGCGGGTATGGCGGACGGCAACATGACGGCTGAAGAGGGCGGGCGCGTGACGCGTGACGCGTGCCACCCCCGCCCCACCCGGGGCCGCCCTCCCCCGTCAAATCTCGCGAGAGGCGGCGGCGGCTTTGCGAGAGCGGGCGCTGCGCTGCGGTAGGAGGTCGGCGGAGAAGGACGGAGCCGGAGCAGCTTCGCTCGCGCCGCCGCCGCCCGCCTCACTCCCCCTCCGCCGCCCCTCTCCTCCTCTCCCTCCTCCTGCTTCCCCTCCCCGGGCAGGAGGATGCCGCGCTCCGGGCCGCTCCCCGCCGCCCTCTCGCTGTTGCTGGCGACAGCCGCGCTCCTGCCGGGACCCGCCGCGGCGCAGAACGGTGAGGGCGGGCGGGCGGGGGGCGCGCGTTGCTATGGGGGCCTCTGGTTGCTACGGGGGCGGCTGTGGCGGGGGACGAGGGTCCAGCGGGACCTGGGGAGGGGGGGGGACACTCTGGGGGCCCGACCCCGCGTGTGGGGGGATCCCCCTCCCCGTGTTTTCGGATCCCTCAGGGGAAGCGGGGGCTGACAGGGCCGCGCCAAGGCGGTGCCCCCCCCCCCCCCCCGCATTTCTTCTGAGGCGTCTCGTGCTGCCGGTAAAATGGAACATCTCCTCCCGCCTACTAAACCTGCATCTGCCGGGCTGCCTTAAATCATTTATAATGCAATAAAACCGTAGTTCCTTAGCAACTAAAGGGGTCCTCTGATAGGAGCGTAAAAGAAGGAAGGGAAAAAAAATAAAACCACCCCACAACCCTTCTCTTTTCCTTGTAGGATAGCATGAGCTAAATCTAGCGCGGCGTGCCTCCTCCCTGATGAGTTTGCAGCCAAGTGCGTGACAATTAGTGGCAGAAGGGAGTGGGGGCCAAGAGGCTGGCCTGGCAGAGCGCGAGCCTCCTGCTCGAAGGAAGATCCTGCAGCGCTTTTGAGACTGCACGTCTCGCCATGCCGTCCGAAGGCAAGAGCGAGCCATGAAGGCAGGTTTTATCTGCTCCAGAAGTGCCCAAGCACGGTCTTGCTGGAGCGGCTTCTGATGCGGCATCATGGTGGAACTCACGTCAGGGATGCTTTGGCCTGTGGGTGCTGTGAAGGGCAGGGATCCTGGCTCGCAAGAGACCCCGGTCTGTGTGTGTTCGGAAAATCCACCTAGAAGGAAGGGATACCTTGCTAATATACCAATCCCATGGAAGTTTTCATTGTTTCATCCATTTTTCTTGCCTTCCTTTCTGCTCTGCAGATATTACTGAGTCCGAGCGTTTTCCTTCTATTGAGGTGCGTTTTGCCTTGCAGCATGAGGTCAGCTTCGTTGACTGTTTGCGCTAGAAGAAACATTGAGGCTTTCAGCGTGTCTGACAGTGCTAGGAGAGGTGTAGATGAAAGAAAGAATGTCCCGAAGATCCCAGATTTGAATTATTGCCTTAGTATGTGCAGAGTTTACAGTCTGAAAACAACTGAGCCTCATGTCTGTTAACCAAAGAGAAGAAGCTTGGGTGTCCCTGCTATGTGAGTGAAAACCATAGGCTTTCTGCAGTGTGAGGGACTTGGTGGAGCCTAAAGGAGTCTGGGCAAATTCCACTGCAGTTCAGTGGGAATTAGAGACCTGACTCCTATGAGCTCCCAAGAACGTGCTAGTTGAGCTGAGTTGTGGATAAAGTCTGGTTCTCTGTTGCAGAGATGCAGTCTGTTTCCTGTGGTAGCTGTGCCATCTGAGCATCGTTGTGGCAGGGTTAATCTGCCTGTGCTGTGTTTCCCCTTGTATTTGGGTGAAGTGAGATGAGCAGTCTTCTGACATGCAAGTTAAATGGGTCGTGTGCCTGAAGCTGTTCCTGTACAGAGTTAGCATGCAAGGTGTCAAATGCTGACGGCGGGTGTAACAACTCCGAATAGCTAGTAGGCAGTGCAAACAGTTGGTGTGTGACGGTATTTGTATGTCTGGAGGTCAACAAATTTTTGAGATGGATGAAAGGCTTTAGCCTTTCTGTGTCTTAATCACAACTTCCATTCCTGACATGAAGCTAAGCAGGCAGTAGCAGCTCTTGGCATGAGGTAAGACTGCAGACCCCAGGTGTGTCCTGAAAGCTCGTTAATTTTTGTTTGGTTAACTAGGGTCATCCAAGCAATTAAATGGTAAGGGAGACTCTGAGTATTTGTGCTACTGTAGGAATTTACATAGGTGAGTGAAAACCTTCTTGGAAAGGAGTAGAACACTTTGAAGCCAAGTGAAAGGTAGAGGCCCTCCTGAGTAAGGTTCATTGCTGCTGTTGGATTTTTACCCCAGTTTGAGTGGTGTTCAGAGGGAGATGCATTTAAAGGTTGTAGGCCTTGCCACAGATGGAACTGTTCTATTTCAGCAAATAATGGCCCATGAGACATTTTATGAAATGGAACAATTCTTCTTTTACTTTGGTATGAAGAATAGGTACAGCCATTTCCCGAACTGTGTATACTTCTTCTAAGTCATTAGAAAAATGGCAATGTGGTTTGAACAGGCGTGTGCAAGTATGTCAGTGACAACTAACTCCTTTAAAAAAACCCGAACATATCTAACACACAAGTGCTTATTTGAAGGTCTACGGAAGGATCCCAAGTGTGCATGCAAGAAACCCATTATCTATTATTGATGTGGAGCCATGAGTGTAGTGAAAAGTGATAGTCCAAGTGCTGTTGAACGTATGGTAACACCACATGAATTTAGGATGATAGAGGAGTGGTAATGATCTTGTTGAAACTGCAGGGCAGGTCACCACTCACCTGGCACAGAAAATGCCCAGTGGAATCACAAGCGTCTGTGGGAAGCAGCCTTTTTTCTGCTTCTGACAGGAGATCTGGTTGAATTGCCAGTGATTTTTTTTTCCCAGAGTTATTGCAGAATATTTTGAAGCAGACTCACCTGTAGATTTCAGCTTACTAAAACTGAAAGTAGGTTTTTGACACTTGCATGGATTATTTTTAAAGCTCTTGCATAAACACCTGAAGATCACAGAAAAATTAAGCGTCAGAAATTTAACTTTTCTTGAATATTCTTCTGAAAAACTTGTCAGGTTCTTGGAGGCTGTATTTCTGATGCTAGCTTGTCACTTGTGTCCAGAGCATAGTGTAGATGAAGGGACAGAAAGGAAGGGTAGAAGAGGACGCATGAGGAGAACAGCTGGAAAAAGCCGGTCTGTCAAGCAGATCTGTATTAAACCTGTAGTTTCCAACTGGTATTCGTTGGAAAATCACTTTAGCGCTTCAAAACAGACAGCATCCTGCTTATGGAAAGGTGCTTGACTTGCTGCTTGGTGATGAACAATGTGCCTTTTCCAGTTGCTGTTTTTCAACCTTTGCGAGACGATTGGACTGCCCTTGTTAAATCTGCAGTGTTTCTTTGGCGCACCAACATGCAAGTTGAATGGCTAGCCATTTTTCAAGTTCTTCCCTTTTCAGAGCTTTGGTCTGGCAAAGTGCGCTTAAAATCAGACTTTATCATGTGTGGTGTAGAGGTGGGATTTCTTAAACATCATCACATTTTTAAAACTGAAAGCTGAGTTAATAAAACTGCTTGGGTTGTTCCAAGCTAGACGTAAGTGGAAATAAAACCAGATGAAGTTAGGTGGTGCTTGTTTAGCTCTGCTCTTCTCATCCTCTGTTTGGATGAATGAGAAGGAACTGACTAGCTGGCTAAAAATAGAACATGGCTTTTCGGTTGGCAGAAACCGGTATAGAAATGACTGTAAAATTGGGAAAGGGTAGCTTAAAATGAGTTTCTTCTTAAAACAGGAATTGAAAACCTTCCTTTTATCCTTGTAATGCTGTTTCTGACTACTGATTCTCATCCATTTTGCACTGATTGTATTCTGACATGATTTTAATGGTCCCCAGATAAAACTAAGAAACAGTTTCATACAGCGTTTATGGAACATGAGTGTGGGCTGAACACTGAGGAAAACGTTCAAAGTTCTGTTCTGTTTCCCACCATTGCTATTCTCTTTCCTCCTACAACTCCCGCTTAGGAAACTTAAATACAAGCAGTATGACTAACGTGTACACTTAACAAATGTACCGAATTCTGACAGATCTCAGGTAAAGAGGCAATAACTGCTAGTACTGACATTTCAAACAATAGTTTTAATTATGTCGAGAAACAGTTCAAAGCGAGCGACTCATGGAACTACTTTTCAATGATGAAATACACTGAGAGCGTTAACTCTCTTTACAACATGCTGCTATACGAAGACTAACTTTTAAATTCGTGAATGAGGTGCATTCTGTTCTTCACAGTGAGCTGTTTCTTTTGCTCCAAGTACTACTTTAGAGGAGGCAATTGTAAAAACTTGCATTGTAAATAGTGCTAGACTATGATTCATCCTTGGGTTGTAAAGCTAAAGCGTTCAAGTTCTGCTTGGCTTCCTGCTGGAGGTGCTGCAGTTCCCACTGACGAACCTGTTAAGGTGGAATTAGATAAACTGTTTCTGCCTATCTTAGCAGGAAAGATCCTCTGTAAATCTAACCTAAACCTGCTTTCCTGTCGGTTTAGGCTTTTTGTTCTTTACATCAGTGCAATTTAGAGTGGCTAGGAGGGAACACCTTGTCATCAGTAATGACTTTCTGTATTCCTCCAGGTTGATTGTCGTGGTTGTTTGTGGTAAGTTGCATTTTCCTGGCTGTTCCTGGTGCTTTTCTGTGAATTTTCTTCAGTCACGTTTTCTGGAGTGTGATGTGTAAAACTGGACACACTTCCAGTTGGGACCAGACCAAGATTCAGTGGAGTGGAAGGATCCCTCGATGCATATGGCATTCCCGTTTGCGTTAAAAGACAAATGGTTTCTTACAGCAAAACATTTTTGACTTGTGTCCAGTGGAATCCTTTATGGTTGTGAGATCTTACATTGCAGGACTGCTACTTTGCATTCCTTTACTGCCTAAACCGAGCAGTTCTTAGATGTTCTTGCTAAGTGGCATCTCGACTACTTCTGATGTCTTGCCCCCAGTTGTCAAAAGTCCTATTTTATCTTCTTGAGCACGCACCTGTACTTCAGCTTGCTTTAGTTTTATCAGCTTGAGAGACCCTCTAGCCTGTCATTTGTCTTATTTTGTTCTGTTTTCCATCTACTTATTCATGTCCTGTATCTCAAAAAACGTGCACATGGTATACCAAGCTACATTAATGAGATTTTTTTTTTTTTTTAATCTGTATTTCATAATGATTGTAGTGGCTTGTGGTTTTTTGGTGGTTGTGTTTTTTTTTTTTTTCAGTTAATGCTAGAATATGAAACCTGACTTGTATAAGGTTGGAGGATGGAGAATGCTGTTAAAACATAACTCGGGAGCTATCAAAGCTCTCTATTAAATATAATATCCGGTTGTTCAGATTGCGGTCATTTTCTGAAATGTTATTTGCATGCCTTTAAAAATCTTACTTGTTACGTTGAATTTATTTTCACTCCTAAGTTAAACACTTTTTTGATGTCTTGTATTGCATGGTCTTTTTTTCTGGTGTTGAAGGAGACTGAGTCTAAACTAAATCAAATTTCGGCCTGGATTGAATGTCTGGATCTGTGTCAAAACTGGAAAGTATCTACCCCCTAGTAAGATAACTACTGTAGACTTTTAAAAATTCATGTCCTGTTGATAAGCTTGAAGATAATTTGGGTCATCCGTGTTGTTGAAGTCACCACTTACGCACTGACGCAAAGTCATTCAAGAAATAAGACAGTAACTTTTGAAGATGTGAAGGATTCTTCATAATGTGGTGTCAGAAGCTGTAGATCTCTGCTATAATTACAAATTAGAAGTTTTTTAAGAACAAGATGGGGTTTTTTTCACCATTCCTGTTCAGAATGCAATGGAAAACTGCACCATCATGTCAGCATAGTATTTCAAATGCTGGAAGGTGTATATGCATGGGGGAGGGTGTGAACAGCGGGCTCTGCTCCTGGGAAGCAGATGTTGAGTAAATATAACCCCAAAGAGCACACGGTTGAAGAGCTGTGGGATAGGAGAGCCTTTATCCTTTTCTTAATGGCTTTGGTGTTGAAACAGGGCAGGATAGCAGAGATCTCTGCTTTGCAGCTACATTTGAAGGAGGGAGGAAGAGGCATCATGTCTGTAGCGGTGTAGTTGGAACTTCAGTATGCAGGATGAAGTCTCAGGGACACAGTGGTTTTTTTAACTGTGTTAGCTTTTGAGATCAGGTGAGAGATCTTTTGAGATCACAGAGACGTTCTGAAAGAAGAAATTTTCCAGATGAGGTGCAGGAAAGTGCCCAAAACACTAGGTGACTGGCTAAATGGATTTGCATTGTGAGACCTTTTTGCAGAGGAAAATTAGATCATAATGTCCTGTTCTGGTTTGAATAAAGAAAAAAAAGAAGGTCTTAGATTACTCCAATTTGTATGGACTTGTTTTACATTACATTTGTCAAAATGCAGTATTAATGGATCTATTAAGCCAAAATGTTGCTTAGTGTAGCTACTTACTACTTCCCACATTTTGTGCCTTATTGCTAGCTTTGAGTGCACAGAGGGATCATGGTGGCTTTCCCTAGAGCTTGTGCGTTTGTTTGGAAACCTAAACGAAATGCGTTTTCTAACAGGCATCTTGAAGACATGAGAAAATAAGAGGAAGGGGAATATAATGATCTAGAAAAGGGAGGACATGAAAAGATACAGTCAGTCTGAAATTTCAGCGGTAAAAGTGGGTGAAAAAAGGATTTCATTCTGGGAGGCTGATAAAACTGACAAAGAATATACTTTAAAATAAAAAAGAGAAAATTGAACTTAAATGCCTAGAAAAGAGCTTGACAAGGATTTTGGCAATGCAGTAGACTCCCAACAGACATCATGGCAGACCAGAGGCAGACTGAAATAATTCGGTGAAGGCGTACAGCAGGAATTTGAAAAACAGATGCTTCAGTGCATTTTTAAAAAAGGAGTAGGTACCATATTGACTGATCACTCTTGGATTTTTTTTCTTTTTGACCTAGTTTATTAGAAAAACTTTGTGGTAGGATAATCTAACTTAGCAGGTTCAAGTTGTAAACGTAGAAGTATTTTAATTCCTATCATTTTATTATTAGGAGTTTTGAATTAAGTGATGCTAAACTGATTTAAATGCAGTTATAAATTGGAGTTCAACTGCACTGTTTCTGTTAGTCTTGTTAAATTCATGCAAATGTTATAATGTGAAGAAGCTCTTGTTTTTCCGTGATGCTAAACATAGTATGTAATGACTGACAGAAGTGTTCAAAATATTGCATGATACCTTCTTGCTTGAGGAAAATCTGAAATTAATATTACAGTCCAGAGCTCAAAAGAGCAATGAAGATTGCTCTAGCAATGGTTTTGTAAATTAGGGTTGCTTGCCTTTGGGAGGAAAGGAAGGTGCCTTGATACAGGATCCGAGATGGTGAAAGATAATGTGAGAATTGGATATGGGTATTTTCGTAGTGAGGATGGTGTGTGGGTTTGTTTGTTTTGTTTTGTTTTTTGCTCTGTTTTTGTTTTGGTTTTTTTTTTTTTAATTCTCAGTACAGTAGAGGATAATTAATAGAACTGTAGTTGAGAAGGACAAAAGAAACGCTGTGTGGGGATCACTTTGATCTGTGATGCATAGCTTTCTGTGGCATCATGAAAGCTGATCTAAGCTGGTCTCTTGTCTTGGGCAGGAGACTGGCAAGATTAGCCAGGCTACTGTGTGTGCAAGGATTAATTTTTCCCCTGAATTCTTGGTGGAGTGAGGGTAGCCTGGTGCTAAAAATCCGTAGTGTTACAGAAGATGGACCGATTTTAATTCCCTGTTTGAGCAGGTTAGAATCGTTACCAGGAGGTAATGCAGGCTGGCAGAGCAAAGAATTCGAAGATCCATAACATTCAGTTTTGCAGTATGTTGTTGGTGTTGTATTCTATGCATCTTCAAGCAAGGACAGCAAATTTCTGTTTGTTGTACTTTTGATTGTTAATGTCTGCTTGAGGTATTCTAACCTGTATGTACAGATAGTTTGCCTAAAGTAACCTTTTGCAGGGAACTTAATACTGTTTCATCCTCTCTTCTTTGCTTTAAGCATCCAAGATTGCATGCGGCTAACTCTCACATTTATAGTATTATGTAGCTGTACGATTTTTATAGAAGTGTGATGACATTAATTCCCATTTTGGGGTCTAACTTGAAAAGAGAAAAAGTTGTATCGCGGTATGTAACTTGAAATACGTCTTAGTTCTGTGTATCAAACTAGAAAACCTGTAAAAATTCTCTTCTAGAAGTAAACTCTGTGCATACATTTCTACAGATACTGAGGAGCTTTGCAGGAATCACAGACTGTTCGGGGTTGGAAGGGACCTCTGTGGGTCACCCAGCCCAACCCCCTGCCGAAGCAGGATCATGTACAGCAGGCTGCACAGGACCTTGTCTAGGCGGGTCTGGAATATCTCCAGAGAGGGAGACACCACAACCTCCCTGGGTAGCCTGTTCCAGGTCTCCGTCACCCTCAGAGTGAAGAAGTTCTTCCTCATCTTCAGTTGGAACTTCCTCTGCTTCAGTTTGTGCCCATTGCCCCTTGTCCTGTCGCTGGACACCACTGAAAAGTGTCTGGCCCCGTCCTCCTGACACCCACCCTGCAGATATTTGTAAGCATTTATGAGGTCCCCTCTCAGCCTTCTCTTCTTCAGGCTGAACAAGCCCAGCTCCCTCAACCTCTCCTCGTAGGAGAGATGCTCCAGTCCCCTCATCATCCTCGTAGCCCTCTGCTGGACTCTCTCGAGTAGCTCCTCATCATTCTTGAACTGGGAAGCTCAGAACTGGACAGAGTGCTCCAGATGGGGCCTCACTAGGGCAGTGTAGAGGGGAAGAATCAGTCTCTTCCAAAATTAAGATTTTTACAAGTGGACTCTTATCACAGCAAAATTTCATAGTTGAGTCTTAATAATGAAGTGCATGCTGTGGTGTTGTGCAAGAGGAGGAGGAAGTCTTTAACTTCTGGATCCTTGCTGTGGGGATGCCTAAGTACTGTGAGACCTCAGCAGAACTCTTTGGACTGCCACCCCGTGCCACTGATTTTTACTCTGTGCAGTCCTGTGTAATCTTTATTTAGAAAGGGGAGAGGTGGTGGTTATAGCAGAAAAAGATTGAAAACTATTTTACGAGGTTTGAGGAGGGAGATAGGAGGTTGAGTTCACAGCCAAGAACAAATGATGTGGAGGAAAGAAATATATATATAAATATATATATAAAGCAAGTCTGCTGAATTTAGTATAGTAAGAAAGGTGGTAACAGCATGTACAAATTGCAGTTTTAAGCAGATAGTCATCAAATAAGCAAACTTTTATTCTGAGTGTGGTGCGTTATCCTGTGTTTCTTGAGTTTGTAGCTGAAGATTTTCAGTGTAGGCTCTGTCAGGCAGCTTAGTTTACACTGGTGATAGATTACGTAAAAGACTCTGGGAAATAAATAGGAAGCTCAGAATTTGGAGATATTATTTTATTCAGTGTTTGCATGTGGTAAAACAAGGTCTGCAGCAAACTTCTGACTGCCAGGCTACATAGACAGCGAGTTAGTTGCTGTTAAGGCTTACCACCTCACTAGAAGAGAGTTGCCTTTGGGGAAGTGTTTTCAAAATCCCAAAGCAGCTGAACGTCTTGGTTTTGTGACTCGGAGCCAGTCTGCACCTGCTCTTTGGAAGTCTCCTGTGGATGGACTCCTCTTCTGTATTTATGTATGTTGCGAAGCTAGGGCTTGCCTGGTCTGGCTTTTCTTATTTTTCCCACTACATTTTCGTGCTGGGGAAAAAAAAGTGTGACAAAGTGAGCAGAGCTGTTACTGGTTGCTGTGCTGTATATGACCCAGCCCATTAGAAACATTATTTAACCTAAAGGTAAAATCTGAGTGTGTTTCAGGTGTACAGGAGGACTTGGTGCAGATACGTCTAAATTGCAGGTGAAAGGATGGTTTTTGGCAGTCTTTTGAACAAATAGTTATAATTGGAGAGCTTTTCTGTTGTATAATTGGTCTAAATCTGTACTAAGAAATATATTCAGGTTGCCGCTCCCTTTGTGCTTCATTTCTCTTTAGGAAATGATGTATTTGGTGCCTGTTCGCTCCCCATAATCTAGAAACTAGCACTGTCACTTGTCTCTATCTTGTTTCCTTCGAGGTATGTACCCTTTTGGTCTTACAAGCTTCACTCCTTTGCGCAGGCATAGGGATGCCACCAGTGTGTTCAGAATGGCAGAAAAGAAGTCTCATTTCACAAAATTGTCTGATCTCCCTTCTGCTGTATTTGGGCTTGTGTTTCTGTTGAAGTCTGGCACCCATCGTATAATGCTTTAGATTGTGTTCACCTTTGGATTTCCCCCCACAATGTAAGTGCCGTCACCTCCGACTCTCGCACTTTTGGAAGTGTTTGAGCTTTATCCTGTTTGTACCAATTCTTTCTTTATGCGAAAGGGTTGGGAATGATGCTTGGGTACCTGGCTGTAACCAGTCGGCACTATGAAAGGTTATCTGCTTGTTGTCAATCATGAGGGTAGTATAAATGTTTTAATTTCCTTCTATTGTGTTATTTGTGTTTAGATTGGTTACAGTGCAAGTCTCTCCATTTTTTTTCCTCCTGTAACTTTGACAGAGGACAGTGTGTGGTGATGCAGTGTTCCCTTCCTGGCTATTTGTTTCCAGAAACAAACTGCTTGAAGTAGATGGGACAGTTCACATCTCCCAAGTTTTGGGGGTACTGAACCTAATATGAGACTTAAATATTGATGGTTTGCTTTCAGACCTAATTTGTAAAATTTGGAACTGGCAGGCTTGTTAGCACTTTGCTGCGAGTTCTGTAGTGCTCAGTAGCAACATGTGGTCTTGCTTAAGGGTACAAGATAGGTTTAGGTAAAGCTGCATGTTTTGGGTCTCTGACTCCTGAAGCTCCTATTTTTAGCAATATGAGGATCAATTTAGTGACCCCAATCTTGAGCCATATGGAGTAAGAAATAAAATAGTTGATTTTTGGTTTCTAGGAAGGGAACTAGTTGGGTGAATGAAGTAAAAATGACAGGACAGAGAGAAATAGCTTGGAAGGAGCTATAAATAACGGCCAAGGCAGGAACTGCAAAAGGACATGGATGAATACAGTACTGCTTAAGAGTATTTTCTTCGTATTCTCAAATCTTGCTTGAAGTAGATACAATAGGGTGTGTGACTTTTTAGTACACAGTAAGTGTCCAGGAGTTGTAGATGTTTGTCAGTGGCCTACATTCACGTTTTACAGCAAGGCATTATCGCATTCTTTTTTGTTGTCCCTTCATTTATGCATTTTCTAGACAGAAAATTAACAGCAGAGGTGTCTTACCCTTTTCTTTTAACAGCACCTACCAGATGTTAACCAGGCATTGGCTGCCCGGTCAGTATCAGTACAAGCGTGCCTTGTCCTGCATTGCTGCTCTCCTGTTTTGGGGCCTCAGTGTGACAAAAAGTAGTGGATTTATGGTTCCCAAAGGGTTTTCCAAATATTACACTGTCGTTCTCTTTTTGCAAACTGCACCAGAGCTCTTGCCTCTCAAAGATGGAAAATTACGAAATAAAGCTTTTCAGTTTCTTTGTGGAAATGTAAACGTGCTCGAAGATGAAATGGGCAATGAAACCATCACCTCTGGTTTAAGAAAAGCATCAGCAGCAAACTCTTGAAGGCTGACAGAAAATCGGGACATGTTTGCCCTCTTCTTATATTCTTGCCACAACCACCGCTGTTAAAGACCTGGTCCAGGATAAGTTCTTTCAGTGCTTTCACCTGGTCTCTGTGAAAGTGTTTTAAAAATACCTTTTTAATGCTCTTGTAAAATAGCTGCGTGATTGAATGTGGTCTTTGGTTCAAGAGCATGTGAAAGACTTCTTAGTGTCATCGTCATGTTGTTAAGTACAACAGCTCTTAAACAGTGCTGTGATATAAAGTAGTCATAGTACCTTTTTTCGCTTGAGTTTAGGGAGATGATTTGAATGATATTTTAACCAAATTGTTTAGGTCACCAGTTATACTCTTCCCAAACACCAAAAAGATCTCTAAAACATACTTAAACACTCTTTTAAATATATCTCAGCTGTGAGGCTGGATCCCCTGGTATCTTGAGCTGGACTGGACTTCTGTGTAGTACTATTTTTCTTTTGTATCTCATCAGTTTTATGGGGAAGTCATCTCAAACCCTGGCCTTTCAAGCTTCTAGTTTTTACTCCCATCAAGCTATCTGTGTAAATGCATTGTATTGGTGATGTGGTGGTACTGCTGCCGAGTTCAAAAAATGGGAAGAATTTCTAAATTAATGTTTAAAGACTGCTTAGTGAACTGTTAGGGGGCTTCACTGCTTTCATTCTTGCAGAAGCCTTATAGCAGATACAGGTTTTGCGATTGTTTTCCCCCCCCTGTAATTAGTATTGGCAACACGGTGTTGTTCTGTAATTTTTCTTCTTTAGACTGAACAAAGGAACAGGTTTCTGTCAGTATTTTATGTCAGCTCCCTTTTACGCTGCCTACTTGAAGAGTCCAAATCTGCTTGGCCCTTAATTGGATTGCTGCTTTTGCTGCAAAAGAAGGAGGAGTAGGCGAGCCTACTCAAGAGGGCTTTAGGCTGTGTTTAAAGCTGTAAGGCTGACTCTTAGCTAGAAAACCCAGAAGCTCAAAAATGGAGCCCTTTAACCACAACTGGCATTTTGGGGGGGTTTGTTGCCCTTCAGCATGTGACTGGTGTGAGGCGTGAGGGCAAAGTCAGGAGGTCTGTGTGGCTCAGATCCCTGTGATGAGCAGCCGTTGGCTGCATGTGGGTTAGGATGCACAGTGTGGGTAATCAGTTAGGCTTGGAGTAACCTTGGCTGATACTGAACTTGAATTTCATCTTCTAAATAGTGATATTTGATGCTGTGGAGGAGCTGCCCTCAGAAGTTTATTTTTGTACTAATAATCTAAGCGGTGTCAGTAGGCCGTGTGAGACCAAACCCCCAGTCCAAGGAAGGATCTGATTTATGGTGTAAGTCTGATGCAGCTGCGTGTACTGGCACAAAGCAGTGGGAAAGGTGAGGCTATTTCTATTGGCATGTCCTGTATACAAGCAGTAGGTGTTGGTAGGCAGCTTGAGTCTGAGTTGGCAAAGCCTTACTGTGGTCAAAGGCATGTTTTTAGGTTGCAGACATGTCAAAACAGGGAGAAGCTGAACTATGCTGTAACAATGGCGGCGGGGGGGGAATTATTAAAAAATGCAGCTTGGAACAAGCATCTCTCAATTGGCAAAGGGGTGTAAATCCGTCAAACAAACTGTGGTATCTCTGCTTGTTTTTAATACATTTCCTTCCTGCCTTCTTATTCCCTGTCACTGGATCACTATAATGGTGTGCTCCTGGAGAATAGCCGGTCTTTGGACTGTCCACTGCCGTTTGTAGACACTGTGTAGCTTGTGTGACCAGGGAGATATGACCTGCCCTGCTAGAGATGTGTTGCTCTGAAGTTAGCAGTTACTACGCAGTAATTCTCTCCAGCTATGGAGAGCATAAACTTTTGAGGTAAAAGCATCCCTCCTCTAACACAGTCTCTTGCAGCGAGGCCAGTATTTTACAGATTGCTGTTAGGCAGATCTTGCTCTGTTCAGTGTTGAACTCTGGTTTACATTTAAAAATGTATTGTACCTTCTGCTAATAGCATTTCTTGTGTATGTAGAGGGATTTATTTTTTCTTTCTGAATGACTTGTTCTCAGCCCTGCCTCAAATTGTGTGACCTCTTGGATAATCCAGCAGTTCTGCAAAGGGCATTTCTTTTAAAAGGTCGGTGTATTAAAATGTCCTGCTTCTTCATCACAGATGTGATGGAGCAGCTCGTACTTCTGCCGAATGCATAAAAGGGAGAAAAGGTGTTTGCCATTCAGTGTGTGCTTCCTCTTATGCTGAAATGTAATCAGTGTCCTTTCAAACACACAGTTGTTGGATCAGGAAAGGTCAAAGTGAGATTCAGGAGTACTTTAAACCTTTACGTCTAATGGCATAGTCTGAGGATTTTCAATAGCGATTCTGAACACAAGATATGTTTTGTTATCCTCACCTACGTTTTATAGTGTTTTCAGTAGCTTTAGGGTGCAAATCTGGTGGTCTGAAAAAATTTCTGAGATCTTTCACATGCAGGCTTCCGTTGCTGCCTTACAGGTGCACAGCGGGCAAATTTAAATGGCTCACTGCTGTATTTCAGCTTTTCGGTGTTGTGAAGCTGAATTCCTTCCTGCTTATTTCTGGGGAATGGGTTCCTAGTTAACTTTTTTTTTTTCAATATACAGGAGCTGTTGTGCTCCTGTGTGTTTTTGCTTTAGAGAAATTATTGTATATTCCTTAGCTACAACAATGTTTCTGTAGTGACCTAAAAAAAGGAGTTAAAACTAATAAATGCTGGCTTGCTTATTTATTTTTTTCTCCCTGCATGGATACTTGTAAGTCTTTTATCCCAAAGTTGTGCCAGGGAGAAGCATAAACGGAAAGAACAGGAGAATAATGTCTGCCTTTTCTGAGGATGATGTGAGCTTAATCTTTGGAAAAACCTTTGAGAAACTAGTCTACAAATTCTCCATGGAAGGAAATCTCTTGTGATAAATGCTTCTTGATGCGTTCAAACCAGCTTCCTGACAGCATGCACTGTTTTGAATGACCAGGCATGCAAAAGCAGCGTTTGCTACACAATTACATGGTTTTTAGAAAGGCTTGGCATAGCATCCTGCGCTGTGCCGGTGTCAGGCAAGCAACAGTCGCAGCTCCTTCAGGTGATATAGGCTGGATGCCTGATAGCAACAGCCATTTCGAGTGTTTGTTCTGAAAGTGTCTGTAGATAAGGGGATTTTTTGCCTTCAGATTAGAATAGTTTATAGCTCAAGATCTTACCAGAGGGAGAGCATGGATACTTAACGAACCTCATCACTGCTCATATGTCTGCTTTGAATCCCTAATCAGTTGGCTAGAAAATGAAAACTTCCTGAAGTCACTTGACTCTTGCATCAGTCCTCCAATGCTGAGCCCTTCAGTTTGTAGTCAGCCCAGGGGAGCGTCTGCTAGTCACGCGTGTAGCAGTCAGGAACATGATGGTGACAAGTCTCTTTGGGATTTTAAGGTATTTTAGTATCAAGACTGGCTAGTGGTGTGCTGACATTGCCCTGAATTGAGATGCATTTCATCTGTGAGGAACAACTTGCCATTTTCCTGGAATCGCTCAAATGGCTTTGTCGTCCCTATTTGTTTAACTGGTGTTACGTAAGTTGGTGTAGTGAACTGCCGAGTGAAGTTACCCAGACTTGCCTTTTTTTAAAGCACGTGATTGAAATGCCACATAGCTAAATATAATTCTGTTTAGGATGTTGTCTTCTGTGCTACTTGTGGTGTGTGTGAGCTACTTTGAAGATAGCTAGGAGTAGTTCTTAACTGATGTCCTTTATTTTCTTTGAAATATGAAGAAATGTGCTTTTCAAAGTACTAAGCAAATGCACACGCTTGCTGTTGATCCAGATACCATTAACTGTTTCACAGGCAAGTGAACGGGTGCTCCAGATTGATCAGAGCTGGCTTCATAATGTCTCTGATTATTGTTTATTTGAAGAGCATTGGTCCGAGTGTTATCAGCGAATGAGAGATTTTTCTATGCTTCTGTGGAAGTGCGCGCTTTAATATCATGTCTGCAGTGATATTTAAAAATGTCTGTCCAGCCAGGATATCTGAAGCAGAGAGAATCACTTGAATACATAAGCTTACAGGGCAGAGAGGCTTGGAGCTTTCTAGTTTATATTCCTTCAACGCCTCTAAGCAGATGGGCTTAAAATAAAAAGCGGCCTTTGATAAGGAAGAAGATACAAGTTGAAAATAGAGCTTGCACTCAGTAGAAAATGAGCTATGATTGGGACTGCAGAACACGCTTTAGGGACAAGCTTGTATGAAAATAGCGTCTTTTCACCCCATGTCTGCTCCTCATGTGGCATCTGAATAATTAGTTTACACACGTAAACCGCTTATCAGCACTTTTAAGTCCTTTGCAGAAAAATGTAGGAATTGGTGACTTACAGATCCTTAACAAAGTGAGCAATTAATTGTTGATATCGGCCTTTGCTTACTGTTTTGAGGTGGAATGTATTTCAGTTTTGTTCCATCGGTTTTCCAGTAACTAAGTGAAATACTTGGACAGGTTTCCCTCTTCTTTGTGGAAAACCTAAGTAAGCATTCCAGTTACTTCTTCAGACTTTGCTCTTTAATAGTATCAGAGAACTAGAAGAACTTTGTTCTTTGCAGCTAAAGAACTAGAAAAAAAGATCTGTGAACTCCTATACTTCAAAATGGGACTACAGCCAGCAGGCTGACATCAATATGGAGCCAAAATGAGGGAGTAGATATTAATTTCTTGTTCTAACTGTTCTTCTTTTGCTGGATATGCCAGACTTGGATCTATTTTCATGTTTTCTTCATGGTGTCAAACATACAGGTATGGGGTTGTTGCAACAGTAGAATTGTAAGCACTGCCCACAACTCATGAAATCGTGTGGATGAGAAGGATACCCGGAGAAGGTTTCTGAACCCAAACAGTTTGTAGAATGAGAATGTATTTGGGGTGAAAACAGTTTCCTGAAATTAGAAGTACGTAGCTTGAATTGCTATAACACACTGGTATCTTTTCTACCCAGTAAGGCTTCAAGTGAACCATGCTTTGATGTGTTTTTTCAGTGAATTATGGTTACTGAGATCAGTTTTTGAACCATAAAAGTGACTGTAAAATAGTAGTTGCACTTGAAAGTCATTGGGCTGTGAAGTTAAGCGTTGCTGAGGAAACTCTTGAATAAAAGCATCCATGGCGTGGAGGTACGTGAGAGAAGATGAATGGGCAGCTTGAGGGCCTCAACCTGATCTAAGGGTTTTACCTTTGAGGGAGGCAGTTGGACCAGAGGACCGTCAGAAATCCTTTCCAGTCAGAATTCTCTGATTTATAACCCAGAAGCTGATCAAAGTGTCCTTTCTCCACCCATCTGTGCAGAGAGTGTCTCTTGGCTGTGTGGGGCATATTCTGAGGACGGCCTTGCAACAGTGAAGGCTCTGAAACCATTTACTTAAGGACTCTGAATTTCACTTTGGCAAACAAATGAAATTGGTTTGTCCATAAATCTTTTTGCACATCAAACTAAGCAAGGATTTCTAATGCACAGAGAAATGAGGAATGTTGGTCTGAATCCAGAAAATCTTAATCTTCATGTCTGTGGACGTGGAGAAAGTAATCCTCAGGTTTCCCTCTCTGTGAAATTAATCTGACGCTACATCATGGGCTCATGCATTTTGTGTGATGTTCTCTGGGTAATGTTTTCCTCTGTAGCAAGTCATAACCTAAATTCAGCTATATAAAGCTGCAAGATGGGATCGCAGGAATTAATTTCATGTATTGCTCCAGTTCTCAGTATGCTTATAGACAGTATAGGCTCATCTGGATATCTGATACGCATGTCAAAGTGCGAGTTTTAAGGCTGCTTCTGTAGCTGACTAAAGAACAGGATAAAACAGACCAAGAAAATTAATGCCAGTTTTTTTAGTTTATGGAACCTGTGTGGTGCATTCAGAAGACCATGGCCAAAGGTTTTCTAACAGGGTTACCAGTGCTCTGGCAGCTGGTGAGTCATACTCAGCAAAGAGGACTTAAACCCATCTCTTATCAGTGAACTGACTGACACTGAACCCATTTCTTATCAGTGAGATGATTAAAAACCGTGCTCTAGTGTTAAAAGAATGGGAAACCATCAAACCTACTGGACAATAGGTGAGAACAGGCAGGATGGTTTAGTGCTTTCCACAGAATTGAGATATCTTCACCCTTCTTCTCCAGCTGGCGTGCTGGCTGTCACTTTTTTGTAGGTTTGACTAATTTCAAATACTTTGGTTTAGTAAAGGTGAGCATTGGAAAGAAACTAAACATTAATTAGGCTGCCTTTCTTCTGTCCTAAATGAAGTAAAAATGCAATACTTTGTCAAAGTGATGGTGGATTTTTGCTGCCCTCAAAAAAATTTATCACTTAATTAACACCCTTCAGTATAAGAAGAAAAAGGTGTTAATTAGAGAGAGTACCAATTTAAGTAGCTTGGTCCTCAGGTTTTCAAAACCCAGATGATGCGTGAAGTGGGAAAATGGGGAGAGGAGAGGAGGAGGGCAGCTGCTTATTGTAGTTTTCTTTGATACTCTGATGCAAGTTTTAAGTGAGACTGTTGCTGCATAATAAAGGTGAAAATAAGCTAAAGGGAGGCCAGAGCAAAGCCAGCTGAGAAGCGCTTTGTGGACTGCTCAAGATTATCTGTGCCTTCATACTTTATTGAAGTCTTTACAGCTAGCACTTGGTTTCATCCCCTTTCCTGAAACTGCAGTCTGCCTGGTCATTCCCTGGAGCTTCAGTCACGCTTTGAACCCCTGAGTCCTGGTGTCAGTACCAGACTTCCCTTGGAAAGAGTTAATTGTCTCCGAGACAGTACAAATGCAGCATTTCAGGAGCATGTGAAGTGTTTGCAGCTGGTTATATTATGTTCTTCCCTTTTGAATCCTCATAACTGCAATTTTTTTCTTAATTCCAGTACAGAAGAGGAAGCGATGTATCCAGTTGCTCTGAGGCATGTGCCAATGGTGGTAAAGCTTCACTTCATTTTATCTGTGCAGAGCCTAGGGTACTTGGAAAAGCTGGAAGAATGAAGGAAAAAAAAAAAAAAGTTAGACTGCATAATCCAGAATACCAATTAGGAAAAAGGTGTGAAAACTGTTTAATGACAAGACCTCACTGAAAGCTTAAACCCTCATGCCTTTGGTGGCAGAAATTTCATTCCAAGGCTGATGGCCTTTGCTGGAGTAACATATCAATATCTCACCTGGAGTGTTTCGGATAACACTGGTCTGTAGAACATATAACACTTCACTTTGGCAAAAATATCTGGTGTTTTGCTATTCCAGTTAGGAAAGGCATTCCTGAAGGCATGTATTTACAGAAATTAATTACACCATATTAACAGGAAAGTCTTTTAATGGGTTCTCAGAGACGCAGGGAAACAAAAAGGGCTAGCTTAGCTCTGCTTTATTCAGTCTATAAATAAGTGGAATCTCAGGCAAAGCTCTCAACCAGTGCACGAAAATAAAATCTCCAGAAGTGTGCTAAAGGCCTAAGAGCAGTGGAGAAGCAGTGAAATACAGACATATGGTGGGCTAATAGGACAAATAGGAAACATCAGCCTCTTGCTGTTTACATGATGGTTTTCCTTGTGAATACAGACAATCTGTAAAGCATTCAGTCCCTAAGCAGTCTACATTTTATCTGTGTACTGTGGGTTCATAGAGAAAATCAGGTTTATTTTTGCACTGTCTTTGCAAACTCTGAGTTTTGAGCTGTTGTCTTTCTTCATATGAGTGGAATTCACCACAAGATAAAGATGAGATCAGGATAGGATAGGAGCATTGTCTTGCTTGATGGAGATGTGTGCTTCTTTGCCCCCGCCTGTAAAATTGCTTTGTTACAGTTATGTCCCTTGTAGTTGAAAACGTCCTTGGAAATACATTGCATTTCCTTCGTTTGGGTCACCTTTGTGTGTTCTTGTGTGCATGTCATGCTTTGAACCTTGCCGAAAAGCCTCTTGTACTCTTGGACTTCATAGCTTCTTGTTTCCCCATCTTGGCAAACTCTGTTTTCAAGGCAGTCTCCTCTTGCTATTTTATATTGGTGGTCTTGTGCTTTTTTTTATCTTTAATTTTTAGGCTTGATATATGTAAACCCAAGATAAATTAGTTTGTTCTACATTGTTAATGCTTTTTGCAATGCCTGCATTTCATTTAAACCTGGTTGTTTCCGTCTTTGCTGAGACCGGTTTAACATTTCCTTTCCTCAGCTAGCACTTACCTACAATATCTTAAGGCAAAACCTAGCTTTATTTTTTTAAAACCCTTTCTTTAGACCAGGCTTTATCCTGGGAAGATCAATATACCCTCTGCTTTGCTTCTCCAGTGCCATTGGCATTGATTCTTTTGCAGCCTAGTGCATCTTGTGTTAAATGTCAGTAACAAAAAGCTATTTAAATCAATAGCGCAGTCATTTCTGCAACTTGAGGATGATTTTGTCAGGTACTGCTTTCTCTGTGTGCTTAGACTGGTAGACCACCGCTAGCATATTTTATAATTATTGCTGCTGTCTTTATCAAGATCCTATTTTGTGTGTTCATTCTAGCAGGTGAGGTGGCTGGGAAACTCTTTGGTCATTGCAATACTGCTTTTAAGCTAATTAGGAATTGTTTTTTGTGTCGCTTTTTTATTTGGGCTCCAGCCAAGGTAGAATACAAGCCGCTCTACAGGCTTCAGAAGTTGGTCAAAATTACTGTTAAATATTTCCACACGCTTCTAACGTGTAAATTTCTAGTTATGTGCTGTATTTAATCCTGCAGTTACATGGTCACCTCAACAAGAGGATAAGCCTTGTTCCTTCTCCCACCCGCACCTCTTCCGGAGGTACGTGGTTACCGATTCTTCTCTGGCTTCTGTCGATGAGGGCAGTAGCTGCAGTTGGAAAGGGTGCTGCTGCCGTGTGAAATGGGAAGGGGTGTTGCTAGTATGTAAAGCTGCGACTCATTTGTATGCCAAAGCTGGCTTGGCCTCGCTTGCTTTTGGCCAACAGGTAGCTCATAAATACTGGCAGAAGAAAAATTAATCTGAAAAGGCGTCTTTCGTTGATAAAACCTTAGTAATGAAAACAGTTTGCTTGGGAGCAGTAAAGCTTAAGCTTTTACGCTTGTTTAAACTCTCCTTCTTTAGGCTTCTTGTCCACTCTCCTCTTCCAAACTCTACATTTGTTTAAGATGAAGGTTTTCCAGCTTTCTGGCTCTGGGAATCTGCTGTACATGTTTTTCTTACTGCATATGGAAATTTTTGGCTGCCCTTTTGAATAGCTCTTCGCTTCTCCCCCACTCCCAGTTCAAGTGCACCTGTCTCAGAATACATTGGGTTTTGCTAATCTGGATTTAGTCGTTCTTCACTACAGTACAAGTTTTAACATGCGCATTTTGCAAATGTGAAAAGCCCTGCTGTGCACTAGGTTTCATTCACCTTTGGCAGAGCTGTATGTAGACTAATTTCTTTCTTTTAATTTTAGAGCATTAGTCCATTGCTTTCCTCACCTTTATCCTCACAATTGGTAGTGGAGATCGAATCTTCACTAAGCAACATCACTTCAGAAGTGATTTAAAATTGTTGCCACTTGTTCTTTGTTCTATTCTTCAAACAGATAACCATCAATTATTAATGAGAAAAAAAGTTGGTTGGAAACCTAATAGCGTACTTGGATAGCTACACCTTCTGGACCATCATGCATTCTTCTTTTTGCATTCTGGTACATCATGAAAATTTATGAAGACCTTGTGAGGGATATTTAACAATGGATTGTCCCTTGTTCTGTTGTGTGCGATAGCAATTAGCTTTAAAAATATCCCAAACCTGAACAACCCTCCCCCTCAAACAGCTCTTTCTTTTAATGAGGAAAACTCGCTGTGTAACACTAACGCATTCATGACTGTAATGAAACAAATACAGTTGCCAATGTAATGAAAATTTACAGTATTGAAACTTCATAAGAATATTTTCTTGTAAGCACTTGAAGGTGCTTATTCCTATTGTATTTGACATTAAAGATTCACTTAAGATTTGGGCTATTCTGCTGCTTCTATACAATGTTAAGGAGTGATCTATGAATTATCACCTCCATCCTCCACCTTCCAGGAGCCCTGACCTTTGCAAGCGTTTGAATGTTGGCTCTGATTTTGCTCTGCGATTCTGCACGGGGGCTGACGCTTGCAAGCTGAGGATAAAAATCATTCTTGCAAGTAGTGCTTCCTGCAGTTTGCACTTTGGAAACAAGACAGCCATAAATGACAAATAAGGGCAGATTTTCAGGTTTAAACAGGTACAGTATAATCACTTTAACAAAACCTTGACCTCTTGGCTTGATCTGTTTGTATTTTGATATGTATTTGTTCTTTTGATGCGCCTGTCTCTGGAATTGTGCAGAACGTGGTAATAACAAAGCAGTGAGTGCTGTGCTTGGAGAAGACCAAGTAAGGAAACTGTTGGGCTCCAAAAGCCTCTTACGTAAGCGATGAAATCTGTCTAGTGTCATTTTCTGTTTGGTTTTGAACACTCATGGAAAGAACTGCCAATTGCCAAAAAGCAGGAGCACTTCAGTTTCCAGTCTCCTGTTGTGTTACAGGGAGCAGTCTTTGTAATATTTAGCCTATTTCCCCCCCCCCCTTCTTTTTTTAAACATACCTGTTTGGTACTGGCAGTTTTCAGCTGTCTTTGTAGCTTCTGGCTGGATATCTTAATTGGAAGTGGCCCTCTGGCAGATGTACAGTAGCTGAAAGCATTGCCTCAACTTACTGGTGCTGTTGGATGTTATTCCCTTTGATGTTTCTGAACGGCTGAAAATGAAAAACATTAGCCTGAGCTGCTTGTGTAGAGTTTTCAATAGCACTGCCAGTCCTTTGTAATGCAAGGTCTTTATTAATTTGTATATGGAGGCTTTTCTGCCACCTTCATTCTGACTTCCAGGGTTTTATTCTAAGCTGGAATACCTTTTTAAAGAGCGCTTTTTTTCTCTTGGTGAGGCAGGGAGGGCCACCAAATACAGTTTGTCTTTTGTCTTTGCCATTGTTCTGGAGTTACCTGTGTTGATGACATGGTTACTCAGAGGGAGATGGAGTGTTGCATTGAAATTTATCGTAATCTAAGACATTGTTTTTTAAGAGGATTTGAAACTGATGGAAAGGTGGGGTTTAAAACTTAAACTCAGAGAATATTTAGGAAGGGGACCGTTTGATGCAGTTCATAGAATCATAGGTTGGAAAAGACCTCTTAAGATCAAGTCCAACCGTCAGCCCAACGCCACCAAGTCATCCAGTTTAATCTTTTTAAATTATTTTTAGGCTTTGTGCAAAAGTTGTTGCACTTTTAACAGCTTAGGGAATGCAGAATCAGATTCAAAACCAAAAGCTTTTGACAGCCTGCTTTATTTAAATTACTGATAGTCCTTTTAAGAAAAGGATTTACAGTACTCTTTCATATCACATCTGTCTGTTGTGTAGCCCCAGCAGCAGTGCAGCTCACAGTTGTTTTAAAACACACAATTACACCCTTTCATCCCTGCCACAAAGGCTAGGTAAGAAGCCTTTCTTGCAGAAATGGTTGCTTAGGAGCCAGGATAGCTGGGAAGTAGGACTGAATTGCGGATTTAGGGCGTTGGGTGTCCTGGCCTTTGATTTCAGGGATCCGTTTCGTGACAGGGGAGTTAATCGTCTTTGTGCATTAGTGTTTCATGGAAACTGGGAACCTGTAGAAGGGGGATCGCTTTCTGAGCAGTCTTCCGTGAGCTACCCTTATCTCTTCGGCTGTGGCTGGCACTTCAATGTTATGGTGGAAGGTAGGAAAAAAGGCTGTAGTATAGGAGAGAGAACCATTAAGATTTGGAAAGAAGCTAGCCTATGCCGTATGCTACTGTTTTAGCCTTTTGCATCTAGCAAACCGTGTTGAGATAAATGCCAGTCTTGCTGTTTGATGTATGCCTCTATGGGAACAGAAAGTCTTTCTCGTTCAGCATCCCTTGAAATGTGGACAGTTCAGCAGAGCAAGATCATAACCCGGTCTCCTGTGTTACCTCAAGCAGCAGTGTGAAAACAGTGTGATCCTTGTTAACCTCAAGAAACAACAATGGTGGTCTTAGCGTGGTTTGTACCTGCTAGTAATTAAGGTCCTGCTAGTGCAATAGCTTTTTCTCTCTCCCTGCAGCAATGGGTTATTTGCTGTAGGATTTCTACTGAGCATAGAGCTCACCTCCTTTAGTGCTGGAGTACAATGCTGGAGAATCTTTGTCAAATGAGTTTGTAATCGAAACTATTTCTGAGGTTAATATATTTTGAGTGTTTGTTCTTGGAGCTGGTACTTGCAGCTACTGCACAGTTGCTCTTCAGACAGGACTGCGCCAGCAAGGAACAGTTCTTGTGTGTGCTCGAGAGACTCTTGGTCTTGTTTTCTTTCCCAAATGATTCTTTAGAGATACATCTCTAGTGCAAACTTCCCGTGTAATTGTCTGTCAATGTAGAGCCGTTTGTTTCGCTGTTTCATGAGTGTGGTCAAATAATGGAGGGGTGGAAGGAATGCTATTTAATGAGCGTGCATCCGAAATTTTTCCAACGCTTGAAGTCCACCTTTCCATTTTCTAAAATCCGTTGAATTGTCTTTCAGCCCTCTTCCTGAAAATAAGCCGTGAATTTGAGGAGGGGGATGAAACAATTGGAGTCTTATCAGCTGTATGGCACTCTAACTCTGCTTGCTGATGAGAAGTCCTGCTGCCCAGGGAACACAGCAATATGTCAGGTTTTGCTGCATAATCTGTCTGGCCAGCTGTATTCTAATCTTTTAGTTTTGGGGGGGCTGGTGGGGGAAGAGACTAGCTTTCAGGCAACACTTTTCAACAGATACCTTGGAAAATAGGATTGAAGGACAACTTAATATGTCTGTGCCCTTAACACAGCTCTGAAGCTGGTAAGTACTGAAGGATTTCAAGCCATAATAAGGATATTTTGGCCTGATCACGAATGTCAGCATGGCATCTTGTTTCAGAAGGCAAAAATCGTGTGGTCTGTTGAAGTATGAAGATGCTGTCTGTTTGCTAACTAACGAAATGATCTTTTGGCCTGTGTGTGTGTATATACCACTGAAACTCACTTTACCTTAGAAGGTTGTGAGATTCCTAGAGCTGTGGTGATCTAGCTACATCAGGAAAGTAGGTCACTTGTATCTGGGGGAATTCCCTGCCTCGGAAGTCCAAAATAGATGAAAGAAAAGGTCAAAGCGGAGTTCACAATTGTGAACTGCCTAGGGCAGAAGGTTAGGGTTTTGCCCTTGTTTCCCCTGTAGATAGGTCATATAAAGCAATAAAACTCTTCAGAGAAAGTGGCCATGAACACTTAACACTTGCCAATTACAAGGTCCACACAATGGAAAAAGACTTGAAAACCCATCAGTCTGCTCTACGGCTTGGAAGTACCTCCTAGCTGGTGTGCGTTGCGGCCCGTGGCTTCCCAAGCCCAGCTGCCGCGATGGATCCCCCGGAGTGGTGAGGACAAGCACTTGGTGCCATGAAGCCATGCCTCCCGTGAATGCTCTGAGCGGGAGTGTGCTGTGCTCAAACTATCGACCTTCACCGGCAAGTGCTCCGTGTTATGCTTTTTCTATGAAAGTTGTGTTACTGTAGATGCTGATGTCTTATCTAACTGTCTGTTTTCTGCACCTCATTGCTTTGTTCTTTATAAGATCTTTTGTTTTCTGCTGCTCTGTCACTGCGTTTCTGCTGCCCCTCCCTCTAGCTGGGTTTGTCAAGTCGCCCATGTCAGAAACTAAACTCACGGGGGACGCCTTTGAACTGTACTGTGATGTGGTTGGGAACCCCACTCCAGAGATCCAGTGGTGGTATGCTGAAGTCAACCGGGCTGAGTCTTTCAAACAGCTGTGGGATGGCGCTCGGAAGCGCCGTGTCACCATTAACACTGCCTACGGGGCGAATGGGGTGAGTGTGCTGAGAATAACCCGCCTTACCTTGGAAGACTCTGGGACTTACGAGTGCAGGGCCAGCAACGATCCCAGGAGGAATGACTTGAGGCAAAATCCCTCCATAACGTGGATTCGAGCCCAGGCTACTATAAGCGTCCTTCAGAGTGAGTCCAGCGCCCTACAGTAGTGGTACCGTAGTATCTAGAGGCAGTCTAATGACCCTTACCCTCCCGTGACCCTGGTAAAACCCTTTCCTACCCTGTCCTGTCGTTTTGAACCCGAGGCTGCTCCTCTGCCTGTAGTGCTGACGTTGTCTGCCGTTTGTGTCTCTTCTCCGTAGGATCAAAGGACTTGGGAAAATCTATGGAGCCGTATTATAGCTTCTGTGTGAAAACAAGCCCGGTGTTGAATTTGTGTTTCTTCCCTATGCCCTTTAGTTCTGTAGTAGATTTCCAGCCACCCTAATGCTGGCTTCTCCGTGAGTGCCTTTATATTTGATTTCTGTGTTCTTCCCAGGTCTAACTGTTTTATTTTTATTTCTTCTGTTCTCTTGGAATTTCTCTGCCTTCTGACGTGGTTTTGGTTGCATATATGCTTCTGTACAAATCCTTTGCTTTCAGTTACATGTGACCTGTAATGTTTAGATTTTTCCATGAAGTCGTGGTGTTTCTTTTCCTTTCTGAACAGCAACGTGTTCCTAACAAGTTCTCTGATGCAGCAGCACTGAACTGGTGCAGTTATTCTTAATCCAGCCAACGAAAGGAGGGGTGAAATATCCTCCCCCAGTGTTGAACTAATAACTCCAGCTAAGTGACTTTCATCTGAGAATGCAACTTTTGGCAGCAGAAAAGCTTTCAAAAGCAGAGAATATAGTTGACCCAGAATTGCTTTTTGTTCTTTATTGTTACAAGACTTTTCTGCATTCAGCTCGCTTTTAAAGCCATCCCAGATGAGTTTGGAAATTTATATCGTCACAGTCAGTAGAGAACCACCCTCTTTGATTTTGTGAGATGCAGAACTCTTGCGTTTGCGAACAAGATGAAGCAAATGTCTAATGAGCTATAGGTAGAGTGAATTAAATCTGCAACATGAGCCTGCTGCATGGAGGTCCAGGAGTACTTGCTTTCTCAGTGTCCTAAGGTGACAAAGAGTAGAGCATAGGTCTTGTCTTGCTATTGTGTTCTGTGCATGAATGAACCTTTTATGTGCCTCTCGGAGTTTTGTCTGGGTAAAAAAATATCAAACTCTAATTATGCTATATTTTTGGATACATTAAAAAACAAAACCAGCCCAAAACTTTCCCTAAAGCGTGGTGCTGCAGTCCACACTGCTGGATCAGAGAACTTCCCGCTGGAAAACGGAAACAACATTGATATATGTGGAAAAATAGACCGTGAAGCCAGTGTGGATTGACTTGAAAATTTAAGTGGCGTTGTGTCATTCACCTCAAACCATTTCAGCTTTCAGTCCTAATGCTTGATTCCTCCTTTGTCCTTTGAGGTCCCGAAGGACTCTGAATTAGATTGCTTGCATGACCTACAACAGCAAGAGTTGTGTAATTTTAGGCAATGATGCTATCTTAAGACAAAGCTAAAAAATTTGTCTTCTGAAGACTAATGTTCCCTGGAAATCTCCCCTGCCCCTGTGAAGACCTTTAGTTTTTTTTAAGTGTGGCAAGCCTATGGTGGTCCTGTGCTCCTCTCTTTTGTGTCCAGTCAATTTTAGTAACCTACTGAGGGAGAAAATCCTTTTCATATGAAAAGTCACCATTTGGGAATGAATTACCGTGAAGATGTCTCCATATGGAAAGTGGGTTTTCGCTCTCTGAAGCTATTGATACTAACCTGCTCCGGGGACTGAAGTTTTAACCTTTCATCTTCCTCCCCAGTTAACATCATCTTGTTGCATCTGGTGCTACTAATTCTGGAGTGTGTATCATGGCTTTGTTGCTAAGTGCCTTGTGCCTGGGGTAATAATTCTGCTTTTGTGCTTTACTCATGGTGAGGGAAATGTGGAACCGAATACTTTAATGCTTTTACTCTGTAATATTATGTACGTTAAGAGACCTGACCAGCTGCTTGCTTGGGAAACAGACCACTGGGACATCAGATTCCTGCGTGACCATGCTGGAAATGGAGATAAGGGGGGGAAGAAAGTTTCCAAGCCGTCGCTGGAAGGTGGAGACCATCTTGCCTGAAGCTGCCCAGAATGTCTCAGCTGCTGTGTTGTGTGCAGGATTTGTCTTAGAAATGGGAATTTTCTGACTGAGCAGTGTTGGAGTTTCCCACTAATGGTGGCCATTTTGCTGCTGGCCTTATGTGACATCAGCATCACTGAAGGGGTACATCAAATGTATCAGAAGAGCACAACCTCTTGTCACTGTCCTTTAAATTGCAGCTTGTCTGCAATACCAGAACTTGAATGTAGAGAGATCAAGTGCAACTCGATTTTTAAAAGTTAGCACCCAAGAACTAGCATCTGGCTTCTGTCTCATTCCTAATATGGATAAAGAATTTCACATACTGATGGTTGGGGTTTTTTTGGTTGGTTTGGTTTTTAACTTTAAAACCTGATCTTACATAAAATGAGCAGTTTAAGTGATGTGTAAAAAGAGCCTCTTCAGCATCTTGCCCTTTGAAGTGCACATCCTTCTCTGGATGTCGCTGTCCCAGTAGTATTCTGTTTGCAGTTTGTCTCCTAGAATTAAATCAGGCTAGGTTACTGCCCAATTGCCACCTTATTTTTTTTTTTCAATAAACAAATTAATGTAAAATATGTAAATAATGCTGCCATTGCCTTTCATTTTATTAACCTGAAACTTTAGAAGTTGCGAGTCAGACACAGAAGGCCCCAGCAAACTCCAGCAAAGCAAGTTTGAGACGGCCATAGATATTTTCTGGCCATCGCAGCTTAGCAGAGACGTAGGTAAGAATAGGTGTGAACTAGCAGAAGTAATCATTGGAGCTCTGGGCAGGTTATTTTGGATGTTCTGGTTCATCAGTGTGAGAGGCTGAAGAATCCATTATCAGCAGAACATGAAAGCCAGAAGATTACCACTGTCAGACCCCTTCTGGATTAAGTCTTTAACTTTCTGCTTTTGGTAGGGACTAGACTCATGTTTTTTTGTGACTTATTCCTGTTGCTAGCATTTGTTTAATGCTGTCTGATGGCAGGATGTATGCTTTCCCCTTCCAGGATCGCTGCAGGCCGATCACCACTTTAGGTTGCATCTCAGCACAGACAGCATCAGCATCTGTTGTAACGGTGCTCGCTAGATGCATTGCAGTCTCTGTTACAGCGGCCTGAAGCCTGTCCTGCCAGCGTCCTCCTCCTAAAAGGAAACCACTGCATTTATTTTGCAGGCTACAGACTTGAAAACACTGCTTTCCTCATCAAAGAAAAACATTTAAAAAAGAACGTAGTATGATCTGTGACTTTAGTAACAGTTTATTTCTCTAGATAAATGTTCTGACACCAAATTACTATTTCAAACGAATTACTAAAAATATTTCCAGAGTTCTGTTAGTATTTTTCTGAGAATGCAGACAAGCTTTTTCTAGGGGATGGAAAGCATACAGGGCAGTTCGATAATGGCATGGCTTTAACAAAACAATTTTGTACCCCGTAGGACCCAAACAGATCCTTGCACAGTTAAAATTCCCAGCGTGAGAACAATGTGGCAGAAGCAGAGTTAAAAATGTGTGAGAATAGCAAAGTGTCTATAAAAAGTGTCAAAAACCCCTCTGTTACTACAGTACCTGCCAGTTTTTCTGCAGTTAAATGATAGTACTAGTTTTAAATAGCTGTGAAAAGAAGCTGTGTAGCCAGCGTGCTGAAGAAAGGGGGAAAGGATATACAGGAGTCAAATGCCTTTCTCAAGTAGATAGATCAGTAGGTGGATATTTTATCTCTCTGCCTCTCTGGGCAATAATCTAAGTACTGTACTATTGGGTAGATAGATGTTTCATGTGATGAAAAATGCAGTGCTTGTGACGGTGCTGGTATTTTCCACTTCCCCTGGTTCTATTTAATAATTTGTTTTCCAAGTGCTTTGCAGATGAATATCCAAAAGACTGTATGATATGACTTGATTTGTATTCCAAATATGTCACCACAAGGCGTAACAAAATTTACAGGATTAAAAATCCTTTTCTGACTTGCAAAAATCATGAAGACGCTCGTTCCTGGCTGACTTCCTCACCCTCCTGCATTTTACTGCCGACCAGAATGCAGAGGAGGTATTCAGAGAGGTTGGTGCTGCAGGAGCCTGGTCGGTGAAATGAGCAGCTGGCAACAGCTTCCTCTTTGGAATTCATTTCACCCTTTAAAGCAAGGAAATACATCAAAGACAGAGGACACCGCAGCGTTTACATGGGAAAGGCTGCTGCAGCAAGTGGCCTTTAGTTCGAGCTGAAACTATAGCCAATACTAAATCTAGATGTTTTTGGAAGACTAATAGCAAGAATTTTAAAATTTCCTTTCATCTCTGTCATCCTATATGTAAGGTTTTGGGGTTTTTTGGGTTTTTTTTTTGTTTGTGTTTTTTTTTTTTTTTTTTTTTTTTTTTTTTTTTTTGTTGTTGTTGTTTGTTGTGGTTTTTTTGGTTTTTTTTACAGAATGCTTGAAACAAGCTGTGAGTCACGAGACCTTCAATAGAAAGGTCTTTTTTCCAAGTTTGGGAAGAATCTTGTCTCTGACTATTCTAAAAATTTATCAGCCTTATTTGCTAGAGAGTATAGCCATCTGTATGAACTTAAGAAAACGCTGTTATCAAATGTAAGGACAGTGCCCTCATACTAGCCTTATCACTTCTTAAAGGTCTTCCCCTAAAAAATGTGAATTTGTTGTTGCCAGGTAAGGCTGTAGTGTGGAACAGCCTGGGTTCAGTTCCTAATGCAACCAGCAAAGCATATAACTCTTGTGGTCTGTTTATGCAATGAGGTTCACTTTTTTTTTTTTCCTGCATGAATGTTTAAGGTTACTTTAGAAACAAAATAGTTCCCAACTCTAATTTTAACATGGTGTGTATTCTTACTTTTTATTGTTAAACATTAAGGGCTGCTTTCAGCCATTCAGAATCAGACTTGTGCCTTATTCACACTGGGTGTTTGCTCAAATTTCAGGCATCAGAAAAACTGTCCTATTTGAAGCATCTTGTGTGCACAGGACATTTTTCCTTTGGTAGACATTAGTCTTTTTGCAGGGGGATGTCCAGAAATATTATTCAGAAGACTGTCTAACTTTTAGGGCTGTTCTGTATAGAAAATGGGTTTGTTTTAAACCTCAGAGTGGGTAGAGGAACCAAGTAACAGCCAGAAAGAAGTTGCTTCCAAAGGACCAGCTGATCTCTTATGTGTCGTCACAGAACATGTGTTTTCTCATGTTATGGTCGTTAGTGTGGGGAAAAACAAAAAAAGTTTAATGATGTTACATACAAATCTGTAGTGATGTTAAATATTAAAATAAACAATCTAAAACAAAACTCTTTTTTTCCATATAGGGGTGCTGATCTGTAAGGTGTTGCCTTCGCTAGTGGTCAGCTGTTTTATTGTGACTTTCTTGATGTCTCCCGAATTAGTGCAGTGACATTCCTTGTGTAGTCTTTTTCCCTTCCAGATTCCCCTTTGAATTTTAGACTAGTGTGGCACAATTGCCAGTGAAGACTTGTTGCTATTTAATGTGTCCTTTGTTTCAGAGCCCAGGATCAACGCCAGCGAGGATGTAGTCATTCATCTGTATGGGCCAGCCGTCACATTGCAGTGTAACCTCACCACAAGTCCCAGCCCCCTCTCTGTCAGTTACTGGGTGAAGAACGGAGAAGAGATTCCTGGCACTAGAAAATCTTCAAACACTACAGAATACAAGTAAGTCTCTTCGGAATAATCTTCAGATTACACTGGAGGATGACGAACGTGGTAGACACATGGCTTTGGAATAGGCGATGGGACGTTGGGACTCAGGGGTCCCTGGTTCACCTTCACAGTGGTCAGACAAATTGAGTTGGTCTACATTAGAGGCTCCACAAAAAGTACATCTGCGAATAGCATTGGAAGGAGTATTCTGGAAAAATTGTCTACAGCTGTCCCAACTAGCTCATGTAAACATAATGTCAACAAAAAGCATACTGTAAACTTCTTTTTTCAATCTCAACTCATTTACTTCTTCTCTAGAGTATACATGATGTGTGGACATAGGCACAGACACACAGTCTAGTTTTCTTTTCTTCTGAGTGTATTGTGCAGTCTCTGTCTTGCTTCTGTCTATATAAAGATGGGTCTGCAGCTGTGCATTGTTATCATGCAGGGAAACGCAGCACATAAATCACTGCTGAAATCAGCTGGTTTAGTAATTTTCTGGCCTTAGGAGATGAAAGACAGTGTTGTCTGAGTTGTTACTGTTGAGTTGTCAGACCACTACTATGGAATGATACCAAATCTTGATGAAACCAGTACAGCTGTGTCACTTGTGCTTCTTATTTGTCAGTGCATCTGCATTTTCAGCATTAATCTGTTCCACGTGCGCATGCTTTGGCTTTGTTTCTGCCTTCCATCTGAGGGTGTGAAGTAGAACAGAACATGCACAGCCGCCTCTTCCTTTTCACTAGCCTGCATGGAGCAGAAATCCTTGGAGGGTTTCTGTACTCTGGAAATGGGGTTTTCGTGCCATGGAGTTGATAAGAGCGTATCAAGCTTGCTCAGTGATGCCATCAGAGATCTGTTCTGTATGTGTAATTTTCTTGCCTTTTTTTTTTCCGCTTCCATTTTCTTCTCTTGGTGCCAGCATGATGGATAGCAAATACAACTTTCTGTTCAGTGGTAAGCTAGGAAGAAGGTCACTTGAGGAATGTCTTAACCTTAGTGGCGGCAGCTTACTCTTTGGAGACATTAGACCGCGTTTGAGCTTTTTACTCAGCTGTTATGTCAGAAAGAGGTCGTTGTGTCTGGGCAAGGCCTGCTGTGTGACAGTGCATCTGTGCCTTGTCTCTGCAGTAAAGCAAGGAAAAATGCCTGCGCACTCAACTGGCTGTTTTTCTGTCTCAAGTAGAGCACTGTGGGCTCTTTGTCACACTCATGCTGCTTACTGGCACAGGATTAAGAAATATGCAAGGTTTTCATTGCTTTAGCAAAGCCTCCTTTCATCCACAGGATTAATGGAAGTTGTGTTTGATTCTGATAAAGACGTGTTCAAGTTTTTCCTTTTGTTTTCCCCTTCAGCTCACTTTGCATTATTTGTTCAGTTTTGCAGTTAAAAAAATAGTCTCATTTAGTTCCATAATTACATCCTGTTATTACCTCAGTACAATGTTTTAACACTGGGTCTGAGCTTTAAAGGTGCTGCTTTCTTATCTAGCAATTAACTTGATGAGCAGTCTTGTCCAAAAGCACCAACTTGAGTGGTACAAAAGGTATGTTGCATCAAGATTACTGAAAATTGCACATTATTATTCAGAAAACCAAGTATCAAGGCTGATTTCTCTGTAATCTGTTCCAAACTAGGGTGGATTTTTCCTTTCAGATTCCTCAGTAAAGGAAGAATTAAACTTGCTTTCAGTTTTACTGTCCTGGAGAAGGAAGAAATCAGGTGGGCAGACTGTAATACAGTCACTTTGTTCCCAGTGAATGAAGAGGTGGTAGAGCATGCCACGATCACGGGACAGCTTGAGAACTTGGGAAAGTTTTCATTTGCAATGTAGACCTCAAATTTCTGCTCATTTATAAGCTGCTTTGTTGTATATTGTGGTTTCCAGCTTTTTGTGGCATTTCTTCGTTGCATGTGGTCACACTTCATTTGATCTGTTTGTTCACTTCTAGCTTGATTTGCTTACTTTTTTTTTGATCCAGAAATACCAAATTCACGTAAGCAATGTCAACATAGTTGTAGTTAAAAGAGGTTACTTGATTTCAGCATTTTTTTACATGATTGATTAGTCTTCCGCATTCTACTTATTTTCCTCATAAAAAATAAAAAATATTTCAGGTTCTTCGTGTTTTCAGTCATTAAGATGTGTTGCTTTGCTATGAAACGTAGTTAGTTCATTGAAGTTCAGTGTTGTTTACCATTCAGAAAGCTTCAGAATTTGAAAGTCAAACTGCATACCTTAAAAATTCTGCTTCATGCAACATTACAAATTGAACATGTCTTTCCTAGTTCTTCATTCAAACTTGATGTAAACTGCCCTTGCTGGAAGGCAGCCATAGTCAGAAGGCTCAGAGTTAAGTATTTAGTTCACCAGTTTAATTAAAACTGGGAAATAATTATTTGTAGCATATTCTTTTACAAGCAGAAAGTGCTTGGAAGGGGTTCTGGCCATCCTGTGGTTTCATTCTGGAGACCTGTTCCCTAGTCTATGTTTGTAGTTTGGAGGAAAGTAGTAGTGATTTCCTTCCAAATTCCTCATCAGTCAGTTCAGAGTCAAGTAGCAGGTTGCTGAGCTAAACTGAAGAAAATGGTCTTTTGGGTGTTTCTGCAACTGCTGAAAAGCCTACGTCTATGAAAACTGGACTCTTCCTAAAACCCCAGGGCTGAGGGAAGTTGTTGGCTAAGCAAACTTGTTTGAGGTGCTTGTTTGTCTATAAAACTTTGCAGCTGTATCAGCTTACACTTGCTTCAATGATTTATGGTAATAGTCCTCTAGTAGAGGCTTCCATAGTTTTGCACTTTGAGAACCTTATGTAGAACTGAAAGAACATCATATCTTACTGTTTTCCCCTCCCTTTTAAGCATAGACTACAGTGGATAAAAAGCAGTGGTCAGAGTATGATTATCTACCTGCTAAGGGCCGCAATGCAATTACAGAAAGGCAGGTGTTCTCTGCCTTCCCTCGCTGTTGCGGAGTCTTAGGCTGGCTTAGTCATGGCAATAGCTGCGTGGGGTTGTGCCGCTGCAGCGAGGCGAGAAGTGCGTGTTTGCCAGCCTTGGCCCTCAGCGGCGGCGGGCACTGACCTGCAGGGTTGCCACACGCTTCCTAAGGATACTTTGCCTGCCTGCCACTTAAACAACACTGACCGCTTTGATGTTTGCTACCAAATGGTCATTCTTTCTGTCATTAAGATAATCTTTAATTTTAACTGCGTGAAAAGTGGGTGTATTGTCGTTTATCTGAAAGACGTATTCACTTTATAACTGACTTTAGACTTTCACCGATGACTCTGGAAAGTAAGTGCTGTAAAAACAGTGAGACTTGAGTCAAAGTATTGTGTTAAAATGAGCAGCTTTTTCCGTCTGTCTAAGCAGTTTCCACGTGTAATTAAATTATTTTACTACAGTGCTCTCCTGCAAGGTTTCTGTTCATCTGCATGCTGTTTACTTAATGTAGTTAAAATAAAAATTTAAAAAAACGGTCAAGATGCTTTTCAGTAAAGGGAGGGATGGGGGGAACTCTGCCTTATTTCTTCTGTGCTGTGTGGAGATGTAGATTCTGCGTCATATCATAGTGTGCTTCTGTAGTCTGTCTTTTGTAGGTAAATATCTGAAGAACATATACATAGATCTTTGAAGTCATTTGTGTCCAAAATCTTTTTGAAGGACAGCAAAAGCTGGTGGACTTGAAGCTAGCACCGTCTGGAGTGTAAATTCATCTTGAAGTTTTTGAGGGATTTGTTTTGGTTTGTTTTTTTGGGTTTTTTTTTTTTTTTTTTTGCGTTTGTTGCAGCTCTGGTTTTCTTCTGGCTGGCTTGCATCTGTTTTTCCTTTGACTAGCTGTTGTTGCATTAGTCTTTCCTGATTTGAAGCGACAGCAACTGCCTGTGTGGTGTCTTCCTTCATGAGTTGACCAGCTTTTGCAGTTTTTCCACATCCAGTCTGAATCGGAGAAAACTATTAGTGGAACAGTCTCCTATCTGTTATGGAAAAAAATAAAACCGCTTATGAGATGCCAGTTTCAGCCTTGATTGTATTTGTAGTCTGTTGCTTTGCAATTGGCCACGCTGTGATTTTTTTTTTTCAATGCAGACCATACATACAAATTGTGTTTCTCCCTCAATGGGAGATGATGCCTGCCTGATAGGCAGGGGCTTGAGGAGACTTGCATCAAACTAACTGTAGTGCAGAATTAACAGGTGTCGGGCTCCTGCTTTGCTTTTAAACTAAATTTCCAGCTAAATTGGTACTGACTTCCCAGACTAGAGCTCACCCTTTTTCTAGGCAAACAACATCCTTTATTTCCAGTAGGTATGTCTGTACAACATACCTTGAATTAACAACTAATAGCTCTGAAATACAGTTAAATTATTAAAATAGGAGGTGGGGAGGGTGGGGGGGAGGTTCCTAGCCTGCTCATTTTTGGTTGCTAACACAGTACTTAACACGGCTCATGTGTTCTCTCCCTGTCTGCAGGATTTTGAAGCCCAGAGCAGAAGAGTCAGGGGAATACTTGTGCGTGTTTGTGTTTTCAAACTCTCCTATAGCCAACGCCACTATAGAAGTGAGAGGTACTCTTTGTTTTGTTTTTGTTTTGTTTCTTCTCCCTGAAAGCAAAGTGCTTTCACTGCCTCTGCTATCTCGCTCTGTGTTTGTACAAGAGAGCTAACTCAACAGGTCTTTCCTCATACAGTCACAAGCTGGTGTCCAGTCCTTGGTTATAATTTCAGGGGAAGTCTTGCACGCAGTCCTAAGGGAAAGATCTTGCAGACAACGGGAATATGACCGTTGCACTGGTGGCCTGTACAAAGGGTACTAAAACACCTGCTAGCATGTGCTTCTGTGTTCCTTCGGTAAATCTGGCTATCGTGAGAGAGCATGCCTGCCCAGCAGGATGAAGATTGCTGTAGAATATGGCTGTTCTTGTGCAAAGACAGCTGTTGTTTCCTCCCTGTTTCACAGTAAATGAGGCCATCTGAATATAGTCAATGTACTTTGAGTTTTTCTGTTCAGAATAGGCAAAAAGTAAGAACCAGCATCTCGCATGTGGCAGCTTGGAACTGTTTTTTGTCTGTAGACACTATTTCAGTTGCCAGTAAGGCCTAGGTTCTGGTTAGGACAGATGCCCTGTACCAGAGTGGGGTTTTCTGCTTTCATGCACCCTTCTTTCTGCCTGGTGTATGTTGATGCTCTTCTGATATCTTTAGGACCCTAAAATTGTGGATAGAAAATGCAAAATGTGAAGTAGCCTGAATGAGAATCTCACACTGCAGCAAATGTGCTGTTTCAGAGCTTTACTGTAGTTGTTGGACAAAAGAACATTGTTGTAGACATACAGAATGGAAGTGACACACAGCTGATGGTGTTTTATATGGTATTAAGCTGCTGCCACAATGCAGTTATTTGTTGAGTAACTGTGGAGATGAACTGGCCCACTGCTCTGCAGTAGCTGTGGTTTGCCCCTTATGTGCTGCAGTAAGATGGAACCGATGCATTGTGGCAGCCTGGTTAGTCAGATGAGTTCACGCAAAAACATGTTGAGAAGTCTTGCAACCAGCCTATGTGCGTCTGGGACTATACTGATGCTCATTTTATGAAGGTGTACTGTAAACTTGTTTGAAATCTCAGTTAGCATTACTTACTGTCTTCCTTACAGCCCCAGCTTAAGTGTAGAGCTTCCTCTGCTGCCGTTTGAAAAGAGTGAACGGACAGGAGGATGCTTCACACTGTTTCTTAGCATCCCTGCACCAGTGATGCAGCCTATCCTGAGCTATACTGTGATCATTGCGGTTTGAGTTGAGTACTGCGGAGCCGTAGCAAAAGCTGAAAGCTGACCTCTTTCCTGGGAATTTCTGGTGCCTCGCTGCATGGTCAGGTTTCTGAATCCGAAGTGAGGAAGTAGGAGTAGTTCAGCAGTCTGTGTGAAGTGACAAATGCACAGTGTCATTCTGCACACCAGCTTTCCTCTCCACAAAACAGTATCTTTTGAACCATACAAACAGTTTCCTGGGGAAGACAAATACTGCCGTATAAATAAGCCTTCTGACTGACACTGTACCAAGAAAAGCTTGCTGATTTCCTGTGTCGATTTTAGAAGTTGTTTCCAATGATCTTGTGTAAAACAACCTATCAAAATATACCCGTTGTTTAACCAAATCTGGTGCGGAGGCTAGCTCTGTGAGGAAAAAGGAAATCTAAAAGATGTGCTCATGTGAATGCACTACAAGTTCCTGTGCCCAGCCTGGAGGTGTACAGCGTGTGAACACGTGAGAAATGGACTGGTAGTGATTAAAAATCTGACTGCACTTCTAAAAATAATTACTACCTTGCTTACAGCAACTTGAATTCAGACTTGTACTTCTGGCGAGCTTGTCTGCTGGATGTTCAAGGTACAGAGGTCTAGGAGTTTGTTTTTATTTGGGGGGGGATTTTGTTTGCATTCTGCTTTTATGCTCTAATTGCCAAATCTTCTAATACTATCTTAATTAAGATCTTAAGTACTTTCCTCCTTCTCTGGGTTGCTTTGGGTGACAAACCACTTCAAGAGACAGGAAATTTAACTTTGATAATAGATTAAGACCTTTTTCAGCTTTGTATAATCTCTCTCAGAAGACCTTTTAGAAACATTTGGCTTAGGGCTTCTCTGCTGTCCGGTGGCAGGGACACAGGGTTTAACGTTGTGGAAAGAAAAGCCAATATGCCTGATAGAACTACTGGCACAAAGGGCAGAGGGAGAATAATAACTAATACTGCTAACAACTTTTCACAGGTGATTGTGTATAAATACAAAGGAGTAGTCCTCAGGAGTTAATGACTCAGCATCACTGTTGGTTGGGTGGTAGGACACCTGCAGTTTGCTCAGCAGCCTTAAATCCAGGATAGAGTAACCCTATTCTCCAGCTCCTCCTTAGAGCATCAGAAGAGTGGCTGGTGGGCCTCGAATTTCGCATTGATAGAGGGAAGTACCAGGGCTTGTCTAGGGTGGGAAGTACCTTCTTGTCAAGTCTTCTGCAAAGCAGACTGGAAATTGGAGCACATATATACTTCTAAATGGAAAAGCCGCTTTCCTATCTAACTCCTGTTACTCAGAAAGTTATGTGGTAATAAATTGGGACTGCATTTAAAGCACAAGTCAAAGAGAACTTAGCAGTCTCCTTGCTGTCCTAGTGCTGTACATGAATTCATTCTGATCAGAAAGTGCTCATTTAAGTTACCACTCCTGGAAGAGCCATACAGCTGTACTTGTGTGGTATCACACATATTTTCTTGGATGTAAATGTCTGTGAATAATATCTGTGCTAGTTGCAAAGAGAATACACGGGCTGTTTTTCGCTTTTCAAAAAAAGGGCATTTTCTGTGGTTCCTGCAGTTTGGCATAAATATGCTACGCGTTCTGCCAAGGCAGTTCTTGTTCTTGAAGCATACAGATTTTTGATACTATTTTGTGTGTGGAGATGTTAACCTAGTTGTTAATCAAGGCATATTAATGCATCAGTGATGCATGAATCTTGTTGGACCATGCAGATGCTGTAATTTAATGCTTACCTGCGTGTGTGGCGTGTCACAGTATTTGTGGACACGCAATCGTACACAAAATTTAATTGCTTAATTGCTAGTTGTAATTGTATTGCAATTTTTAACTGCTCATGCACATAGAAGAGTTAGTTCTCACACGAAAGTGCTTGTGGACCAAAATAGTGACTTTCTGACAACTTGTGAACAACTTTAACAAATGCCTCGCAGCAGATGTAATCCAGGATATACCAGTGCCAGTTGCCTTTTATGTAACGATGCCTATTTTCCTCCTGAATCTCTACAAGTGCTGCGTAATGAGATAAAACTGCAGAAACATGAGCATCGCTGTTACAGTTGCTAGGTGTGCTTTGAATTTGAAAGCTGATTTTCTTGGTAAAGGAATTACTAGGGCAGCCCTAATATAGCAGCAGTTGAAAATACTGGGGTTTAGTGTCAGTGTCTCGGAACTCCCCGGAATGGCGTAAGTCTGGCTTCCCTCGTACAGTCGGCTTTTGGATGCAGTGTCTGGTGGAGACTATGAGTATTCTTGCTCAAATTCTCTGAGTTGTTAGGGGCGTTGTGAGAGTGCAGCTCTGAGCCTGAAGCAACGAGCCGAGTAGATGCTGATATCAGGAGGATTCTGTCCTGGAATAGGGATCTGCTCCCACCCAGTGCTTTTGCAATGAAGTCAGCCGGCTGAGAGCATTGCAAGTAACCAGCTCGTGATGTGGTTATCGTCAGCAGGGACTGTGACAGTGATCCTGCCAGGTCTTAGCTAAGACACAGTGCGCTGTCTACTCCCTGTCTGGAAGTAGGCTTTTTATTTTAATTGCTCTGGTGCCGCACAGTGGAAATACCTGCAGTGCTTTTGCTGTGGTGTTGTGATGCTGGAGCTCTGAAAACTTGAAGATTAAAAGAAAAAAAGAAAATCTGCCTCTGCAATCTTTCTGCTCTTACCAAGATATTGGGGGATGGAAACAAGTTTGTGTCTTCTGATACTCCACAAACCATTATCCAATGCAGAGCAGCGGCAGTGAGAACCAGATGGGGAAGAACATGCTTACAGTTCCCTCTGGCTGCCCAAAAATAACACAAGCATCAAGAGGGGTGTTGATGTATGTAGCGTGGCTGATGGAGGGCATCTGTTCCCTCTGCCCTGCCTTCCCATCAAAGGCTCCCTTCTTTCCAGGCACCTGGACAGGTAGAGCTTTTTAATGCCGCCTCCTGTAAGGCCTTTCTGCCATCATTGCCTCAGGGATTCTTCTGACTTCCCTCCTCATCCCTTGCTCATTTTGCGCCTTCCTCTTCTCTCCTCCCCAGCTGCTATTGATTTCCCAATAGCCAGTGCTCAGACCAGTCCTGTTCGCTGCTTCTGAGACACATAAAACTTAGCACTTTGGAAAAATGCTTATTATACCCCCTGACTTCAGCTGAGCCAGGGGCTCTTGGTTCACACGCGATACCTGCACTCAGAATGTTACACTTCCACTTTCACTCTGGCTCCGGCCCAAGCAGCACACTGGAAAAAAAACAGTTATTTTAGCAGCCTGGGAAGATCTTGGTTTCTTGACTCCTGGCTGTCTTAAGAAACCTCTGCAGCAGTTTCACAATGCTGTGCCAGATACTAGTTAAGAAACCGGGCATTCTCTTAGCACAACGGCATCTTAGAGCGGTGCTAAGCATTACATAGAAAATGCGTGTCACGTTCTCTCTTCTCGCAGTACCTGTGGTGTGCTAGCTCTCTGCCCAGGCTGTAAAAGTAGGCACAGGTTAGAATTATAATGCAGAAAAATAAATCTTCCAGAGCCCTTTTACTAGGTCACCCATAAGACGTAATAGTTTTTAGATGCAAGAATATTTTTAGGTGCTTTTGCCCTTGCTATATTTTTGTCTTTTAATGGGACTATGTGAAGGGGTTTTGTTAACTGGGACATGGTTTGGAGGTGCTGTGCATATATTAGTTCTCCTCTCCTTTTTAGTAATGCTAGTAAAATGTCTTGAAAATACCTGGAAATTAAGGGGTGAATACCTCCTGTATATCAAGAAAAGGCATTGCATGCCCAGGAACAAGAAAAAAAACCCCTATTTTCAGGGCTAGATTAAAAGCATAGCGTTCAGACAGTTGCTGCATGGTGTGTTTTGTGCCTGTTGGGTACTTGAAGCATGGAGGTCCAATGTTTACTCTGGCACAAACCCCCTTTCTGTTGTGATTCAGTTTAAAACTATCAAAAGAATGATGCTTATCAGAAATTTACTCTTAAGTCAAGAATGGCTAAATTTGGGTTTTGTGGGGGTTTCTTTGGTAGCCATTAATTTAGACTAGCCCTGCCTCTTTTTTCTCTTGCATATGCTGTTTCAAGCAACCTTACAGTATTTAGTTTTCCTGTTTCACAATGTGAGAATAAAAAAATTGGGTTTTTGTATCAGAGGCATTATCTTGGTTTCAGTGTAGGAGCCGACATAGCCTGGCTTGCCAACATCTCCATGGCCAGCTGTATGTGAACAGAGATGTGGATTCTGCTGCTTGAAAGCTGAAGTGAAATCTAAATCCTTTCTGAACAAAACCTGCTTCATTCTGTGCTTTATCTTGTTACTGACACCAGAGCAGAATGGCATACCAAATATCTTGACTTGAAAAGCTTCACAGGAAGACATTGCTCTGTTGCTAAATCTGTGATTGAGGTCAGTTGCACTGATGCTTATATCGTAGTTTGTGCAGCAGAACACAGTCCAACAGTTTGATAGAAAAAGTGGTGGAGTAATACCTCAGCCATGTCTTGAAACTGGCTAGTGTCAGATGCCCTGAAATATTAATATTCCATGTAGTGCTCCCCTCAGACTGCGTACAAAAATAGTCCCTGTCCTAGTAGAGCTGGAAACGACTGCTGCATAACTGTGCCCAGCAAGGAAAGAGCAGAATGTGTTCATGTCACTTACGCTTTCATTGGGATAACCTAGTGAAGATGTCCTCTTCTTAAAGAAATATAATTATCTCTTGGCTGTAGGAGAACACTTAGGTCACCCTGCAGTAAAAGTTACTGTGTCCTAGAAAGCTTTCCCTTTTTCTTTCTTCTTTCTTTCTTTCTCTGTCAGCAGCCTTATCAAAAAAAGTGGGGCAGCTGCAGAGTGCTGAGTGACTGTACCCTTTTCCCCTGCAAGGTCCCGCTTTGACTCGCTGTCTGCTGGTAGATGGCAGTGAAAAACGGAGTGCTGACAGATAGAGACTGTGTGGGGCTTCAGCTTTAAGCAGATGAAGCCTATGTCGTCTTTTCCGAGTGGGGGTAACTTGGAATCGCCTTTGACAGCCCGTCAGTGCCAGTTTTGGGACTGTCACCTTGCCGCCTTAGGTCTGTCTCTTGGGCTCTGCTGCTGCTGGCCTTTCGTTTGCATTAGGTTGGAGGCGAGCTCTGCGTGTTGTCCTCAAGTAGGCAAAAGCCGCAGGGAAGCCATTGGGCTTACCTAGCTCCTGCCCAAGGGAACTTTCCAAGCCTAGCAAGGAGGAGATGGTGCCTTTCAGTAGATCACGAGATGAAATTCGCGTTTTGTTGAACCAGCATCTTTTGGAATAACTGTTACATTCCTCTGTGAGGCTGCAGACAGTGCTTTGAAAGGATCTTGCCGGTGCACACTAATGCTTAATATCCCCAAGATGTAATGCAGTGCACTCAACCCTAAAGGTGATTTATTTTCTGCTTGGAGACCTTCAGCTTGAAAACTTAGTTTCTTGCAAGTATTACTGCCCTATGTAGGCACAGGTTCTGTGTGGTCACTTTGCAAGCGTGGAGTGTTCTTTCCTTCCCAGCTTGCTTCTTTTTTTTGTGCCTTCCAGCTTCTTTTTGCAGAAGGCCGGAGAATTTTCATCTGATGTCTTCGTTCAGTTTGTGTTTTATGGCTCTCGCAGTATGTTCATGAGTGACAGGTAAAGACGCAAAGATAAATAAAAACCCCAGCACCTTGTTATTGTACATCATAGTTATGGTCAGCATCATCTTGCAGCCAGTTGGCATTTGTATAGCTTCATCCACTGGTCTTACTACAGTCCTGTATATTGAATATTCTTAGCAGAGCCACTGTTTGCCTGCGTGGATACTTACTGACTTTGATCAGGTACTTCCTTCACCTTCTTTCTTGTGGGATGATACAACTGTAGTATTTTTCTTAGGTTATGAGCTCCTTTTCAGCTCCCTGCTGAAAAGATGTCCACTTAAAAATCAGAAAAAAAAAAAAAGAACACATGTTTAACATACTTCAAAATATTTTAAAGTGGCATAACTTCCTTAAGGGTTCTACCAGAAGTCCTGGAGTTAGTTTGACTTTCTGGTGGGCAATATCTCTGCCAAGGAACTGGCCTCTGCATCCTCTGTCACAGCATCCAGCGTGGGGAAGATCTGTTCAGCTGGTCAATGGCGTACTGACAGCTCTGGCTGTTGCTGAGTTGGAGCAAATCATCCATTAGAAAATGCAGCTAAGAGTTAATAATTCTGTAAGCATCAAGTGTGTGTTTCTTTGCATGGCAAATGGTGAGAACTTCTGCAAAGCTCACACGTGTGGTGGAAATCCTGTTTGAATTTACGTAGGCATTTTGAGAAAGGCCTGGGTTGATCAGCCTCTCCTAGTGGCATCTTTCCAGGCGAGTACGTGCATACTAAGGGACACTGTGGCTTAGGTATTCTTACAACCATGATTTTTCTGTTGTTCAGAAGCTTATTTTAATTCTGCCTCTGACAGTATTATCAATCAGCTGCATTACTGTCCAAAAAGAATCTTGCAGGGGGAAGGCATGGCATGCTTTCTACATTTGAAAAGCCCTTGCCTTTGAAATATAATAATTCATTCCTTTAGCACTTAAACTTGCCAAACATTTTCCCAAAGAGCTGTGGTGTAATTTTGGGGTTGTCCTATTGCACAATATGTTTTGCATGTTTTTGTTCACTGCAACTGATGACAGCTGTGAAATACACTTAATTGTTTTAGTGCGCAGCTACAGATAGTCTGTCACAAACCTGTGCTCCCACCCCATACCTGTCTGCAGGGGTTGCTAGTGGTAAAGGGAATTTTCCTTGGATAAACCCTTACCAAGAATTCCAGCGCATGGGAGTCTCTTCCTGGAGCACTCAGGCTGGACGGGGACTGGATTAACAGATCAGTGTCCTGCCATCACACAGCAGGCCACGTGTGATGTAATTAGCAAGCTAGAAAGCGAATGGGCTTTAAAGGTGGTCGCTACGACACCAAAGCCATCTGCTTAAGCGAAGATTCAGCTCAGGCAGCCCATTGATCCACCATAATCTCTCGTGAGGTATTAGGCTGCAGCGGACTGCTGTGACAAATGTGGCGAACGGCAGTCTTGTTCTTTATAGATAAATTAGTTCAGAAGACCCTCTGCTGATATTCAGGGCTGTGTTTTGCTTGTGGCTGCCCAGCTTCACCTGCAGCCCTCCTTAGAATAGATATACTTGTGGGTAGGCTGAATTAAATGATCTTGGAGGGATTTTGGCTGCTGCCGCGTGACAGATACCCAGCAGTACCCAGGAGCACGGTCGCTGTAAGGTGTAACAAGTCACAGCGCGTCTGTGGACCAAATCTAAAATCTTGCTACAAGGAAGAATGCCTTGATTCAGCTTACAGAAATTCACGCTAAGACAGTATCAGTTCAGAGTCCTGACGCGACGGGCAAGTTGTAACCAGACTCTTTGACAGCTCTCTTTCAAAGCTGAAGGTACTTCAAAGCCGCAAGGACCTTCGGAGTGGCGGGGAGGGAGATGTGGATGTTCTTCAACTTCCTGCACTGGGGAACAGCTGGGCCATTTTAGTTTGGTAGGTTTGTGGTAGATAGCTCAAGTCTGATGCTGAGATTTCTCCCTTGCCCCTCAGTTTGTCTGGCAGACCAAACCTGAAGGACATCTGTGCAGATCTTCAATTGAGGTGCTACTTGGAGAGACATAGGAATCACAGTTTTCCTTCTCCGAGATAGGCTTGGTGTGGGAAAGGCAATAGCTTCCAGGGAACTTGATGCTTATTTTCTGTTCAGATTCTGAGAGCTTGAAACAACTCTCTCTCTAATGAGCAGCTTGTAAACACTGAGGTGTTTTGTTTTGTTTCGTAGCTATTCCTGACATCACTGGCCACAAGCGAAGTGAAAACAAAAATGAGGGGCAGGAGGCACTCATGTACTGCAAGTCTGTGGGCTTCCCCCATCCCGAGTGGGTGTGGCGCAAGAAGGTCAATGGAGTATTTGAGGTAAGAAAACTGGCGTGTCGGGCATGTATTAACCTGCCAAAACCCCCAGTAAGGAAGGAAACGAGTGCCTTGGGCTTAGGGGTATACTGTTTAGGGTGCCTTATAACTTCTTGAAATGCAGTTCCTCAAAAGCCTGCCACGTTAATGAGTGAAGCTGCAATTTCTCAGCAGCAGTATGAAAAGCGTATTTATATTGTTGCTGTGTGAACAGAGCTGCTCATTGTGTTGCTGCTGGGCAAAGTTATGAACTGTCCAGAAAGACAGGATGTTCAAGGTATTTGCTCTAAATTGCAAAACACGAGCTATGAAATGTGAGTTTAAAAATGCATTTGGTTATAGATTTTTCAACCTGTTTCCCAGTTTTACTGTTTGAATTCACAAGACTTAATGTGAGGATGTAGCAACAGCTATTAGTGTTTGATCGTATTTTTTTCTGTGTGGCAACTGATCTAGTGAGCAAAAAAACTTGACCAGCAATTGGAATAGCAGAAGAGAAGCTGGAGGTTGCCAAGTCCTCAGCCCACTTATTTTTTACGTTGCTGTATGATCTGCCAGAGAGGTAGCAATTTGATTGATAGGTGAAGAAAAAAAAGTTAAGCAAATAATAGTATGGATTGATTACTCACAGTTAATTGCAAACTTAAATTTTTATGGGCAATGCTGTATGAGTGACTTGCCAAGTGTTGTCAGTCAACAGAGGTCCTCTCTTGTGGTGTGCAGATTTCCCTTTACACTGTCTTTCTGGTGAAATTATTTGATATATTCATCCAAGATTAACTTTCAGGAAGATCAACCATCCATACTTTGTCAGAGTTTTGCCCCTTTTTAATTCTTTAAACGTAAACAACTCTGGAAGTCTCTCTTTCAAATGTAGAAGGAATACGGTGCCTCGAATTCCAGTAAATATTCCTGAAGTCAGTGGCTTAGACTGCTCTGACCACAAATCCGTGAGCAGTGCGTGTTTCTTTTAAAGACATAGCAGAGGCAAGATTTTATTAAGGCCGTCATACCTTAAATAGTTAGCTAATGTGGTGTAGAATAATCTTAACTGGTACTGCTTTTTGTTCTTTTTCCCCTCTACGTTTGTTTTGTCCCCTGCTAGGGAGCGTATCCTCTCTGCTGGTACTTGTCTCATCTGTTTAGGTCAACCTATTTCATCTTATTGCTGTAAACCGGTGAGTGGAGTGTAGCAGTTTCTCTTGGAGCAAAAGGCTGAGAAGGTGGTAGCTTACGCGATCACAACTGCTGGCATTTCATGGCTGATGCTGTTAAAGTAGGAAAAAAATACCGCTTGTCAGTCAAGCTGGCATTGTTTTGTTGTTGTTTTGAAGCACAGCTCACTCTGGTGCAAGGTGCAGAATAAACGCTGGCAGTGGGCTTCTTGGTTGTGTTAAGGAACCGGCCTCTTTGCAGGAATCCCTCAAATCTCTTCTAGTTTCCATGACATAGGTATGAAAAGCACTAGAACTTACTAACGCTCTTACTCTTTTCCACTTTTCTCCTTTTATCAGGACATCAACAACTCCTCCGGCAGATTCTTTATTTCAAATAAAGACAACTACACTGAACTTAGCATCACAAACCTACAGATAAACGAGGATCCTGGCGAGTACCAATGCAATGCAACCAACCTGGTTGGCTCTGTCTCGGTCACAACCATCCTCCGTGTCCGCAGCCACTTGGCTCCCCTCTGGCCCTTTTTGGGGATCTTGGCAGAAATCGTAATCCTCGTTGTCATCATAGTTGTTTATGAGAAAAGGAAGCGGCCAGATGAAGTCCCAGACGGTAAGTATGCTCAAGCCACTTGTAAGGAGGAAAAAAAAAAAAAAAAAAAACAAAGCGAACTTGTGGAAGCAGAACAGAGTGGGGTTTGGGGCGGGAGGGATCAGCAGCGCAGTTCATTTAGCTCTGAGCTCTTTGCTTTCTCCTCTGTTCCATCTCTGAACGTTGAGCCCAGCAGGCGCAGAGGGGCTGAGTGCTGTGTGAAGTCCTGACACTGGATTTCCCAAAGATCTCAGGCTGTGGGGTGGGAGGGTGGTTATTCCAATATCTTTAAAGCTTTTCTTGCATGAGGGGTCTAGCACTCCTGTCTCTTTCCTACTGTACTAGCCCAGAGAAATCCTGCACGTCAGCCCTAAGGAGCGTAGGGCAGCACAGGGGGAGAGCCAAAAGCACTCTAATTCATGATGGCACTTCCTCATCCCTGTGGCATCTGGATTGGACACCGGGCAGGTTTTTTAAGGAAACATTACACTTAAAGGGATTGGGACTGCAGAGATGCTTCAAAAATAAACATGTTTTCGATGTTAAAAGAGTTGGGGGGTAGGGTCTTATTTTGGTGTGTAACTGAGTTTGTATTTAAGGAATGCTCTGGAAACTGTATCTAATTGTAATAGCCACTGAGTTATATTTTCTAAAGATTAGGTTTTTATTACTAGGTTTGATGGTAGCACTAATTAGTTAAATCGTGTTTGGTACACAAAAAAAAGTAGTAACCATTTCATCTTTGAGCTTCTGCATACCTTCCTCTGTAGAAGACAAGGGAAGGGGCAGTTTGATGCTAAAATGAGTATTTGTAAGAACCACACTGAGAAACAGGCTTTAGTGTGACACCTAGCTGCTTACTACAGTGTTTATCAAGCAGACCTCTCCAAAGAATCCTTGTGAGAAGCGGCTGCTGTGCCATCGCGCTGTAGGAACATGACGTGTCTGAGTAACAGGTGCTTTAGGGTGTGTGGAGGGCAGTGTGCTGAGTCAGCACGGGATGCACCGAATCGTTAGTGTCTTCCTGGGCTGGACAAGCCGCTGCTCTGGCATGGTAGATAACCTCCAAAGGTAGCTGTGGGCGTAGCGTGTGCAGCAACGGCTAGTTGTTGTCGAGCTGCACGAGGGCTTGGTAACAACGCAGCATGATGTTTGCCTTGGGCTGAAAATACAGGTGCTGAAACAGGGATCTGCTTGTCAAGTTTGAGCAAAACCAACTTCACGGTTCCTGAGCTAGGTTTCAGAGAACGAAGAAAGAAGGAAAAAAAAAAAATCTTATGATACAGATAATAAATGTTAATACTTTGAGAATGGCTGAGGCTTGGATCACTCCTGTAGCAGATCAAAACTGTCTTAAATAGCGCATACCTAGAGGAAACTAGCTTTTGATCTTAACCACTTGAGTAGCATTTACTAACTGCTTATAGAGCATGCATTGAGATCGAGGTGTGTTAAGCTGTGTAGTGCATGTTCCTCTGCATAACTAACAGCTTCACAGTTGCTAAGGGGTTTATACTGCCAGCAGTTTGTCCTCAAAGTGGTTCTCAACCAGCCCAGAAAACTTCGAAGGAGGCAATTCAAATGTTCTCTTGCACGTCTCCCGTATTGCTGTGCCACGCTGGGCCGACTTTGATGTCGGGATGGCCAGGGAGAATCTCACCTCTTTGGTGGCTGTTCGCAGTTCCCCACATCTCCAGAATTTTATTTGATGAGGTTTCAGAAGGACCAAAACAAGATACCAGATTGTAGTTTGATATGTCAGTATTCATGTCAAGCAGCGTCAAATGGACTTAATCCAATAGAAACTGGCTTTAACTTGACCAGGTCGCAGTGCGACCACCACGTTGGTGCGATTAAGCACACGCTGGAGGTGAAGAGTCTGCTACCCGTTTGTTTCAAAAGCTGAAGTTTTCCTGGCTGGTCTGGCTGCTCTTCAGATGCCTGTGGGATCCAGGCTCATCATCTCTGGTGGAGGTCTCCAAGATGATGAGCCAGGTAACTGAGGTTACCAAGTTTGCTTGCTCAGTCTGCTGTTATTTTAGAATCATAGAATCTTATTTTAAAGGCAGTAAGCTTGAGTCCTGGAGAGCCATGTGCCTTTGTGGTGGACAGATATCTTCTCTGTCCACTTTCTTGGAGGGCAAACTCCGTGCCACAGTCAGTACCTGTGTGTTAGGTTTGCCTGGATGAAGAGACACAGTTGCCATAACATCTCAACTAAAGGCTGACTGGAGTCCTGCGGTCCCTTGAATACTCTTCCATTTTCTGTGACGGTATTTGAAGCTTGCTGTGGTATCGTGGGGGTGAACACCCCGTAAGCAGGGTCACTTTACAAAGGCACACGTGAGAAGTCGTCGGTAGTCTGATTTCCACACTCGGATGTTTTACTTAGGTTATTCTGAATTTTATTATTTTAAATATGTTGTTATGAAATGCCAAAGTTAATGTTTCAATGCAGTGGTATGCTTATTTGGAATTTAAACTCTCTGCTTCCAAAATCATACATCCGCCTCTGCATGCTGCAGTGAGCTGTAGTGGGTAACATCAGTGAGCCTATAGCTGAGCCAGCAACTCATGCAGATATTAGTCTAAACACCATATTACTTAATGTAAATATTACTTGGCAACAGCTGTGATCTCTCTCAACTATTGGCTGGTTTTCCAAATTGTTTTTTTTAGTATCGGTTTTGATGTGCTAAGCGTTAAGGACGAGGGTTGTGGTTGTGCCAGATCTTCGTGTGAAGCTGCTGCAGCAAGAACGATTGAGCTGTTGGTGCCTCATCGCTAACGGGGGAGAAAACTGGTAGCTTTAGCAGCAGAGTAACCTCACTGATGGCCCTTCTTGCTGGGACATGAATTTTGTCCTTGGACCACTCCAGATTTTTCCATAGACACTGCAATTCCTTCATATTCCCCACCATCACCCCTCTCTCCGTCTTTCCATGGCAGAATAACTCGACGCTCTCTTGAACCACTAGATTCCTCCAGTGATGTTTCTTTGCTCTGGAGCAGCAGGTAGAAGCAGCCAAAAAACCCCAGCCACATTTGAGGATGGATGGCTGTTTTGCATCGTTCTTTGGACCGCTGCCTAGTGGATCGTTACTGTTCGGCTTGGCATGTCATCCTGCTGCAGGCTGGCTGCTGCGGCAGTTAAGGTGTCTGCTACCAGTAAACAGCGTAAATGTTGGGGTGCAAGCCTTGTGCCTGTAGCCTCTCCCCTCTGCAGTGCTTTGGGGTGGCCCGTGGGGTGCCGTAAATCCCACTTTGGGAGATGAATCTCCCCTGTCCCGCCAGGCTTTCTTTCCCCTTGGGAATCCTCTGATGTGCTGGTTAATGCCTGTCCTGTGGAGAGGATCTCAGGGGTGAGGACTTCTGCATAGACCTCGTGCAAAGGGGACTGAGGACACTTCCAGGATTTCTTAAAAATATTTGGAGGAAAACAGTGATGCGAAACGTGGTAACTTCCCCCTCTATACAGAAAAATCAAAGCCTTTCTGGAGCTGAAGGAACTGTGAAATCAGCAGTCTGGAAGTACACCTGCAGCCTGTGCAGAGCCTGGCTGAAGAGAGGGCAGGATGGAATGTGGCTGAGCTGCGTTTATCTCAGGTCTTGCTGGGAGGTGCTGGTGCCCACGCTGAGCTCTCACCTGATGTGGTGTCCAGGTGACACTGTTTCTAGGTCTGGCTTAGTTAAGCCTACCCAAGTTACAGGCAGCCCTTCAGGGTGTGCTGCCTTCGTCCCCTCAGACAAAACCAGCCCGAGCAGGATTGCTCCAGACCCCATTATTGAGTAATGGGTGTGCTGAATTTGAGTCCTTTGAGCTTTCTCACCTGTACTAGCCTGCCTGCACCATGGTGCTGCCTTGCAGAAACCGCTCGTCTTGCTGCTCTCTTTTTTGGAGAAATGTGTTGGACTGCTTAGTGCTTCCACATCTCCAAAGAATCCCCCAGCTCGGTGGAGCTTAAGGCAGTGAGACAGGATATTGCGAGGGTCCCCCGTGACTGACGAAGAACTGGATTTAGAGCAATATGACTTTTCTCAGATGGATAACCCTTCGCCAAACCAGATCTGTAATTTCACTGGTTTTATTTGCAGTGGGTTTGCAGACACACAAGGGGATATTTGTAAGGACTTCACAGAAAAGCAAGTGGTCTTAGAGCTGTGTCAGCCTAAAATAAAAATAAGCAAGGCTCGAGGGCTGTACGTTTTGGCGAGTCTACCCAAAGAAGTGCCAAAAAAGACTTCTGATAACTGATGCTAAACAGAAGCACCCAGTTACTAGTGGGAGACAGGACTGTTTGGAGAGAAACATTATCTCTGTCCTGGAAGGTGTCTGGGATGCTTTCCAGAGCGCTTGGGAGCTCTACCTGGCCAGCCAAAACAAAGCCAATTGAATTAATTCCCTTTACCTTTCTCTCATCTCCATGTTCCACCTGTCCTGGCATGCCCACTGCCTCGTGTCTCGGCGGACAGGCAGTGACAGCTAACCTAGTTACGCTGGGAGCGGTTCATCTCCATTGACTGTTTAGCTGCAGGGCGAGGCCGCTTCGGTTTCGGCGTTTGGAGGGGATAAAGGGCTCTGTGTTAGAAGACCCTTTCCTATTCGCTGGCCTTACGAAAGGTGTTACCTCCATCTAGAAGCGCTGCCGTGCTGGAAGAGCGAGGACACTCCTTTAACTTTGGCATTTCCTGACTATGGTATTTTCTTGCATGGACCTTGCTTTTTGCCTTCAGTTGAATTGCTTTTTATGCCACGGAACAGGGCTGCTCAGTAGCTCCTTTGCTAATATTTCCTCCTTCACATAATTCAGTTTATTTTTCCTTCTGCTGATGTGTAGCAGAAAAAGGAACTCTGCACCCATGAAATCTGTATTTATGGCAGAAGAGGTGCAAGGACGGCTTTAGCGGATGCCCGGTGCAGGTTCTTGCTGTCGTGGCTGTGGATTCGGGGCGTGCTTGGCCTCCTGGGGGGGCAGGTCACTGCAGTGAGTACCTCCAGTGACCTGCCCGCGGGGGTGAGCCCCCTCGCATACAAATTATGTGCTGAAAGGAGGAAGAGAGGGCAAGTTGCAGTTGAGTTTCTGCATCCTTTCAAAATGAGAGTTTTGACTTGCTTTACACGGGATAAATAAACTTTTAAAATCACATACCTTTTCCAGAGAGCGGCTAGGTTTGGTAAAATCAAGAGCGGGTGAATAACGTGCAGCTTCCGGAGGCTTTTGGTGCTGAAAGCTGCATGAACATGGCATGTCGAGCCCAGGGGTGCTGGCATATCACTGCATGTACGACAGGAAACGGTTTCAGCAGGGGACTGCCGATGCATTTTGCTCAGAATGCAAGTTGCTTGGACTTTCCTCGACAGTAAAAGGAAGCTACTAGTGTTTTCTTCCTCTGTAGTATAGCTTAAGCTGCTTATTTTTGATAGATGTAGCGATCAGCCATTGTGACCTCAATGTAGTATGTCAAAGATTCCTAAAGAAAGTGGTTTTTTCTGTTGGATTAAATAGCCTAAAATTAGCAAAGACGCTGTTTTAAAGGGTGTGTTCTGGGGTAAGTAGAAAGTAAAAACTTCCTGGCTACGTTCCCCCATAGGAATGTAAACAGTTTTTACTTTTAAAATCCATATTCTTCGTGATCTTTTGGTCAGAGCCATGAGGCGACTGGGTTATAACATGTCCTTTTTCATTCCTTCCTGCTCATTTCTCAGCTTAATACAAAGACTTTCCATAAATGTTTTTCTGCTCCGGCTCTGCAGAAGCTCCATCCATATCCCCACATTCTTTCTAATACTCTTTTTTTTTTTTTCCCCTTGACTTTCCCTGTTCCTGCTGTTACTGTAAGTAATTTAAAGAACAAAATGTTTTCACTGAAACGGTTTACCTTGTAACAAGTCAATTTTTGTTTTTTTCCCATTACCCGCACCTTTCTCTCCCATGCTTAAAATTCATCAAGGGGAGAAAACTGTCAGACAGGCACATTGCGAGCCTGCGTAGCTATCGACTGTACCCAGCAGCGAGCATCGTTGTATCACAGTGGTAATCGAATAGCCTGGCTGCTCTGGGCCGTTATATACTGCTTTGTTAGCTGCCGTTACAGGATCAGAATTCCTCCGGTCTGGTGTAAATAATCTTGGCCAGAGAATCTCCGTCGCCGATACGCCTGTGCCTTCATTCCATTGCAGAGCAACTGCTTGTATTTTTATTGTCTTGCTTTATGGAGCAAGACGAGCGTCTCCATTCACCTCTTCCTCCCCCCTCCCTGCCAAATATTCCTGTTAATGACGCCAAAGAGAAGAGCGCTGCTGGGAGCCCGGCGCACGTCGCGGTGGTAAATGCCGCCTCGGAAGCTTTGCGTGCAGCTGCAGCCCTCAGTGGTTGGCACAGGTTGGAACGCTGGTGTCCCTGCGAACAGCTGCCTTGTGAGAAGGCATCACGGACCGCCTCGAGTGCTCGATGCGGAGCCTCACGAATGTTTTATGAGTTAAGAACTGAAAAATTTATTTTAAAAACTTTGATTTTTTCCAACTTGGGCAAACACACCTAAGTTCTTATAAATGTTCTTCTCAAAAGTTTTCAAGCCACTGTCAGATTTTCTCTTCCCAGAAAGCAAAATCTTAAGCTAGCTTTTAAATATAAAAAATTCCCCAGCAGTCTCTGTAATCGTTCCCACAGATTGCTGTGCAGACCATAGAAGGGGTGTTGTATCACAGTACCCCGACGCTGCCACAGACGCTGGCTTTTCCTTTTGAGCATTTGAACAAACTGGCCAGAAGTTTCATTTTAATAAAGCTCCAGTTCACTACTGACCTGTAAGGGCAGGTCTGGGGGCTGCCACGTGCCCGAAGCTGCTGCTCTGTGTAGATTTCTTTGCAAGTTTTGAAGCACGAGCAGAAGCGTTGAGTCCCGTCAGACGCAAAAATTAGAATCTTCATGCTGGAAGTACCTGTTAGTGTTTCATTTTTAACCTCCACCAGTCATAAGAGGCTGCGTAAGATTAATTTGATATGAAAAATAAATACTGTAGCTTTCCAAAGGAGGTAAAAGAAACTGAATAACATCTGAAATGCCTTGTAATTTAAGGCTGAAAGTAAAGGGGGGCCACAAGGCACAGTCCCCTTCTCAGACTGCTGAAGCAGGAGTTACATTCCCTGACAGTTCATGCCAGGGGAGGAGCTGAAGCAAATCTATTTGTCACCATCTTGCTATTTTAATGGCTGGATGTTTTTGCCTGGAAGGATTGATCACACGTGCTACACGATGCCTGGGAGACTTCCAGATCAGAAGTGTGCTGTTGCAGGGCCACGCTGAGCAGATGATGGCTGGACCTGCAGGAAAGGTGTGGCGGGGGGTGGGAGGGGTGTTAACCTTCTGTAAACGGTAGGGGTTTTGGAGTTTGCAGGTCCCCTCCAAACTCCAAAGGCAGCTCCTGCAAAAGGAGGGCTTTAGGGTGGTCAATGATAAAATTGCAGCTGGCCTGGCAGCGCCTCGGGAGCCCGCGGGTGCGGAATGGAATGGAGCAACGCACTGGGAGGATGTTCTCTGTGGCCATAGGTTTTATACGCTGGTAGAGACGATCGGTTAGTAGAGCAGGTCTTCTGGCGTAAAGCTTTGGGGTTATATTAATACTTGTCGGTTACTATGACTTCTTTTTTTCCCCCTCCCCCCTCTTCAATTGCATCATACCCTTAAAAAAATGGTGGTAAGTGAGAGATCTGCATGCTTTGGAGTTTGTTTAATCTCCGCTTCAGTCTATACAATGCACAAGTCATAACGTTAACACTTTTTCTTAAAACTTCTTCATTCACCTTCACAACTAATTTGGATTTCAGTTTGCTGTTTTTAATCTTTATTTAGTCTAATTTTGTACTTCTTTTTCTGTTGTTCTGTTGCCCCCTGATTTCGCTGAGGTTTCGGTCTTTGTCTGTACTGTGCTGGGGAGGCTTTTCCAGCAGCTAAATGGCTGACCAGGGTAGTAACACACAGAGAAGCTTTTCTTAGTCTTATTTTGTTTAGGTTATAGATGGGAAAGGGGCGAGTGGTGGTGAGCCACCATGCAATAAGTATTCTCAATAGGAATGTCGGATCTTTGTTAGGAAAAGACCTGATGGGAGCCTTTATAAATGTGAAGCTTTTTTTAAAAAAAAAAAAAAAAAAAAAAAAAAACAAACACTCAAAACCACGTATCTGAAATAGGCATCTAAATATTTTACCAGAGAAGGAAAAATGGTTATTTTATAGCGAGAGAGAGCTTGTATCTTAACGGTGCAGTCTGATGTTTCTGAAGTCCAGCCAAACAAACTCTCAAAGATGTGGATGATGCCCGTTAGAAAGCGGAGAGAACGGAGCCTCTGACACAGGGTGGCACGGGCGCAGCGCTGGTCTGGGGCGGGGGGAGTGGAGGGGCTTGTCTGTGTGGAGTGTGGAGCGCAGCCTGCTGTGAGATCTTTTGGGATCCAAAAGATGTTTGTGGAAGGAAGTTCTAGAGTTACTCCACCGTGCTCTGTGTTTCAGTACCTGATGTGTCTCTGTACAACAGCACATTGATGTCTGGTTGTCCTTACTAGTCCCAGTTCTCTCTGTACCTTGTCCAGTAGTGTACTGTTGCTGGTAATGGACTTATGTGGACACTGGTGTGTTGCTAGTCTGTTATTTTGGCCGTAAAGCTCTTGGTTTGTGGTTAGTTCTTTATTTTTTTGAAATATTTTTTTGTTCTGGTCACTGTCTGTGCTAGCGGTGGCTTTGCCTATCCGTTGCCTTGAAGGTACAGGTGGAGTAATGTCCCCTCTGACCGACATTACTCCCAGCGTGTGCTCATGCGGATGCCTACACTGTTAAGACTGTAATTTCCATAACTGCTTCATGTGCACTAAGCACGCTTGTGGAATCCTGCTGAGAGTTTCTTAAAGACTTCAGTGAAAAATCCCTCTGGCACAAGGTGGGAATGGCAACTGTCGAGTGCCAAAACCAGCGGGTCCGGAATTGGTCCCCCCCAAAATACTTCTGCAGGAGCACTGACGTAACTTGCCGGGTTGATTTTTGTGCTGCTGTTTCAATGCATCTCTGTTCTGTGTACTGCAGCGTGGGGGCAAAACAAAAAATGTTCAATTGGTCATGAAAGAGCTAATGCAAAACGCTACCCATTGGCAGATTTTTCCCCAGTTCTTAAAAGGAGAGTGTTTTTGCCAAGAGACACGGGCAGAACAATGCTGTCAGTTTTCCGTAGCTGAAGTCTGTTGTGCCTGCAGGCGTGGCAGCACCCCGACTTGCCCCGGCGCTGTGAGCCCGGTGCTGTGCCGGCCACGCGCCCGGCGCCTGCCGCTACGCACGGCCTGCCTTGGGGCGCTTGAATCGAGTGTTGCGCCTTTAACCTCCGCCTCACCCGGTCCGTTAATCAGATGCTGAGAAAAACGGAGCGTGTGGAGGTTGGGTCGTCCCTGCGGGAAGGCGAGCCTGTGGCGGATGTACCAGTAACTACCCACCCGCAGCTGAAGAATGGCTTAAAAAAAAAATATATATATATATATATTAAAAAAAAAATCATCTATGTAAGAAAACAACCAGCAGGATTTTACAACTGAAACGTTGGTTTGTCTTCTCATCTATTTTTTTATGAGATTGAACCACTGGAACTTGGGGACAAGATGAGTCTGACCATATTGCAACAATCTGTCCGCTACAGTTGCAGTTCTTCATGACAAGCATCCAAAGTGTTAACTAAAACCATCGAAGCAACATACCTGCCATTAAAACTCGAACCCAGACAAATAACTCCATGACCCTTTGCACTCCCAAGTGGAATGGCTGTAGATAGTGCTGTAGATAGATCGGTTTGCTGTGTGCAGCGCAGGCGGTGTGCCGTGCGGAGACTGACTCTCTCTTCTTTCCTTTCCCTGCCTCTCCCCGGGTCGCATTGGAATTCTCGCTGCAGATGATGAACCAGCTGGGCCAATGTAAGTGCGTTTTAAGAGAAAAAAATGTTGCTGAGCGTAACCTGAGGGTTTGTGGGATACTGGGTGTGACATTACTAAGGGTAATGGACCCTTGGTTTTTGTTCATTAGCACTGAGTAAAGAAAAGCGACACCTGCGAGGTCCTTGCTAGAAGAACGAGCGCTGCTGAAGGGCTGAGAGACCAGTGTTTGTGCTGAAGGCACCTGTGGTCTCCCTGATGCCTGGCGCAGCAGATTTGATACGGTTTTGCACAAATACCTTAAGCAGTTGGCACAGTGGGGGGAAACAAACCAGCTCCAGTTGTGAAAAGGAAGGAATAAAAGGAGGAAGCAGAATGCCTGGTGCAGGTGAACTGCAGTGGGCAAAAGGCGGCCACACAGAAGCAGCCTGGAAGTGGCGCTGGCTTTAGGAGGAGGGAGAACCAGATGCTGTTTAACCATTAGTATGTGTGAAGACATTGGCTTTTTTTCTTACCCTTGTGATTGACTTTGGTGTGGGTTTTTTATTTCTTTCTTTCTTTTTCCAGGAAAACCAATTCTACAAACAATCACAAAGATAAAAACTTACGCCAGAGAAACACAAATTAAAAATGCTTATCATGTAAGTATGACTGCGCACGCACCTCGGAAGTGGTCAGGCTAAAGTCCTCCTTGTTCCATGGTGGCTGGGGTGCGCAAACAGAGCTCGTTCCACGTAGTAAAACGTTCCCCGCTGCTTGGGGGATGGCCCTAGCCTTCCTGCCGTGCTGCAGGGAGCACTGGGGCTTATCAAAAGATTAGTTTTTTTCCATAAAGTACGCAAGTAGTTTAATGATCCAGTAGCTGTCGATCTCTATGAATCACCGCTATTGCTAATTACCTCCCCCCCCCCCCCCCCCCGGCCCACCAGTCTCAAATCTGGACTCTCAGTTGGGAAGCGTTTATCGTCATGTCAGAGCGAAGCGGACGTTAAGCGCTTTGATGGCACGCTGTTAGGGCAGGCGCGTGGCCTTGGAAATGCTGCAGGCATTGACTAGCACCTTTTCTCGTTTCTTTTTTAGAGCTTTAAGTTTCTGAGAGACTGATGGCAATATGACCTGCTAAATTTAAGGGTTGGAACTCTTGGTTCTAGAACTCCTGTCTGATTTCTTTTCTTTTTGTTTTTTTCTCCTCCTTTTCAAGTGAGCAACAATATGACTGTCTAAAGCATGCCTTATTTAGCCTCTCCTGTCAGGATGACCTAGCCAGATAAATTTTAATACTGCTTCAGTGTAGAAGGTGTAAAACTATTTTGGGCTTGATGTGCTGTGAATGTTGCTTTTCTTTTTTTTTTTTTTCTCCTCCTGAATCTATTTAAACAGTAGAAGTAGTAAGCCGGTTCACGCATGCGCCATTTTTTACTTCCTGTAGCTGTTAAAATTGGCAAAGCTCTAAAGCGCACTGCTGCCATCTCGTGATACTTTTTGTAAAGTACAGCAAAACTTAAAAATATATACAGTATATATTTATATTTTGGGGGAGGGGGAAACCAAAATACAGTAATTGTGTTTCATTTTTAAGCTGCTGATATTCATTCCTTACTGTATGTCTGAAAGATGAGAGAATTCTACTGTTCTGGTACTTAGAGAAGTAATATAAATTGAAATTATCTTAAGGGCTTAACCTATATAGAGAGACTCGGGTGTCCTGTAATCAGACTTCAAAGGCTGGAATGGTTCAACGTGGTGGTGGAATGCAGTTGGAAACAAACAAAACTTCAGTTTATAAATATATATATATGATTGCTTTTTAAGTGATTATTTTTTTTGTTAACTCATGTAAATTCTCAAATCCTTTTGCACTGATGTGTTCAACATATTCTTGTACATTCAATTCAGGCAAACTTTTATAATTTTCTTTTTTGTTTAAATGATGAAATGTTACAGCATGGTGATATTCTATGCAACTAGTTACACTCTTTAGTTTGACACTGTAATTTCTCATGGTTTAAAGATTGTAGAAATAGACCTAACAGGGTTCTCATGACGTGCGTAACTGTAGGTGCATGAACTTGTGTTCTGTGTATTTGCTGAAGTGCAATGATGTATAAAAAGTGGTTTCACCTGTTTTTAAAAATAAAACACTGACAAACAGAAAAGCGTAAGCCTTTTTTTTCAGATCTTTAATGGCCCTTAAGCTTGTGCGTCCCGAGCGCTGGGTAGCCTGGAGCGTGTCTTCCAGCACTCATCAGCTGGCATTTCTCACCCTTCTGTGAGTTTTCTCAACTCCTTCTCCACGTCTTCCACGAAAGCTGGGAAGCTCTGATCCATAAGGCATAAGCGGATGAAGGGCCCCAGCTCCTCCGCTGGCCACACCGAATGCCGATACGCGAGGGGCAGCTCAAACTCCTTTTTCAGCACAGACTGCGAAAGTGAAAAAAAAAAAAAAACACCAAAGCTGCTGCTGCGCTGATGGTGGACATAGAAGGTGAGGTTACACGGTCTGTCTAACAACGCAGCTGCGCCCAGGTTTTCCTTCGGTATTTAATAAAGATGCGTCTGCCTTGTTACTGCTGCGTGAATGCTTTCTGTCAGATAGGATTCTGTACGTAAGTTTTTCTATGGTACCAAGATTTGGTTCCAGTGTAGCTTTCATGCAACTTTGCATTTCTTTGCAGTTACTTAAATCGGAAATGCCAGTTCCCTGGGTAACGAGGCTTCCTCGTGACCACCCATTCTAAGAGGACCCTGTGTGAAGCGTGCGTACTGCCCCTCGAGCTGTGTAAGGATAAGTGTGCAGTTCTGAGCTCTTAATTTAGCAAGATGTCTTTTAGAGAGTAAATGATGGGCCTTTTAAGAGTTAAAACATGCTTCTCATGCCCATTTAACACCCCACCACACACATTTTTTTCCCGGGGTGGTGAGCGTGCTGCGTGCATCATGTCGCTCGCAGCAGAGCGGAAGATGTACAGTGTGGCGCGCGGGGGGCAAGGCAGCCCCGGGTGCCTCCCAGCACCTGTCAGCGAAGCCGCTTGCCTCCAGCAGATTCGCTGGAGAAACGCACAAGCCCAGCAGACTGCCAGGTTATCGGGCAACTCCCGAGCACTTTACACGCTGCGGCAACGACGAGCTGAAGCAGCGCAACTCAAAACTCGCTGTGGCGGGCTGCCGGTGTCCCTGCTGGAGGTGAGCCACGCTAAGGAAATGGTAGCTGCACGGTCCCAAGGCCAGGGCTGCTGCTGGTTGTACACCACGTTATTTGTGAGTTAATGACTGTTTGTACCAAAATGTTTCTGTCACTTGGGCTGCAGATGAGGTACAGCCCTTGCCACCTTTTAACTTTCTTTACCCAATGGTGCTGAAGTCGTCAAAGCTGCAGCAGCAGTTACGGGGATGCTTTCTGGCTACTTTGCATGGGAGAGCAGAAACGAAGAAAATCCCTGTGATGTCATGATGAGGTAGGTACGGTGTGCAGAGGCCATCCAAGGCAAACGGCGTCACTACAGGGGCAAGGCCTAACGCTAGTCAGTCTGCATCTGGCTTTAAAAAACTTCAGCCACCAAGCCTGGCCCAGGCTGAAGCAAGACCCTCCGTCCGGGAAAGGCAGAGCTGCTGCTAACTCGTCAGGTCCCCGCTTCAACCTGAAACAGCGCAGGACAGCTGGCAGCTGGAGTGCAGCCACGTTGAACTTGGGGGGGGGGGGAAAGAACCCCAACCCCTCATATTTTTGCTACTCATAGTGTTGGGTCATATTGCGGTATTGTTCTTTTCCTGGTGGGGAAAAATATTTTTAAAGATTGAGTATCTTTTTAAAAACACCTGCAAGAGAATGCTTAAAACCAAGGCTCCTGCTAGCTTCCTGAGGTGGTGGGAATGGGGAAATTTAACTCTGGAACGTTACAGAGCACCAGTGGACAGGTGTAGATGATGGCAAATGTTGTACGGCAGGCGTCTGGGCCAGGGCCTGGGAGCTCCCAGCTCAGAGCAGAGGTGTGTCAAGGGGCGGGTAGAGGAGGAGGTAGGAAACTACTACAGCGAGGAGTCATCTTGTGCGGGGGAATGTGTTACCAGCAATTCAGGTGAGAGATGGGTTGGTGTGTGCAGCAAATACTGGTCTCGCCAGCAGAAAGCTTTGTGCAGATGCAGGTATTGCGCGTTTGTCTTGGGGACCAAAACCCAGCAGTTTTTAGAAGGCAAGTTCTTTTTGTATAATGTTGGTGTTAATTTACATTTCCTAGTGCTGCCTCTTAAAGCAGAGATTGGTCCCAAAAAATACAGGTGCTAAAGGCAAACTGCCTTGTTTGATCGCTCTTGCTTGCTGTTTTACAAAGACAGCAACAAAACCGCTGGGAATGAAGCGGCCCGGTCTGCAACACAGCCCTCTCCCCTGAGAGGAGAGTCCAGGGGATTCTGCGCTCTCAAAGCAGAGGTGTTCAAAGGGCTTTTTTGGGTTTGAGAGGACCAGTTTGTAATAAGGGACAGTTCCTACACTCCACTGATGTGGAGAAACATTTGACTTGATCATCCTATGACCATAGAAAAAGGGTAAGAAAGACCCATGGAGGCAAGTGCGCAGAAGCCGAGGTTGGAAGCAATGGGAGTTTTCTCCTCAGTCACCTGATCCTGTACAGTCCCAAATTCACGTTAAACAAGCAATAGTTAACTTCCAGCTATTTTCAAACACAGCTTTACCCTGGACTTCTCAGTGAAGCTGTCAATTGAATTATGGGATCTTTTGCAGTGGGTCAAGGATGACTGATGTTTTCAGACTTAAGTAAGAGTAACAAAGCCATTTATTTGGACGTGACCTCTGGGTATTTGTTTCTCTTGTGTGTGGTTTGTTCTCATGCAAATGGGGTAATTACAAATGGGTTAATTACAAATGGGTTAATTACACCACGAAGTACCTGGTTTTGCAGCTTGCTTCCTAGCTGCAGATCATTAGACAAGATCCCGTGGTTTTTGTTGGTGTAGATGATGGCATCCTGATGTTCAGTGAAGGCATTTACCAGAGGTTTACAGCATATGAGATAGCTTGTGCTCTCTCCATGCCCAAGAGATTCGGTTACAGGATCTAAATATTAGATTTTTTTTATTTATTTTTTTTTTTTTACCTGTGCTAGCTGTGTTACAGATCTTCTTTCTCCAAGGCTTGTGCAGCAATCTGGTAGGGGCTCATCTGGCTAGAAAATATCAAATGCAAATAAGGGCTTGTTACCAAGCAGAGTGTGGGTATGCGCAAGAAGGGAAGCAGTTCCATTTTTAGAGTTAACGGGAAGAGAGTGTGCTCGGCTACCTCATGCAGTAAAAAGGCTTCTTTTTATGGAACCTGAACGCACATCTGCTCAAGTCTCTAAAAATGAAAGACTTGAAATAATAGGCCTGTAGTTAAACTGTCATGTCTAAACTAAGATAACTTTTAAACTACTTACTGGAAGTAACTCTAAAAAATGCTGTGTCTGAATGCTCACTAGGAGCATGCTTTTTTCCTTCCCATGAGTCACATCACTCAAAAAATGGTTTAAGCTGTCCATTCTACTTTCTGGGCACAGTTTCTATCTTGCCTTCTGGAGCAAGAGCATCATTAATACCAACAGTGCAATGGTTGGTGTTCAATAGAATTCTGCCATTAAATACCTTTCATTGTTTGCTTTAGCTTATCAGGAAGTGAGCAAAGCCGAAAGTACAGGTAATGTGCTTGAGGAATAAACAATAAATCTTGAATATTAGCTGTTGAAGGTCTCCCATATGCGTTCCTGGAAATGGTGTGAGTCAAATTAGCAATATATTGGGTTTTTTCCCCCTGCACTTTCTCTACCAAATATGATTCCACTGTCCGGTAGAGTAGGATCATCTTAGATGATATCATGAAAATGATGTAGCTGAAAGCTTTGACATGCCTTTTTTAGGCCTCAGTTTTGGTCCCGATATTTTTATCACATACCCAAGAGCTATCCTGGCTAAGCTAGCTGCAGGGATGTTTTTTTAGAGCTGGTAAATGTGATCCTCTGGATACCCAAGAGAGCATATGTTTAAGAATTAGTCACCCTTAGAAACAGCATCTGCCTTTGCCTTTTGCATTTACCTTAGGTCTTGGAGAGGGGAAGCATTCTGTTCTTACCCTGAGATTGCTGTTAGACGTGTCAGGTCAAGCTCAAATTTATACAATTGCATGTTTACAATTATTAACACTGCAAAACAGGAGTAGGTAAACACAAAAAGAACACAGTTCATGGTTACTTAAATGTCTCCGATCATTTTTCTTACCCTGCATAACTTATGTGAAAGTCTGCCAGGTGGTTCCCCGCCGTCTAAGCTGAAAACCACACTGATGAAATTGTAGACATGTTTTTCTGGTAACTGGTCAGCTCTTGCCTTCTGCTCCCTATTCCTGTTTATTAACCTCGGCAGAAAGCATCTACATCTTCCACCAAACCATACCACCGCCATCCGATTGGGAACTGGTAAATAACCCTTCGCTGCAGCGTTTCCTGCCGTTTCTTTTAACGGTTAGCAACGTCCCATGTGTGCCTGAGCCCTGCATGAATTATCTTCATTTCCAGGCTCCCTAGCTAAGGAAAAGTTCAAACTCCAGAACAAAGCTTTTTTCCTCACCTATAAATCTCATTCCATACGCTTGCTAATAGTCATCCTATGATCCCATGAAATGTGTATATTAATTTTGATTATTAGTCACCTTGTGGAGGCCAAAACAAAGGCATCTGATGGCTCTGAGGTATATTACAATAAGCTTCAGGAGCTACAACCACTTTTTTGAGCATTGTTCTGTTAACTTCTTTTCAGGCGCACTAAGAAAATGGGAATATGCTGGCCAGCTTCAGCAGCTGACTTCCTGAATTACTCTAGCCCTATTCGCTAACTAGGTTTCCCTGCATGTAAACTGAATTTTAGGTATCCCAAATCGTATTTCGTATAGATGGTCTCATAGTTGCGAAAAATCTTTCTTCAGAAGTAAAATTTGTCATTTACAGATCTAACACTAATAGTCGATTAGTTTTCTGGTCTTCTGTCTGTGTGCTCTTGCTTACTTACTACGTGTAGTACTGATGCACTTTGTTCCATGTCCTTCACTTGATTTTCACCGTTAGCCAGCTGACTGAGACTGTGATAGAGCTGCTGGCTTTGTTCCTCCATTACTTGAACCGGTACGTACTCTGCAAGCTTCTGAACGCAATTGCAGCAGTGTTCCAGCATCTGTTCTTTTGAATCTCCACCGAACTGAACACGAAACATGCGGCATTCATTCTGCTCAAAAACCAAAGAGAAATTAAATTCACTCTGAATGTCCTCAAACTATTTTAATTTAATTAAACTCCTATTTGTTAAAGTTAGGAAGAAGGTGATAAATTTTTGGATCGCTGCACCAACCTAAAAACAAAGAAACAAGTTTTCCCTGATGTATCTTCATTTTGCCCAGCAGCTAAACCAGAAGACTATGATTCCCAGTTTGATAATCAGTTTAAAAAACGCAAGAAAATGGTGACTAGGGCCACTCGTCAGCTAATTAAAGGTCTATCCAGGTGAACAAAAGAGCAACTCTGCAGAGAGAGACCTGGGTGTGCTGGTGAATGAGAGGCTGACCATGAGCCAGCAGTGTGCCCTGGTTGCCAAGAAGGCCAATGGGATCCTGGGGTGCATCAAGAGGAGTGTGGCCAGCAGGTCGAGGGAGGTTCTCCTCCCCCTCTACTCAGCCCTAGTGAGGCCCCGTCTGGAGTGCTGTGTCCCATTCTGGGCTCCCCAGTTCAAGAAAGATGAGGAGCTACTGGAGAGAGTCAAGCGCAGGGCTACGAGGATGATGAGGTGACTGGAGTATCTCTGCTACGAGGAAAGGCTGAGGGAGTTGGGCTTGTTCAGCCTGGAGAAGAGAAGGCTGAGAGGGGACCTTTGAAATGCCTCTAAATATGTGCAAGGTGGGTGTCAGCAGGACGGGGCCAGACTCTTTTCAGTGGTGCCCAGCGACAGGACAAGGGGCAATGGGCACAAACTGAAGCAGAGGAAGTTCCAGCTGAAGATGAGGAAGAACTTGTTCACTCTGAGGGTGACAGAGCCCTGGAACAGGCTGCCCAGGGAGGCTGTGGAGTCTCCTTCTCTGGAGATATTCCAGACCCGCCTAGACAAGGTCCTGTGCAGCCTGCTGTAGATGACCCTGCTTCAGCAGGGGGGTTGGACTGGGTGACCCACAGAGGGCCCTTCCAACCCTGAACATTCTGTGATTCTGTGACAGAGTTTTTACACATGTAGCAGGGAAATTAAGTTCTTACTGTTGCTGCAAGTAGTATCCTATAAGGATATGCCATCTCATAGCAGTTATTTGTGACAAAAAACGAAATGACACTGAAGTAAGCAGAAGTTAACTTTGGAATGTAAACTAGAAGTTCTGGGAACTCTATGTTCTATTTAGGATTTCTGTTACTGCCTGCATCAGACCCAGCCTCACCTACCTACCTGTTCTGCCTGTGCCTGGCGAAGCATACAAAGTCAGTTTGGCACTGCAACTGAATGCTGCTGTTCCTTGAACAGATGCTAATACAGTTCCTTAGGAGTGCAAGAAACTCACATGCATTAATTTCAACAGTGAAATAACACTAAAAATAAAAAAAAATAATCTGAATGGAACTGACCTCCAGTAGAGGTTGCAGGGCTGTACCACAACAGATTTTTTTTTATTATTATTATTTGTAATTACAGAGGTCCAGCAAACTGCCCTGGAAATAGAGGGCTGAAGAGTCTGTCGTGCGTAATAAGCTTGTCCTAAGCACATTCAGCTGATGCAAGGCAGATAGACATTGAATGCTCTTGTTTAGGGAATGAATTAATAGGACTCTCAGTTTGATCTTGAAATTCAAAATCAAAAACGCAGTTAAAGTACTAGAAAAGAAGCAAATTTTCCTTGGACCAACCTAACTTCTTTGAGTTGTCATCTTTCCGAGAATCCAATGTCACCGTTTTTTTAATGACTAGACATGCTGCTAGACTGCTGCTGACACCAGTACAAAGACATCTTTCACTTCAAAGCTTTTTGTCTCAAAGATGAGCCAGCTCTTCATGACAACCTGTATGTTTACATGCATGTTATTTTAGGATGCTTGTATTGCATAAAATGATTTTTAGGGTACTGTAAGCATAAAAGCTTGTCTTGGTGCCTTTTAAAGGGAAAAAATGTCAAAATTCAAATGGTAGCAATAATTTTACCGGTGCCCAGTTACATTCCCTCTAATTAATTAGGATGTCAGCTTAACTGGGTCGGCTTCACATAACCAAGAACTGATTTGTGGGTATGTCAGACAGGTAAGTTCTCATTAAAATGACAGAAAGGTAACTTGCATCTTAATTGGAATTCCTTTTGGAGACTTTTGAAGAGCACTTGTTTTAGTTACCTCTACAGTCCCCAGACCCGTTTTCAGACTGAGCTATCTGTACTGCCCTCTGCTTTTTTACAAGGACTATTAAAATACTTAAGATTGCAGTTTATAAACAACAGTAGAGTTTAAATTAAGCGTTTTTTCCTTCATGGAAACAGAGAGTGTGCTCAAATTCAGCTGAGATGATGTCAAGTTTTAGCATAAACTGAGTACTGAGAGCTGAAGTATTAAAGCACCTTGGGGTCACTTGGATCATCAAATTTTCACCCATGCTGGGGCAGGGAGGCGAGCTCAGTGAAACCATGAGTCCTTATATTTAAACAACGCTTATTATGCCTCACATCTGCTTTTATCTTGCAATTAGCAAGGCATTCTCCCTTCTGCAAACTATACTGTTTGGTTTGTAACATTCTATAAAGAGGTATTTATGTGTCTTTCATAAAAGAAATCAGATAAAAGATTGAAATACAACTAAACAGGAATTTTTACAGTTTTCAGCTATTCTGGATATTGCTATTATCTGCAATTACAATAACCTACTCTGTACCAGAGCTCCTGCCAGGTGAGAATGCCAGAACATCTCAGAAGAGTTGAGATGTTTTTATGCCTTAAGAGTTCTGTGAACAGGGCAAAGAGTTAAAACTGGTCTCTAGCAGCTACTGAACAAGGGGCTCATCATCTCTTTCCAGAATTCCTGTTTCTAACTTGGAGATTAATTATCTTGTCAAGTAGAGATACTTAAACTACGAGGCAGCTGTTTCTGCTGAAACAACAAAGCCTAGGAACTACCAGGGCAGAAGGGAGAGCTATTTTCATTTTGAAACAGGCTTTGTTTCTGAAAAACCTGGCGACTGCTCAGTGCAGGTGAATAAGAAACTTGTCAGAGTTCATCTAAGAATCAAGAAAACTGAGGTTTATACATAAGCTGGTAACATGCAAGCGCCATTTAATTATTCAAAGGCTAACCAACCACTTTTCATGAGATCTGAGGGGAAGACCAGAAACCTAGGTCCCTCTCATTGCCTTGAATATCAAATACCTGAATCGCCAGCCTGCCACTACAGAGGCCACAAAATGGCTAAATAATTGTTTGTTTAGCTACTGTGTTTGCCAAAGTGAAGTATGACTCACAGGTGGCATGCTTTGGTACGTGTAAGCGAATCGCTTCATCATTTTAGTTGTTAGCCATGGCAGATAGATTCTAAAATAAATAACAGTCTAGCTAACTGTCAGAAAGCAGTCTAAAACACCTGAATATTAGCAGTTACAAAAAACATTAAGATTCAATCCTTTCTTGTTTAATATCTAGAGTAAAAAAAAAAAAAGTCTTTTAACTTATATAGCCAATTTACAATATCTCAGAACTTCTGGTTTAATTTATCCAATGTTAGGAAATCTTATACAGAACTGTGTTAGCTATTAAAAGTATTAAAACCAGCTCAACTTACCTCTGACTGTGCACAAAGAAGCAGGCAGTCCGCTCTTCTTACTATCTTTAACCACTTGTGGGAATCAATTAATGAAAAGACTTCCTGAAATAAAGCAGAACACAAACGACTTGCACAGCAAATATGCAACACTCAGAAGTAAACGCTTAAGTTATGTAGTGTAATCTCTAATGAAGATTAGTCATCTGTCATACGTGCAACTTCTGTATCTGTCAAACAACTGCCAGCATGTAATTTTTACCACATTAGGAATTAAAACCTGGTAGCTCCAGTAACAATGCTATGTCAAGGTACATTCTCATTTCCGTATGTATTTTACATTTATATTTGTGCATGTTATGAAAGTCTCCATGAAATGCATAATAAAACAGCTGCAACAGAGAGCTTTACAATCTTCCGCATCCCATGAAGTTGCCCGAGAGGGCAGCAGAGGACAGGCAAACCTGAAGAATGGGACAGTTGGTTTCTCTAAGGCCCGCAGAGGCATTTTCTCCAGATGGGAGTTCAGGTAAAAAAGAAGCAGCTTTGATAACTTGATAAAGATATTTTTACACTCCAGTTGCATTAACTGTCAGTCTCTTCAAACAAGATGGATTTCTCAGCATTCTGTAAAAATACCCTCAGGAAGCTGAAAGCATCATGTAAGAAGTGCGAGGTGATGGACTGTGTCTCCCAAGGTACTCTGCAGGCTGCCTCATAGTCATTAGTTAACAAAGTTTAGAGGGAAAAAAACCCAACAAACAAACTTCAGGACAGAGAGGAAATTACCTACCCGTTTTATCTCAACTGATAATGCTTTCAATGACCATGAATTTTCACACAGGTTGTTTTTCATAGGTGTCCTAAGGGTCAAGAACCACAAGTTGTGTCCATCCTGGACTGGCAGCAGTGTGTTTTTGCCAGTTACTATCCATCTTACACAGGTCCGGGCTGGGAAACCATCTCCCATTCTATTTTGGTACAAGAAGTCATCTCAGTAAGACACCGCTCTTTAGTGTGTTGGCACTGGCTTTATAGTCTCATGCAGTAATTGCACGTAGATTTTTCGCTGAACTTTCACAAGAGGAATGGCTAGCAAGCACTGAAGAGTTGAACCAAAGCTACACTGGATCACAGACACGCAGCTGACAGCTGCTATGACAGGCTCCAGAATGTAAAATGGCATGTAGGTATCATACCCAAAAGATCTGGGGTGAAAGGGAGAGAAGAATTTCCCTCTGCGCTGTAAAACCAGGAGCTGACAGCAGGTAAGACAGGCCAGCCACTTGCAGCATGTCTGCACTGAGCACTCTGAAAATGTCTCAAGGTAATACTTGCTAAGGTGTGAAAGGCCTCAAGGTCAAAATAGGAAGACCTCACTTTGTCACTGATTGGAAGTACCAAGCTATCCTCTGCTCTTACAGGAGTCAGTAAAGGAATCTGGATCCCAAGAGGGACAAACTGCAAATGACAGACCTCACAACAGAAAAGAGCATCTTTTTTGGTTAAGTGCGTGTTCTCCAGTCATACTTCCTGATGTAATCAGACTGCTGAAGCAGTGGAAAAAAAAAATAATTTTTTTTTTAAACTGTCCCTTCCAGAAAGGCTATGTTCTTGATGTTTATACAAATAATCTGAGAGTAAATGTTCTTACTGTTTGGAATGCAGTAGACCAAGTCCATTTATTTTTGTGAAACAAACACAAACTAAGATAAGATGAATTCTGTACCAGCACAACGACTTAAATTCCCTCATTTAAAGCCATAAATGCTGAACATCTTTTAACTCCTGTTTTGGGGAATATCCATACCTTCTCAAAACCCGCTGGCCAGTTCACAACTGCTCACTCTGGACAAGCAGCCAGGCTGACTCCTGGGCAGCTGACCAGCCTAGGAAATCGTGTTGGAGCACAGGTGCTGCCCATGCTTATGTGCTGAGGGCTTCTTGCCTCGGGACTTCTCCACTGCCACCTGGGCTTCCTGCAGTTCCACTACCAAGCCCCAAGACACTGTTAGTGAAGCAATTCTAATATCGCACTCCTTCACTAGGCCACTTCAACTTGCAGCTGCTTGTGCTTACTCTATTCATTTCAAATAGTTACTGGTTTTGATACATACCAACTGTGTTTACTTAAAAATAGCTGTTCCCATATTAAGGCTATTTGTATAGTGTTTCTCCTTTCACTGTAAGAGGTAGGTAGAACAAGTGTTGTCTCCTTAAAATAATTGTTTTCAAACTAATCATAAAAGGTAGCCAATGTTTAACTTTCCTACAAACTATTTTATTAATGTTTCCCTGGTTGTCATCCTTTTATAAGTCCTGTTTCTGAGGTAAAGAATGCTCGAAAAAAACAGCATTTGAAATTTTTGTTTATGTACTCCTAATTATTCAACTCAAAACCCAAAATTTAATTAACTGAAATTTAATTTACTTCAAGTTTAATTAGCTGAAGAACAGAGCAGAAAGCGTTTCCTTTCCTCTTGCACCTCTGGTTCATTGTATATTGCCAAGCAGAAACAAATAACTAAGAATAGCTAAACCAAATAGAAAAACTCAGTGCAGTACTGGAGCAATACAACAGAACTGACTTGGCACAAGCAAGCTCCTCGAAAAAGGAGAAGGGAATGTTTCAGGCAAGCTCAGGTCTGCAGAACTACTCTGACTGAACTCCATCGTTAACCTGTTTACATCAGCAATTGTCATTACAGTCAGGATCCTCTAGATTTTCCTCAGTTCTAAGCAGCAAATAAGCCCACTTTTGCACCATGTTAAGGCCTGTTCTGTTCGTCGTGGCTTTTCCATGTTACCTCAGTCAGCATAGACTGTATCTGAGGCTGCCTGAATTAAGACAAAGTAAGATTCTTCATAACAATGGTAATTCTTTCATCGACAATGAAATAGTTATGAATCTGCATATTAAGTTAGGTAAATGAATTCAGAGCAACAAGAAGGAAGACCACAATAAATCTGTCCCTTGTTCCATCACTCAAAGTCGAGAGGAACTTTGCCAACATCCAGGAGCCAGGCATGGGGTGCATCCTGGAAACCACATGGCAATATATTGAGATTATAGTCCATTTGTGCCTTTCTAGATATAATGAATTGACTCTAAATCTGCTCTGGACATATGCACTGCCAAAGAAAAAAGTAGTAGTCCCTCCAGATTGTATTTCTGTCAGCGTGGTGGCAGCAGCAGAGTACAAAGCAGCTGTGGTCACTGTTCTACTTGAGCAGGCGAGGACCATAGCTGCTTTATGTTCAGAGCTGGGCACTGCTGGGCGGTACTGGGCATGAGCAGAGGCAGATGGCAGTGTCAGATTAACCAGGAATATAGACAAAAAGGCAACCTAGAACTGCGCAGGAATGTAAGACTTCAGAGGTTTACAATTTAAAGATATACATGGCAGCGCTTTTCTAAGTTAGATCATTAACATTCAATCCTCGTGTCACTCTCCAGGGCCATGTTGGAAGAACGCTGTATTAAAGGAAAACAGTTTCACACATCTCTGACAAAAACCTAAGTCTCTCAGAGGGAGAACCCTCAGAAGAATTAAGCTGAAGCAGAAAACAAAGCAGGACATTTCCCAAATATTTTGGTAGCAGGCAGGATGTGACCACACCTTACACGAGGCAGAGAAGCCAATAAGGCTGATCTACCCTTACACCCACCTAGTCTGTCATTAATTGGGAAATAGTTTTGTTCTGATTTTACATTTCAGCATTCAGAAAGCTGCTGGATAATGAGGCCTGTGATCTATGTTGGAAGGTATTGCATGTTATTTATGAATATTTTTATTATTGTTTCATCTAGAAACACTATGGTGCTAAGCAACATATGAACAGAGGAACAGATTATCCATTTTATGTTAGATTGCAAGGCCTTGAGGCAACCCTATCTTAACTAAAAATTAATATACATTCAAGAACTGTTATTTGTGTAAATAGCCAGCTATGCTGGCTTACATCATTTAGTTTGTATTTACTCATTCATGAGACATGTTTTCAAACGAAACTGAACTGTGTGTAAGCAGTAGCTTAGGAAGAAAAACTTTCTTTTTGCCACAAACATTATATACTCTGCCTTTAAATTACAACCAATATTAGAAAAGACAAACAAAAACCCAGCACGCCACACACAAACACACACATTCCCCAGTTTTGGCTGCCACTTACAACAGGCTCATGAAATGTAAATACAGCAGTTTGTTCTCAGACTTCATGGTTCAGACTGAATGTATGCATTGTGTAACGTAACGGATTAAGGAGTCACCTGGGTATCCCACAGGCTGGGAATGTGCATTTGCAAGAAATGATGAGTTCAGCGTGAGATCAAAGGAATTTTATTTTATTAATTAATATCCCAGTGCATAGCTGCCACAGTGGTCCTGTCTGATTGAAGCAAGATGGCGGAAGATAAAAGCTAAAGGCCTCGGACAACATCCCGCTTGCACCATTCTGATTCAGGCTAGGCAGCACCACAGCACACAATTCCCCAGAAACCAGAGCAATCTCCTGCTTGCAAAGGCCATGCTCAGTTTCCAGGGAGGCACCTGTGAAAGCTCCATAATGCCCTAATTTCCCAAGGTAAGCTACCAAGACACAACTGTGGAGCAAAACTAGCAGAGTACCCCTCATGATGCCTTTGCGAGGCAAAAGAAGAGATTTGGGAAAGCGCTTTTCTGGGGTAGGGTACGCTCTGCTGCTCTGAGCACCCTACCTGCAAGCTCATGCAACGCTGCACAAAAGCCGCAAGGATGGCTTCAACAACTTGCCATCTTCCCCACACAGAGAGGCATTGCCCAGTTCTGTGTCATCCTATTCAGAACTCCACTCTGGGGGTCTGCGCACCACGCTGAGGATGTAAGGTACTGTGAGAAATTTTTTCAGAAATAATATTCGCTATCTAGATTTTAAGTGTGATTTGTTAAGTTGCAAATATCAACATTTTTTGATCTCTAAACTAGGTACTACTATTATCTAACATTTGTACTGAGTATCACTTTGCTTATTCTTAGAAGCGACTAATTTGGCAACAAAGGAATGGTAGTATTATTTCCAGGTATGTACACAACGTGGTTAATGCATCTGGTAACAGTCTGCAGCAGAATAGAAATACTGTAGTTGAGAAGACTGGTATTAACCATTATCTCAAGAGACAGTAAAAATAAGGATGTGAGAGCAGACAGTCTCAAAAAGTCTGTAAATTATGCTCAAGCATAATAGGGAACACTAAAGAACAGGCAAAACTGAGATGCTCTCAGAAAACTTCAGGAAAATTGGAAAACATGTTTACAACTGTTTCAATGGTGACTTCTTTGATAGGGATGTACTTATTAATACATTATTATAATAAGAGAAACTGTGCATACTTAAAACTTCACATATAGATTATAAATCAAGTGCTTGCAATGTATCTGAAAAATACTGATTTTTAACGCATTGCACATATAACATTGTTGGGAAGATGAGAGCACAGCAGAAACCGTGTGCTGTATGTAACTCAGATCTTAGTGTAAGCATTAGCTGTCTCAAACAGATCTGCAGGATATAGAATAGGAAGCAGAAAGAGGTGAAAGGTAAAAAAAACAACAACCACCCAAGGCAGACAGCCAGCAAGCTAACTGGAATAAGGAATTAAAGGATGTTAAGCTCTGCATTATCTTTTTGCATGCAACTTTTTTTTAACCCCAACCTCCTAGAAGCTGGATCTTAATTCTTGCTGTTAAGCTTGTTTGATTGTGGAAAAGAACACATCAGGGTTGAACTCATTAAACAGAGTGCTCTGTCTACAGAGGCAGGAAAGCTAAATGAAGTACCAAATGCAGGGGACAGGCAGCCACCCTTGAGACAACCATGCCCAGGGAACTCAGCAATCGACGAATGTTCTTTTGCCGAAGTGCAAAGTGTTGGGTGCAGGAGCACGTGCTGCTGGGTGTCAGCTTTCTAGAAAAGAGTTCCCGCAGATGGGTACAAGCTACCGCTCCTCAAAGGCGTGAATAGCAAAGCTAAGGCCCTCACTCAGGACAAACCTTGGTATTTCACAGTGAGAACCTGATTTTTTTTTTTTTTCTCCTAAACTACACTTTAGAGCAATGACATTTGACCAGGGACCTGGAAAGGTGAACTGGATGCTCATGGGTTTAGCTGGCTAAAGTCTTCTTGATTATTAATAAGTTAAGCAATTTCTTCTTTCATTCCAGATACAAAATATATACTTCCCTAGATCAATACCATATGTCAAAATCTAAGTTTAGTATAAATACATTTCATTAATAGACATCTTAAAAATTGTTCTAATAGTTGGGTTTAGAAGAATTGAGGCAAGAGAAAAGTAAAGATCAGAAGTCCTTAAAAGTCTTTGCTGCTGCCAATCACCAATACATAATCATTATACAACAGGAATATATCATTACATCAAACATAAATGGAGAAGCTAACGCAGAAAGGTATTCAGCTTGTCCAAAACAATCATGTCAACAACACGTATTTAAATAAAAAAACTAAAATTGACATTTTGGAACTATGATTGTTGTACTGATTAAGTCAATAAAACTAAGATTCCTTCTGCTCTTTCAAAGAACAATCATAGGACCTTTGATAAATAAGCAGCCTTCCTCTAGCTTTGCAATGTACTACCACTAAACAGCATTAGCAACCTGCTCAGTTCTCTAGGTTTCTGTCAAACGTCCTCATTTATTGCACAGGGACCTTCGTCTACCCAAGGCACTCTTGTGAATATCTCAAAAATTTCGTTCATAAGTTTCAGGCACTGCAAAGAGAGCATCAAGAGCATCAGAACGTCTGCTGAATGCTTGCCTAATTAATGAGTTAGAAGCTACTGTATCCTAAGCTCTGTTAGCTTATTAGAAGTCATGAGGGGACCAGGAGGACACTAAGGGCATTTAATCTACACTTTGAAAGATCAGGTCACAAATCAATTACTCTGGATTAATTTTATCCTATTAAATAAGTCCTCTTCACAATTTCAAATTGTTTAATTTGTAGGATGTTAAGAATTCTAGCACTGGAATTAATTGCACTGAACAAAACACCAAAATATAATTTTCATGATATGCTGATTTGAAGGAGGGAAAGGAAATAAGATTTGTGGTAAACAGAACATGATGTATCTTGAGAGTATGGCCAGAAATTGACAGTGATGCTGTTGAGATATTCCTGTAAAAATTCCATTATCTACAGTATGTAAGAATGAGATTTTTCTACCATAAAATACGCAGTCTGTTAGGCAACATTGCAGCAAAAACAGGCTCTAAAAATATGTTATGTAATTTAATTCCACATGAAGAAGTTTGTTTAAAACAAAACAAAACAAAAACCAAAACACCCTTTCATTTGCATTACACATTAGGGATTTTTATGTTCCACGCTCTGAAGTTCCATTTACCCTCCTCTTTATTCCGTTTGGCTGATTGTATTTTAGAAGGAAAGCAGCTGTTTCCTTGTTAAGATAGTTTCAAGTATGTCTTTGATAGTATCATTCAAGAATGTTTAAAGTGATCTTGAATGCATACCCATTCCGCAAATGTTTACCCATTAAAACAAGTAATTTGTTTTCTTTGAGCAACGGATGGAAACAGTGGGCATGTCCACAATTATTTGTTATAGCAGTATGGAAGTACTTTAATAACCAGTTCTGGGGCATTCACAGATACTGTAATCAATCGTTTCAAATGGAGGGCACCTCAGATTTACTAATCTGCCTGGTTTAAAAGCGCTGAGACTCTGTGCATACATTGTAGCATTCTTTTTGGCAAGAAAATAGTATTTCCGCTTCTGTTAGTGAAAAGACTGCTAGAAGGGACTTCATTAAATATTCCACTATTTTATTGCTCATGAAAATAATTCTGTAGTTTTCTGTATGTATTAAAAAACCAGTTATTAGGATATGTGAATGTTTTATTACTATCTTATAAATGTTGCTCTTAAAAAACAGATCACAGAAGAGTCATAGTCTCACTTGGCTCTAAATAACTACAATTCTTCAACCCTAATAAAATAAAAAGGACTAAGAGAATACATAAGTACATCTATTATACAGAAAATATTTTGATATCAAGTCAGGAACACTTGAATGTTCTTCGTAGAATTGATCGTTAATCCAACGATCAATGAAATAAAGATTTCCATTTCTACACAACCTCAGTTTTGTGCAAATGGAGTTGTAGTGAAAGTTGTATGTAGATAAAAGGTAGACACTGAAGAGGAGGATTCACTAAGTAAATAATTTACAAAAAAGTTATCTCTTCTTGTTTCCACACTCAGAGGACAGTATGTTACAGAAAATAGTTTGTGTGTTTTATTATTTATTTCATAAGTCATCACTTGACATGAAAAAAGTTTGATGAAAGAATCACTAAGCAAAGGAACGAAATATGCCTTCATCCAAAAAAGGGTCTTTGTTGGACCCATGCTCACTAAGAGAGCAAACATTGCGAGTTGTCACTAGCATGTTGGCTAACCGAGATGAGTTTAGCAGAAAACTATCAAGCTTATCAGCACTGAGTTCAGGCAAGCAGTAGTTCAGTTAACACCACTGTTTACTGCAGAAGAATGAACAAAGAGAAGTTCTATGTCAAATACAAAACAGTCTGGGAGTTCACACTTTTCAGTATGCGACTCATTTTTTTGCTGAACTTTTAAAAAAGCATTCATCCACCATATTATCAGCATAACTCAGAACTTGCTGGCAGCTAAAAAGGTTCATTTTGGCTTTTGCAAAATATACACACCACTGAATAACAGATGCACTCTGACTTTTTATCTTCCTAAAGAAAACAGAAGGTACAAACCAAGACAATTTGCATCTATTAATGCCCTGAATTTACTACATTCCTTGCCAATTTTAAGCCAGAAGAAATAAGAATATATCACACTATAGTATTATCCATTATAAAAGCATCCAATTAATAAGTTTTCTTTGTTATAGATGTTGGATGGAAACTTATTTTTTAAAAAAACTCGTATTTAGGATTGTTCATATTAAAATTCTTGAGGTGGGGCGAGGATTCCTGCTCTACTATCGCTGCTGCAGAAAAAAAAATAGTTAACATTAACCACTGAGTGAATTCTTCAATTTAGTTAGCAGTTCAGTTCGTTCTTGGATTACTGCTAGAGGGGAGAGAAATGCCTTTATTATTCATCTATGGAAATTTTACAAAAATTCAATAGAGTTATTCAAGTTGAGAAAGGAATGGTGTTCCTATGACACAGATCTGTGTTCCTATGCAGAGGTACAAGGTACAAAGCTATGATAATTGTTATCCTGTTCCCTCAAAACCAGGAGCCTGTAGTACATCAAAAGGTCTGAAAATAGGGATTAGAAGACAGATCAAAAGACTAGACAAGAACAACTTAAGGGATGCAGTTACTACATAGCAAGAAACACTTCTTCAAGTACATCAGAGGGAACTTCAGTGCAAGTGAGTAAGGCAGCACCTACATGTTGGACAACACCTTGGCAATAAAAAGGAAATATTCAGTAGCCCAGGCCAGCAAGTAGAAATGAGCACACGCAGTAGAAATACAAACTGAATCACTCCAACAAATGCAGCATTCTATCAAACTTGGTGCATTCCCTCTGGAGCAGAAACTTGTGCGTTATCCTCTGTGACAAAATGTCCATTATAATGGACCCCCAGTGAGAGGATTTGGTCTGTGACAGATTCCAAAGAACTATACGTACTTAGTCGTGCAAAGCCTGTTTAAATATTGTGACAGGTTTCTGACAACTCCTGGGAGCTGGAGACTAGAGGGAGATAGAACCAGCGAGATGAACCATTTCTACCCTCTGATTATTTCTACATCAATAACACAGACTGCACAGTACTGCAACTTTTTTGTTATATGGCATCTCAATAAGGAGTTTTCAAAATTTCACCAGTGGCCTGTGAAGTTCTGGCTAGCTTTGAGTCTAATGCACAGCCAGCTGCTCCCGCTGTCCAGATCCTGTTGTCAGCAGGCCTTAGAAGACCTGTCCAAAGACCATGGAGTAAACTGTCCTTGGACTACGATACTGAGTTTCTAGTGTCCCTGCCTGCTACTTGAAGAAAACCACTTGCAGATCCCGTAATGGTCATACTTACTTTGATATCAATGCTGGTATCAGCTACTGACAAACGGCATCACTGCCTGTGCGGCCTTTTGCAGCACAATGCCTCCACATCACCTTTCTGTCTGATGATACTGGCTGCTTTACTAAAGAGATTCCACAGAACGTTCTTCGAAGACTGAAAAGATACCTGTAGATTGTGATTGTCCCAGGAAGAAGAATTTTATCACTGTGTATCAGTCTTGCACAATGATGAGAAAAGGGATGCACAGCTGGGAGGGCATATGCCTAAGGAACACGCCAAGCAGGAAAGCTAAGCCAGATGTGCTGGACCAAATCCCCTGTAAACAGGAAACGTAACACTGTTCTGAAGACACCCACCCCTGTTCAGAACTAGCGGATTGGGTATTTGCTAGGTTTTTCAGCAAGTCAAGTATGTTTAAGAGGAACGGTGGAAGGACTGAAAGTGCTCCAGTCTCTGACAAATATAAATAGGCACAGGCCATGTTGTACTAATGCATTTCACACCAGGTTAGTTCTGTATGCACAGAGCACACCAGCAGCATGATCCCAATTACGTGCACTGGAAGAAGGGCACCCAAAGGAATTGCCAATCAGGTTTTAAAATGCATATAACACCAGTTTTGTATACCTTTTCTCTAAAACTTAATAAAGCGTTGTTGGTGTTGCCTTAAGGTTGGTATAGAAGCATTGCCAACATAAATGTGTTTTTTTAAAAAAAAAAACCACACAACTTTTTTTTTTTGCTTTTAAACTCTCAGAATCAGCATATCAGTCACATTTACCAAGCATGTCTGTTCCACCTCTATTCTGCACTATTCTTTGGCTGTGATCATTCCTGCAACATCTTAGTGTCTCTTAGAAGCTGAAACAGACCTTGGAGATCTCAGAAATTCCTCATCTGGCATTTCAAGCAAGGCAGCTGTCTGACAGCTTCACTAGCCACTAAACCCAAGAGCTGCAAGAAAGTGCTTTTCTCAGCCAAGTCTTTATAAAGCTTTTCTTATACTTCCCGTGCTCATCCCTGACAACAGCACGCTTCTATCTGCCCATTGTTACTTGCCAGATTCAGTCTTTGCCAGATGCAGTCTTTGAAGGACTACAGATTTTGACTGTGCCTTTTTTGCTCTTTAGTTAAGTTATTAAAACTTACTTTCAGTTAGCCTTTATATCGTTGTTTCAAGGACATTCTATAAAGTAGTACGAGTCTACTAGTTACTAAACACTTACAGCCATCTCATTGGGATGCTGAGAACAGGACCAGCCCCAGGAGAGGTGCATTCTGCACTGATTTATTCCAAGCAGAATTTGGCAAGAGATGACAGCAAGTCTCATTTCAGTTGCATTTCTTTTACCTATCTGGACTTTCAATTACTTCGTTCCTTTTCTTATTCAGCGCAACTGCTGAAATACTTTCCATGTACCATTTTTACCTTGTCCAAGAACATTCAACCTGTCCCCACAAAATATGTGAGCCAAATTCTACCTCTTGTATGAGGGATATGCAGACTGACAGCTGACAGCTCTCTGTCAGCTCATTCAGTATCTGTTCAATACTCTTAACACACTCACAGGCCAATAAAATTCAAGAGTATCCTTGGCTCTCCCTCTATACTTACAAGATATTTCTGTAAGTTTAAGACGTTAAGAGGCATAGGAAAAACTAATTTATAAGCTTATACATATTTAAAGCTACAATGTACTCTCATATATTCTGTCTTTAAAAAAAAAAAGTCTTTGTTATCTTAATACTGCAGTATCTTCCAGTGGCTTGTAATAGCTTTCTAATATATTTATCAGCCAATTCATACTGTTGTCATCACTGAGTATTGGCAATAGGCACTGAACACACTTCACTCCACTTTCCAGCACAGGCCTTCTCCATCATGAGCATCAAACCAACTCCTTCTAGGTGGAGTGTTTCTGTTAACCTCTTCAGTGTCATTGTGAAATCTTTCCAGTTTAGTAGCTGGTCATGCTTAAGTACAGGCCACAGGAAAATCAGTTGCAACAACTCTGAAGTTGTTTTCTTTTCTCCATGACTATAACATGTATGTTAGATCACATTACCCAACACAGGAAAAAAAAACCCCTTTGATAAACCAAATTATCAAAACCAAAATACTAAGGTCATTGGCAAGAAACTAGCTGGATCATACAGAAAATCTTATAGGGGCTAATATTTATATTTTTATTTATTTCTTAATAGCGTATTTTCTCTGTTTTCTTATGCAGAAGAATCCTGAAAAAAAAAAAGCCCAAACATGTATCTTTCAACATCAGCAGCATACAGTATTACATCTTAATATAACTTTTTAGAGCCACAGAATAAACACTATTCCTCAGTATGAAATACAGCATTTAGTATTATTCTGATAAACACAGAAAGAAAGCAGCACATGAGAATTACCATGAGCAAAATCACATTGGCAGCTTTCTTTCAGTGGGAAAGAAATGAAGTTCATACTGATGCTGACATGAATGGAGAAATGTTCTTCATACATGAGAAACTTACCAGTACTGTTCGCCCTTGGGAAATAAAGAAATGGCCAGATACAACAATGGTAAGGATAAGATGGCCTGATTCTTCATTTGATTCAAAAACCTTTAAAAAGATAAGACAAAATAAAAATCTAGCCCTGTAACCTCAGAATCTACATTTTCCATTTCTAGTGAAAAAGAAGAGGTTTCAAAGGTCAGTGCTAGAAGTCAGGTGTATAATTTACCTCTCAGTAGTTCAGTTTGCCCTCCACTCCCACACACAGAAAGCACACTTAGAATTATTCACTAATTATAACCCCATACACAGATTTAACTACTTTAAACTACCATCTGGACTCTTCCAACTTGAGCTGTGGTTTATAATAGCCCAGGTCACTGCTGAAGGAAGGAATAAAAAAGAGCAGACCGCTAACTGTCATATCGCTGATGTGTTTATGCTAATAATGCACGAAGCAAAAATCCTGATTCCTGCATTAGCTCTGGGCTTGCAAGAAGACACCTGCTCAGGCCTCACTTATTACTGCTTGCTACACAGCGGCCTCCTAGACCCCCCCGGAGCCAGTCACAGCACACCCAAGCAGCCAGCCCTCCCCGCGCCGCCCGTCACCTTCCACGAGGAGGTGTTTTGCCCTTCACCGTCGTCGTCCGTCGGGGGTAGGAAGCGGCCGTAGCGCTTCAAGCGCCAAGTTGCGGCGCTGCCGAGGAGGGAGGTGTCGCCGGCCCCGCCCAGCGCCGAGGCCCGGCCCAGCTCGGAGCCGCGACCTTCGCCCGCCACCGCCATCCCCGCGCTGAGGGACGGCGCCGCCGGCTGGCAAACGGGGATTGAGCGGGAAGCAGGAGCCAATAGGGGGGAAGAGGGAGCGCGTGGGGGGAAATTGCTCGCCAATCAGCGGGTGGCAGAGAAGCGAGAGCCAATGAGGTAGCGCGCTCAGGCGCGAGCTGGCGTTTTTCTAGCGGCGGACCGCAGGAGCGGCGGTGCTCGGCGCCACCTTGCTTCGGGGCACGCGCAGTCGCTATTTTGTGTGGTGCGAGGGAGGGCGGTGAGGGCTGCGCAGCACCAAGGAGGCGGCGGTGTAGCCGCCCGCGTTCTGTACTGCGCTCAGTGAAATGCCGCTGGGAGCCAGACACTGTGTCAGTATGCATCCTTCCTCAAGTGAAATATGTCCAAGTCCCTGTAGAAAAGTTGTCCTAAACTCTACATTGCTTTTTCATTTCTTGGCGAGAGGTGCTGTGCTCAGTTCATGGAACTTTAACAGCACTTTTGTGGTATCTGAAGTGGGATATGCGTTAAATGTCAAAAAGCAGTTCTCTTTCTAGTGTATGTTGCGTGTTGTTAGCCAGCCTAGGTTTGTACATCTGGATTAATAAATCAAAATTGCACTCGTCTCCTTTCCCATTTTGCTTCCTCTCTGCTATTAGGTTGCTTCTAGGATTATGTAATACTACACTTTCTCTAGAAGAAGAGTGGTGGTGAAATGAGTCATAATGCGACTGCACTTAGGTATTCCATTTATAGTACGTATCTTGGCCCATTAACAATAAAAATGTGCATTAACCAGTCAGGGTCATTGAGGGAGCATGGGAGAACCAGTTGCCATTCCGGAAGATGTGCATGAGAGTCTGTACTGACCTGAAGGGACTTAGGGGTGCCAGTCACCACGTAGCCGCTGTTAAACCATCTGCATGCTGAAGGGTACTATGCCAGTAGCTTTAATTCCAGTTCTGAGCATTGCCTACTGCTAGCAGTGCATACTTGATCAAGATGAAGCTTGGCTAAATAGCCACACTTCTTAAATTAAGCAGAACAAAGAAGTTCATGCCTTTTTTTTTTTTTTTTGCTTTTTGTTGCCTTCATGGTTTGCTTATCTTGCTGGCATGGCTAATATGAATAAGGCTAAAATGGAACAAGTAACTACTGTCTTGTCTGAAATAAAGAAAAACTTCAGGTACAGGGTTAACCTATTACTTAAACTGCAATGGTTTCATCTGTTAGAAAATACTTGATTGACATTTATGTCATATGGCTATTGTGGTTTTCATCTGATGTTACACCCCAAGAGGCAGATTAACGTCTGAGGAACTATTTCCATAATAAACAATTTTAGAATGTTTTCAAAAAGAATGTGTTTATCTGAACATTTTGGAGATAGGGAAACACGGGCAGAAAGGCATTAAATGACTTGACAAGGTCATCCAGAAAAATCAGTAATGAAACAGGGAATACAGCGTGGGCCTCCTAGCTGCCAGTTGCCTTCTCTAATTACTGCTTCCCCAGGAGGATTTTTCAAATTGCCCTTGTCAAACATTCAGAATTGGCCTATAGACTTGGGATTTTCTTGGATACTACAGAAGTATTATTCTCAGAGAAAGACAGTACAAGTACATATATTGAATCTATTTTCCCCCTAATTCAGCTGAAATTCTGTGGAAAGTTGTTTGCAGCATCTTCTAGTGTCTAGTTTCCAAGAGTGATTTCTGACAGACATGCTAAAGACTTCTGTAGGAGGAAAACAAAAGCTCAATCTTCTACCAGAACAAACATTTCAAAATGTGGTATCAAAAGAGACAGAAGTAAACCAAGAGCATCAGATACTCCCATCAAATCCTTTAAAAATAATGTATTATTGAAACGGCACATGAAAAGAAGGAGCTGTTAGGGGAACATAAAGCCAGTGACTGTGTAAAATGCTGTACAAATTCTTTCCTTCACAGCCTTGTTAGGGCATGCCAGTAGTGTGTACAGTACCTGCAGTTTATTAGACCTGAAGCTCAGCCAGGGCAGCTGGACCGTGACTGGGCATATCTCATGCGAATCTTACCTAGACATACCAATCATGAACATGTTTGGTTTGGATGTAGAACCTTAAACACGATTTTAGCACCCTTTTAATTTTCTGATCATAGTTTTTTTGCTTGACTAGAGTCTACTAGTTTGCTTTTAGTTTTTGGACATGAATGTGTTATGCTTTTGCATGGGTATAAAGTAAGATTTGAACCAAGAGAAATGGGCATTGCATTAAGGCTGATACACAAACTCTTGCTGATTCTAATTTCTTTGGGGAATTGCATGATTAGTTCTATATTCAGAGAGTAGACGTGTTGGAAGATGGTTAAAAGGGTTTTTTGTAGCAGGCTACAGAGGTTGCCATTTTTTTAAAATTGCAGAATAGAATGTAGAAGGAGACTGGCAGGTGAGCCTGACAGACTAAAATGTGTTTCATCAGAGATGAGGTAGCAAATCCCATGTAAGTGCCGAGGGTTTATCATTGTGGTGTACTTCAGATTTGCTTGAGACTTTGCAGAATGCCGTGGCAAAAGTTAATTATCTCGCTGCAAAAGTACATAGTCCTGTTAGTAAGTTAGAGGAACTGTGCCAGAAGCAGAGAGATCCATGCAGGAAGAGAGATCCATTCTGTGCCTGCACAATACGGATTTGTTAATGTGCTGATAATTGTTAGAACAGTTGATTTTGGTAATAGGCATTTTGCTGAGCCATGTACATTATTGATTTGTAATAATAATGGTGGTAATAACCACAATAATAAAATCCTGTTACCATAACTTTATTGTCAAATATGTGTGTAGGTTTGCCACAAGTGCAAGAGATGGACTGGAGTAAATTACACAAGTTGAACAAATAATGTACTAACAAAATAGAGACTCCCAGATGCATGAAATGGATAAAATAAGAAACCAAATGTACATCTTAGAAATCTGGAGGTTTCCCTGTGGTACTGACAACTTAACCATCTGCTTCTACCCTGCTGTGTTAAAGGGATAAATAGGATTACTCGCAGTGGCATAAGTAACAAGGTAATGAAAATGTTCTATTTGGAACGCTTGATTTATTGCTTTGATTTTTATGATAAACAGCATTACCTTCTGCTATAGTTGCTTTGTTAGAAGTTGTGAGACTTCCTCAGTAACTATCAGATTCATTCCATTAATCAACGTTACACACAGTTAATTGTACCCTTTCATCTGAATGTGATCTGACAGTCGGCAGCCTCCCTGCCCAGATCTCTCAGTGCTAATGAAATTGCAGCATCTCAGTATTTGATTATTGCATAGCAGTTCCATACCCATCACAAAAATATCTTCATCCTGTTCTGTCAACATATGTCAGCATTGCGAGGACTTAAGAGTTTTCTTGCACAGAAATTTGAAGCCAAGGACCATTTGGTGTATGATGGCCTCTGCTGTCCTGAGGAGTGTCAGACATTCACATACCTATTTGAAGACCTCGTTCCCCAGCTGTTGTGAACAGCAGTCACTGAATTTTGCTCATCAGTTTTATCCTGTTTCACTTTTTTCCTTGCCCAGATCTACCCCTTGCAATGAGTTTTACATTTTTAAGCAAAAAAAAGAAACCAAATCAGTGCATTTCTGACTGAATGTACTTTGGGTACGGTTGTAAAGTAGGAGTGAAGTCTGATGACTTCCATTAGGCATCAGACTCAAATTGTAATTTGCAGATATACTTTGTTGTCTCTCTTTTCTCTTCAATGGCCATATCAAGATTAAGATTGGATTGAGAACCCACCATTTAAGCACCACAAGAATTAAAAGGTCCTTCCGGCTCAGAGTCTTCCAGAGTTTTAAGCAGCTGATCCTTCTCATTTTCCAAAATCAAAACATTTTCTCCAGTGAAGTTTTCAATTATCCCTTTTTTTCAGAAATTACTCAGTTTTAGTGTGTCTCCAGAAATTGATTCCATAAGATCATATATTGTGTCTGTTTATCTAGCGGAGACATTCCTAACCTTAGGTTGTATACCTAAATGACACCTTCATCTTACTCCCTAAATTATATTATTTGTGAGGATGCTGGAGATTTACTAGGAAGCTGTGAAAGCTGATACAGTAGCGTATGTTGACGCGCACACTTAGCTATGTGACAAAAAATGTAGCCATGTGGTTCTGTGGTTTGTGTTTCTTAATTGTCACTGCCATGGGATTTGCTGGAGTGTTTCAAATTGAGTCAGAAGCTTTAAATAAGTAGATGTAGACGTCAAAATAATCTATCTGCATGAGGTGTGTGTGGTTGGTATGCAACAAGGAGAAGAGCCCTGTGCCCGTTCTTCTGTGAACAGCCGGTGTTGATAGAAAGTAGAGCTTGGCCATAGTCAGCAGGGGCAAACATAAGACAGTGTAACTGAATTTGCTTGAAGACCCCTGACTTAATGGTGTCTTTGGCCTTGTGTGTTTTGAGACATAAAGCCTTAGACTTTTTCTAGGGAAGGTCACATTTATTCAAAGCATAATTTATTTGCATTCCCTTGATTTCCTTTCAAGTTTTCTAACTTCAAGGCTCGTGTCACAGATGAAGGAGCTTCTGCCTCACAGATTTTGCATTTATATAAAAAACCCCCACCCACAAACACCCTTCGCTGTCAGTGCATCCAGTTTGCTGAGTGTCTTTCATTTTCCATGACCTTGAAAACATAAGGGCGTCAATTAATTCAAATTTACAGATGGGTGGAGGGGAGAATTGCAGATTGGAGATAAGCAATTTGTGGTATGCCACTTATTTGATGAGGATTGTGGAAGGAGAATTAGTCCTCGCCATTGCCAAGATTTTCCATCCCAATCAACTGTGTTTTTCATTTAACCACTGGTTAAACAGTGACCCTAGCAGGAAGAGAAGAGTCTGGACTTAGAGTAGTTATTGTAAAGTTAATTCCTGACAGTCTTGGATGTGGACAGGAGCTGTAATTATCTCTGTTTTTTTAACTCTTGCGGTGTTTAACTCTGTATGTTTCCTAGTGTAAGCCTGTATGTACTGCTATAAATGCAGCAATAATGGAAGAGAATTTTGACTTGCACACAACTGGCAAAGTTTGTTCTGCCCAAAGGAATACCAGACCATTAAGAGATTTTTGTAAAGAAAAAAATAGGTTTTTTTTTTCCTCTCTGCCTGCATTTGACTGGTTTTAGCAGTTCTTGCAGTGAGCTTGTAGGGGAAAATACCTCTTTGATTTTCTCTTTAAGTCTCACCCCCAAAGCTGATGTCAGTGAGAGTTACGTGTGCATAGAGAAGGAAGAAAATATAAATTAAACTTTTGTGCATTCTCAGAGCAGGATATCCTGTCCCACCACCCACCTTAATTCTGAATTCTCTTTCTAGTCTACTGGATTATCATGTGTTCAACCTAGGACTAATTGGAGCAGGTGGATAGAGGACTCTCAATATGTCTGGCTAGTGTAATATGTCTGTGCCGCTTTCTCCGTGCCAGAATAGAATAGTTCAGCTGGAACAACTCATGTTAGAATCAGTTAGAGTTTAATGATGGATAGGTCCTAGACTCAAACCATCCTGATCCAAATATACAGCCATTTAAAGTAGAGAAAAAACTTTTCTAGCTGTTAATGACATGAGATTTTGACATGCAGGTAAACAGTGGGTAAGCGTTCCAGTAAAAAGTATACTATGTGGTACATTTAAACCCACCTTGCCATGTTCAGCTGTCTCTCTGACGTATAACTTGGAATATGCACCATCCGAGATGGAGCCTCTCGCGCCCTGAATCCCCCACTGTTTAGGAAGCAGGTAGCAGAATGCTAATAAATTTAACTTACTTGCTTAATCTTCCCTGTGTTTTGTATTAGTATGAATAGCATTATAGGAGCAGGGATGTGCTTACATAACAAAATGTTCTCCTTCAGCTTAAGGTTAATGTAGTTACCCATATTTACCACATGTAAAATGGATGTCTTAATCTCCTGCAGAAGCTACAAGTAACTTCCATGAGAGTTAGTTATATTCTATGTCAGGAGTCTCTAAGCCAGGAAATGGGATATCAAGTGATTGTAGTTTCCCCTAATTATGTAATATTAGATACTGGAGACATTCCCATCTCACCAAAGATTACAGAATCGTGTAGAAGAAGAACATTGATCAGAAGCACGCAGTGTTACACAGGAAATCTTTGTTTGCTCTGATAACCTAGAAGAAAAATGAAAGACCTGTTCCTTCTTCAGCCCTCAAAGACTTCTGCTTTGGTATTGGATTGTATGTGGTGCGGTGTAGAAATTATGCCATACTGTAATGTACATTATTGTTTTCTTGTTAATTAGAATACGTGAGATTCATTATTTTTTCCTGTCAGCTCTTTGGGTCAGGTTCCATTTAGCCTACATTGATGAAATCTCACTGATAATAGTAGACTGAGACAGAATTACAGTCTCTCAGCATTTGACTGACTCAAAGGCATTCAACATAAGGGAATATTCTATGAATTATCTTTTCTGAATCAGTATCAGGCATATGATACCTCCCTGTTCTTCAGTGATATCTTTCTGTATGTCATAAGAAATTAATTTGTTAAGTTGGAATAAGTGCAAATATCAGTCTCTCATGCTCTCATATGATACAGGTGGCCAAACATAACTCTCCTTCATTGTCCTTGATTTCACTGGGGACATTTGTCAAATAGGCAAGCATGATTAAGCTTTGGATGTTTCTTCAAGGTATAGTTTTATAATTACCTATTTTCGTTTCTGAGCCTGCTTTAGTACCTCTTGGACAAGAACTGGTTTTGTTTTCCTATGTTTTTGTAGAGCCAAATGTAGTATCACCATTTCATAAATATGGAATATCTTCTTCTTAGTCGTAAGTTATGTTTTCGTTAATTTTAATACACTAGGCAGATGCTTAGTTTAGTCTAATTTAGTTGCTGCATGAAAACTGAGAGATATCTGTTGTCATTCTTTGCAGAACCTGCATGATTGTGATCACCCAGCAAATTCACAGCAGAACAGTTTTGCGAGCTTCAGCTGATGTCTTCTTGATACTGTTTGACATGAGGTAAGAATGAGAGCCTCTCGCAGTCTTATTTGTTGTTGTTACCCAAGACCTGGACAGGGACGCAAATAAACACAATCTTAGTTGTTATTCTCAGCAAAAAAATCGAGTGTGATAGATGGAATGCCATTTGTGATAGAAGATACTTTGTTTTCCTATCTTAGCATTCCAGAGATAGGGTATTTGCTAACATTTAACAACGGCTGGATGTCAGTGGAAAACTCAGATGTCATTTGACATAAGCTCTCACATTAATCAAGAAAAATGTTATTTTTAAGAGACATTTCTGCTATCTGAACAGAAGTGAGTCTTAGGGTCAGAATGGAAGCTTGGAGATCATTCTCAAGCTGGTTTTTTTCCTCACATGCTGCAAAGCAGTGTTTTTCAAAAACAGCCTCGTTCCAAATAACATTTTCATGGCTCCAGTACATTTATTATAAAGATAGGTGTAAAACTCTCTCAGTTACGACAGTGCTAATGTCAAACAATTGGTTCGTGTCTGGGCTTTAAGAGGCTGACAGAGAATATTTTAACTTGAAGGGTAAGGGACTGGGAGGGAATGATTTTATATTGTGCTAACATTTCCAGTGCCTCAGAGTCTGTTCGGTATTCATATCCTTTGTGTAGTGTGACTCTGATTGAAAGCCACTACTGTAGAGAATCTACAGATCACCTAAGCTTTCTACTGTTCTGGCATTTCTTCCCCAAAAAAGACAATTTTGGTGTGATTTCCACATATGCTTCACCTTGGATTTCTTCATGGTCCCTGGATGGTTGAGCAAACCTGTTAGAAGTGAGGTATCATAAAGGCTACTGCATTAAATTACCTTCAAAACAGAATGAAGCTTCCTGGCATGATGGTGGAATTTGCCTATTTGTCTTGGTACTAACAGCCTAAAAGTCATTTTAGGATTTGTACTTCTGACCACGAAGGTCCAGTCTAGCTGTATGTACTAAGGATAGTTTAATGCTATATAGAAGCTGCTGGGCAAGATAACCCTGCTTATATCATCGTGAGTGCTGTCCTTTCCACTTGTAGATATCTCACTAGTGGAGTAAAAGCCATCATACTTAAAATATTAACATAGAAGCAATTTGAGAGTGTTTGGCAATTTTAAAGGTATTATTGGACAGTGCACGCAAAGAATACTTAACTTTGCTTTTTGGTGAAAGTGCTCATATGCTTGCAAGTAAAGCTAAGCACTCTCCATATTTAGAATAAATGAATCTTTAAATCTGTCTAGGCTTTTCATTTACATTCAAAGCAGCATAGCAAGGTGATGCAATCTGTAGCTTTTCTTCTCCAACAGGTTAAGTTTTGTAAGACTGATGTTTCTTAAGGTTTTGAAAAGCTAAGAAGCGTAGGCTGCATTAATCTGAGAGTTTCTTGTAAAACAAAGAAAAATATATTATTTCATATGTTTAAAGGTTTTATTCTTTTTAAGAAAAATGTATAAAAATACAGAACACCTACCTGACTGTACAGCAGCACGCAATTCATCTGTGGGCCTCTTTGCCATAGGGTGTTGTGGATGCCAAAATTTACATGGGTTTGAAAAGTAATTAGAGAACAGAAAAAAATTAGGCAAGAGAAAAATATTTGTGACGGGCTGTTAAACATAGAGATGGCCCTTACAACCAGAAAGTCCTTGAACCATAACCTGCTAGAAGCTTTGAGAGTATAGCAGGGAAGTGTTTTTTATAGGATTTTCCTGTTCTTATATTTTTGCCCAGAGATCCACTATTATTTACTCTTCTCATGATTCCCTCCCTCAAGTATAGTCAGCGGCCTTTTGCTAATGAAAGTAAGCACCTTCTTTCTCACTGCTTCCCTCCAAACAGCAGGGAGTGAGATACAGAACACAAAGACCAGGAAGAAGTAGAAACACAAATGAGTTGAGGGGACAACAAATGAACAAAAGAGAAAGTTGTGAGGGTTAAGGAGTGAAAAATACAGGGACAAGAAAACAGTTGGGGATGCTGAGCAAAACACTCCCAGCAGTGCCCACTGCTCCCGCAAGGTATCCAGCGAGATGGTGGGTGCTGAGAGAGGTTTCACAGTCACTTCCTGGTGTTGTGGAGGGCAAGCTTGGCTAAGATCAAGAGGCTGACAAGGAAGACTTGCAACTTAATGCAGCTTTGGATGGGGTGAATATAAATAAAAATGTGAGGGTAAAAACACAGCTGAAAGAATGCAGCCCGGTACACTAAACATACTCATGTGGTCTCCGTCCTTCTCAGAGGAAGCATGAGTCAGGACACCCTATGAACAGCATCATGGAGCTGCCTGCTGGCTGCTGTTGGAGACTGGACTCTAGCGAAACAAATCTTTAATTTGCACGTCTATGTCTGCCCTTCTGCTATATAATACTTTTCTTAGATCAAAATCATGCTTTTCTAGTTGCTTCTTTGAATAATAGAAACCATACAGAAATATATGCTTTATTAGCCATGCATAATATGCAGGGAATAATTTCAGGCATAAAATGCAGCCACCAATCTTTATCAATATTACAGTTTTGGAATAGAGCTATTTTAGTCATCCTTTTAAAAAGGATGAATAAAACCCCTTTACTCATTCTTTAAAAAATTCAGACAATCCAAACTAAAAGAAACTCTCAGCATATCATATACAGCAGCTGGGGAACTAGAATTTTGCAGATTTTGCACACATGCACAGGCATTATTCATTCCACCAGCATGCATACGTTTGTCCTCTGTCTCTTACCTGCTTTAATAATAAGCCTTCAAGAAGCAAGAACACATGTCCTGAAACAACTTTTGTTGGTTATTTAATTGCTAAGTGACCTTTTCTAGATTTTCTAAATCACTTAAGCCCAGGCACCACTCATCAGTATTTAATATATACCATGAAGTGCCACTCAATTTTCAAATATTTAGGTCTGAATTTAGGTCATCTCATACAACTTTTTTCACAGGGTTGTTTCTGTGAAGAAGGATTTCCACATTATTCCCTGTTGTAAAAATGCAAACAGACAAAACTGGGTAAATCCTCAGCTACGTGAAATATGCCAGGAGACAACCATTAGGATCACACTGTCATATGCTTTAAACTCAGGTTTTGATCTTGCCTTAAAATGGTTGTAAGTTTGTGAGAATAACCTTCAGAATCAGAGGGCCAACTAGTTGTGCCAGGCATGGGGAGACACTGCTTGCAGCGTTCAGCATGGGCAGTAGGATGGGGCAAAAGTACCCAACAGATGGCAGTTTTCTACAGATCGTAAGAGATTCTTTTGCGTTCTAACTGGTTTATACTGCTTATCACACCGTAGGCACTAGCTAATCTGATCGTTGCACATCATGCGCCAGCAACGTTTTAGGTAACCATCCCCCCAGCCTATACCTGTGGGCCAAAGAAGAAATTAGGTAAGAAATGCATACAACAGGCAACATTGACCTGATTCAGCATACAGGGTGTCTTTGCCTGTAATATGAAATATAAATGTAACTCCGTATTGCTGTAACAGGAAATACAAGAATAATGGCTGCTTACGTTTGTAATGCTAACTGATCAGCCTCATATGCAAGCTCATGAACTTGAACTGTCAGGAATTTTCTCTCATTTAAGCACATATAAAGCAATCTTTTCAAGACACAGTATCTTTGACCAGTTTTTAAGAGTTCTGTCATCTGCTCATAAATATGTAAATGTTTTCTCCTTAACAATCTATCTGAAAAATTTATAATCAAAAATTGATAAGGGAGAGTTAAGGGTGTACTGTTGTGATGAACTATGCAATTTTTAATGTCTGAGCAGAAAAATGTGTTTGTTTATTTCATGAACACTACAGGATACTTTAGTTATGAAGTAACAAAGAGACGAAAACACTCAGGCTTGCTGTAAGTTCATATGTAATTAGCACCAGCAAGCAGCTACCCCATTACTCCATTAAGGCTATCTTGCTTGCATTTTATAGACACTGATGGACAATTTTTAATGTCAGCATTAGCTCATGAGCCAGCTCATCACCTTTTTTCTTCTAGGATGGCAGTAGGCTTAGACACTCATAGTGTGCACATAGTGTTTTCCAAAGCTCTAGTTTGCAAGTATAAGGGCTAGAAATAAAACTTTTTTTTTACAAGAAAGTTGGGAGTATATGTTAATTATGTGACACTAAGAGCTGAGGACCTCGGCATACATTATAGCCTCTAAAGCTTAATCTGGGTCACGTGCCAGAGGGATCATGATACATATTATTATTGAAGTGTGATTGCAAGGGTATAGAAGAACAGTCAAGAAAGAAACATCCAAAAAAGGAGTTAAAGTCAAATAAATAGAAGGCAAAATACTTCTCTATCTATGTGCTTCAAAATGCTCTCTGAAACAGTGTGAAGATCCAGAAGACACTGGCAAGTCATTGGTGATTAAAAAGAACAAGTCAGCGAATTCAGGTTCCATCTGATGACTTGTCTTATATGAGAGTTTACAAATTCCATTACACTCATGTTAACTTCAGAATTGTTCTTGCTAACTTTGAAGTGTGTTGCTTGAAACTTGATAAAATAGAAAAAGTAATCATAAATTTGGCCCAGGGACAGACAGGAGCTGTGTCTGGTTGGATCTGTGACTGTTCAATATTCATTTTTCTTCCTCCTTTTGCACACTGAAAGGACACAATTTATTTTTACAGTTCTGTTGAGATATTTTGTGGATGCTATCAGATGAGCAATTTAGTTTGAATCTCCTTGCTGTACGAAGAAGCTGTTATTGGTCAGGTCTTTTATTCATACACCACAGAATTCAGACCTCAAGGAAAAAGGAGGGAAAAGAGCAAACTTCAGGTGGTCACATAGCTTAGCATGTGGCTGGATGACAGTCAGATGTAGTGGGGAAAGCAGTATACGAATCGATATAACACACCTGTGCACTGCACTAAGCAATGCTACAGTACAGTTCAGGATACAGTTTCTTGAGAATCAGAGACTCCGTTGGGAACATGTAGCCTGACTTGTATACCATAAGCTGTGGAATTTAATCCAGTGCTTCTTACTGCAGCTTGTAGATGAGCTAGAGCATTTCTTTCAGAAACAGTGATACGATTTTGTTTTAAAGCCACTAAATGATGCTGTACCATTTCAATTTAGTCAGCTCAATTAGTAAGAGAAATCTTTTTCAAAAAATCACCTTGTATAAAGAGTAGTACCTCTTCCCCTTCACCACTCTGTGAGGAGCCAGTCAGTCATAAGCTGGTGATCCTAACACTTTTTATACAAACTCTTGAAGCATTCAGCAGAAGGAGGGTGGTCCTGAGTAGGGCTATTACTGTCACTGGCTGTTCTCCTGTCAAGTTGCTAGTTTCCTGTAGCTGTCAGTACAGTGGCCTCTGTAGGTGGTATTAGCACTGTGACTGATTTTGCATGCACAAGTTTAGAAGTATCTTAATAGTCAGGCAATGGCACGTACCTCGTTTGATATTGCACCCCATATTTCCTTCTTTGGGCTTAATATTCTCAGACAAATCCCAGCAGTTAGAGTTGTTTCATTCCTTATCAGAGGTTGAACGTGGAAGCATTTGAAGATGACGTTGAAGTTCTTGTGTAAAGTCAAGTGTGCTTCTCACTGTGAGTCTAGGAAAGCCTTGGCTTATGACATACAGAGTAGGATACATTGACCAGTTTGCCCTGTCAGTCATTACTGTGGCCAGTGAAAAATATTCCTGCAGGGTGTCATGTAAGTGGCAGGTGCTAGGATTAAAAAAGGAAGACAGGAGTCTAACAGGAAATTCAAGGGAGTAACGGCAGTGTCTCAAAGTCCCTTTGAATTAGGTTTCGGTAGGAATGATTCTTCCTGCTGGGTGATGGAGAAAGGTGGTGGAATCTTCCTCCATGTTGTGAATGGTATCTTTGTGTGTGTATGTATGTCATGATAGACATTGCTATTGCCTAACCAAATCCATGCTTACCTGCCACACTTTCAAAAAAGAACAGATGGTAGAGAACATAACAGGTCTAACAACAGAGTAAACTGACGGGCCCTATTTATCCCGCAGAGCAGGTACAAGTCAAGGTATAGCAACATAAATCTCTCCCAACTATCCATATGCTCGACCCAGCTCTGGAGGAGACAGCAGCAAGTGCAAGAGAATTAATACATCAGTATAAACAAAAGACTCCAGTTTTCTGGGACTGTAGTTTGGTTCTGAATTCACCTCTTGGTTTTGTCCAGCAGCCATGGATTCCATCAGAAGTATCTGCTGCAGGGCAGGTGGGAGGGGAAGGTGTTCGTTCCTCCACGAGGCCTTGGCTCGAGATTCCACAGGGGCACAGCCACTGTCCAGTCGTTCAAACACAGAAACCTGCCACCAATGCCATGTCCTGACTGGATCTGAAGTTGCGACCAGGGGATAAGGGATGTCTTAAAGTGTTGCCAGCTACACTCCTCTGGATTCCTGCATTTTGTCTGGCAAAGTGTTTGCTCTTCTGCCAATTACCTGTAACCAACACTGAAGCTTCATCACCTAAGATGCAGTTGGGTACTTGCTTATTCCTCATCTGGTCTAAGACCGGCAGCGACTCCTGCCATAATTTAATGGGATATTTTTACTCTAAAAGCATGGTCTGAAAAGGCTAACTTGTTCTACCATGTATGGCAGATGGATCCGTCTGCTGAGCCACCTGGAAGGCCTCTATTTTTAGGCGCTTTCCTCGGAGCAGTTGTAATTTGAATTGACATATTGTTAGCTAAATGCATGACACACTGGGCAATAATACCTCTGGAACCGTGCAAGTCACTGGTTATTAACAGCAGTAGAAACAGGGGCTCTGTGAGACACAGTTTGCTTTTTCAAAGCAGGAAAACAAACACAGAAGTTTAGCTAGTACAGGACTTGCTTTCAACAGCCAGAGCTGAGCAGTCTTAACAAGTCAGTTATGCAAAGAAAGCAAAAGGATGAAAGACACATATTTTAACTGTCTGGGAGGAGTTCAGACTGTCGGTGACTAGCTGATACTTGAGGCAGACACAAGTGACTGTAGCCTGAAGTACACTTTGAAGTTAGGTACCTGATGGCTAATGTGTACACAGCACGTATGCAGTTTTGGCTAACATTGTTGTTATTTTTTAAAGAATTTAACAAAAGTAGTACCAATAGCCATTATGAATGGATGTAATTATGAAATGCTTTCTGCAACATGTTCACACAGTTTACATGAACTTCATTGTGAATTAATGTATCTTAAACTCCACAACATTTTGTATATGCATCTGCTACCTGCACATACTTGACTGGTCAGGTCACATGGATGACTTATTGCAGTTGCTATTTTATACATGGTGATAGATTTCTGTCTATATGTATGGGTGTTAGCTCAGAAAAGAGTGGGTGCTGGCCTACAGCATTTCTCCCATGAAGATAATCCGCATTTTACAACTGCCCTTGATTCACAGAAGGGAAAAGCAGAGGGACCATTTCATCGATCTGTTCCTCACTGAAGGGTGAGAAATCATATCTGGCTAAGGCAAACCTTCTAGGAGAGCATCCAGTCCCGGTACAAAGTTATTAAATGACTGAAAATTTACCATCTCCTTTGGTAGTTTGTTCTGATAGTTAGCTTGCTTTTAAAATGTACTCCCTGTTTATCTCCCACTTACTTCAAGACATTTGCTATACATTTTTATGTGTTTCTGTGCTCACTTACAGAGTTCTTTAGTTGTTAGTGTAATGCCTTTTCATAAGTAAGCATATCATCTCTTGATCCCCATTTATGACAGATCAAACATATTGAGCTCTTCTCTTACTTTAAGGCATTTTTTTCCCAGATCTTCACACTTCTTCCTCACTACACAACTGTTTATAGTCTGTGGTCACAAAAGCCCTGAGAGCTCATGCAGGCAGTCCCTTTCAGGGCCATTGTTTTGTCACAGTACAATCTCCCTAATCTGTTGATACTTCCATATTTTGTTTCTACATGTATGACCTTGCATATTGCTGTATTCAATCACACTTTGTTAAATCATCTAAATTTACAGAAGTGCTGTGTGTATTGTGCTGACAGATGAATCGTTATTTATCACTTTGTCAATCTCTGTTGCATTCACAAGAGGAATCAGCAAAGACTTTGCATCTATGTGGATCCTCAGGAAGTTAGTTTGAATGTGTTTCTGTGTGTATTCGTGCACATTTCTGTTTGCTTTGTTATCACTCTTAAATGTTGGATCCAGAGCGATTATTTCTGATCTCTTTTTCCTGGATCAACTTTGACAACAACCCTACCAAGACAGATTTGCTTGGAAATCTAATTTCCTGTTTGTTTCTGTTGTGTTTTAAGAATAGAGAAGTCCAATTTCTGCCCCAGTTTCTAGTTCTGCAAGAAGCCACATTGTGAAGCTTTGCCAAATGAAAAACCTATGAATTCCCAGGAAAGCAGTAACACCTACATTTGCTGGGTTTGTGCTTCAGTTGTACAAATGGATGCAGTTAGGTGCTAGTTTTTGTTAAATTGTGAACCAGGGAGTACTTTGATTCCACTCAGTCAATTTGCAGCAGTCTTTCCTTGCTCTGAAATACTGTCAAAATCTCAGTAATCCATACCCTACCTCTAAAAACATGCATTCATTGAGTTTAAAATGATTTCCACTTAGTTTTGTGTTCAGAAGACTAGCAGACCAGTGTATTATCCAGCAATTTGAACTGACTGTAGTGGTTTTCTTCCGTAATATGTATCTGCACCAGTACCGATGTAAGTCAATAAAATACTGGTCTGTTTGGTCTCAGACTTTTTGTTGAACTAATGTATATGCCCCAGATGTGCAATCATATCTAGAAAACAGGTAGTGCAAGGCACTTCATTTCTGCTGAAGTACAGAACTGTTCTTATGATATAGATGAAAATTACAGGGTAATAATTTCTCTGGCATTATTGATATGAGCGCAAGAGAGAAGATGATAAAATGTGCTTGTTGATACTGGTTGCTAGGCGGAGCAGAATGATAGTCTTTGCTTTTCCTGTTCAGATCTCTGTGGCCAGATGTTCTGCATGTAGCTGTGAAAATGAATGAATGGGGATTCTAGACCACAGAGATGTACAAAACTGGGGATCATTTTCTTGTTTGTCCCCAAGCATTCTTCGCACTAAAAAGACTATGTGTATTCCTCAGTCTGTGCCGTAGCTCTGTGCTCTAGTTACAAAACGGGAATGATACTACTCTGCTTTATGGTTGCAAAGAGAGAGAAGTAACACTAAAATGAATTCACAGTTGTGATGCCTTCCTACAACAAGGGGATGGAGGGCAGATGACTCGATAGATTAAAGCTGCTTGCTAAGTAATGCTAAACTATTTTTTTCGATCCCTATTAGTTACAGAGAAATCCAGCTCCAATGGCATTGCTTATTGTGATTGTAGGAAAAGTCAGGAATCTAAAGTCAGGAATCTATCAACTGTGTATTGTTTCATTCCCACTAGAATATCTGTTTCCAGATAATATAGTAAATGGTTCCAGTCATTCAGATGCTGCTACTATACCTCAACCCAGCATACACTGTAGCTGTTCGGAAATTCAGGGTAATTGTGGTACACACTCTGACCCTACTTGTCAAAACAATCAGTAGCTCAGGGAGAGGTTATCTACCAAGGCTGCAGCATGTTCCTGTGGGATATGGAAAATTCTCCCCTGTGTAATGGAGGACATGATTAATTCTGACTGTGCTGACACAAGAAGGTTATTGAATGGTATTTCCTTGTGAATGGGCAAAACCATTCTCAGCAGAAAACCATTACAGAGATGTCAAACATACTCCCATTGTATTCTGAAAACACACACCAAGGTCGCATAAAAACAGCTCAGGGTGTGCACAATTAAAATTTACAAAGAAGCATCTACAAACTTGTGCATTTTGTGGTATTATGTAGTTAGAAAACAATATGGAGGAGACTCATTTTACTGAAGAAAAAGATTAGTTCTGCAGCCTCCCTGTGTCTCCTCAGGCTCTGCCTCTGTTTTCAATACCAACTATCCACTAGTCTATAAAACTCTGGGATTTTGGTTCATGCTTCTGTGTGTCCAGAGACTTTGGTTCCCACTCAAGGCAATATATAATCAGATTCCACATTTTAAGTGGCTTAACATGTCACTGGTTCAGTTTGTTCTTTTCCAGACACAACTTTAGTACCATCTGGAATGAGGCCAGCCCATAAGGGAAGAATGGGTGGCAGCAGTTAAATCTCAATGAGGCCGCCATGATGCTGTGAGGTAGAGAGATGTCTTCCTCAGTGCTTGTAGCCTCTGCTGTTTGAAGACACATGCCTGCACTTGACAAGAGAATTGGGAGACTGAAGGATCCTTTCCTGGCAGGAAGGGTAGGATTTGTCTGCCCTGGTGTAAAATTATTGCCTGTCAGATGTTCACATCAAGGCTGGTCACAACAGCTCACTTTATAGCCACTGGAGAGAAGGAGACACTTTCAGAGTGTCCAGCCCATTACAGATACAGATATACACATTTAGAGTGAGGAATTGTGCTGCCATTTATTATGAAGAGAAATGAGTAAATTACTTAGATTTACACTGCAGACAGCCATGTTTGGTCAAACAAATCATACATCTGAGTGATCTCTAGAAAGAAACTAAGGACCTTAACAAATCTGCTCACTTTTTGCTTCAAATGAAAGGTGTCCATCATCTTGACATTTGACAACAAATCTGTGCACATGTAGGTGGGTAACAATTGACCTGCATATTCTTTTCCCCCTACTGAGAGAATATAAGAACAAGTGACAGATACTACTCATGGTGCTCTAAGCACTGTTGAAAGATATTTTGGTGCAAAGTAATGGAGATAGTATAGAAGTGTAGAATTCGCATTGAATTCAGTAAGATTTAAGTGTGCATTAAAACTGCTGGAGTGCTGCACTGACCAAGGTAAGCTCTCCTTAGACAGCAGTTGCCTTTCTGTTGCTCCATGAAGCTCACTGAAGTCAGTGGAAAGAATTGCAGCTATTAAAAGTCACAGAGAGGTAACTGTTACCTCTCTATGAAGTTCTAAAATCCTCTTTTAGCAACTGTTGGAAAGCTCTAAACATGACGCATAAAGGCTTCTCTTTTTTTATTACTTATTTCTGGCAGGTACATTTTGGTAGATAGAGCGGTGTGTACTTCTGGAAGGTATAGCTAGCTGTGAATACCATTTGCTATTTTTCTCGTGCCGCAAGAGGACTAGATATGTCAGCAGAGTATTACAGCAGTTAACAGGATTGGTGTGATTGCAGGGGCCATCTTTACTGTCTGGTTGTGTAGATTCCCTTGGAAGAGTTTACTGCTTATCATGGTCATAATACAAAAGAATGCTTGGCAGAGCACAAAGTCCAAAACAAATAAGAAAAAAAAATATTTTTTCTACCATTTCATTCATATATTGGACACCTTCTAACTAGAATATAAAGATGATTCTGTGAAGAATAAAGACATTGTGTGCATTTTCTTGCCATAAGATATGTTAGGCATATGGTATGTTATGGAATTTATTGATTAACTCTTTGGATCCCTGCCACAGCTTTCTAGGAGCATCAAGCCCCTTAAGAGATTATCCATTAAGATACTGAATGCTATTAGAGTCTCATGGTTAATTAAAGTATAGTCTTAGGAATCTCACTGTTAATAAAAGTTCAAAAACTCAGTGCATAGAGACATGGGAAAGAAACCAGTTCAGAATGTTTTCTGTCCTTCGGAAGTCTAGAATTAGGCTATGGGGTTTTTGAACTTCAAGTACTAACTAATATTTCGTATGCATAAGTGCTAGGTATAACCTACATGTCACAAATTCTTCAGTAGCAACTACTATATTAAACCCTGTAAATGCATAAATCAACTAAATGATATTATTATTCATGTTCTTGTTAGCGTGATATCCAAGCATCATCCTTTCACTTGTACAGATCTTACTGATCAAGCAAGATTTTTTCCTAAGTAAAATCTAAATTCCAAGTAAATTTCAGTCTTTATTGTGAAGAATAAATAAATGAGAAAGCATATGTATTGGTCATAGAATCATAGAACGGTTTGATTTGGAAGGGAGCTTATAGATCATCTGGTTCCAACCCCCCTGCCATGGGCAGGGACACCTTCCACTAGACCAGGCTGCTCAAAGCCTTGTCCAGCCTGGCCTCGAACACTGCCAGGGAGGGGGCAGCCACAGCTTCTCTGGGCAACCTGTGCCAGTGCCTCACCACCCCCATAATAAAAAAAATTATTTTTTATATCTAATCTAAACCTACCACCTTTCAGTTGAAAGCCATTACCCCTTGTCCTATCAGTACATGCCCTTGTAAAAAGTCCCTCTCCAGCTCTCTTGTAGGCCTGCTTTAAGTACTGAACAGCCCCAACTCTCTCAGGCTTTCCTCACAGGAGAGGTGTTCCAGCCTTCTGATCATTTTTGTGGTCACACAGCACTATGCAGTTACAAGGCATAGCAGGAACACAAACCAGTATAACTGGGGCTGTAAGCAGACCTTTGAAAGCAATGGCTTTAGTCCTTAAGTATTTTAAAAGTTATTAAAATTAAATGTTATTTTCAGCATTGTGCTTATTCTAGAGTTTTCTGAGATTCCAGGTAGTTGCCTGATCTATTTATTGCTGCTTTTGTATAGTAATTGGTTATATCATTCCTGCACCTGAGGTCTGGAGGTGGAAACTTTACAGCTTAATTAATCAGTGCTTTTCTATTTTTATTGTCATTGTGGGGTTTGGAATTGGTTAGGGTTCTTTTCCTGCTCTTAGCAATGTTTGAACCCATTTGTGTTTTGTCCTGTGGGTGTAAGAAAATGTCTGGGGCCTAAAGAACCTGTATGTTTTCACAAGCATAGTGACTGATACGATTTTGGAATTTATAGCTTTAAGCATTGGCTTCAATGATATATAAGCCCATTTGTAATACCAAGCATAAATGCCAGGCTGGTATTTTTTCATCAACTTGGACATCCAAATAAGCATTTCTCATTGGTACAACTTCTTTGAAAATACAAGAATTTAACCCTCAAACACTTGTTTCTCGATATCTGCATTGCAAGTCTTCAGTTTAGCAGTTAACCTGCCTTCAAGAGAAAGGTGTTGGTGACTAAATGGCTGTTTATTTGCAGTAAGTCTTTTCCAAAGCGTGGTCAACTTTTGGTCTGACTATATGGGCTTCAACTCTGCTCTCAGTCTCACTGAGTAAATAGACAGGAATTCATCCCAATGTTTCTTATATTAAATCAGATTTTTAGAAATTCATTGTTCCACCTTCTGTGGTGGCATAAGAAATTCAAATTGCCTTTGCCATCTGGAAAAGGCAGCTGGATCATTTTTCCCATGTAAGTGAACAGCCCACTGGTAGAAATCTGAGATATGTTAAATTTGCCTCTCTGACTGAGCTTGTCAGCTGTGGCAGTTTAAATACAGTTTCTTCAACAATGTAGTTACATCGCTTTTTTGTTTGTTTGTTTTGATTCTCAGAGTATTTTCTCTCTCTCGAATGCAGCAGTTTCAAAATTAAGAGTACAAGGCAAACGTCACAGATTCACTTTGTTCTTTGTTTTCGGGGAAGGTGGTGGAAGATAACATTTGTAGATGTAGAAAAACATCAAGTGAATTGTTAGGCAGACATTATTTTAAAATAGATCTCTGGGTTTTAAAGGTCTAGTTTAAAACACTTGTACTGGTAATGCTACAATAGAAATTCTTTCCGAAAAGATACTGAAACTGCTGCTTCAGTATTGTGCAGAAGTCTGTCTGAACCTGAGCAAGGCTGTGAGGGCATCCTTGTACACAAGGTGGAGGTGGTAGCGAAGTGTGATGGAAGGGGAAGAGAGAATGAGATGATCTGGTGAAAGGAAAGATATTCCTTAATTACAGTAACTTGCTTTTTTTTGGAACACTGAGGTAGGAAAGTTAAGTGTTTTGAGATGCCATTGATAGTCAAGGAACTAAACTCTTCATTTTGTACTGACTCCCAGCATATTTCTAGTCCAAGTTACTCATGATCAGTTGTCTTATGCCACAAGTGATATCTACATAGGTTGGAGGAAGGAGCAGGTAGATTTCTGCTGTGTTGTGAAATTCCTGGTTTCACTTTAGAAGTTTTCTTTCTGTAGCTGCAAGAAGTAACTTTTTATGGTAGCTGTAGAGTCTGTAGAAAGACTACATCCATACCACAGATTCCAAGCATATGCAAATTCCTGGTATTCTAGATCTAAGGAGTGGGTACATGGAGGCTGTATGCAGCTTTGTTGCATGTGTCTGTCTATCTGAATAGCAGTGGATTGTGATGTATCAATATCGAAGTGAAGGCTTTTTTAAAAGTGCACTATTTAGATTGGGCCTATATTGGATGAGAAACCTTGCCACTGATGTCGATCTCTTTGTTCATTGCCTATATACATACATATACTTCTATATTTTCGGCGAAGCTACTGAAGGTGAAGGGTTCTGGAGCAGAGGCTCGCACCGAGGGACCCTTTCTCTGGTGGCAAAACCGCAGCAGCGAGGCGGCAAAAAGCGCCGAGAGAGAGAGAGAGAGAGGGAGAGGGGGAGAGAGAGAGAGAGAGAGAGAGAGAGAGAGAAGACCCCAGCCCCCCCCCCCCCACCCACCCCGAGCGGGAAAGCGGGACGTGCCAACGAGCGGCAGCTCTGACTCAGCGGGGGCAGAGTCGAGTGTGACAGCGGCCAAACCCCCTCACGGAAAAGAGCAGCCCCCAGGGAGCGAGAGCGAACAGAGCCGGCAAACAGAGCCGGCAAACAGAGCCGGCAAACAGAGCCGGCAAACAGAGGCGGCGCAGCAGCCCGGGAGCGGCGCAGCAGTTTGCGCAGCAGTTCGTGCAGGCAGGGCGAGCGGGGAAGGTGACTGGCAGGGTACAGCCGCCCCTTCTGGCAACTCAAGTAGTGGGCATCGCCTATCCAGGAGATATTCTAGCCATGGTTACCACCCGTGGTAAAGCTGTTGCTCGAAGGAGTGTGGGGACCCAGACGGAGGCCCCACGCAAGAACACGGGTGTCCAGGTCTCTGGCTGCAGGGAGTGCCTGAGCCTGGCGCTCGTACCGGCGGACAGCAGAGACAACGGCTGTGTTCGGTGCGAGCAGGTGAATGACCTGCTCAGCCTGGTGGCAGAGCTGAAGGAGGAAGTGGAGAGGCTGAGGAGCATCCGGGAGTGTGAGAGGGAGATCGACTGGTGGAGCCGCACCCTGCCCTCCCTGAGGCAGAGGCAGCAGGAAGCGGCTCCACAGAAAGCAGAGAACCGCCTACCCTCTTGCCACCGAGCAGAAAGAGGGGGCCTAAGAGATGGGGGGAATGGAAACAGGTCCCTGCTCGGGGGGGCAAGCGAATCTCCCCCCGGCCTCCCTCACCGGCCCAGTTGCCCTTAAGCAACAGATATGGGGCTCTGGAATGTGAGGGACCGGCCACAGAGGATGTGGGTGAAGGTGAGGCTCCATCCAGGGGGTTGCCTAGAACGAGTCAGACAGCCCCACGTATTACAACTGCCTCAACTAAGAAAAAAAGGAGGGTCATTGTCATAGGTGATTCCCTTCTGAGGGGAACAGAGGGCCCGATCTGCCGACCGGACCCATCCCACAGGGAAGTCTGCTGCCTCCCTGGGGCCCGGGTTAGGGATGTTGCGAAGAAACTCCCTGGTCTGGTGCGGCCTTCTGATTACTACCCCCTCTTGGTAATGCAGGTTGGTGGGGACGAGGTAGCAGAAAGAAGTCCCAAGGCCATCAAAAGGGACTTCAGGGCACTGGGGCGATTGGTTGAGGGATCAGGGGCACAGGTGGTGTTTTCCTCCATCCCATCAGTGGCAGGGAACAGCACTGAAAGGGCAGGAAAACTCACCTGGTTAACAGGTGGCTCAGGGACTGGTGCCATCAGTCAAATTTTGGCTTCTTTGATCGTGGGGAGGTGTACACAGCACCGGGCCTGCTGGCGACAGGTGGAACTCAGCTATCTCAAAGGGGGGAAAAGAATTCTTGGCCACGAGCTGGCGGGGCTCATTGAGAGGGCTTTAAACTAGGTTCGAAGGGGGAAGGGGATATTGCCCAGCTCACTAGGGATGAGCCTAGGCTTGGAGTGCCAAGGCCAGGGGTGAGATTGACAGCCCAGCTCAAGTGTGTTTACACCAATGCACGTAGCATGGGCAATAAACAGGAGGAGCTGGAAGCCATTATACAGCAGGACGGCTACGACTTGGTCGCCGTCACAGAAACGTGGTGGGCCAACTCACATGACTGGCATGCTGTCATAGATGGCTACAGACACTTTAGGAAAGACAGACCAACAAGGAGAGGTGGGGGAGTTGCTCTGTATGTGAGGGAGCAACTGGAATGCATTGAGCTTGGCCTGGGGGCAAATGAGGAACGAGTTGAAAGCTTGTTGGTTAGAATTAAGGGACAGGCTCATAAGGGTGACATTACGGTGGGTGTGTACTACAGGCCACCTGAGCAGGAGGAGGAGGTTGATGAGGCCTTCTACAGGCAGCTGCAAGCAGCCTCACAGTCACAGGCCCTGGTTCTCATGGGGGACTTCAACCACCCTGACATCAGCTGGGAAGACCATACAGCTAGGCAGGCACAATCCAGGAGGTTCCTACAGAGCATCGATGATAACTTTCTGATGCAAGTGGTGGAGGAACCAACAAGGAAAGGCGCGCTGCTGGACCTTGTATTAACAAAAAAGGAGGGACTGGTGGAGGATGTGAAGGTTGGAGGTAGACTCGGCTGCAGTGACCATGAAATGGTCGAGTTCAGGATCCTGCATGGAGGAAGCAGGGCGATAAGCAGGATCAAAACCCTGGACCTCAGGAGGGCTGACTTTGCCCTCTTCAAGGAGCTACTGGGAGGAATCCCGTGGGCCAGGGCTCTCGAAGGCAGGGGGGTCCATGAGTGCTGGTCGCTCTTTAAACAACACTTCTTCCATGCACAGGAGCAATGCATCCCCCTGAGAAAGAAATTTAGCAAAGGAGGCAGGAGACCTGCATGGTTGAACAAGGAGCTTCTAGCGGAGATCAGGCAGAAGAGAAAGGTCCATGGAATGTGGAAAGAGGGGCAGGCCACTTGGGAAGAGTACAGAAACGTGGTGAGAGCATGCAGGGATGCGACGAGGAAGGCCAAGGCTCACCTGGAACTGAAGCTGGCAAGGGATGTCAAAAACAGCAAGAAGGGCTTCTTCAACTACATCAGCAGCAAAAGGAAGGCTAGGGACAACGTGGGGCCGCTGCTGAATGAGGCGGGTATCCTGGTGATGGAGGATGCGGAGAAGGCAGAGCTACTGAATGCCTTCTTTGCTTCAGTCTTCAGTGCTAAGACTGGCCCTCAGGAATCCCAGGCCCCGGAGGTAAGAGAAGAAGCCTACAAAGAGGACGACTTTCCCTTGGTCGAGGAGGACTGTGTGAGGGATCGCTTAAGTGATCTGGATGTCCACAAATCCATGGGCCCCGATGGAATGCACCCACGAGTGCTGAGGGAGCTGGCGGATGTCATTGCTGAGCCACTCTCCATCATCTTTGAGAGGTCCTGGAGGACAGGAGAGGTGCCCGAGGACTGGAGAAAGGCCAATGTCACTCCAATCTTCAAAAAGGGCAAGAAGGAGGACCCAGGGAACTACAGGCCGGTCAGCCTCACCTCCATCTCGGGAAAGGTGATGGAGCAGCTTATCCTGGAGGCCATCATGAAGCAAGTGGAAGAAAAGAAGGTTATCAGGAGTAGTCAGCATGGATTCACCAAGGGGAAATCATGCCTGACCAATCTGATAGCTTTCTACAATGACATGACTGGCTGGGTAGACGAAGGGAGAGCCGTGGATGTTGTCTACCTTGACTTCAGCAAGGCTTTCAACACAGTCTCCCATGATATCCTCCTAGGGAAGCTGAGGAAGTGTGGGCTGGATGAGTGGTCGATGAAGTGGATAGAGAACTGGCTGAATGGCAGAACTCAGAGGGTTGTCATCAGCGGCGCTGAGTCTAGTTGGAGGCTGGTAACAAGTGGTGTCCCCCAGGGGTCAGTACTGGGCCCAGTCTTGTTTAACTTCTTCATCAACGACCTGGATGAAGAGTTAGAGTGCACCCTCAGCAAGTTTGCTGATGACACCAATCTGGGAGGTGTGGTAGATACACCAGAAGGCTGTGCTGCCATTCAGCATGACCTGGATAGGCTGGAAAGCTGGGCAGAGAGGAACCTGATGAGGTTCAACAAAGCCAAATGCAGGGTCCTGCACCTGGGGAGGAACAACCTCATGCACCAGTACAGGCTTGGGGTGGACCTGCTGGAGAGCAGCTCTGCGGAGAGGGACCTGGGTGTCCTGGTGGACGACAGGTTAACCATGAGCCAGCAGTGTGCCCTGGCTGCCAAGAAAGCCAATGGGATCCTGGGGTGCATCAAGAAGAGTGTGGCCAGCAGGATGAGGGAGGTTCTCCTTCCCCTCTACACTGCCCTAGTGAGGCCTCGTCTGGAGTACTGTGTCCAGTTCTGGGCTCCCCAGTTCAAGAAAGATGAGGAGTTACTGGAGAGAGTCCAGCGTAGGGCTACAAGGATGATGAGGGGACTGGAGCATCTCTCCTATGAGGAGAGGCTGAGGGAGCTGGGCTTGTTCAGCCTGAAGAAGAGAAGGCTGCGAGGGGACCTTATAAATGCTTACAAATATCTGAAGGGTGGGTGTCAGGAGGATGGGGCCAAGCTCTTTTCAGTGGTGCCCAGTGACAGGACAAGGGGCAATGGGCACAAACTGAGGCACAGGAAGTTCCGTCTGAACATGAGAAAGAACTTCTTCCCTCTGAGGGTGACGGAGCACTGTCCCAGGCTGCCCAGGGAGGTTGTGGAGTCTCCTTCTCTGGAGATATTCCAGACCTGCCTGGACAAGGTCCTGTGCAGCCTGCTGTAGGTGACCCTGCTTCGGCAGGAGGATTGGACTAGATGACCCACAGAGGTCCCTTCCAACCCCTACTATTCTGTGATTCTGTGATTCTGTACACGTATACATGCATATCTATATAGACTCTGGAAATGAAACCTCGGGTTTGAGCTTGTGTCTTGGTTGCCAGTCTGCCTATGTGGTTAGAAGATAGTATGGCTGAGACTTCAGATTACTGCCAGAGATAGAACATTCTATTTTCTGAATGCTGCAATTTGTGTAGTTCAGTATTGCCTCTTGTATTATGTCTCACTTGCGGCCTAAGAGTGCAGTTAGGGTGAGACGTGTTGTGGAGCAGCATGAGATTGCTCATTGTTAGTACTAGTTAGGGGACTTGCTTTTCTGTATCCCAAGTCAGTAGGTGCCTGAACTGCAAGGGAAGGTTTCATGTTGTTTATACATTTGCTGTTGAATGAACATCACATTTTGTACTCCTTTGAGAATGCTGCTTGCATAGCCCCATCTTGGTTTTGGCTTGAGATAAAACACCAGACCACCACTCTTAAGTTCAGTTTAAGCTAAAAGACCAAGTTAGAGAAATAAATACTTGCTAGTAAAGGAGCACAAAAGGAAATGCATATCATACTCAGACCAGTGGAGAGTACAAAATATTGTCAAAGCTGGGCGGTATTATTGCACATACTTCAATATAGACCTCAAACAAACTGAAAAGAACCCTAAAAGCTTCAATTCAGTGGGGAGAAAAGGGTGAAAATATACAGTGTAGAAAATGGCTTTTTATCCCAGTCTGATTATCAACAGGGTGTCTCTTTGTCAAAGACATCGTCATCAATTATACCTTTTCCCCACAGAGCTGTTTACTGTAAAAATCTGTTTTCACAGCTATATGTAGTAGCAGCAACAAGAAGAAGAAAGGCAAAGAAAACCAACATTTTACCCTTCAGGTACAGAGAAAAGGATCTATTAGTGGTAGGGGATGCTATTTTAGAAGCGTTACCACTGTCCCACTTATTCACTGGTCTGATCCATCCATCTGCCTTTCAAAATCCTGTAACAATGGGAGGGAAAAAAACCTTTAGAAATATATGCTTGTCTTGCTCCTGTTTAATTGGTGTGTTGGGTGACTGAGCTCAAAAGACTTTTTCCTTGTCGGTCTCTGTCCCAGTTCCTGCACTGCTGTGAGAGGCTGTCCTGACCATGTTCCTGCTGTGCGTAACACAATGCTCCAGCACACCTGCAGAAGACTTTGGGTCCCTCTGCTGTATATTGCTGTCACTGACAGCAGGAACAAAGGTGAACTCTGTTGAAAAGCATAGATGCACATAGTGCCTTTTTTTAACTGTAGGAAAAAGTGTCATTCATTTCTAACGGCAGTGAAGAATTGCAGTACTGTAAGGGCCAAAATCCCCAATCTGCATAAGCCCTGCTCCACACAGACCTAATAAGGCTTTTGGCTGATTTTAAGGCTCCATGTTTTAGGGGCAGGATGTGAGGGAGTTTGAGCAGCATGAACTTCAATCTAGTTTATGTTGTCCATCAAATAGTTCTACAAGCTGGAAGTCAGCGCAGTGTGCAAATCCTGATCTTCCTTCTAATTAGGTAAAGAGCAAGGGAAGCAAATGGCTTATGAGTGTGTGTGACAAATAATCCTTACAGAGTTAGATGTGTTCTGGCTTTAAGGCAGTTTTGTTTCTGGAGATCTTCCCCAATGTGAGTGATACTTGAAATTTCTTTTACGTAGTAACTTTTTAGCGTTTAGAATGGAAACCAAGACAGTCTAACCTTGGGAAGTGCAATTCATATGCTTGAGTGAGATATGACTACAGTTTGCTGTGAGCTCTGCAGTATTAGCAATACTTTCTTCATTCTGTTGTACTGAGATTTTATAATTTTATTACTTTAAAATCAATATAACATGAAGGCAAATCAACCTATGGAATGGAAGCATATTATCCTTTTTAATATCTTTAGACAGGGTACTTCCTGTTGGAAGTAGTTTGTGCCTATGTTGTGAAAAGCTTAATGTGGGAAATTGAAGCACACACATCCTTCAGATTGCTCACCTGCCCAAAAGGTTGTCCCTTTTTTCAAACTACAACACTGCCATTCAATATGTATAATTTTCATAATGATAAATATTTAACACCCCTGAAGGACTCCAGACCTTTACACATCTATCAAGAGATTCAAGTAGAAAAACTTGTCCTATCCTTGCATGTGCAGCTCTGAAAAGGGAGAAAGTTTGCTTTCCGTGGCTCATCCAGTTCTTAATAGGCAAGCCACTTTTTGTCTGGGAACAGAACTGAATTCATTTAGTGCTCTCTATCCAGTAATCAAGAGAAAGGATTGATTCTGACTCTCTGCTGATGTAAGCATGTGAGCTCGATTTGTTCTTGAGACTCTGGTTGACAGTGCCGTTCTTTAGTCACTCTGTCTTCTTTCTAATTCTATGCCAAATTCATAAGGCACTCTTTGTCATACTCACTATCCTAGTTAGTCCTGAGACTGTAATTTCATTTTGTTACTGACAGTGAATTACAGCTGCACAACATAAGTGTGTGGAAAAGGAGAGAACTGTGAATGAGAAAGTAATTGTGGAAGAATTGCTTCTTTAATTGCCCCCACAAGCATCCCTACCCCTCTCATACACACATACATTGCCCACACCAGGAGGTTGTAGGTGAAATTGCCAAGTTTCAGGGAGCAGCAAGAGCAGGGCTGTTACACAAAGAAGGGCAAGCCAGCAGCTGAGGGAGACCGTGGCACAGGCAGGGGCAGCATCCTCACCAACAGTCCCACAGTACCGGAGCTGGGCAAGCAGGACAGGCCTGGTAATGGTAACAGATTCCATCAACAGTCCAGTCATCGTCAGGAAAAGAACAAGTCAAGTCCATGGTCAGTCCAGGAAAGCCAGATAACGACCCAGGAACAAGCGTGGAAACAAGTACACCTACACCATAGCTCAGGCCAGGACTGGGTGCCCAGGTCTGAGCTTGAATGGAGCTCCTGGAGCAAAGAGCAGAGGTTGTTTAGGTAGGACTGGTGGGGCAATGAAGGCCTACTGGTGCACTGAGGACCCTGACACTACAAGTTGAATAGTGATCTGTCTTTTAAGAGAGGAGTGCTTGCTCTCCTGTCTCCTCACACAGTGCTGGATGGCATTGTGAATGCAGAGTTGCTGCTCCCTTCATTGGAATGAAATGAATCTACTAAAGCCAGTCGCAGCCTGACCATTGCAAGCAATTTATGGTAAAGCAATTCTGTTGTTTTCCAAAGTGTCATCACAACCCTAATTTGAAATCCAGGTTTATCTTCCTATTTCTTTAACTGCTGCTTCCTGTAAACTCACGGGATAGAATAAATGAAGAGCACATAGTAATAAATTACTTTTGTTGAGGCTTCTTGGTGTCCAAAACACTGCAGACAGAAAAAGACATCACATCATTGTTATGGAGACAGTGAAGTCGGTGAGCGATGGTCCTTCCCCCACCCTCAACTCTAGTCAGGAAAATTCAGCTATCAAATGTCTTCAGTCTGTGATGTATGGCTAGCTGCCACTCATTAAGCAGCAGTAGAGAATTTGCATCCATCCCTACCACATATGATTTACTAACTAACGATTGAGAACCTTTTCTAAAGGAAACAACTTGTTTCTACCCTCTTTATACATACAGCAGCTTGACGCAGGGCTATCTTTTCTTCTTTAATTCCTACCTGTTTGTTTTTGAGGCAACCAGATGTCTGACTTATTTCCTAACCACTCCAGTGTCTTCATATCTTACAGGCTCTTCAATGGGCTGCTGCTGAGCTGTCCTTCTAGACATTGCATCTTGGCTTCTGCTACACAGGATACTTTGCTCCAATTCAAGACTGAAATATTAGGCTGTTCCCCCCGAAAAGAAAGTCCGTGTTTCAGTCAGATGTTACAGCTGAGTGATGAGGCCTTTCAGTCCCATGCAGGAGAAGCACTGCAGAAGTTACTTGCTCATGATGGGAGAAGCTATGTTTTCTCATTTGGTGTCATTGTTGAGAGGTGCTGTTTAGTCATGGGCCCTGTGCCTTGTGCCTGCCTGAAGCACTGCATCTAAAAAAGCTGTTTTAAAACATACTTTGCATCAGATTCCTGAGAGTTAAAGAAAATCTGACAACATTTATTGCCTTAACTGGTCTTCTTTGTGTTCCCTATTTTAGCACATTCTTAGTAAGAGAGCTCTGTGATAATCTCTCCCTAATCCTGCAGAAACCTCGTTTTTACTAGGCTGCCAAGGGCTGTGATCTGTAGAGGTTGGATTTGAGATATAGATTCACTCAAGAGCATGGTCTTTCCTGTACCTGACAGGGTCTTCCCAGGAATGATCACTCTGATTCTCAGCCTCTTATTTTTGACTCTTAGCTACTAGGAAGAATATTTGAAACCAAGGGATTCTTCCACAGATAAGCCTATTGGTCTTCTTTCTCCTTTTTGATGAGAAATGGGCCTCACTTCTACCTTCCATTTACTGATCAGAAAGAAGGTGGCTGCCCAAGTTACAGCTCATGTCCTCCAAAATAAACCAAACATTCCTGTGTAGGTCATAGAATCATAGAATGGTGGTTTGGATTGGAAGGTACGTTATAGATCGTCTAGTTCCAACCCCACTCCCCCCCTCAAGTTGAATTCTTGTCAGCTAGCACCCCGAAGTCCTTCTCCTCAGGGCTGCTCTCAATCCATTCTCCACCCAGCCTTCTTGGGATTGCCCCGACCCATGTGCAGGACCTTTCACTTTGCCTTGTTGAACTTCATACATTGAGGTCAATACGTTGTGTCTTGTACCAGTCTGAAGTAGCCTACTACTGGTGGCCCAAGGGCAGAGAGGTGCTGCATCTTTTTGTTCTACCAAGACATCTAATTTCATAAAAGAAGATATAAATATTAACAAATAATTGGTTTTCTGGTTAATAAAGGAACTCATTTTCTATCGTCCCAGGAGCAGACACTGATTTCTGTATAAATCCAGAGATCTCTGACCCAGAGAACAGATCTGTTCACTATTTATGACCTACACTGAAAGGTTTTCTAAAAAACTAGAGTCTCAGGGATTTGATCTGGAATGATTCATGAAAATCAGAAACTAGTCAATCCCCAAGAAGGTCGGATAAGTATTTCACAATTGCAGCAGCATGCCCACAGACTTTATTCCTGTTGTTCAGTTTACATATTTGAACTCCTTATTAGTCTGTGATTTCTTTCTGTCTTGCCCATAACTATCCTGACCGAATCCAGGGACAGGAAATTCTGTCACTGTCTCTGTTAAGCTCACAGCATTCAGTTTCTGAGTTACCACAACAACAAGGATTACGTGACAAGCAAATGAAGAACCAGTCAGATAATGGAGTTTTTAAAATGGGGATTACTGGTGCTGAAGATGTAATGGCCTCTTTGATGCTGCTACTATCTATAGCATAAATCCTTCTCAGTCTTTGGACTATTGACCTGACACACTGAAAAGGCTCCTTTGCAGCCCCTATTGTCCAAAGAAAGGGACAAGCTTTGAGCACAGACATCTTCAAGGCACAGGAAAACCACAAGGCCAGGAGATAAGCTTGGTAATTTGAAGGCATTTTATTTCTTTCAAGCACAATCCCAGCATTTTAGCTGAAACTGATATCCCAATTTTATCTGCATTGCTTTTTCTCCAAGGTGTGCACTCAATACTTTGTAATTTCTAAAGATCCTGAGCTGACCTCCCCATGGCCAGAGCAGCAGCCTTGCAAATCAGCATCTGCTGAAAAAGACTGTCTAATGAGTTTTGGAAAAAAACAGTTGTCCCTGACACTTTGGCCATTGTACCTCTTGGAGTGTCTACAGGCCTCTCGTACAGTATGACTGGGTATATACCTTCACTACCTAAGAATAAACAAACAGCTAGGTTTTGGAATAACTAGATTGATTGTTCTTGGTTTGGGAGATAGCAGTTAATGGCAGTGGAATAATTTGTAGAAAGGTAGAGAATTTTTAGCCATTGTCCGTAAAATAATACTAACTCTGCAGAGCTGTTAATGTAGAGAACCTTTTCTGAATTCTGCAAACATGAACCCTTTGCGCTTTCATCCAGAGATCTCTGGGGTATTTTAGAAACAGTGTATCAGGTTCATAATATTGTGAGGAAGTAGAGGAATGTAATTCTCCCTATTTTACAGATACAAGGTGAAATTCTTTCCTGAATTAGGGCAACATTATGCTTTATAGAAGAGTTAGGAATACTGCCTACAGGAACTTAAGAGGTGTAGCTATGCACACGTGTACACGCAGACACACATACTCCCTTGCTCAGTTCTGTGATTAGTCTCTGGTTTTGTGAGAGCTCTGTGGGATATCTGGCAATTAGCAAGTGTTGGACTAGTTTCATTTTGCTCTGAAATTGAAAATATGTGGGTAAAAGAAAACTGAGGGGTGAAGCTGAAGGCTGCACTTGTATAGAAGTTGCCTCCCTCGGTTTTAGCTCTGCTCCTCAGCTGCATTCAAGGACAGGCACATGGAAACTAAGAATAGTGGGACTCATTCAAGTGCCTTTTCATAGAGATACCTTATCATTGCTGTCACCAAGAGTGTCTCTTACATAACAGATGCTGTCACTCAATGTGTGAACAAGCCTCCCGCTGATGCTAACGCATTTGTTATGTTACGCTGCCCAAGTTCATAGAGGCAAGTGCTCCCTTTTTTGTAAAGCCCATTGTTGCCTGTTTGCAACTAAGGACTCAAAAGAGTTGTCCAGGAACTTGAAGTAGGTGAAGTGTACTTCTACAGTGACTTCAGAGCGTTTTCCAGGCCAACTGTGCTTTGCCATTCTGTGCTCTGGTTCTGTATATTGGAGCCGTTCAGGCATTTGTGCTCAAGACCTTCATTTCCACAGGTATTGAACATTTCTGTCTTATCAGTTGCACTGTTCGTGTAACAGCAAGATCTCACTGTCAGGAAGCTCTCTTGGCCTTTAGCCTATGCTGCCTTTACTCCATTTCCTTTCTCTTTCTTGTCATTATAGCGCTTCACAACAACTAAATTTCCCTCCCCTCTTGTATTCAAACCCTTCAGCTATTGGTAGGTGGCTACCATGGGCCCCCAGTCATTGCTGAGCCAAGCTATACATATTTCGTTTTGTTAATTTAATCTTTCTTCACAAGTCAGTCCCTTCAGCTCCCTAATTACTTGTGTTGCTCTTTTCTGAACTCCCTACAAAATCTCTCAATGTCTTTATGATAATATAGAACCCCATCACAGAAACACCAGGTTGTAGATGCAATTTCACCACAGTGGGAAAGAAGACGTTTTACTGTTTCTTTGTTTCGTAATACAATACTGCTGCAGATTCTTCCTCAAAATTGCTTTGTTTCCTTTTTGCTGATGTATTTTAGTGAAAACTTGTCTCCAGTTTATCCTAAGGTCCCATGGTTGCACATAACACTTGTGACTACAGAATACACAGGACTTGGGACAGCTATTGTCCTTAAGTTATTTGGAGGAACAATCCAACTTCTTTTGATTGTTTTTTGTGTGTGGGAAGGATGGTGGTCTCATTTATCAGGGTGGGTAGAGCTAGTGGCAGGAGTCCCTCAAGGCGTACCAAACAGAACTAAATTGAGGTAATGAGTCATGGCCAGAGCTGCGAACAGGAACAGGAACTCTGGTTACTAATTTTCTGCATCAGCCTTTGACCTCACACTTCAGATACATAGGCACCTTCCCGACTGAGGAATGGGCCGTATCTGAAACTGCTTGCTTTTAGCTGCCCCTAGCAAGCTAAACAGAATCAGTTACAAGTTTATGCTTATTTAGTGTGCAGGCACACCAGAGCTGGTTGTCTGCAAGCCCCTGGAGCAAAAGGCAGGGCTTATTTGCAAAAGCAGCTACATGCATTCTAGACTGCACTGTGTGAACTGATCTGTTGAGATTGGAGCTGGCTATCTATTACATAGATAGTGACAAGGTGAAACTGTGAAATTGGAAAATTAGATGACGTATCAAAATGTTGTAATGGAGAAACAGCATTGGTATATTGAACTGGGTTGATACTCAGGAAGCCTGGGCCCTCCGCCTGCCTTCACCACTGAATGACTACATGAGCATGATCACGTCAAGGTACGTTTTATGTGATGCTTAACACAGCAGGGCCTGGTTTTGGCTAGGATTCTCCTATAAATCACCGTAATGAAGCCCATCACAACAGAACAAACTACAGAAATAGGGCAGAGTGATAACCTCCTCACTAAGTTATTTGAACAACAACAGGGCTAAATCCCACAGAATCTGCTGAGGACAAGACTGGTAGCAAAGGCAGTTTAAGTAATGTAAAACATGTGTGAGCCAAGATACACTGGGACAAGAATACATGGCCATAAGCTGGCCACAAGTAAAATCTAGGCTGAAAAGTAGGAAAAGAGCATTTTAAGAATCAAGCCAGGAATGTTCTGGAAGAGTTTCCCACTAAGGCAGTTGCAGGCGCAAGACTTAACTTTTTATACTAACTATAAATGCCCTCTTTAAAGTTCATTAGTAACAGGATATAGGGCTTGCTTAATACTTTATTAAAACATTGGCAAGTCATGAAGTTTAGGGACAGATTCTTACTCTGTATATTCCTTTCTCAAAGCTATGTCAGATCTTCATTCCTTCTCTGTTCTTTTCTAGCTTTAATTTCTACAGTGAATTTCATTCAGTTAACCTGAATAAGAATCTAAGACAAATTTGTGAAATAAACTGAGCTTAGATCAGCAAGTTTGACCTGTCCATTCTAAACATGAGAAACTGTAGCTTCATAGTTAGGACTTCCGTCTGTAGCACATTGCCATGATGGAGACAATTTGTCCCTTGATTGCATCAGTCCACTCAAGGAAGTTTGCAACTTAAGTGTACAAGCAAATGCATATTCTTCATTATCAGTAGGAATCGAGTCTCTGCTCCCCTGCCTGCCACATTTGATTTATGCAGCACGCTCCCTAGGACTTGCCTGTTTCTTAAATAGGTCAGTCAATATGTAAAGTAGAACCTTAGCTAGTTATTGCAGGTGAGAAAATCGGTGTCTTGGGTTTCAGCACAATCTGCTGATACAACCTGGTGGGAAAATTACTTCAGTGTAAAAAGCTACTATTGTGAGGGAACAAAGCAGGGAGGAATTCGAATCTACTTCAGAGCAGCCGAGAAACTCCGCTTGGTATCTGGCTGCCTCTGTCCCACCTAGCAATGCCTTTGATCGAAAGTATATAACAGAAGCACAAGCCTAATACTTCTTGGACTGTAAAGTCGCAGGAATTTTAACTGAGCGGATCAGTATCACTCCTGGGCCAGCAGCATATCTCTTAACAGCACTGCTGGATGCAAAGTCCAGTCAGAGCCAGTCATAACCTCAAGGCCCAGGCAACACTTTTTGTAAGAGCTGGGTTTACAGCATCTTTTTGCAGAAGGTTTTGCAGGGTAGTGCTGACTAGCAGGCAGGACAATCTTACATGGAGCCTGCACTTGAAGAATTAACACAGTATGTGGAGTGGGAAATACACTCTGGACCAGTTTCTATTTGAGGTCTTCTTTCAGACTGCAATTCTCTGCTTTGTCCTTTCTCGCATGATGGCTTGTCCTGAAAGGCGAATCACAATTGCTCTGTCCTTTTTTACAGGGAGTTACGTATGCTGCTGAAATTAGAATCCTGAGACTCCTATAAAGGTGCTATCTGATACTGTCCAGTCAGAGCCCAGTACAGAATGTTTTTCAGAGCTTTCAGTACTTCTTTCTGAAATAACCTCAGCAGCTTTCCTGGCAAGGAATCCTTTCCTGATGTCTTTACCTTACCTTGCTATTTTGTGTGTCAGAGTGAACCTGATGAAAAGGTTACTGCTAATGAAAGAGGGAAGCTTTATTTCCCCAGCTACCTTCTGCACTTTGCTGCTTTTACTGCCTCTGGCTCTCATCAAATGCTTTAATAAACTGATGTAGTCTACTAATTTGCCAAACAACTAAAGAAGCAAAACAAAACCCCCCACTTTTTCTGGATTAGCAAATAGAAATGTTGATTTGTGAAGGTCCCATGAGTGCAAGGAAAGGGGAATGGAGAGCAGAGCTGGAGGGTGAGGAAGACCTCTCCTCGCTCAGCATCTGCCAGCTGGTAGATAGGTGTGTGAAACCACAGCTGTAGTTTCATCCTATTATTTTCTTAAACATTAGGAAAAACTGAAAACCTGGAACCAAATTTTGTGGTTCAGGGAGATCTCTCTCCTAATTATGCAAAAATATCTAGAGGGTAATTATCACAGACCATAAAGCACATGAATGTAGTTTCCCTTGTAATTCTAGGTATATTTTGCACAGTTCAACCCTTAATAGTGAATATTGTTCTTCTTGGGTGAAATCTAGGCCAGACTCATATGTTAAAAGAAAAAAAAAAGAACTAGGTTTTCTCAATGGATCCCCGGGGTTGTGGCTGTGGGTCTGTATTGCTGATAGAACTTCAACACGTTGGATGCAGACTGTTCTCTTCTGCTTCATACTTAGCGTGGTTTCATCTGTCTGGAAATGGCAACTGCGAGGATTTGATAAATGGATTGAAAGGTTGTCGGTCCAGCTTCACTGCCAGTGTCAGCCTCAGAAACCTGGCTATATGAGGAGTTCCTCGGCTATTAGCAGCTGCGAGAGTCGGCCGGGAGAACCATTCTCCTGCTCTCTAGTGGTAGAAGCACAAAAAAGCAAAAAATGTTCTGCTTCTTCAGAACAAACTCATACGTGCATGCCTTCTTCGTGCTGCACAGACCTGAAAATGGCTGCCAAATTCCAAGTTGGTAACTTGGAAGATGGAAGTATCTAAACTACCCAAAAAAGAACAACAAATAGTTTAATCCACTATATATGTATATAGTGTTACTTGAGAGTGTCAGAGCAATCATTATGCTGAATTCTGGAAGCTTTTAAAGTGAGAACTTTTTGCTTTTCTAGGAGCCCTTGCAGGAATGATTTTGTGGAATGCAAATTTCTCACTGCCATTAGCAGTAGATGGCCCCAGGACACACCAGTTGCTCAGTTTGCTTACAGCCAGTAGATAGCAGCAGTAAGACTCACTCACCAGTTTGCTACCACTTTGTGCTGGGATAGGCAGAGCAGCATTTGGTGAAGCAACAGAGTCTGTTTTATGCCAGAGTTGAACAGCCATGTGACATGGTTCATTAGGGAATAAAAGTGACGTGTGAAGCTGTCCTGCATGCTGCAAGAAAGTGGCAGCCTGCTGCAGAAGATGGTCATCAACATTGTGTGCCAGGGGCATCTCAAAGGCCACTCCTGGCAATTCATGGAAAGTCAGGGAGATGTAGCTTCCTCCTTGTGAAAGCAGGGGTCCCGTATCTAGACAGAGCTAACTAATTTCTTGTAAGGATCTCTAAGGAGGTGCATACTGTCTTTTCAGAGGTTGGAAAGCTGAGAGATCAGCCAGTGAAACCGGAGGCAAAACTAGAAATAAAGTACTTACCCACCTCCCTGCCTCTTTCCTCAGGGGTGGCTAACTCATTGTTTAATTGTGGCTCATGAGTGTCTACTGATATCAGCAGTATTACGCATCATCTGTGATCCCTTGTGCTGGCATAGCCACCATGATCTATGTGGAGTGATCTGTGTAACTAGCACTCCACCTGAGACTGGAGTCACGTATTAAAAATAGTAATAGCAGGGAAGGTACAGGCTCATTGCCTGCCCGTCAGCTAAGGACAAAATCCTTAGACACATATGTATAAATATGGTTGAGTCCATGCTAAATTAAAGGTGAATCTGGATTTTAAATGTGCAAACATTTCGGAACAGTGATGTGTACTGGAGCCTCTCTACAGTCCTGTATAATAATATAAACAAAAAGTTCCCTTTAAGGCTTGCTTTAACATGGGCAGCTAAAAACAGATGAGTCAGTGCTGGAAAATTGCAGATTATTCCTTTCTCCTTCCCCATCCAGCGGAAAATAACGAATATAAACTTTCTCCTACAGTCACCTGCTGACATGTGACTAGTACATAGTTTGGTACCTGGGTAGGGGATCCTTAGCTTAACTGCCTCAGTTGCTGAAGTATCTATTTTAATCAGTGTTGCACAGCACCCTGTTCTGGTGAAAGGTGTTGAGAAGTGGAAATCCCTGGTCTGTCTCTCTTTTCCTGTCTCTGATAGGCATTTATTACTGAAGAACAAGGTAAGTATAAAAACTCAATTACAGCAAATAGGGGAGAATCAATAAAGGAATGAGAAGCTGGCAGCTACACAGATGGGGGTTTATCTCCGCAGCAGGATCCTGACACATGACATTACAAGATCATAGAGTGCTCAGATGAGTTATGAAGATTGATATTTATAATGATGACTTGCAATTGTGCTATTTAAAAAAAACACCTATTTGGTAATGAAAAGCTGCTGGCAAGATCTGATCAAAGAGGTGAAATTGCAGGAAGAGTAAAATAAGATCAGTAAATCAGCGAGGCACACTACAATTAGGGTTGAATTCAAGAAGGCAGAATTATTGGAATTGCAAGCATAAATCCGTGTCACATATGTGCTGCAATTTCTTCTGAGAAACACATGCTTATGTCTAGCATTTCCAGACTGACCTCTGTCAAGGGCAAAAAGATAAGAACTGTCCCGTAATATAATGATTCCCATTGACTGCGGCATGTTTCAGTTCATCAGAGGCTACATGGGCTTTGAGGATCCCTGTTTTATTGCCTTAGGAAGGCTTTCAGATTTTGTGTCTTCACATCAGCTTTCACATCAACTTACACAGAGTATAGTCCGTGATGTCCATCTGCAGAAGTGGCCCGTGGTGCATACAGTTGGATAGGAGCAGAGAGACCAAGTGGCCATTGGTGGAGCGTAAAGACCTTAGCTGACTTTGGCTGGGAGATTGTTCATTGTTATTGATCTGAAATGCAAAACAACCGTGAAACAGCAGTGCCTTCTACCTTGTTTGACTACAAGCCTTTTCTCTTTTTTTTTTTTTTAATTCCACTTGCTCTATTTGTCTTATGAAAACTTCCAGTTCCCAATCATATACTTGCCAGTGTATGATATCTGCAGCACAGGAATCGAAGGTGAATAAGGCCCTCTGACTAATGCAGTACAATCTCTTGTATACTGCATTACCATGTCTTTTGTTATACATTGAAAGAAAACCATAGGATACTATCTAGTCATAAAGTTCCAGCCTAGGATTTCTTTTTTGGTCAGAGATGTCTACTTGGAACATTCATATCAGATGGAGATTGAAGCGAGTCATTCCCGTTTCAGTGGTCATGGCAGCTGGTAGATCAGGTTTAGTGAAAACGGACATGTTTTGGAATGCATTTAGGGAAGTGCTTAACAAAAGCTGCTTTGAGTTCAGTGACAACAGCTGGATTTTGGTTTTCAACACAAGCACAACTAGAGAGAAATAGCTTGTTCCAATGGACTGATAATGGGATGAGGAGTTAGGAAATCATATATTTTAGTTCCTGGCCTGCCACTGCTTTGCTGAGAGTTCTCAGTGAAATCTTTTAAATTCTCTATAGTGAGCATCTTACTTATTTCATCTCATGAGGTGTTAAAACTTGCTTCAGTGAACAGTCACAAAGGCTAGCAGCTCAATACGGTACAAATGTGCCGTGCTTAGAAAATGAAGCAGTGCATATGGTTTTCCTCTTTTAATTTTTAGTAGAGAGGAAAATACTGGCGATCGGCATTATCCCAGAAGCGCACATGGGAGTGATAATGTGAATTTCCTGTTCTCACTGGGGGAAAACACAGCTCTAAGAGTGCTTCTGTCTAGATTTTCCCTATTTCAGGAAATCCTCTCTTTGATCCCTGTATAAAGAGGAACTAGAATGAAAGAGTGGATTTATAAGGAAAGAACCCCTCAAACTAATTTGGATTTTGGGGAATCTTTAGCTTTTTAACTTTCTTTCTTTGTTATATGCTGCAGAATGATGACTAACGATTAGGAAGTGACAGCAAGACTGTTGCAGGTTTTTAATTCTGGGTCCAGCATTGACTTTGTTGTGGTAATCTGCGCAAGGTAACAATTTTTCCTTCTTTTCCCTACACAGAAACTAGACAGAAGATGCTGAAGTGAATTCGTGCACCTACTAGAAGTAGCATCTTTGGTGCAAAGTAGAGCAAACTTATTTTAGTAGCTCTATGATTTTCATTCTGTGTATACTGAAAAACTGCTGGAGGGAACTTAGTAAATGAATGGTTAGTATATTACTCAGTCTTCAGAATGTCTCCATCCTGTTCTTTAAAATGCCAGTTTATTAGTCATTTTACTTAGCTACAAGGCGTTAATAAAACATGAAAGGCTAAAGCTGACTTCATAGCACTTGGAAATCCATGCAGTATAGTTACACAGACTGGGAAATCTCATGATGTTGCATTCATTTTCTACAGGAAAATTAATATTATGCACCAGCAAAGTTTACTGTTTGTGGCTTTTAATTGGGATTTGCCATTAGGCCACACTGCCACACTCCCAGCAAGATATCTGCAGGAAGCAAAGAGACAACCCCTGAGAATCCATTGTGAGTTTCTTTGAAGCAGGTCTGTATTTAAACTGGAATTGTAATGTTTCAGCCTGGTAGAGGCTCTCAATACTCAGCCTGTGAAAAAGAAGTCTGTATGTACTCCCATTTCACGTGGGCACAAGCATCTGACAAGTGTGTGTGAACCCTCAGGGGCTAATGACCCAAAGGCCGTATGACACTGTCATATTCCATGTAGGCATATTAGGAGTTCAATGAAGAGTATGAAAGAAGCCAAGACATAGGAAGAAAAGGTATTATCTCAGCTTCAGGCACGTGACTAACAATTCTCCTTCAGGCTGATTTTAATCAGAGTACCAGAGCTAGCACTGAAAGGTATCAGAAGTGTAAGCAAATACCGAGCTGAATGAGGAGGATGGTATGATTTCAACAAGACGAGTTGGAAAGATCTTGGCTAGCTTGCAAAGCTATGTAGTGGGGTAAGACTTGCTATTAAGCAAGCATTCTGCTGTATGCCAGATTAAATAAGCAAGACACAATTCAGTATTCTTGTCCTTTGAGTACAGTAACTACATGATATACACCTTCTGTGTAGACTAGTATTTACACAACTGAATGTTCAGACCCCTGTTCTTACTGCAGTTCTGCTTTGGAGAGATTTTCCACTCCAAGTAATGGAGCCGTATGTGCACGAGGTCTGGTTGGTATTCATAGAAGATGTTGACAGGGACAGAATGGGGATATTGCAAGTCAGGTGCATTGTCAGGTGGGTGTTGTGGCAATAGGATTGGCAGCTCTTAGAAAGGAAGAAAGATCAGTCCATTTCTGTTTTATAATACTGGTTTTATAAAGGACACCTGCAGCACTTGGCTGCGATCCTATTAAAAGTGCAGCTCGGCAAGATCTGTGAATGGCTGCTATTTGTCCCACCTTAGAAGGATATTTTTAATAGTCAAATAGATCACTATAATCAAAACCAGAATCCTGTACTTTGGAGGACCAGATACCTCCTACAAGACATGACCTAGGATAAATATGACCTGGTTCAGTCTACATGGGACATGTCAAAGTGGATTCTGTAAAGGATCTAGGACCAACCCAAAATAATTGGAGATTCAAGTCTAGTGTCTGGGATTGAGCTAAAGCACATCTTTTATAAAAAATGTCTAATCTTGTTTTTAAAATTTCCTATGACAGAGAATCTACAAAAAAACTTAATCTAGAAGATAGTTCCCCTCAATATTAAAAATTAACAACTAAATTCTGGCTTGAATGTGTGTAGCTTCCAGGCAGCATCGCTTTTGCAACTGTGTCTGCTTGTGTGAGGATTCCTCTGTGTTCAGGTCTCCCCCTCTCCATGTGGGTACTTACAGATTGTTATCAAATAATTACTTATACTTCCTTTTGCTTCACTGAAAAAGATTAAGTTCGCAGGATCTTTTCAGTTAAATTATGTCTTTCAGTTCTTTTCCACTGAGCAGGATCTTCAGCTTAGATTTGGTGCTAACATCTTCTACCACAAGCAGCAAAGGCAGTCCTGAGTACAGTTTAACCACCTCTTGAGAGACTCCTGCACTGGGGAGGCCTTCCAAGTAAAGGGGAAGGACAGAATCACCAAAGCAGCTCTGATAACCACCCTGCTGTAGAGCAAGGAGTGAGTGCATGGTTGAGGGCTACATGTTCTAGCTAGACTAATAGATCTGCCTCTTGTGAAGAGCCAAAGTAAGCTAGCAAAGTCTTCAGACAAAGTCCCAGGAAGATGTTTTAACAATTTCTGTATCAGGTCTAGGCTTGATGGGAAGATCAAGTCATTCTGAATCTCACATTCTCCAGGTCTCACAGCAAGACTCAGTCTTCTCTATTTATTCCGTTCCAGACTTCTCCCTGCTAGAAAAAGTTAAGCACTCTCTAGTACTGAAAAGCGTGGGTGGCAAACACCTGACTGAACCTTTCCCCCTGCTGAGAAGTTTGAATTCAACAAAGCAACAACAAAATTGTGAGCTTTCCCCCCATTACTCATGAACCAGGTATTTTTATCACCACACATTTCTAAATAAATCCTGTCACCTAATCCTGTTAAGTGAAACCTTCAAATCCAAGGAAGCAGAAGTCTGTTGCTCCACTGAAACAGGGATTTGTGAAGGGTTTTGCAGAATGGTGAAAAACAGACAGAATTAACAAGCACAGAAGTGGCTAATAATATGTACAATTTTTGTTCAAGCAGTCTTTGAACAGCAGCCTGTCGAACATGCACTATGACATAAAGTTGCTCAGAAGTGGGAAAGTGGTATTTGTTGTTGTTATTTTTTAACCTTTAGTGCTTCCTCTGGGTTAGAGTATGGACTGAAATGTCACCAGCTTCACATTGCTTTTTAGTCTGACATGCCTCTATGAGAGTAGCAGGAGAGAACGATTGTAGCGTCTAGGTCTGCTTTACTAAGCTACTTTATATATACATATGTGTGTTTACAGGGTTTTTTACAGCAGTAGCAAACACAAGCAGCAAGCAGAAATAAATGTTTTTTGCTAGTAACTGTCTGCTAGACACTGTAGGAACTTCTATAAACCTGCAAAGCTAAATGGACAGATGTCCTGTGTCACGTGAGGCAGGTTTTTTATGCCAGACCCAGTGAAGGATATAAGTGCTCAAAGGTGTTGTATATTGCAGTATGTAACTCCTGGGGGCCTGACCAAACCCAGAGTGGGACACTGAACCTTTCTGTCCTGTGCCCTCGTGACTCTCCAGGAATTATAGGCCAGCCTGTGTGCTGGGCAGGAAACAACCTAGCCGTGAGGGAAATGCTGACACAATCAAGTACCCACAAATTGCTTCTCCCCATTGTCTTGCCACAGTTCAGCCATGTGTGGGGCTGCATATACCTTCACATAATCTAGAACCTTGTCATAAAGATTTAAGCTTTTTCTTAATAAAAAAACCATCAGAACAGTTCTTACTCTTTTCTCCTACAATGCAGCTGGTGAAGCAAATGCCACTTTCCTGTTCCCCTAATGTCCCACAGGAGGCATCTTTGTGAAGTTGCTCCATTGAACAGAAGATTTAAGATTCCAACAGTCGGTAGGAGAGCACAGGAGGGGATATGATTCTGTCAGCTAATGGTTTAGGGGAAAATTAGGAAGGCCTGTCTTCTGGTCCTGCTTCCAGGAATGTTCTACAAATCACATGGGAAGGGGCATTGTCTAGAAAAGAAGACAGAGTCCAGGAAGCAGCATCTAGAACGGCTGTGTATTGTGCTGCCCTTGCATTAAAGAGCACAGAGCAGTAACATTAGATGCAGTGTGAAGTTTTCTGATTGATTTCACTGAAAAAAGCTTCAGCACTCACAGAAGAGCCAGATAAGCAGGATTCCTCCCCCTCGCAAAAACACACACGCACAAACACAAGACTACCATCCACTGAGACAAATTTATACAGTGATGAACTGATACTATCAAGGCAATGGCCTCAAGTGTTTGTTTAAACTCTTACACAAAGGTCAGCGGAGTGTTGAAAATAAATGAAAGCACGGGCTGTGAAAATTAATCAATGGGGAGTCCCTGGGAGGACTTGCAGAACTGCTGCAGTGTGGGGCAGGGCCGGTCACTCCCTGCCTGTGCAGAGCCGAACACAGCCTTGCAGCTCAGCTCCAGGAGCACCTGAGCATTACACATTGTTTAATTGGGGCCAGCTTGTGTGGCACTGTGGAAGGCAAAAAATTCGTCAGTCCTTAGTCTGTATGCCTGAGAACTAGGGAGATGCCTGCATGATAGATACTAATTAGTAGAAGGGCATACAGTCTGAATAGATGTGGCTGGCAAGGAGCATCCAGGGAAGGAGAGGCACAGATAAGAAAACACTGAAAGAACCTTCTGCCTCCACCCTTCTGAGTTTACTGGGTATTTAATCTTTGTCAAGTGCACATCACTTGAATATCCTTTTATTAGGAAGTCCAAATCTCATTTTATTATTAGCCACTTGAGTAATACATTGGTTCCTAAAATACTATTTAAAATAGAGAACAGGAAAAGTGCATTCATTTTTTTTTCTTTTCTACTCGTACAACTTCTTGTTCCCAAAGCCAGCAGGTTTTGCTTTAACTTTCACAAAAAGGAAATTAACTTTTTGGTAAAGACAGGGTTTTCAGAATGTCTGCTTAGTTGGTTGAGAACAAGAATGACTATAAAGAAGCTTACAATGGAAGTTCATACCCTCCTTAATGGTAGCAATGCAGCACAATTTTATCATACAGAAAGGTGAACGCAGTAGAGAGAATTCTCTCCCTGCCCTCATACCATGTTCATAGTTTATTCTCTTCTGCTTTGGATCCACCCTTCTTTGTCTTTTTTCCCTGCTCTAGTTCTTCTCAACAAAGCCTTTGCTAAAACTAAGCAAGCAAAAAGGAAATGCACAGCACTGAATTGGCATTCCAAGACCATAAGATTCTTTATTCTGCTGCTGTATTCTGTTCCTCTGCTGTTTAGACTGGGACTGGACTACCTTCCTCTGCTGGAGCTTTTGTATCAACAGAATTTTGTAGATGCTTCAGTAATACTTGTAAGTAAACAGAAGTAACAAATGGAAGGCAGATGCCCAAACTGGACCTAGAGTGCTTTTTTGATCCAGAATTGAGGTAACAGCTTAATTAGAAGAAACGCAATTGTGCAGGCGTAGACATAGGTATGTGCAAACTCAGGAAATAATCTCCAGATTTCAGATATCCGCGAGATCTTTCTGGTGTTGAGTGCGTTATATGCAGTACCACTGAAGGGCTGGTTTCTAAAAGCCTTTATTTTAACCTCATAGAATTATTTGCAGCCTTATCAACTGAAGCCTCTTTCCCCTACTTATCTACTGGCTCACCGAGGCACTCAGCGTTGCTGACAGTTGCAGACACTGCTGCTGAGCAACAGACATGGTGGTGGCACAAATCGCTCTTTCTCTTGCAAAGATAGTGGGAATGTCCCGAGGGTTCAGACTGGCTTAACCTGGTTGCTTGTTTGTAGAGGATGTACTTACGCCAGTAAGGAATGAAATGTGCATAGAAATACGGTATCTCCCTTGCCTTTGGCCTTGTTTTTATTGGCAGTGAAATTCTACTGCACTGAAGCTGCTTCGTGGGAGGGATAACTACCTGTAACATTCCTCTGTGGGTAGCTGCATGACAGGGGGTATCTGTAAGGGGAAACAATACACTGGGATTCTCTGCTTGAAGCTCTTCTACTGCTGTATTGTTTAGACGTGCTGGCTAAGCTTGGTTTTGCAATTTTGTTATCTCTAGGAGTTCAGAAATCATGAATAAGCAGGAAAATGTCTGAGTTTGTTCTCCAAAATCATGAAATTACTTTTAGCTGCTTACCTGAGGAAACGAAGCTTATACAGTCATGCTTTGTATCCATCAGTCTGTCAGTTCCCTCCTACTAATATTTCAACCTGTTTGATGGTTTGAAACAAATTTGACAGAGAGATTTTGTCTCAAAGATAGTATCTTCCTACATGTTTGTGAAAGTAGGTAGCTGGAGTAAAGAGAGAATTCCTGTTGAGTCATAGAATTAAAGGATAATTTAGGTTGGAAGGGACCTCTGAGGGTCTTTTGCTCAAAGCTGCTGCAGCCTACGGCACTGGCATCAATAAATTACTACACATCAGGGAGTCCATATGTGACAGTACAATTATGAATTATAGAGGAACAGTTTGTATTGAATCCTTCACATTAGACACGGGAGACTCCATCACAGGGCATAAATCTATGGGACAATTCTTTCATAGCCATTTTGCTCACAGAGCATCTTGTTTCTAATTGGTCTCTTATTTCAAATTTTTAAATCTTCTGCCTGTCTTCAGCAATTCGGTGCAGGCAGGCACTGTTAAGATATATCCATTAGGATTATGAGTTCTTAAATCAGAGGTGCATAAATGTCTGACAGGTGGTATGGCTGTGAAATTTTGGTTTGCATTTGCATCAACAACATGATGTTGAGCTCGTTTTATTCACTTAGTGGGGAAGAGAAAGGGTTAAAGTCAGCCATGACAGGATTCAGATCACTGAGAGCAGAGTCTGGACTTCCCAAAGTTGGGGGTGCCATTACTGTTGTTGGAGACAATAGCACATTTCCCATCAAATCCAGCACTGCATGATAATCCGAAATAGTACAGTTCATGTAGACAGAAGATACATCGGCAGGGACAGACTCATGAAAAGGGATCCATTATTCTTTGTGAAGCTACAGCTCATTAAATGCTGGTGAAAGACACTATTTTGAGAAAGACTTGTTTGATAGTCACTGAACTGATCCAGTTTGAGCAAACCTCCCCGTGCTCTCTCAGCCCTCTCCTGAATAATTCCAAATGAGGGTAGAAGAACAAGCTAATGCTCGGTTTTTAAATAGAAATTTGATGGAATATACATTTGGAAGGCAAATTTATTGAAGTCCAACATATAATCTTAATATGAGCTTTTCAGTGTGAATATTGGAAAATTCATTGGTAGAGTTTAGACCATAATGTAAAAATGTAGGTGCTTTGTAAACTAAAAGTGATTGTGACTAAATCATATGGTTGCTATAATCTCAGCAGCTTCTCAGAATCTATGTAATTTCTCTTCCTCGTAGCTTCATACCTGATTACCTGTCTCTACTTTTCTATTTCTGTTAAGTTTTCTGTTTTCCAAGGGGAATACTAAAGGTTGGGTGGCAAGATGCTCTTGCTGAACAATCTGTTTCTAGCTATGATTTTTAGCTACTTTCTCCAGTGAGGATTACTAGCTTTACAAAATGTCTAAACATCCTGAAAATCTCAGACGTTTATTTTCTGCATAGTCTGTAACTTCTTTCCATAGATACCAACATGGCTGATTCTTTGGATAACATTTCCGTTCTTTGCAGTCCAGTGGCAAAGCTATTTGTTAGTTATAAGCTCCTTCCCAGCAACCCCCCTATATTGTAGACAGGTGCTCAAACTTTGATCTTGGTTATAAGGATGAAAAGAGTGGGATTGCTCCAGGCTTGTTTACCCCTGGAAGCTGGAATGAATATAGCTTTTCAAGTACTTGCTGTGTTGTGTATCTCACCTCCTGCTGCTGCCTCTCCTGCCAGGCTCCACAGTCCATTGTTAATAGGGATCTGTTTAGTATCTCTCCACTCCACGGATGGACTTTGAACCATTCTTTCCCCCAAACCAAAACAATTCTTGCACAGCAGAAGTGGACTTCTTTCCATCCTGACATCCAGCTCTGTGAAACTCTTCCCTCTCCCCACTGCCCTGTGGGCTGACTCCCTAGAGCCCTGCATCCTGGCATGGATCTCATTTCCCATTTGCTCAGCTCTTTGCTTTATCCTGGCCAAATACTCAGGTGCCCTCTTCTCTGTGCCTTAAACAGGTCTCAGCATATGTTCCAGTAGTTCAATCCCCTACTTTACAGTTTCTTTAAAGAACATGATAGAGCAATAAGAAAGCACTGGCTGAATTTCAATGAGTACAAGTGTGACAGCACACTTGGGTAATTAATAGGGGTGAGGAGGAGATCGGAGTGGTGTATTTATGGTGATTATTTCTTTATTATCTTCTAGGTATGATATAAACTGCAGAGGCAGTGAATGCAGACTCTACCACTAAAACTCTGAGGTAGAATTTCCCTGTTTTGTAGTGTTGAATATTTCATGAATTTCAAATGCTAATTATGAGTTACTTGCTGCCTGCTAGGAACAACAGCCAGCTTTGAGAGGACTTGCTGCCATTCTTCCAATCTATACCACATGTTTGTTGGCTCCTTTTTTTGTCTGAGAATCTGAGGGTTCAAGGGTGATGACTGAAACTCTCACCCAAGCAAAGGTGGTCCTAACAGGCTAGAGTGCAGAAAGCTTGCATTGCTGCTTTCTGTACCCTGAGCTAGAGGATATCGGTTTTTATGGCTCTCAGTCTATTCTTCTATACTCATGAGCTCATTAGGAATGTGATTTTTCACATTTGCATTGCAGCACTGGATTTTTATTAAAATAGCACCACATACGTAAGTACACATATATAGGTATATATGAGCTGCAAAATCCCCTAAGAAACAAATGGGTCTTTGGCTGCTTCACCTGTGTTCTCCCTGCTAAATCTGTTCTCTTTGTATCTGTGCCAATTCTTGAAGAACTATCGGACAAACACTGCTAAAAATGAGATAATTTCCCTATACCCCCTCTGAATGTACTGTGCAGCCAATAATAGGCAAGACTTCATCCTACAACAGTCCTAGCTTTTCTGAAATGTTCTAAAGATGTGCCTATAAAGGTCTAATTGCTGACATGGAAGGCACTGCCTAATGCCAACAATAAATAATGTCCGTGATAGTAGTTTCATACCATTAGACAAGGATAATTCCCAGCCTACTGCACTTAGTTCTTGGAAGGCTCTCAAATAAAGTATCATTACTTTGAAGTTCTCTGGACACAACATTGTCATTACATCTTAAGGATTTTGAACCTTCCTCTGAGTTTGGTACCTATAACTCCTGGAGCCAAATTTTTAGAAGTGTTTAGGAACCCACACTTCAACACAGAGCTGTACAAGAATGCACATTCTGGTAGCACTTTGGGCTACCTGCTTTGGCCTATTTGCGAGACAAGGCCTAGATTCGATACAGCACTTAAGTTGTCATTTCAGGTTAAGCTTATTTTTTTTCCCCAAAATGGGACTATAGGATTTGCTGAAATGATATGCCCAAAAAGTTGCTTCAAAGCAGGTGTTAAGTGAAGCTTAATGCTTTGTAGATAGATGTAAAAGTAACAAATATGGTCCCCAAAAAATAAAAACTTCTCTGTATCTGAGGAAACTCATGCATCATACAGAGGCTGGACACTGGTGGCTGGGAAGTGCTAGCCAGAATTCTGGGCACGGGGATATCTGCATGCTTCTGTAATTGTGCAGCAGTGTGCCATCAGCCTGACTCAGTCTTTGTACCTGATAATTTTCTTTCCTAGCTACAGAAGTGATAAAGGAGCATTCTGCTATTTGTGTGCTCTGTTGTGTTCTTTCTCCACTTCAGGGCTTTAAGAGAATCTTATTTGTGTCATCAAATAAGGCAGCACTCAGAGAATAATCCCAGAAAGGCCAGGAAAGAAAGAACATATGTATTTTCTGAGAGCCGGCTAGAATACCTATAGCTGAAAGAGGACGAACAACTTGATTTCTTGAGCACATCCCTTATTACACTGTCATTCTCTGGGAACATTAGGGACTGTGTTTAAGAAGCTGCATCAGTTTCAGATGTTATGCACCTCATTAATCAAAACACATCCTTTTGGAAGGCAGTTGATTGCAGCTTAAGCACAGAAGTGCTTACACCTCAGCATCCCTAGTGCCTGGAGGAGGGAAGAAGAAGAAAAGAGACCTTTAATGCTATCACAGGCTTAGTTCACATTATCTAATCTGCAGGAGCATTTGAAAATAGAGATTTGTTTCCCCTAAAAAGCTTGTTCTACCAGAAATTGTCATGAAAATAATAATATTAAATAATATTTGCACTGGGTAGCTCCACTGTAGAGTATTTCAAATGAGTCACAGCCAGTCTAAGTTGTGCCAGAAGGTGGGAAGAGAAGAGGAGCAGGTGAATGCTTCAGAGAAATACTGGAGAGAGAGAGTGAGACAGCAGGCAGAGATGGAGAAGCATGTGCTGTCTGTGTGTGTGGTGAAGCCACTGCTGATGGCTGCATTTCCTTGCAGCCTGCAAGTAAGAGGTGAAGTAACAGCTTGCTGCTTTAAATGGCAGAGTTACCTTAGGCCAGTGACAGGTGACTCCTGGAAGGGAAAAGGTGAATATTTGCTTACAAAAGCAAAAGCGCAGAGATCAAGTGAGGATTTCCTCACTGCTTGCAGTGGGCATTCGTTGTTTGTGTTTAGCCTCCCTGCACAGTTCATGTGGTTTCTTTTTCCTAGGAGGTATGATTTTAAATGTATGAAACAAGAAACATTCTAGAAAGCCTCAGATATTGAATCTATGCAAAAATCATTGAATCATAGTATAGTTTGGGTTGGAAGGGACCTTCCAAAATGTATGCAAACAGTCTCTCATATGGCTAAACAGATTCTTAGTTTAACTCCACTGGTTTGAAAGGCTTTGCACTAGTAAATAATTTGAATTAGTTTATCAATCTGAGAGCTTCTTACACGTAGCAGAATAAGCAGCCATTCTCAAAGAAGTGCAGGGCTCGACTGACTGCCACCTCTTTTCTTCCTTTTCTCCAAAAAAACCCTAAAGAACAAAAGGTAGGGAAATGCCGGATTTTAGCCTTTTTTTTCCTCTGCTTTGGCCTTTATTATGTGAGATGCAATGTAACCAGCAGTGAAAGGAAGCAGGATTCCCATCCGGAGCCGGTATTTTCCCAGGACCAACCTCCTGGCAGACACACAATCGAGGGTGAGCCACGGAAAGTGCTGACTCAGGTGCCCACGGGGAAGTGGGTTTCCCCGTGTCGCAGGGAGAGCCCACGCATCCCACACGCTCCTCGCTGCCATCCCCGCCCAGCCTCCCGCAGGCTGGCGGGGGAAGCTCTTTCAGATGCCGCTGCCTTCTTTTCTGAATGACTTCTACAGATCCGTCCCCGCAGGGGAGAAATAGTAACGCTGTGCATGTCTAACGGGGGAGCAGGGCAGCAGAGCAAAGAGAAACCTTCCGAACCTTGGCTGGGTTGCAGGCAGGTACAAAACACAACGTGTTTCTTCCCGGCAGGCAAACTTCGGCTGGAAAAGACAGGCAATCCCCACGCCCCTGCTTTTCATGCAAGTGAGATTTTCAAGGTGAACCGCTGTTTTTCCCTTAGATTTGGATTTGCCCCTTCCCACAAACCCCCCCTTTGTCTTCACAAGCAAAGCTGCACCAAAGCAGCCCCAGCTCCAGAAGGAGAAAGAATCATCAGCATCTGGGAGGAAAAGGGATCTTCTTGCTCGTGTTTTTTGTTTTTTTTGTTGTTTTTTTTTTACGTTTATGCTGCTGCTGTTTTTAAATTCGCGGCCGCCCTGTAATTTTTGCTGTTAAACCGAGGATGGCACTAAGCCCGGCACTGCCGCTGACGCCGAGCCGCCGGTGCCTCTCGCCGAGCGCAGGAGCTCCGCAGCGCCCGGCGCCGCGGCCCTGCCAGCCCAGCCCAGCAGCAGCAGCGGTGCGGCGCCCGTTCAGCCGCGCACACCCGTGGCAGCCAGGCGTTGCCCTTTTAAGAAGCCCGGGTGCTGGCTCAGGTAGGCAGAGCCTGTATGCAGTAGTCGCTCCTATGGCAACCCAATAGAATGGGATCGCTTCATGAATATTTCCAGGAGCAGGGGCTGCATGAGGAATAAGTGATGACAGTGATGTAAGCAAGCGGTGGCTGCTGCAGGTTGCAGTTCATTGTGTTATTGGCCGGCAGGTTGAGGAGTTTGAGGCACCCGGGCTTGAGCTTCGCTTTCCGGAGGATGTCTGCCCGCCGGGAGACACAGCACATTTGCATCTCGAAGCCAACATGGCAAGGCGGCTGCTGCTGCTGCTGCCGCCCTCCCTCGCCTTCCAGCCAGAAGTGTGTGGCTCTCCTCTAGACTTCGTGCCCAGTGCTGTGGATCTGAGCAGACAGGGATTGCAGTAACACTCACCAAGGCGAGACAAGCAGCAAGTAGCCAAATCGGAACAACGGAGGAGAGGCGGGGGGGGGGGGGGGGGCTTTTTTGCTTTTCCTCTTTTTTTCCTTCCCTTCTGGATGCAGAGCCTGTGTTTTGATGCAGAGCCTGTGGATGCCACAGTCTGGTAAGGAGATGACACGCCAGTCTCTGGTCCCTTCTGCCCCTTGAGCTGGGGGCAGGGGCCTGGGGGCAGTGACGGTTCCCCTCCTTGGGCAGAGCCGGGGGGGTGTCTCTTTCTCTAACTGAGCAGCAGCAGCAGCAGCATCGGCCATGGACAAGCTGCCCCCCTCCATGCGCAAGAGGCTCTACAGCCTGCCCCAGCAGATAGGACCCAAGGCGTCGATCATGGATGAGGAGGAAGACAGCGACAAGGACACCCGGAGGAAGAGCATCCGGCTGAAGCCACTGCCTTCGCCCTCTGCAGGGAGCACCCGGGCCCTCGGGGGAGACCCCGGCAGAGGGGGGGACGCCGGCCTCCTGGAGACGGAGGCGGGCAGCAAGGGCGCCAAGACCAGCACCAACGGGGACTGCCGCCGCTTCAAAGGGAGCCTGTCCTCGCTGACCAGCAGGCACCTCCATGACGCGGCCGAGGAGAGGAGACTGATCGGCGGGGAAGGGGAGCCGGCCTCCCCCAGTGAGGACAAGAGCCCCCTCGGCAGTGGGGAGCTGGAGCAGGGACTGCCAGCGCCCCCCCCACCAGCATTCCCGCCGGACCCCCAGCAGCAGTCCCCCCGGGCTTGCTCCTCTACCTCCATCAAAGTGGAAGGAGGTGGAGGGTGCGACCAGATCACCCCAGATGAGGAGCAGAGGCTGGGCCAAGCCGGTTTCATGCAGAGGCAGTTCGGGGCCATGCTCCAGCCAGGCGTCAACAAATTCTCCTTGAGGATGTTTGGCAGCCAGAAGGCCGTGGAGAGGGAGCAGGAAAGGGTTAAGTCTGCCGGGTTCTGGATCATCCATCCCTACAGCGACTTCAGGTACAATACCCCCCTCCTGGCCCACTCAAAAGTAGCTGGCCTGCCCCTTCCCCTACCATGTCCAGCTCAGACCTCTCCACACAGCGCACACACCCAGACAGAACTTTCCTGGCTAATTTGCTAGTCAGAGGAGCTGGAGGACACATCCGAGATCTGCTCCAGTCAAACAATCTGCAGGTTTCATTTATATTTAAGCTTAATTTTAGTGTCCCCACACCATTATTAATTTTAAATTAGGTTTTTAAACCAACAACTGTCTTTCGCTTTGGCTTTTTATAAGGGAAAGCCTCCCCATAAGTTCAGTGTAAATGGGGAAAAATATTCCCACCTGATGCACAACTCTAGGCTAAACGTGTGGTGCCTGCTGCTTAACTAGTCCTACATCTCCAGTTCAGAATGTATGATCTGCCTGTTTAATGTTTCAGTTGCCATTTGCGTACCTCAAAGTCCTCTCCCTTCTCCTTCCCCAAGAGTTAGGGAAGGATGTTGCTACTGTTGCTGTTCTGTAGGGCTTCTTACTGCAGCATCGGCAATTGGTATGTGCAGCAGATAGCAACCTTCATTGAGAAGGAACTTAACACCTTCAGAGTCTTGCAGAGAAAGATTTTCTCTTTTGCATCTGCAAATCCTTATTTGCAAAATTAATTTGGATAGGGAATAGTTAACATTGTCTTCATGAAAGTAATGGCTTTCTTTCACTCAGACAGCAACATTTCCATGAAGGTTAATAAGGAAATTAGCTTGTAAACCCTAGAGCCAATTTTTTGTATAGTTCTGTGTAGCAGAGGGGTTGTGTTTGGATATTTCTGAGTAAAGTGTTGTTTACTGCACAGGTGAATTGTCCTCTGCAATATGTATGTAAAGTACTGCAATCAATAATTAATTACTTAGTGCAATCAATGGCTAAGGTTTATTGCTTCAACTTTAATTACAACTGGCTTACATCTCACATTTAAAAGCATACAGTAGAAGAACATTGTTCAAACACGTATTGATCAGACTACATGATTTTACTGAATTCTTGGACTTTTCAAGAAACCTTGCATTATTCCCTAAAATACAATTAGCAAGATAATTGCAGGAAGGAGTTCCAGGGTGGATTTGGGTGCCCAAAGACAGAAATGACAGAAACCTCTCGACGCTGCCTTTTAGGAATTTTGCAAGCAGTCCACACACTTAGAAGATTCAGCACTGGCACTGAACAGATTCCTTGATATCTGCTTAGATTAACAAATGTTATTAGAAGGCTACGTGAATTGGAAGACTGCACTGTTGTTTAAATTCAGTGCATTGAAGTGTCCCAAGTGCACAGCTGACCGAGCATAGGAAGGTTTTCAGTAGCTACATCATGATACATAGTGCTGGCAGGTACAATCTTATTCAAACTGAGAGTGGAAAGAGTATAAAATTGCCTCCTAGTTGTGACTGATCAAGTAACACCTCACAAACACAGTGAAATGTGAGAGTGATTAGCTTTAAAAAGATCAAAACCTATTTCATACTCCTGGCTAGACATCTTTGTAGTATTTGCCACAAGTCTGGAGTTAAAAACTAGCTACTGTGCTTTCTTGGGTTATTCTAGCAAGGTGTTGTCTGTGTGTCGCACCTTTAAGGAATTTTGGATTTAGTTTATGGACTGTATTTGGAGTAGCATTCAGTTTGCATATCTTTTATGTACCTGTATAGTGGATTTATTTCCTTCCATATTTGTGACTACATTTTCAGCATAGAATTAGACTGGCAAACTTGAGTGAAAGGACTGTAGCAGTAGCTGAGGTAACCACCTTGCCCAATGTGAAATGGTCCTAAGAGTTTATTTTTTTAAGATTCCTAGTGAACCAGTGCTTATTGCTTAATAATTCATTACTGCCATCCACAGTAAACTATGAGTTGAAGTTTTTATTTCTGAGGTACTTGGCTGTAGGGCCACTCATAGCCTTACACAAAGGAATGAAATATGCCAGCAAACTTAGATTCTCCCAAGCCAGATGATCACACGGAGTCTGCTAATACTCAGATGTTCATATGCATGCAGATATATGTGAATGCATGTGTGACTCGTTAGTACTAATAATAAGATCCTCCCTGACTGTAGCTTTGCATTTGTGCAGAGGAAGCACAGGGAGTTGGATATCTGTACCCTGGTGCAAGACACTCTCTGCTTGGTGTCAGGTTCCAGGTAGGCTGGTATCTTGCCACTTTCTTCTAAATTGATGCTAGAAGCCTAGCACACAAATAGGTGCTTTCTTCCTACTATTATATATCAACATCAGATGGGGCAGTGGTACTGATTGTACAGAGAGACATGTGAAGAGGCCAGAGGAGTTGGATGCACTACTGTATGGTCAGTATGTCTGTTTTCTGGGGAGCTTTGTTCACCCCTCTTTCTTGGTCACTTGCACCGTATCTGTTTGAATATGACTGCCACTTAGAGAAAACGCGTGGGCTTCCATGAAAAACAACCAATGAACAATGGCTTCCTTGATGGAGAAGAGTGGGAGCTTTCCCGGATTCTGTGTGGGTTTTGATTTCCCTCCTTCTCTGAATGCTACTAAAGCATCTGTCTTGGAAACAACTCATATGAATACGAATAACATTTTTTGACCTCTGAAATGCAGCAGATTGCACCAAAGAGCAGATATTATCAAAATGTTTGCAAGAGCTATATCCTTGACCCAAAGGACTCTCTTTTCTGCTTTGCAAATTATGCAGTGCAATGCATGATTGTTCCTTGTTATAAATGGGTGCAGATTCTGGAGCATTAGCATCTTGTAAGAAGTATGAGCCTCCATTATCCTGCACTTTGCTGTCACCAAAGCTGTGCAGCAGCATTTGGTGCACAAGTTTCAAGTTAATAAATTTTTAGACCCAGATCTTGTTTTCGGTCTTTTTGGAGAAACCAGATTCACCTCTGAGAGTGTGGTGCATCTCCAGGCATTTCGGTAGAGCCCCAGACCTCATGACTCCTGTCTTGGTACAGCTTGAGATGTGAAGTGTTGAATGAAACACTCCAGCCTTATTTACCGGAGCTTGATTCTGCTGCAAAATGACATTGGTGTAATTCCTCTGACTTCATGGAGTTGCTTCTCCTTTGCACTGCATGAAAGGAGTTCCTGTTTTAGAATAGAACAGAGGCTTTCATCATAGTCTCATTAAATTATCATTTTAGCATCTAATATGGCTAATTCCAGTAGCAAATCTATGACCCTTCAAGAGTAAAGCGAATTAGTATAGATCAAGGCTCTGCTGAGTTCTGCTTTTAGTCCATTGTGAGGGGAAAAGACACCAAATGACCTTTACAAAAACCAAACTCTGTGCCCCTGAGTAGTCATGACTAATGCAGTGGACTAGTTCTAGAAGCACTTCAAAGGTGTCTTAGCAATTTGTAGTGGAAATAAGAATACTGCTTCCTATTCTGAAGTGCAGATGTATGTGCTGGCAGCTTGACTTTATTTGCATCTGTGGTTGATCACACATCAGTGCAGAGTCAAACTGTATTTCCTAGATCAAGATTTATCTGTGACTTTGAAAGCTTTTTCTGTGGGTAGATAGAATTGTAATTTAGTGCTTAGAGGAAGCATTGATCCACTAGAATTGGTTTAATAAAAAAATTCCAGACAAACAATGACCTATCTAGTTTTTAGCTGACTGAAGCATATTGGTTGTAGCTTCTATCCAGAATTGCTTGCAAAAAAGTATAGCATGCTGCTATTAGAAAGGCCTGAGAACAGATACACTATCTGAAGGCCCAAAATAGTCCAAACAGTGGATGTAAATAGAACTGCACATTATTCACTACCCAGTAATCTATTAACTTCTTCACACAAAAGAGAAGCTACTGCCTTCTTGAAAACAGTGAAAAATGTTCCACTCAGTAACAGTCCCAACTTCGGATTTTAGATTTCTTCTGTTCACTGTTCTCCCTTACTTGTAATACATGTCTGCAAACAGATCCGTGTTTTCATTTGCTTCCTCTGCCAGAGACCCCTGTCTGCTTGGGAACCTGGGGAGATTCTGTGGCACCAAAAGAAATAGATGCTCAGGTGCGATGTATAAGGTAGGGGAATTCCTGAAGAACAAAATCATTTGCTCCCCTTCATGCTGCTCCAGATCTCTAAGCAGTATCATTCAGACAGCCTTCTTGTGGGGAATCAGTGGGATTTACTAATTATAGTACTAAATACTGAACCCAATAGCACTAGTGGGATTGAGCAAAAATTGGAATGATGTGTGTTCACGTTTTCCACTCTCCTGAGTAGAACTGATTTTCAGAGTGCCTCATGGAGTGCTGCTGTGTCTGTGGAGACTGTTTTCATTTGTAAGCTTTTCACTATTTTGTTAGAAGGGTGAATAATTTGTGAAGCATACAGCACTGTTCACTGTGGCAGTTCACTTATGTGGGTGTTGCTCTCCCTGCTCTCAGACAATAACGCCTTTTTCTTTACCTGCTGCCCAGAATGCTGCTTCTTGTGCTGGCCTTGCTTCATGCCTATCCACATTCAGAGGCTACCCACAATGGCAAACTCTGGTCTTGTGACTTGCCCACTGCTCATAGCAAAGTAAAATGAAAGCTGGCCATTGTGTAAGCCTTATGTACAGCAAATTGAAATCCTGGTTCAGTGAAACCTCTGCTTAGAAGGAAAGGTCAGAGAAACAGTTGCATTAGTAGCAGAAACTATGTCATTAGAAACAAACACAAAGTGCAGTCAGGTTTATTGCTAGGCAGCTCACTGACTTGGGTATCTTCTTTTCTTGTTAGTGCTGATGGCAGTTGCCTCAAAATAGTGTGGGGACACTGCTAGCTGAGGAAAGGAAGATGCTTTCCTGAATCCAGATCCTGTTGTCTTTACTGCAGACAGCTTTCCTGCCAATTCCCAGGGCAGTTTTGCTGGAGCAGAATGACAAGATCCAAACAGCAATAATATGAGGGATAATCCAGACCCCGCTGAACAGCATGGATTGGACTTCTGTTGTCTTCAGTGGACTGTGAATCAGGCTGCAGGAGAAGAAACATGGTTTTGTGACCATGAACTGAGGGGACCAAACTATTGTGGCCAGACTTACCATGTCCATAGGCGAGTCATCACATGCTTCATGCCCTAGTTCACATGTCATGAGGTGGTGGTTAAAAAATCCCATGCTAGACAATTAGTGTGGGGATATAGTTTTTTTGTATGAGACGTGTTTGGATGCTACAAAAGGCAGCGTTTGAAAACAGGAAGGCCTCAGTAAATGAAACACTTCAGTGTATCACTGTAGTATGTTTTAAGACTATAGCCATATAGTATTATGGTAGTTTCATATATGTTCACATAGAGAAAATGAGATGAAAAAGTATAAATACGTACTAAAGCAAGCACTGAGATTTAAGGAAGTAATATGGTAAGATTTTCTGCATAAACTTAATTCAGGCCCTTCGTACAAATCTCTGCCAATAGATGAACACATTATCTCTTCCTCAGAAGCCCGTGCCTCATTCAGTGCACACAGAGATGGTTCCTTTGTGAAAAACTTGGACGTTTTCTCCATCTCTCCTTGAAAGATAGCATACTGTATTTATTATATCTTATTCAGATCCTATTCTGAAAAAAACCAGGTTAGTTTCCTCTTGGCCTTTTGTTTTTATTTGGCACTTATAAAATATTCAACTATAATAGCAATAAATGTTCTTTTTGCTTCCTGACGTCTTGGCTAGGAAACTGGTACTGTCATCCCCAGTTTATAGTGAGGTGGCAGAGACTCATGGAGATTAAGGTCAAAAACATTCGTTAACTTGGTGTAGTCAATTTGAGGATCTGTTTTGCAGAGTACGTAGCATTACACAGCATACTTCGTGTTCAGAGCTCTGTCTCTGTGGGTGCTTAGTAAGGAATCAGACATTGCTGTGACCCAGAAGACAAGGGCACGAACGTAATGACTACCTGTTTTTTGAGTAATGGGTGCTTTAAGAGGATTGAGACATCCTGATTTGGACCATTTCTTAGACTAGCTTGGTGAGCAACCAGACTGAGAAAAAGGCATGCCGATCCCACCCACCCTCTTCATAAGCCTCTGATGTTTGTTAGTCTATCTGTTGTTATAGCAAAAAAGAAAAAAACTCATAGCTGTAAACAATTACATAGTGTTCTTTTTAATCATCACCTAAGAATATTATTCTAATTACAGTTTTGGATTGAGCAATTTGCCTAACACCTCTGCAGGAACTTTTTGGCAGAGACAGAATCTCTGGGGCACCACTCATCTGCCCTAGCCATCACATCATTCTGCAGTTCCTTATCTCTTTTATTGCAAACCTTCCAGATTGTGCAAGAAACAAGTTCCTATAGAAAATCTCTTTCCTGCACACATCTGCCTGAAGCCTTTCCTCTCATCTTGAATGAAGCATGAATTCGATGGGAAGAACTGTTTTGAATCATGTAATGACTGTAGCATAATACATATGTACAGCTAACCTCTGTTCTGCTATTTCATAACCCAAGCTTTTGACTTTGCAGTCTAATTTTTAATACAGTGTTTTTGTAGAGTTGTTAGTTAAGGTTTTAAAAAAATCAGTCCCTATCTTTATCCTGATATCTCTGGATTCATTAGCAGGTACAGATCTTTTCAAGGATATGCTGCACTGCCCTCTGCTCAGAATTAAGAAATGGCCATAGTGGGTAGTTACAGCAAAGGAACGATAATACACCAGATTCTTGGGTTACTCTCCAGGCTTTGAAGAAAAATATACTCTGCTCATTACTCTGCTTGTTTTCTCCCCAGTACCTAAGCATGATGCCTTCTGCCCCACTCTCTCCAAACTGTTGTTTTCCCCATCCATCACTTCAATTTGTGTTTCTTATCCCACCAGTCCCATCTCCATTTTCTAGGCTTCTTGTGGCAGGTTTCTTGTCCAGCCAGTCGTAGCTCCCAATACTCAGCTATCCATCTGATCACGGTTTTCCACCTCATCTTAGTTCTTCGTAATGCCTCTCCTCCCCTCCCCCCCTCCCCCCCCGCCATGTTCTAGTTGCAGTATGTCATGCTTGGCACTTTAGTCAGTCCAGTTCCCTCCCTTTCCAGTCTCCATCTGTATCCTTCAGGTTGTTTCCTGGATGGGTCTCCCCAAATTAGTTTCCTGTCCTTCTATATGTTCTTAGTTGATATCGTCTCTCTGACTCTTCAAACAATCTCAGTTTTCTCAGTCCCTGCTTTCCTTCGTGATATAAGAATGGATCATTTTGCCTAGTAATTTAAAACCCTTCCACATTATCCCTCTTTCCATCCTTGGACACTGCCAGCCCAGCAATGTTTAGACAAACTCTGCCCATCTTTTATTTTTTAAACTTGAAATATCTCAGTCCTTGGAGCCAAGCATTTCAAATGATGAATTTTCATGGAAGCACAATCTCCACTGCATTAGTGTGAAACAGATTTTATTTGAGGTATAAACATGTTTTCTGAAGGTGTTTATTGTTAGACACACATAGAATCAGCATAGGACTTTTCGGTGCTATTGTAAGCAGGTAAACTTGAGTTTTTAATACAGTGTTATTCTGCTTAGGTAACTGTGCTAGTGCTTTCTGTGCACTCAGTTTTTTCTGCTGTAGAGTCACTGCTGCTGCACTGGAAATCCATTTATTATACAGATAAAAGAGTGATCTTTGTCTGGAGATAACATAGTGTCATTTTAGCTTGAAACCCTTGAAATTTGTCTTTGTTTCTGATGGGTTATGAGCATCTCATTAGCAAGCCCATGAATCCCTCAGTTTTCTCTTGAAACTAACTATCTGAGCTCTCATCTCTGCCAGAGCATAGATTTCTTCCTTTCCCTTATTTTTGAAAGCTGTGTTGGTGCCAAGGCAGTTATAGGTCAATTGAGTTATTGTTGATTCTAATTGGCACTCTAACAAGCTATTAAATCAATTTACCTACAGATGAATGTCACTCAAAAAAAAAAGGTGCGAACTCCTTTTTTGTCTTTGAGAACTTCAAAAAAACCTATTTCCACTGATGAGTATGAGGGAAAGGCCAGCCCGCAGGGAAGTGGCTAGTAAGAGCACGAGGTTTCACCCCTAAATGTTTATGCCACGAGGTCTATGGCTGAACAAGGTCCAGGCTGTTCCTGTGTGCAGAGGGATGAGACTATTTCCAGAACTTAAGGCCAAGAGGAATAATAAAGAAAATGACCAAGTGGGACAAATGCTCTTCTGTCCCTTCAGAGGGGATGGGTTTATGTCCCTGTGGAGAGACCTATGTCCTCTTCTCCTCCTGTATTGATTCTCAGTGTCCCACATGCGTTCCTGTGATTGCTGATGCAGGTGTGGTAGGCACAACCATCTTTCAAATCAGGCAGCACCTGGCTGGTGACATCACTACCTTTTTGGTGTCCAGTGACCTATAACTTGAAGAGATTTACTTGCCCTGTGTTGCAGAAGAGTCAGATTTATTATGGTGAATAGAGTTGATTTAAGTTCTGTTCTGAGACATTTAGAAAACATCTTCTTTTGGCAGCGATACAGTGCTCATTCCCACATTATCTCAGCATTTCTTAGTGAGATGGTTATAAAACAGTGGCTTTTCAGCCTACAGGTCAGGACAAGGTTTCTTGACCAAGTGGCACTGCATGTTCTTCCTGCAGGCTCCAAATCAAAGCTGCTTTATATATGACAAGCAGTCAGAATTGCTCAGGTGTTCTTGCTTATGTGGGACATTTTTTAGGTGAAGCACAAGGCAGATGAGAACACAGCTTGGCTCTGTGCAGCTCTACAGTGCTGACAGCACTAAACCCAGGGTTTTGTCAGCAGACAAAGCAGTTAGGACTCCAAAAACACAGAATGGAGAGCATATGTGTGCTGGGCTAACAAGGTGCTATTATGGAGACCTTTTTCTGCCCCTTTTCCGTATTGAATGGTTTGCTACCTGGGAAGTCCCTTGACGAATTGAAATTATTCATTCCATGCAGTATATTCACAGTGGCTGACATCAAATATGGTCACTCCATGCCTAGTATTAGCACCAGACTAGTGAAACCAGGCTGTTAACTCCTGAAGAGACACTGCCTGCAGCAGGGGAAGACAGTGCCTGTAAGCGCAAAGCAGATGAGCATCCAAAGGGGAATTCCAAGGTCAGCTTGAGGGCCCACCACTTGGCCATTATAGGGGCACGATTGCTTCCCCAGTGATGTGCAAAAGCTAATCTTATTTGTGGTGACTCGTCCAAATGTGTTAATTAAGGATTTAAATCTCTGCCTCTTTGGATGGAGAGGTTGTCTGTGTTTATGCATCTATTGTTAAAGAGCTTAGAGGCAGGAGAAGTGCTGCAGGTTGCCAGCTGACTCTAGTTAGCAGCTGAAATTCCTTTTTTTTTTTTCTTCTCACAGCTATGCTCAGGGTTCTTGTGACTGCTGGGAAATCAGTAGTTGTACACTGAGTAAATCCTCATCCCTGTACACAGCTTCAATGAGACTGTATGCAGGGGAACTCTGATGGCATTCAGTTGTCCTGGTCAGAGCTGCTGAGTGCTGCTACAGTCTGGTGCTCAGTTCCACCTTCTGCATGTTTGGGGGAAGGAAAACCCAGTGAAGTGCATTTAGATTTGCCTGGATGTGGGAAAGAAATGTTTTGCAAAGTTATCAGCGCTCTGAAGCTTGTGGGGCAGATAACAGCCGCATTCCAAAGACGCGGGGACTCCACGTTCGTAAGTCCCTTCCAGCCGTTTCTTCACACATGATTTCAGGGCAAGGTGCTAACTCATCACAGCACTAACATTGCTACCCAGTGCAATGTCTCATCCGCAAAGAGTTGTGTGTGCGCGTGTGTTTGTGCGTGTCCCTGGGGGATGGGAGGAAGTGAAGGCCCCTAATTATCCAGCCCTGCTCTGTGTGTTCTCTCACCTGTCCCCCTTTGTGACTAGGCTGGATGGATGGCGCAGAGCACAGGGGTGTGGGCTGAGTGAGCACAGTGACATCTTGGCTCTCTGCAGAGAACCAGAAGTTGCATTAGGCATAGTGAAGCAGTGCAAAGGTGACGTTTACTGGCAGTGTCGGTGTTTGGACTAGCTCTCCCAACAGTCAAAATGATAACAGAAATGATAATGATGACTGACTCTATGCAGCTTTTTTAACAATATCAAACCTGCTTTCATTAAGCACAAATTCTTGATGCTTGATCTTTTCCCCTTTGCTTTAATGTACTGATGTGTGCAGAAGTTCTATTTCTATTAATAACAAGAGGAATATTTTTTTCCATCTCTGGTTTTATGTGAATTGTGGGGAGGGCAGGAGAAAGGACCAGTCTAGACGACAGATCATGGTCTGTTCTCCTTGATACCTGTCCAAACCATTTGTATCTTTCTTCTATGCTCATTTAGCTGCAGATACACTTTGAATCATAAGCAATATATAATGGATAGAAGGACAAACTGGAAGGCGGGTCAGACATCTGGTTTTGATCCTGTGAGCCATCCTCAACAAAATACTCTGTGCCTTGATTTCTCCAACTTTGAAAAAAGGGTGGGGTGACTGCCGGGGACCATGGAAGATACTAGAGAACTCTAAAATATTTTAGCGTAATAGAAGATACCAGAGCAGATGTCAGCAAGGGTGTGGTTAATATCTACAAAGCAGTTTCATGAGAATTTCTGCATGATTATCCTGTTCTGTGTACTGCTGTAGATTTGGTTACATTTCTTGTCCGTCTTTTGTTAGGACCACAAAAATGCGTAGATCCATGTACTGTTAGGTGGTTTCTGAATAATTGGTTCCTTTGTCTTAATAAGGAAACTGGTTACCAACACCTGTACAGTTCCATGTATGGTGCTATATTGTGTGGCACATTTAGAACTAGGATGGAATAAGATAGAGAAAAAGCCTTGGACAGCAAGGAAGACAAGATGAATTTTACCTTTTGTGTCCATAAATGAGAATTGTGCAGCCCCAGCATGGGGCGTGGAGATGCTCTATAAAAAAATGTTCCATCTTTTCCTCACCGGCCATGTGTATTGCAAGATGTGCTACCCTTTTTCTTTGGGAATATGCGACTTCTTGACTCCTGGGTAAAAGGTCTGGCACAGGAGCTGGCAAGATGTATGCCATTTTCTGTGGTGTGGCAGCTTTAGAAAACATCCTCTAAGCTCACTGACTGCTGAATCTTGTGCATAATCTGTTGTGACCCTTGGCTTTAGTGCAAACACAAGTGTGCTTCAGATCCTGCCAGCCATGGTTAAGGTGGTATGCTGTAGTGAGAGAGCAACTAGGCTTGTTCCACAGTTGGGAACTGGAACAAATGCTTGGGTTGAAGATATACTTAAATCAAACTCCAGATTTGGCAATGACTGGTGGCTCAACCCGGAGTGCATTTGGAAATTTTCTGGTCCTCAGTTTTCCAAAACACCACATGTAAAGTTACATTCTCTGGAGCTTCTCTCAGTGTATTCCTGTTATGACTGTGCTCCTCTGGTGTCTCTTTGCACCACAGGCACTTCTCTCTCATCTACTCCTGATCCATCACCCCCATGGGGTGAATTCCTCTGGCTTCTTGTTGTCTGCGTCCAGTGATCAGAAATTGGGCCAAAGTATAGAATTCCAAACAAGGGCAGCTCTGCTGCTAGTGCGCTCCTTTTGCAGCACGAACAAGAGTTTAGGCTAACAGTGGCAGAGGTGGGTATGGCCTAGGGCTCCTGCTTTTGAATAGAGGATCTGGAAGCCTCATCTGTAAGTAAATTCACACAGCAAAGTCTGCACTGCAGACAAAAAAAGATTTGCCTTGACATCATCTTGCCCTGCTCTGAGATCTACAGTCATTCAGGAGAGCAATTCACAGCTCCCAGCCTCTCTAGCTCAGTAGAATTAAGGCTAAGCTTCATCATGAGCTAATGCAAGCTGTTCCCACCCCAAATAATTGGCTGCTGGATGGCTTTGTGTCTGTCTAAGCATTACTGCATGTGGGTGGATGTGTTATGTGTGTGTGAATGAGTCTGCTTTGGAAATTAATACATAACATTGGGGGTGCATCTCATAATACAGTACCTCATGAGTGATGTGGATGTGAGAAGCGTAAAACAGGGCTGAGCGTGTCAAACATCTGTACGAAGATCACTCTCCCTGGTACCACAGGATGGTGATTCCCATGTACAGACCACCACTACCTCTTTTTTGCTCTTCCTCCTACCCTGAAACACCTCAGATGTCTTTCCAGTCCTCTGTTTCCCATAGCCAAAATTTAAAAGCAGGAAAAAAAAAAAGCAGTGAAATTTCTCAAAAGCTGAGTCCCCCAGTCAGCACAACCCTCTTTGCAGGGCAGAGCACCCCGTGGTGAATAGGAAATGACAGAGGTGTTGGCTTGTCCATAGAGATGAAAGACAATGCCTATCCATGAGCATAGGTGTTGGAGACATTGATGTATAGAAGTCATGTGTGACTTGGGGAGTTCAGAGATGTAACCCCTCTGGGACTTGGCAGCTGTTATAGGGTATTATTTTCACAAGGCTGAGCTGTTTTTAAACACTTCTTCTAGTGTAATCATCGCACACACGTTTTCTCAGTAAGGGCAGGCCATCAGCATTTCTTTCCAGTCTTCTTAGATAAGATGTAGAGAGACAAGCTGTGAAAGAGCTGAACAAGATGCCTTGACGTTAGTCATTCGCATTTCCTCAGCATGGCCCACGAAGAAGCCTTAGGCCTTGCTTTCTGTACACATCCTTGTGGCTGAGTTTTTTTCAGGGAAAGAGCACCTCTTTCAAGTAAGGACAGGTATGTGGAAACTTGTGCCTGCCCCAAACTTGGATACTAAGATCTGCAGTCCAGTTAGGGAAAAAGACATCTGGCTGGCTATACCTCCAGCTGTAGTGGTTCAAGGTGGAGCATAACTTTCCTACAGCTGGTCACACCTCTTCGAAAACTTGCTTTTCAAAGGAAAATATGTATGGTCCTGGTTAGCTCAGAAAGTGAAAGGGAGGATATTCCAAATAAAGTAGTGTTGTACTAATATAAACTAGCCTGATCATTCAAAATCCATGGCTGTTGACAGAGCAGACTACTAGCCTTTAGAGCCAGCCACATAGCACTGAGACTAATTTTAGTACGGTTTAAATGATGTGCTTCAGCTTAATTCATACCCTGCCCTGAGGCAGCAGTTGTATGTTGTTCTGCTGTGAACCGTGTAACTGCTGCATTTCACCTCAGCATTAGCCTTGCTACAGTGTTGGGTAAAATTATTTCTCCACACACTAGGGTTCTTGTGGGTGCAGAAGGATAGATCATCACTTCTTTGAAATTATCTTTTATCCGTAGATGTATGGAGCCGAATTTCTTAGCAAGAATCCATTGCAGCTAGTGGGGATGACAATGGGAATCAGTTTTACTCCTTGGAGCTACTTCTGGCCTGTCTCTTGTATACGTACTTCTGAGGCACATGTGGGCACTGTGTCTAGCACTGTCTAAGACCTGCTAATACAGTGCTACAGTGAGAGATTCCAGATTATATTCACATTTTGATGTTTGTGGAAAGGATCTTCAAAGCAGGATTTAGCGAGGCTAGCTTTCTGTTGCTACAGTGGAAGTATTTTAGAGCGCTGAATTTTCTGCTCTTCACCCACAACATAGCTATTTCTGATTCAACAATGTCTTTCATAAGGGAGATCCCTAATTTACAATCTGGAATATCTAATGGGCTAAAATGTTTTTGGATATACTTGAGGGAAGAGCTAATCTGCTATCTGCTTTTCCTGGACTCCAGTGAAGGACCTTCTGCTCTTCCCCACTGAAACCAGGAAGTGCTGAGGGTGTTGGCTCGAGTGGCTTGCAGAGCTTTCTTCCAGGTACCCTCATCACTGAACCATCTTTATACTTCTCTTTCTCAGCCTTCCTGTGAGCTATTGAGTGCCAGCCAGTTGGACTGAGTCATATCACATATATTTCTGGTGGGATGAATTTGAGAGAACACAGGGGAAAGCCCTAGCTTTTGCCTTACTACTAAGCTTACTTAAACAGAAGGACTAGATTAACTAAAAAGAAGAAAAACATAGAAATCTTGTAATCAAGCATTACTGAAGTGCGCAAGTTCTCGGCTAATTTACATAATATGCTAGCGCATCCCTGCTCCTGCTGAAATCAAAGGATAAGTCAGTGCCTGCTACAGTGGCCTTGAATGTGTGTCCTGTATGTGTAGAAGTAAAATCTACAAGTATATGTCATGTTTTAGAGAAGAAGGCCTTTGAGAGTGCATGATTTTGTTGCTTCTTGGAAAACCTGGAATTCGTTGAGACATTGCTGCCATCCTGGGTACCCAAAACAGGGCAGGGAACAGACTTGCCTCTAGGCACCACAAGCAAAGGATAAGACATGTCCTTTCTTTTAAGACACAAAATTTAAAAGTCTGGAATAGTCTTTTGTGCCTGTAACTTTCAGTGCCCAGAGCATGTTTAGGTTCTTTCAGGGTTTCTTCTTCCAGACTTGGGACCAGGAGTACCTCTCTCTAGAGTGGTGAAAGGGCTGTGGCATCCACAAAGTGCCGTTGCCCATCTTGCAGTTGCATGTACTTCTCTGGGCTTCAGACGCGAATAGACCCTGTCCTCACCAAAAGAGGAAAAGAAAATAGAAAGAGCTCTGTGATGAGCTTCTGCCTTGAAGTAAGGGGATTTAAAATTTAAAACAGGTAGATTTAAAATACACACACCTTATTTAGTGGAATCTGCACCTTGAATAGGCAGAACTGTGCTTGAATAACACTGCCTTGGAATAGATACCTGTCCCACTATCCTTTTGGTAATGGTTTACTGTGTCAACAAAACTACTTGCATGTTTCATTTATACCTGAAGTCTGTGGTAATTATATTGGTCATATGTCCAGAAATCTTTAAAGAGATTGTTAGTTCACATTCACTTTGTAGCATACCCAAGCCCTGATGCTGAAGTGCAAATACAGGGTTTTTTTTTCACTGTTTATTGAGTTTTCGCAACTATCGTATCTGCACCGTCCCAGCTGTTTGTAAAAATAGCTTTGTAATATTTCTGTGAAATAGCAAGGATATATACTCCTATTTTATGTCTGGAAAACTAATATACAGATAAACTACATTATTTTCTAGCAGGTTGCTCACAGAACCTGAATTTGAGTTGTGTAGACAGTGCAAGTAGTTCCTCAGTGACGGGACTGTCCTACCCTTTTCTGTAGTGTCCCTCTAGGTAGGATGGAAACTGGCAGGCTGGAGCCTCCTTGTTAAGTATTGATGGAAAATGGGTTGCATCAATCTGAATATATTTCTGAAACAACTTGTTTCTGGCAGGTTGTTCATTCTAAAAATATATTTATTTCTAATTGCTGAGCAGAATGCTTAATGAATTCTTCCTTCCCAAGAACAATTAATCAAAGAAATGATTTAGGGCTGGCATTTGCTCCCCCAGGGCTCAATGGCTGTGTTCCATTGACTTAAATAGAGCAGATCAAGTCCAGCCCATACTGGAAAAGATTTATCTAAGTATTTTTTAATGGTGCCTATCACTATTTGTCTGGATGTCTCTGGCAGAAATGTTTTGTATGTATTGGAGGAGCAGCACTGGGCATTGTAGTAGAGTTACAGCAAGCTGCTGTGTTTTGCAACTAGTGTTTTCCTGTTTTGTGTATTTTTAAAGGAGAGGTACTATGCAAACTCCCATTGATTGCAATGGGGATTCTGAATGGTGAGGAAGGAAGGGTCTGCAGTTACAACTTGCTCCAGAAGGTTGCTTGACTGGAAAAATCTGCTTGAGAGGGCTGTGTGGGTCACCAAGACCCTGCAACATGGATTAGAACTTTGATAAAGGAGAATCCCCACCACACAACAAAGATGTGCCCTTGCTACAAAAGTTAAAAGTCAGAAATTTGCAGTGTGTCCTGGAAAAGGGGGGAGAGACCCATCAACATCCTGCACCTTGATGAAAGGCAGGAATGTGCTAAGTGAAAATGTGCAGATCCCCTAGCACCTGCTTCCTTTACAGGAGTGTTATGTAGTGTGCTTCATGCCACACAGGAGGGTGAAAAGCCAAAATGGCTCCTACCATTCTGACATGAGGGGAGACCCAAATCTGGCCATTGAATTTTTGATATTCTGTATAATTGATGATTCAAAGCATCCTCTCTGGTGAAGAGTGTGTCTGACTATCATTTCTAGAGGCGAATATATTTTAAATGTCCAGCTTCTCAGTTTTCCATTCTCCTATCTCAGAGCATTCACCAAGTCCTCCTCAATTTTTCCGAAGTCTCCTGCTTCACTTAAGCGTCTGTTGGGTTTTCTGATTTCAGTCACTTCAATGCAGAAATGTTTGTGGGGACAGCAAATAACAGTTTCTCAGAAACTGGAAAGGGCTTTAGAGTGCAGTGGCTCCTTGCATAAGAAACTGCCTTTCTGCAGAGTTGAAGTGCTAAGCTGTAAGCTGAGTTGAGTGCCCTTAAGATGCTCGAGTGGATGTCAGGATTCCTGGCCTCTTCTCCTGTCTTCTGTGGACCTGCATGTGAGTGAGGCACTTAGGAAGTGACTGCCTTTCTGTGCCTCAGTTTCCCCAGCTGGCAGATGCTGATGGTGAGACTCAGCCACCTGCCTTAAAGTGCTTTGAGGTGAAAAGGGAAAAATGTGTTGTGAGCTACATACTGTTTCAGTATATGCAGTAATTAATTTAGCATCCGATGTTTGGAGGGTATAGAGGATTCACGTGGATGCCTTAGATAAGCATAGCCTTAGCACAGTATGTTTCTTCTGAGACCTAAAATAATCAGCGGCAATTGGACTTTTTTTTTCCTTAACTGCTGCATTTTTAGAAGGTGATTCATCTCTTGTCTGGGGTCTTGGGTACCTGAATAGCCCCAAGATCCCAGCAACACTAGTCTTTTTGAGGATTCATTGTGCTCCAATCCAAGCTGAATAACTCAATGCAAACAAGAGTCTGATGTTAGCAGCAGGAGAGTTGGGGAGGAAAAATATTTTCTGCTTTTGAAACTGAAACACACATAGTCACTACCTCATTATCATTTTAGATATCTTACTTCCCTCCACCCCCATCTTCTCTTTGCCACAGAAAGAGGCTTATGGCTGGCACTTCGTGCTGAAGCTTGTCAGAAACAGTGACGCCAGCATTAACATTTTCCACCAGGGCTGAAAGTTATGATGTAAATCAGTGTTCTGCTGTTGATTCTCATGGAATAATACTGATTGATGGTAGCCGAAGTTTGGAAACAGTACAAAATACATACTCCATCCATCCCAGTCCACAGAATCACAGAATGTTCGGGGTTGGAAGGGACCTCTGTGGGTCACCCAGTCCAACCCCCCTGCCAAAGCAGGGTCACCTGGAGCAGGCTGCACAGGACCTTGTCCAGGCAGGTCCTGAATATCTCCAGAGATGGAGACTCCATAACCTCTCTGGGCAGTCCGTGGTTCTTACACATTTCTCGTTTGATGTTTCATCAACTAACACTTGAAACCATACCTCTGTTCACAGAGTAGGCAGAAAATTTGCACTAGAGTTGGCATCCCTGTTTGGCAAGTTGTTTTTAACCCAGAAGGAGTACCTGTTAAAGAAAACATATGATTTGGGAGTGAGCTCTTCCTTCCATGTATTCTTACGCCTGTGCTGCGTAACCGCTAGGTCTATGGTTAAGTGTTCTTGTCAGGGATGAAAGCTACATGCAGGGAGCATGTTCTGTCACTGGCTTTCCTCTCCTCAGTGAGCATGTGGTTTAGGAAGTTTTGAGCCTTCAGAGTAACACAGCTTTGAATATGATCATTCAAGCAGATCACTAAAAAGCCCCAAACTACTTTTTATTGCCTCTCTCTGGCAGCTTTTTGGATTCCAAGCCTGCCATGAAGCAGGAAAGAGGTTTACCGTTTTCTCGCTGCCTCATGTGGCATATCTAGGGCTCACATAGAGTGGTAGGAATAAGCGTGCACAGGTGCTAAGTCTGGCAGATGCTGTTGCTTGTCTCAGACATGAATCCTGGTAACTCTAAAAGTTGAGGAGAGAGTATGACAGAGCACGTGTGCCTTATCCTGCAAGCAGAGATGTATCTCGTAGAGTAAATTGCTTCTCATTGAGTAAATTGCTTCATGTAGCTGAACAACAGCTGGATCAGGCTCAGGTTTGATCCATCCTCTGGCACAGGAGGCTCTTCCTCTGTTTTTTGGTCTTTCATCATAAACTGGATGTAAATCATTGAATCACAGAATGGTTTGGGTTGAAAGGGGCCTTATAGATCATCTAGTTCCAACCCCCCTGGCATGGGCAGGGACACCTTCCACTAGACCAGGCTGCTCAAAGCCCTATCCAGCTTGGCCCCAATGACCAGCTATTCAGCTAAACTACATACGTAGTTGTTTCTAAGGCTGCTTTAAGCCTGCTGCGGAGATGGTTATCCTGGTGGTGCATGGTTCGAAGGTTACAGTGGGTACCCTAGACCTGGGTCTCTAGGAGCCTCTATGAGAGCCTGGGAATGTCTTGTAAGAAGAGACCTGTTGCACCCCGCTTTGCTTTTAGGGTGCCTGGAGTTGTGATTCATATCAACACTAGGCTGTGGTACAGCAATACCTAGGAGGACCATTTTTAGCATCTTGGATGGCTAGAATTCTTTTTCTTAACCTGGCAGATGACTTAGCTATCTGCCGCATGCGTTTGTCACCTCTTTGTGGACTACTGCAGAGCATGAGGGCATAAATTTGTCAACCAAAGCGAAACAACAGCAAGCAGAAAGCAGAGCAATGTCCCCTCCACTGTCCCCTGCTTTCTAAACTATGATTCTTATCTAGTTATGTGACTCATGCTATCTCTCTGCCTCATTTTAGTGTTTAATTTTACTAAATTTGGGTTCCTAGCGGTGCAGCTGACATCCTCATCTCATATAAACTCATAGTATGTCAAGAGAGCCATGTCAATACAAAATAGTTAAGAATGTAGCCTGTCATGCTTGTAACTTACCAGGAAATTGGTGGAAGATACCTGTTCCATCAGTTAGTGTTGTGTGTCCTCTGCCACTCTTGCAGTAGCATTTACTCTGAACTAATATACATACAGGCATATATCTGTATTATCCGTAGAGATATAAAGTCTGTACCTGCAGCACTGGATTCTGTAAGTGTGAGCTACCTTTAATACTCTGACAAGTAAGGGTGAAAGATCAGATGCAGAGAAGTAGACTTTGAAATCCCTACCTGTATGTCTCCAAGAAATTGGAGGCTGGGCACTCCGAAATAAGACACAGTCCCTTTCCTCCTTATACTCGGGTACAAATCAAACCCTTGCCCCAATATCGCTGCTTTTTGAGACAATTCAGACCTCACTAGTGCAGATCCACCTTTCTAACGAACTGCCCAAACAATTGAATTTGAGTCATGCTAGATGCTGGACATGGGACAGGGCCTGAGCTTCATAATGCCACAACTTATGCATGTCTTTAGGCTTTAGTCTTTCACATTCCACAGCATATTCAGGATGACTTGGAAGCTGCAGCCCTTATTGATCTATCCATTCTCTACAACAACAACATATGGCATGTTTCCATGGCAATAGGTCCCCCTAAAGGGGCTTCCTTCCTTTCCTCCGTTTATTGGTCTTTTTCATTATTAAATCATCAGAGATAAATGCACACAGAGATGGGTCAATGTCTGGATCAATGGACAGCAAACAAAGAGGAACTTTTCCATATTCATCCAAGTGAGATTTCAGAAGATCAAACAATGCAGAATTGCCAGGCCCTTAGCGTGTCAGTCTCATACATAATGTATTCTGGGAGCTCTATGAAATCAATACACACCTAACACCTTGAAAACCTTTGGGATTCAGCATGGGGGAGCGCAGAGGAGGGGGGAATCAAGAAATGTTTATGAGTGAATTAGGGTGGGATATGAAGAGAGGTTTAAGCTCTCTGGCCCGAGCTTTCTGCCATGAGTGCACTTCCAGTTAAATGCTACAGATAGATAGAACATTGTGCTTAATTCTTTAACTCTGGGAGGATGTGGTGTTGCAGGTCCTTCTGATGAAGTTTGATGAGACAGCCACAGAGTGGAACACATGTTATGCAGTGATGTGGCTATGTAGGAGGTAATCCCAGACCACCAGCAGCTGATCTGCAATCTGGCTATACCTTCGCTCAACAGGGAGCCTGAAATGGTCCAACATACCATCGGGAGGGAGAGGAGTCCATCCGGACGAGTTAGAGCTTGGTTTGCCAGTGGTTGCACTGACCTGGTTTCCTTCTAGAGGAAACTTGTGCTTATAAATCTCCCACTGAATCTGTACCATGTTACCTTCCCAATGATGTCTCCAGCCACTGCTGCAATGAATTTCCACTGCAGAACAATTTGTATTTTTGATCATCTCAGTGGTGCAACAATAGCTGGCCTACATTCAGTGGGTAAATGTTCTTCCTTTGGGCCTTTGAAAAGAGAGGGAGTAAGTTTTCCCACAGGTAGTAACCACAAAAATTTCACGGCTTTTGCGGCTTGTTACAGGGTAATTCTCCATAAGCTATGAATAGCTGCGTCCAGGCAAGTGAGAAAATATTACTAATGCTGTTTTTAGTCAGAAATGGGATGTGTGCTCTATTGGCCTCCTTACTCCAAATTTAGAGCTGGAACAAATGAAGTCTCTTCTGGCTATCTCTGTTTCTGTGTGTGTTCCCCAAAGCGGGAGATGTAATCTTGTTTATTTTTACTTTCTGGGAAGATTGGGTTCTAAGTATACATTTAAGATATGGTTTAATTTGTTAGGAAGATATCTGCAGGCAGGAAGGCAACGGGAGTTGAGGAGAGTGGTCAATTGACTGCTTCTGCTTCATGCAGAATCTGCAATGATTTTTCTTATTCTTGGGACATGTTTATGTTTCAGCGTTACTGGAAATGAAGTGCAGGAGCATATTGTTTCTGTGTGATACAGTATGTCTGCAGACCAAGGACTAGGTGTCAGTGTTCCAGTACATTTGCATTTATCAAATGGCAGATTGCACATGAAACTCTTGAAAATGCTTATACAGTTTCTCTTAAGCACATTGCAGGGTTAGGTGGTAGACATTGATTTTACAGATTAGATGTCCAGAACTCTCATTATCTCAGGACACATGCAGGCCAGGCAGCAGCGCTGCAGCCTCCATGAACTTCTCTGTCCTGACATGCCTCAAACTGTAATGAAACAACCCCCAGCAAGGCTTGCTCAGTCTCCACGAAACTAAGCTTAGTGATACCACTTGCTGCGTAGTTCAGATACACCGTATGGCATTTGGGGGAAACTGAGTGAAAGATAGCACTATCTGGTAGTTAGAGTGCTGTTGGCCTAGCCAAGTCACTTAAATTCTATCACCAGCTTTCCTATCTGAGTGAAAGTTAAATGCACATAGGAGAAGGGGTGTCAGCAGCACTTTGGGACAAGGTTCCATTTTTTTTTTTTTACATGCTTGGACAATAGCTCTCGCAATGTGGTTTTGGTTCATGACTGGTGCACTTCAGCGCAAAGATAGTACGTGGTGCTTGGGGTTTCTGAGGCAGGAAAATGAAACAGAATGAAGTTGTTCCAACAAAGTCGCAGAACATCAGGACTGTCTGCCTTGGCTGATTCAATAAGCCTGTTTTAAACTGACTAGATGGAGGCCACAGAAATGTCTCTATCTCAATAAATCTAGTTTTTGTGAAGGACAGTCTGTTCCTTGGTGGCTCCTCTAGCAGCTCCCACAGGCAATGGTGAGTGTCCCAGCTATCCAGAAGAGCTCCAGAGAGGAGGTTTCTCTGGAGGTCCTGGCATATGGTATGTTCTCGCTCCCTGCGGAGGCCAGAGCCCACAGAAGGCGAAGGCTTTGCCATTTCTCCTTAGCTAAAACTTGATGAAAAAGGCAACTCCTCTGGCAAAGAGCTCACATTGCATTTTGGAGCTTTTGACCAGAGCCAGTGGGAAGCGTAAGGTCCAAGACTCTTATAGTCAAAGCAATAAAAGGCTTGTCCACTGTGGGCTGCTGGGCACCACGAGGTGGGTGCCACAGGGCTGCAGCACCGCCATGGCGCTGTCGGTGGTCTGCTCTGACCGCACCGGAGGCCACGGTGTGCTAGCGGCAGGGGCGGTGCCAGCAGCTACCAAACTCCTGTGTTTATTGAGAGCATTGAGCTGGTTTGTGGTTCAGACACATTCCCTGGTAGATTACCTTCAACATAAGGTCTGTTTTACTAGTTCTCAGTTCTTTTGAATTCTCCTGTAAAAAGCTCCGTCACGCAAGTCTTCATCTCTTTAAGAAGCCTGACAGCAGAGTGGGTGTATTGTAGGTACTATCAGAGAACTAATAATTTAAACTAACTCATAATGTGTTGTGTGTTTGTAAGTTAAAGAAAGGGCATAATACTATGTTATAATTGGGTAAATGCATCAGTGCCTCAACCGTGTTGTTTGCAAATGGTCAAGTATTATAGCTGCAGTAAAAATAATCCTAAGTAATGTGTATATTTATATTCTTACACTGGAAGAGAACGGAAATTTCCTCTTTGCTGCTACTGATCAAATTACAGTATATAACATGACTGGAAACCTCCTCTGAAACTAGGCAACTGTATTTTCTGGATAGCAGTTCTACCTCTGATTAAGTTACTTAAATCTTTAGAATCTCATAGTCTATCTATTTGTAATATAGGGTGATAATACCTTCTTATTTTTATCTGTTGGGATTTAATTAATGTATGGATATTACTTCGAAAAATGCAGGGTGTTGATTACTGTTTAGTAATGTAGTGTTAGATTTAAAAACTGATGATAAAGAGGCAATGAAAAGCTAACATGCTACTTTGCTTGGACTGCAAATGCCATTTTAAAGTATTACATAAGCAATCACTTTCTTAATTCTCCACTAACCAAAATCCATGTAATTATGTTTTAAGGTAATAATACGAGCATATGTGTTAAACTCAAAACACGGTGTGGAATTCTACACTGTTTGGAGGGGGTTAGGTGGGCAATTATGTAGATTGGAGGTAATCTAAGTGAAAGGCTAAATACAGGCCTTGGAAAGTATCTTGCCTCAAGTAAAACTGACAGTTGAATTCAGTGAAAATTTTGTCAAAGACAACACATGAGTTTTAAGAAATCTAGATGTAAAGTGCTTCAAGGCACACGCCTTGTTTGTAGCGGATGCTATATGGTGAGATATCCTTACTCATACACCTGCTTATATAAGCACTAAAAATTCATCACTAGCTAATAGTCCTTTTGCTCCTGATAGGAAAGTTAATCACATGCAGAATTGTATCCCATCGTAGTAACTCACTGATGCCACTGACTGTCTGATATCCAGCTGAGGCATCATGGTGACTAAGTTCGAAAGAAAGATGAATAGTTCAGACCATCAGCTGTACAGGGCTCCCTGTCCTGCCTCCTTACTGTCACCGTGAGGAGACAGTTGGAACATCTTCCTTGGACCCATAGGTGCAGAGAGTCTGATGCAGCCCTTACACCCAGGGCTGATACAGTGGTTATCACCACTGTTTATTTTCCATGTATTTGCTCAGCAACAGCTGGCAGTGAAGTTGAATTTGGTGCAGCCCTTGTTCTGTAACAGACAGGAGCAACCACGGCTGAATGAGAAGCAGCCAGGGCTGCCAAAGCAGGCAGCCAGGGAATTCTGCGGGAGACTGGGACACAGCAGAGCTTTTTTCCTCATGCTGTCATAATGCATGGCTAATTATCAGTGCTCTCAAGGGTTTTATTCAGGATGGCAGAGGATACATATTATTTGCATAGAATGGTTAGAAGGAATTAAAACTGTTTGTCTTATTCTTTAGCTAGGTCCCCCTAATAATTTCCAATTATATAGCACACAGAATATTTCTGTAAGCCATTTGGCTCTTTTCTTTGGTGGGTATTGATTTCAAAGAGGTTTCAAGTGCACAGGTATTTGAATAACTCCTTATAAATAAATGAATTTTTCTAGCAGGTGAATTCTTGGGCTCGGTAGCTGGTTAAGTGTCCTTTAGTGTGTTTAGGAGCAGTGAATCACCATGTTCTTCCTGTTGTCTCTGTGAATAATGCAAAGTTTGTAACTCTCCAGTAGAAATACGCCTACTCATATCTGGGAGAAGTAATGCTTCCAAAGACAGGGAAGGATCTCTTCCTCCGTTTTCTCTTTGTCTCTCCTCTGTGTTCAGATACCTAGGAGAATGGCTGCTTTCTGAAGTAAACTCTCCTCCCATCGTTGCCACTCCAGCCACACTGACATCCACTAATGCTCTTTACAAAAGATGATTTCTATTTCTAGCAGGACTAGCAGTCCTGGGAATTAAAGCGCGACCTCTTTCCTGTCAGGATAGTTGCTGGTGAGCACAGCAGTGTCTAATTCAACGTGCAGTCCGGAGGGAGGGAAGGGAGCTGCCACTCTGGAGAAGAGGGCAGATTTTCATCAGGTCGTTAAAGGAATGATGTAGCAATCCCTCCCTACGCAAAGCAGGGGATGGAGATGTCATTTGTGACTCAGTAGGTGGCACTCTGTTTCTTGAGCCAGCACCCAGCCAGTACTCCTGCCTGCTCTTCGTAGAGCGGTTGGGTTTGTCTTTGGTTTTGGCTTTAGCAAGATATGTTCGTTAAAGATCTGTTCTTGTGAGGTTAGGAAGGTTGGCTATGGTGTCTAAGCTAAATTCCGTTGCTGGCGAGAATATCCTGGCTCTCTGACATTTTCAGTTAGATGCATTTTTATATTTGCTTCCTTTCTGTGCACTTTGAGACAGCACCTCAGTTCAGCCCAGAGTTGGCTGCCTTTCAGCAGAAGCTGAAAGCATCCAAAAAGCTTTGTTAATTTAGAGGTGAGGGTGCTCAAGTCTATTTTCTCTTGACAGTGCAAGAGAACAACACTACAGAGCGAGAACAGAAGTTAAGGCCACAAATGTGCCCCACTCATGGGCAGGCTTTGACTGCCAGACTGACATGGTGATGCTGACCGGGCTAACCTTTGCAGTTCACTATTTCCTCCCCAATTGGTCTCGATCCTTCCTGAGCTCATGCACTATAATTGGTTACACCACATCATGAAATAGTTTTGAAAAATCAAGGTTTATTTAATTAAAAGAATGACATCTGAAAGCAATATTCCTAGCCTGCTGTTACATTATGCACTCGACAGAACAGAAAGATGATCTAACTTTCAGGTCAAAACCCACAAACTGATACCTGTGAAGTGTACATAATATCAAATCAACTGAACGATGCCTACTATGTTTAAAGAGCGTATATTCTGGAAGTGTATTTGCCACATTAATTCTCAGACGCATTCTGTTACAACTAAATAATGTATGAGGAATTAAAAGATCGGCGGTAGCGGTGCGTGTTAAAATGTGATTTTCAGATCTAAGAAGAGTGCGTAAAGTAGGATGTAGTGTAAAAACCAAGTATGTTTGAACAAGATGCCTGGTTTATATAGCGCTGGCTCTTCCCTGTGCTGTGAGCTGTTCAGTCGCACTGAGTCAACTATAATAAAGCACTACATTCATACTTATTAATTTTTTATGTAGGCTTTTGAAAACAGGAAGAGAAGTGAAAAGAAGATCGCATATCAGAGGAAGATGTGCATGAGATGCATCTCTCAAACTCTTTTTTATGCCATATGAATAGCTGCAGATCTGGTTAGACTCAACAATCAAATTCAGATCCTAACCCTTATTTAACCTCAGACTTCCGTGGACAAATCCCATTTTCTTAATTTTGCTGTGCGGCTTCTCTATCTGCACGACAGGGATAATAACTTTATCTGCCTCTTGTGGGTGCAGCATAGCCAATTTCATCACTGTCAGTTCTGTGGAATCCCTGGGTGAAAGGAACAACAGAAATACAGAAAACATGGATTATTAATAGCTGGTGCTTGCCCTTACATACATCACATACACCGTTAGTCATTCTGGCCATCAGAAAAGATGTTCCTCAGTGTAAATACAAAATGACACATGGATGATATTAGACCTCTGAGGTGTTGCGGTCCCTGAGAGTCTATTCAAATCCAGTGTTGCCACCCTGAGCAGATCATGATTCATATATGGGTAAAATTAAAATGTGCAGGAGCTGTGGAATCTGAGTAGTTAGATTTTAACTTCTAGGCAGTTTGCATTGCAAAGGCAAGTGCATTTCCTGTACTGGAATTGGTATGCAGACCAAATTGTTGGTGGTTTTCAGCTTTTTCTGCCTCCTTCGTGGAGTCCAAAGGCTATCTCCTCCCTGACACCTTGGATACCCCTTTATTAGCAGGGGTGCATTGGATACAAAAGTTTATCTTGTGTGTTTTGTAAGTGATGGCTTTAGAAGTCACAACTCAGGGGAGCCTGTGACAAAAATCTTGAGTCACTAGTACACCCTTGAGAACGGTGGTTTAAGAAACACATGGCAATGAATTTTAGCTCTTCATCTTGGCTTGCCCACATTGCAAACCAAGATTCTCTGTAAACGATTCAGCAGTAATAGCAGACTGGGACCGAAGAGCATGTGTGAAGTGAGTTTGAAGATCTTAGAACTTTAATAGCAAGAAATGCTGCAAATCAGGATGCAGGACAGCTGACCGTGGTATGACCATGCTTGACTATAAGAGACTGGTGTAGCAGAAAGTGCAACAGCCAGGCAGAAAGCATTTCCTAGCCACTGTTGTCGTTGTCCCCAGTTGCCACTACGTATTGAAATTGCCAGCCAGCATAAAAATAAGAGGCACAAAAAATCCAAAGATCTCTGAAGAAAGCCACTTACCTCTACATCTCTGCATGTCTGGCCATGTCTGTCTCATGCCATTAATTTGAAACTTGGGAAAAATAATTTTCTTTGTGCATATCTCCTTCTGTATCCCCTAAGGCAAATTAAAGATGGCTGGGAGGTTATTTATTTTCGGTAATAACATACACACTGCTTCCAGACTTCCTGCTATTGTGCGATTATCTAGATTAATTGACTAGGAAAGCTGCAGCATCATCTCGGGCCCTTAATAAGGAAGACCGCAACATGGATTTATACAGTATTAATGCATATTACTGTGTGACAGGGCCATGCTCTTAGAAGCATATGGACAAATCTCATTGCTGAGTGTCTACCAGCACCAACTGTACCTTAATATTAAGCGAAGGATTGCATGCTACCTTGCCTGTAGGGGCATGACACCTTGAGAGCAAGAAAGAGATAGTCGATGACATTTTTAGAAACCTCATTAGTGGATAACTTTGCTCATACTGAAGTCAGTTCCCAGCAGCCTCTGCTGAATGTTTCTGAGAATTGCTGGTGTGCTGCTGGTTTGTGACCCGGTCTGTACGTGTGTAATAGCTGGAATCTTAAATATGCTTTTTAGGTGCTTTAAAGTGTTATGTTCTTAACAGGGAGAGAGAATCTGTACAGAGAAGGCTTTTAAGGCATATTCTGCCCTTTTTGTTTTCCTGCTGAGAGTTTAACAATACGGTGTAGTTGCCTGACTATAGTGATACTGTTCTGCAGCAGCTCAGTCTGGTCCAAGGCCCAGGCTTAAGCTGAATGACTCTTACCATAGATAGATTTTGAGGATCTTTCAGATAAATCTATTTCTCCTAAAACTTTGTGGTGATTTTGACTGTAATGTGTCAGACAGATAGAGAAGCAGCATGTGTGTGTCCTTCTTCAGCAAACCAAACAGTTTCCTGTCATTGTAAATCCAGAGTCACTCTGTTGACTTCACTGCTGTTGTGATGATTGGTTTAAAGGAAGGCATAATTCTCACCATCGTATTCACTTGCTGTTGCCTTTTTTATGCTCTAGGGAGTTAGGTTTATTTGGTCCTCAAGAGATTAATAATACAATAATATGAACACCATGCTAATTCGTGTGACTGACTAGAAGAGCCACTACAGCTTTCTGAATGTTGCATCCTCAGGTTGAAGCAACCAAACCTGATAATCACTTTGCTCATTTACTGTGACAAGCCATCTTAATGCAAGTTGTTTATGATACCTCACAATATTATGGTAGCTGTCCTGTAGTATACCATGTAGAGCTGATGAAATCTTGGTAATGTGAATTGCCAGAGTACATTGGCATTTCTACATGTGAAACATTTGGAGGGGAGTGGAGCACCACTGTGTCAGACAGTGAGGCTCTTTTGAGAGACTCCTCAACAAAGTATGAGACCCAGGAAAATTTATAGTCCTCGCTCTGGGTGAGTTGTGGCAATGTTGTGTTATTGTGTATCTTTTACACTAATACGTGGGGAAAATCTTAAAAAATCCCAAACAAATAAATTAGGAACTGTGTTCAGACTGTGTGTGCCTTCAAAACCAAAATTGAATGTTGTTGTAAGGCCCACTGGATGATACTGAGGTGCCACTGAAGTGAAGATAAGCTTTTTGGAGATTGTTCTTCATGGAACAGTAGTTAAATGTTGTCATTGCTTACTTTAGAAATGAAATGGGTATTTCCAGGCACATGACTCCAAGCTTTATCAGTCATTTATGTACAACACAGGAGTCTACGGAGTGTGGACTAAACTCAAGTCCAGGCTCAGCGTAAGCTTGGCTCAGCAAGAAGTCTGAACTGAACATGTAGATCACAGCACAGTCTTCAGCTCCATTCTGATCCCAATGCTATCAGTGCTAGCTACTTCTAAGGAAGGGTCAGGCAGTGGGAGCAAGCCTGATGATTTTAACCCCAAAATGGCTTTATTGGCATATGAACTCTGAGACGTTCCAGGTCCTTGTTCTCTCTCTCTCTTTACCTAACGGTCGCTCTAGTAACTGCAAGTATGTCAGTCTCTTCTTGGGTGGCGTTGAAGTCCCCATCAGAGTTTTCAAGTGAGCATGTCCAGCCTTGTACCCAATTCCTGTCTGAGCCCTCTAAGCTAGAAGACAAGTATTGCTGTGATATTAAGTACTTAATTAGCAGCAGCTTGTGCACTCTGACTACATCAGGCAGACATGACAGTAGAGATGTATGAAGCACATCACTTGTGTTGACATGGACTCCCTGATCTACCCTGTAGCTGATCTCACATATCTCTGTCTTGTTGTCCAGGTTTTACTGGGATTTGACCATGCTGCTCCTAATGGTAGGAAACCTGATCATTATCCCTGTGGGCATCACTTTCTTCAAGGATGAAAACACTACGCCATGGATTGTCTTCAATGTGGTTTCGGACACATTCTTCCTCATCGACCTCGTCCTCAACTTCCGAACAGGCATTGTGGTGGAGGACAATACAGAGATCATCCTAGACCCACAGAGGATCAAGATGAAGTACCTAAAGAGCTGGTTTGTGGTGGATTTTATCTCCTCCATCCCAGTGGACTATATCTTCCTGATTGTTGAAACCCGCATTGATTCTGAGGTATACAAGACAGCCCGGGCACTGCGCATCGTGCGCTTCACTAAGATCCTCAGCCTCCTACGGCTTCTGCGGCTCTCCCGGCTCATCCGCTATATTCATCAGTGGGAGGAGGTGAGCATAGGCTGTGATGCACTTGCATCCTAAATCTTTTCTCCACTTATGCTGGTATTACACAAAAGTGCTTTCTTTGAATGCCTGTTCTCCTAATTTATCCCGATGTGAATGCTAAAGAACTGTGTCTTGAGTCTGATGTTTTGCTTTTAGCAGGTTCCCAAGAGGGCCTTCAGCATATTGTTACTTAGTCACTTGAGACTCTACTATCTGCTTCACAATGATAATATATATAATCTGTGGAGACGATGTGTGGGCCGGGAGGAGAGTAAATAGAGGTGGACCGACTGCAGGAAGTGTGTAGCTGTAGAGCTGCCTGTGAGGGAAGCAGCCAGACAGCGGGGTCTTGCCCCCTCAGAGCCCCAGAAGGTCCAGAAACAGCTCAGAGGAAGGGTCTAGAAACAGCTGATTTGCAGAACGCGTGGCATTTGTTTACCCAAGCATCTTTTCTTTTACATGCTGATCTCTTGAATAAATGGCTTGGTGATGTATTTATAAGCTTCTTGCTTTCTACATTCTCTGACGCTATGTTAAGGGGAGGAGGAAAGAAGAGCAATCTGCAGACAAATAGGGTCTGTTTAAAGACATAAAGGTCTGGTGAAAAGGAAGAGCCCCACTACCCCTGGACCCTGTGCCGTTCCCAGGGGAGTTGCAGTAGGCAGGGTGAGTTGTCAGCCCTAAAGCGAGTGAAGCCTTACAACCTTACAAGTAGCTTGAAAATGATTTATTTTTTCCTGTCTCTGTGCTCCCCAAAGCAGAGAGAAAGCTCCCTGCAGCTTTCTCCGCATGCCATGAGCGTATTTTCAGGACAAGGAAAGATGGTCAAGGCGATTTCATCTTCCCATACTTTCTCCTCTGCTTTGGAGCAGAACCTGATGTAGAGCATGATCTAATGCAGAGTGTGCTCCTGGGAATGTGAAGGGAAAGCAGCCATACAAGTCCTGGCTAGATTGCACTGAGCTGTCAGAACACTAATTTATGATAGAGCTGGACTGTTTCCTCCTCCCAGCATCATGTACTCAGAGGGAGAGCACTGGTGCATACTTTACAAATTTCAGGCTTCATCTTTGTGGTGTTACAATTTGTGAATGCTTCATTTACAGCAGAGCATAATGCCTTGAAAAAGTTTGGGGTGACATTGTGCAAGGTGCTGTACAGATGTAGAGGGAGTGACAGCTACAGCCCTGAAGAATTCACCAGTAGGCTAACTTGCTTCATAGCACAGGCAGGCAGGAAGTGCATAGAGAGATGGAGATAAATAAAGCGAAAGTGTCTTTCATTGTGTGAGTCAGTAAGAGAAAATGCAGAGCAATGAAATATCTCCAAGTATGTTGCCTTGTCCCTTGGTTGCATTGCTTCCCTGTCCTCTGATCCCAAAACGCTCAGGAAAAGTGAGTTGGTGGCTTAGGCTGCTGTTAAAGCAGCTCCTTCATACAGATTTATATGTAGCCACAGCAGTGGAGAGCTCTGTGCTTGCTTGTGTCTGCTCCTTGGCTTCCTTTGTGTAAGGTGGTTGAAGAGGATTTAAGTATATTTGCTGTTGATTGTACTGAATTTGTTTTAAAAAATAATGAAATTAAAGCAAATCAGCGCCCTTTCCCTGTCTTGCTTCTCATACAGTTTCACTGAGCAGCCATTTCTAGTTTCAGTCTTGTAATACAAATCGATGGGGCATTTTGCCCTTTTGCTGGCTGTCGTGGGTACCAGGGGCCAGCACAGCCAGGCGCTCACTGGATTGCCCCTGAAGAACAGACTCCCTGGAGTGATGCAGTGCTGCAAGTGGAAAGGACAGATGGTGTTGGATTGCAGTTTGAGACTGCAATGCAGACTCTGTTATGCATTGCAGAGCCCAGCAGAGCAAACATGATAGTCTTTTTTCAAACAGGGCTCAGCCCAAGCAGCAGTTTACCAGAGAGAGTATGATACTAGGAGGTTTTCCACCGTCTCGAATGGGAGAGGGAAGCAGAGAGAAGGGGCGATCCCTTGTCATTGGTGCAGTTCATGCTACAAAGCAACAAGGAGAAAAGGGAATAGAAGTGCTTCTTCATCTTTGCATGGGGGTAAATGGTTGTGCTCCCTGGAACCACACTGACCTTTCTTCTTCTTACTCTGAAGTTCCTACAGATGGTCCATCTCTGAAAGTTTGTGTTAATCTTTCCTCTCTGCAGAGATCAGCAGTGATGACCTGGAAGTGTTAATTCCTGTAAGATGGAGCAGTGTTAGACTAGACTTACTCTGGGTGTACACAAGGGCCAGGCTGCTGTGCAGACTGTAAGATAGAGGAGGACTGTTGGGGGAGTGGGCTGCTAAAGAATTCTGTTCCCCTTTGCTCGCCTGCACTACCCCACTCTGTGTCTCGTCTGCGAGGTAGTATCGTTCTCTTATAGGCTTTTTGCATACGACCAGATAAGCTAAAAATATCTTGTGAGTAGGGCATGCTGGTCCACTGGAGAAGGATATGTGTGCGACCTACAGGAATGTGTGTAGGGCAGGTCTGAGGCAGAGTTAATAGAGGTGGATGGACTAGTCAGAGAGAGAACGTGCTGCATTGTGTCTGGATCCCTGCTCACCCGTACCGAGCTTATGCTGTGACTTTTGATGGAGCAATTGCTGCTGCCATGGGAAGCCTAACTCCTTGCTTATAACTCCTGCTGAGACTCGGGGGCCTGCATGAGGAGGAAAGAGGGATCCAGTACACACAGAGATGTTAATCTACTTACTCTGCCTCCTAGATGAACATTACATCTGTGCACTAGCGTAACACAGAGTGAGTACAGGGATAAGTGGTCGCTTCCTGAGTTCACAGTGAGCCTCTCTGTTTCTTCCCCTGCAATTGTCCATGCTCTGCATGTATTTATCACTCACCCTGCAGGGAGGAGAGAGCAGCCTTCTCTAAGGCTGCAATGCTGTAACACAGCCAGCCACTCATCAGTTCCAGATCAATGCTAGTCATGAGTCTGTGGGCTCGAGAGCCGGTGGTTTGAAGTGCCTGCACCGTTCTGGCTCAGCAGCAAACTACACTGACGTCCTCCCCCAGATCTGAAACAAGTGCTTTGGGGACTACAGCTGGGCAAACACCTTAAAGAAAAAAAGAAAAGAAAAAAGAAAAAGAAAAGCAATTTAATGCACTCATGTTCACTGGAGTATGAAAGTAAGCTTAATTCCAAATGTAGCAGTTTCATTTGCATTATCCATTTTGCATGAGTGGTCCAACGAATGAATTTACCAGTAGGGCAGAATATAAATAGAGTCTTTTTGAAGTGTCTGCCGTATCTAGCCTGCAGTAGGAAGCTTGATTGCAATGTAGGAAGGCATACTCGTGCTGGCTTGAGCCTAGCTTGCCTGAATATCGTATTATAAACTTCAGTGTCTGGTAGTTACCAAGTCCATATGCAGAGATCCAGGATGGCTGGCATGGGCTGTGTCTGGAGCTGTACTGCCAGGGTTAGAACAAATATGAGTATTCCAGTCATGCCTTGGTCATACCCAGGGCAAGTCTCATCATCTCAGCCTTTGAACCACTCCAGCAGCTCTGCAGGGTATCTGGGTTGATCTGTGGTTCTTGACCATGTGAATATGGAGGTAAGCTGTTGCTCACAGAGTCAGGAGTTGGGCATTCACACTGTTGGCTCGGAGAAACTGTTCAGAGAAACCAGGCTCTGAATGTTAATGTCCTGCAAACCTTATCCCAAGGTCACCCAGGAGAGAGAATGAAAGCAGAATAATACCATGTAACCCATATACTCAGTCAAAATGAACCAATGCAGTTCAGAATGTTAGACAAAAAAAACTCTTTGGGTTTTCATAGGCAAAAATGATTGAATGTTTGTTTTTTTTTCTAAGAGCAATTTGCTGAGCTTTCCTATTTTATGTACAGCATCTACCCCTGTGTTTGTTGCCAGGATGCAGTAACCTATAGTTGAGATCAGACTGGTTTGACCTACAAACAAGGCACATTTATTGGGACAACAGTAAAATCCTACTCCTATAAATTGGTTTCCAAATAGCACATGGTTTAAGATAACCAAAATATTTTGATTTCAGATTCTATGTGAGGGATTATGATGGGAATGAAAGATTTTGATATATAAACTAACTGGTTTTGATATATATCACAGTGATAAGATTATCATGAGAGAATTTTGTCAGATTTTTGTCAAAAAAAAAGACAGGTTTCAATTTTTGCAGCTGAAACCTAAAGAAAGGACAATTTGGTGATTTTCAAACTATTACGGCAATGAAAACTTGAAAATTTTCTTAAACGCTGTCCTTTTCTTCCCTTGAGTTTCCATATTACATGGAAGTTTTAGAATGGAGGGAATGTGTCTTCTCAGGTCTGCTGCTGGCCACAGATTACATAATCTGAAAGATGACATCATTTTTAAGACGATTCAGAGATGTTCAGAAAATTGATTTGGAAGGTAGAGGGCCTATTTGAATCACAGAAACGTTGAATCATAGTTTGGAAAAGACCTCTAATTTCATCAAGTCCAGCCATTCACCCAACACCACCATGCCTACTAAACCATATTCCGAAGCGCCACAGCTACATGGTTTTTGAACACCTGCAGGGATGGTGACTCAACCGCCTCTCTGGGCAGCCTGGTCCAATGTCTGACCACTCTTTCAGTACAGAAGTTTTTCCAAATATCCAATCTAAACCTCCCCTGATGCAACTTGAGGCCATTGCCTCTTGTCCTATTGCTAGTTACCTGGGAGAAGAGACCAACACCCGCCTCGCTACAACCTCCTTTCAGGTAGTTGTAGAGAGCTATAAGGTCCCCGCTGAGCCTCCTCTTCTCCAGACTAAACGGCCCCAGCTCCTTCAGGTGCTCCTTGTAAGACGTGTAGAAGGACTAGGAGAGAGCTTCCGAAGACTATGAGAATATGGCTTCCAACTGATTTTCGTTTTGATTTGAACAGCTAATTCCCTTAGTTTCTTCTGACCTATTTGTAGCCTTCCTTAAATTAAATTAAAACAACGTGGCTAGTGGCCTGGGGGATGTAGTGTTAGGCCAAATCCATAACTGGATCCTGAGAGGGGAGGAGCTGGGCAAATGATTGTTCTCCAGTAGCGCAGCAGGGTCCCATTCCACAAGCGGTTCAAAATAGCTTAGCAGATTCTTTATTGATATGATTTGCAATTCTGTTGTGTTAAATAGCAAGGCAGACCCATGAGAGTAACTCATTAAAACCTCTGGCCACCCTGGAGTAAAATCAGACTCGGCGAACAATGGTAATGTGGCAGGGAGAGGGAGGATGGGCTGGATTTCTTCCTAAATTTCATTACCTCATTTCTGAAGGCAGCATTATCAAGCATTTGTCTTTAGTGTCGTTACAGGAGCTTATTAGAACCATAATACAAGTTACAGTAATTTGCATTCTCACTGCAGAGAGTGATCCAAAACTCGCATCTTTTGCTTTTAGAGAAAATCCTGGCTGCACTGAAATCGATGGCAAAAAGCTCTTGTTGACATATTAGAAGAAGGTTGTTCAAGATTTAAACACAGCCTTTTACATTGAACTGTTTTCACTTGTGCAGCACAACATCCTTGCAGAGGGAGGACAGACAGTGGAAGGAAACAGATGTACTGCGTTTTCCTTCACTTGCCTGTGGGCAGCTGGTGATCCATCCCCTGCCCTATGCCGTGTTACCTTTCAGGAGAAAGAAAACTAAAACATTTGTTTGCGGAGTTTGTCTTTAGCAGGAAGTTCTGCTGCTGTAATGCAAATTAAGCTTCCCACCTGGGCAAAGGGAATACAGTTTCAAAGGTAATACCATAAAAAATGTGTTATAATGAATTATAAGGAGCCAGGCAAATATTTGAATAGCTGCACAGCTTCAGAGGTTGTCATAAACAGGAAAAAAAAATTTATTTTTTTTACAGTCACCTTCTGGCAGTGCTTAATGTGTCTTCTGTCAACAAGATGGTATGATAGGGGGAATAGACGGCTTGAGCTGTTGGGATTAGGGCACAGAGCCATTTGTCTCTAGGTCAGTAGTTCGGATCCAGGTCGTAGCAAGTGAAAGTCATTTGCTGTCTTGTGGATGTTTTTTCTCTGATCTGTTCTTAGTAGGCAGGTGCCTCTGTGACAAAATCATCTGGGGGACTGGCCTTGATAAGCCACAGGCTCCCTGTAGCAGCAGCAATGGGGTTAAATTTCCCCACACATCTGAAGTGAAATCCCCTCTGACCAGGGTGTAAGGCGTGTTAAAAAGAGGGTCTTGCCTGTGCCCAGCCCCTGGTTCTGTGTGTCACAAGGGCCGTCAGTCTGGGCTTTTATGCTGGGATGGAATTATGAAGGTTTTGAAAAGAAATAGGCTGATCTCCTAATGATCTCTAATCACTGTGATAGCTGGTTGTTGCTCCAGCCTTTCATTTTCCTCTTCCCTCAGACTGCTCCTAGCCCACTCCTGACGTGTCCCTTCACTGGACACTGTGTTAAGTTTGCCTTTCTCCTGGGGAGCTCATGTCTCTGTATTTCTCTGCCAGCACCAGCTGCCTGTAGCTCAATGCCCATATCTTGCCAGCTGCCTGTCCTTTTTCTTCAGGCCATTGTTTTTGGAGGGGGATTTCTGGCAGGCTTTGTTATTGCTGTTGTGTTACAATAACAGAGGGTCCTCAAAGGAGAAATGCTGGAGTCTGGCATGAGGAGATTCCTCCTGCAATCAGTGTCATTTTCTAAGATTTATTACCATGGAGGCTTCACACTTTATTGATGATGCGTGCTCCAGCTGTAGCGATGTAGGGGCCCTGGGCATATTGACACAGCCAGCCGTGTTGCTGTCATATAGCATCACAGCATGCTTAGGGAGGGTGTTGTGACCTACATCAAGTACATTTGTAATAGGGGAAGGGGGTCTGGAGAACCCTGTACTCTCACTGCAAAGCTGAAGGAAAACTTCTGTGAGCCTTCTAAATCACAGAAAAATCCTGTGAGCTCAGGAACCAGCAAGGGCAGTGCCCACTTCCCTTAGATGTGTGGGAACAGGGATTTATACTTCAGTAGGGCTGTGTCCCATCAAAAAAGCACTGCGAAGGCCAGCCTGAAAGGGCTGTATGCTCGGTGGAGCTGGAATTTGTTATTGCTGTTGTGTTACAATAACAGAAGGTCCTCAAAGGAGAAGGTTGTGTATGTGAGCCAACCAGCCTGCACAGTGCTCCGCATAGCCTTGTGTCGATACATCGTACAGTCTATATGTGATGTGTAGAGTGCTGATGTTAGGAACAGCCGATACAGCTTTTGAAGAGGGAGATTCCTGTTACCATTTGTGTTGCTGATCCAGTGCCAAGTCTGTTTCTGTCTTTTAGCAGTATTGGAATCATGTTCTGCCAAACTCACCCAATACTTTGAGGCCAGTGTGTCTAAAGCACATTAGCCTTGGCAAGTGGTGCAAATTAATTGCTCCTCTTGTTGAAGCTTCTTCCAGGAAGGCACTATTGATTGCATTCATATCAAGTGAAAAACTTGAATGAGGTAGCTGAAGAGGACAGCATTTTGTCACCTCTCTTTTTGTATTTAGAGTTGGAAAGGAACAGGGTTGGAAAGGAATGTGCCAAATCTGTAAATTATGTGAATGAAGCAGGAGCTTCTCCCAAATAGGACCATGGAAAAAAAAATCAAGTTGGTTACTGGGGGAGTAAGAAAGGGGAATTTTGGAGTGTAAGAAGGAGCACAGCGGTGTGGAGTTGCTTTTTGTCAAGAGAGATTGAAGTCAGTTACTTCGTCTCCCTACAGAGCATCCTCATGTGCTCTGAGCCAGTCACTGGGCAAGGGGAAGTGCCAGATGGGGACCTGAACAACTGCTTCTGCTGGAGTTAGGGTGAAAGGGAGAGCAAAGCTGTGCTAGCAGGACGAGAAAAATACCCCACTCACAGGGATAATTAAGGGTTTGGATTCTGGAAAAGAATCTGTATATAAACAGCTCTTTGGATATCTGTGTGGTTTTATCTGTCTGGTTTGCTTTGCTTGTCTCCCCCCTCGAAGCTGGTGAGCACTCTGAGGCACCGCTGGACACCAGAGGAATCCATGGTAGTGGGTACCTACCTAGTCCGTTTTATTCTAGTAAGTGGATAGGGCTGGTGGGAGAGAACAACCGGTTATCAACACATCTCACTGTCTGTAGACACAACACCCTGTGGCAAGTGCTGTTGTGTTGTGGAGCTCAAGGCAGAGCAGAAGCCTGAATCCCTCTCCCAGACAAAGCTCACTAGGATGGAGTGCCTTCAGACCTCAGGCTCCAGCACCACTGCTAGATAATACTGTGAGTTGAAGAATTCATGCAGGTGTGTTGCCATGCAAAGTAGCTGAAGGCAAGATCTTGACTTTCCAAGGGCCAGCGCACTGAGGAAGGGGGATAGGGCAATGTCAGCCATGCAGAAAGGTCAGGACCCATCTTGCTGGCGGGGCTGCACAAGGGCTCAGCTGGCTGGAAGGGCCTGACCCTGGCCAAGACTGGCTGTGGAAAGAAGAAACGCTCTTCCACAGGGCAGCAAAACCTGAGGCCAAGCTTTGTCTCTGAGCAATTCTCACTTCCACTCTAGAGAAACAGTTGCCAGCCACAGCGCAAGACTCTCTGCAACACACTGTGTGTGGGGCAGCAGAGCTGGAAAGCCCTAGCCCTGAGAACGTGTGTTTTTCACCTTCTTTTCTTCTTGCCAGAAATAAGCTAATGCAATGCAAAACAGCCTTACTTTCCCCACTAGTTTGAGGTGAAAGGAAGAAGTCTTTCTCGGGAAGGACAGGCTTCACTTCTGAGCAAGGCACACAGAGGTGCGAAGGTTTAATGGGCAAGAGCCTTATTGATGAAGTTATTTTCTGAGCACTGCTGTGAAAAGAGCTGTTTCGAAGACAGTTTCAGGACATGCAATTATCCAGTTTGCCAGCTTAATGCATTCAACTTAACCTCATTTTTATGAAGCAGAAATCAATGTGGTAACTTTTTTCAGAGCTGAGAGATGACATTTTATTCTTCCTTCACTCATAAGAATGCATATTTTTAAGCTTCCACTTCTACTTTAACTCCTCCCTCTCCCAGTTTTGATTAAGGACGAATACCCCAAGGGCTAGAGGAAAGGGTGAGGCAATTTCCACATTCCTAGAGTCACATTAGAATGGAAGATGTTTCTGAAATCTCTGCAGTACATGGCAAAATTTTCCTTATTGCCTTCTTGGAAAATGACTTGGAAGTACATCTATGACTTCAAGAACCTTTTTATTAATTTCATTCCAGCACCACTTCACCAGGGAATAATTCTAATGTGGTGTTGATGGTGCTGATCTTCACCTCAGTTTTTTGCTCCAAGGAACAATTCCCATGTTGTCTGCTCTTCCAGCATCTGTCACCTTCTCTACTTCCACATGGTCAGGGACATTTTGGTTACTATTCCTACCTTGTGTCTTCTCCCCTTTCTAAGCAAGAAGTCCTGCAGAACAGCAGCTGTCAGAGCTGTGAGCTGGATAATGTCTGTCCAGAAGTTCCTTAACAAAACTGTGCCATGAAATTGAAGAGAGTAGGGTAATTGCCCTGCTTTTGATTAATATACCACCTCTCCTACCCCTGGCACTTCCTTCAGTGGATTGCACCACTCGTATGCTATTTTAGTCTAGAGACACATGCAAAATCCTTGCAGACTAAGGAAAAAACAGGAAAAATCTTTAACCCAGGCTTACTGTGCTGCCACTTTACCCATCGTGATTCTCTTGTGTTCAAGAATGTAAAAGTACTTTAAATTTTTCTGTTCTTGTAGGTAAATATGAGTGGTACCTCTCCCCCTCCCCCTGATCAGTGTCCTGTGACTGGGGTTTTTTATCACAGAAACTGAGAGGAACATTGCATTGGGGCCCCTTGTTTCAAGCTTTTTATAGCGGGGCGATGGCACAACGGTCCCAAAGAGCAGAGCAGTCCAAGCCCGCCCCACGGCTCCCTGAGCTGCTCAGGGCATGACTCAGCAGTGCTGCTGTTGGATGCGCTGCAGCATCGGAGGGATGGGAGGTGGCAGCCGGCCATGCGCTGTGCGGTGCTGAGCTGGGTCAGCTGCAGAGGAGCCCGGACCATGCCGCACTCTCAGTTCTTACCTCAGTGATTGTCTGCAAGATCTGGTTGGTCAAGGGCAGAATGTAAGGGTGTATGTGTATATACAGGGGGAAAGGGGAGCAGACGCCGTGGACTTTGGCTTTTTAATCTAAAGACAAAATTATTTTCCCTGACAGTGTAAAATTGTGATGGTGGCCCTATCTACCTTGGCAGAGCCATGCAGCAGGCAGTTTCCCGCTGGTGGTTGTATCTTTGCCATTTGCTCATCCAGTATTTATGAGGGAGAAGCCAGAAATGAGGGAGGGCCTGATCATGGGAAACATTCTGCCTTCCGTGACAGCTGGAAAAAGAAAGTGAGAGATGTGATTTGAAAACAGAAACACCAGAATTCTTCTAGCTTCCTTCTGGGCTTATCCTCAAGCCACATGCCTGTAGTCCTGCAACGTTCCTTTCTATAAGATGAAGGTAATAATGTAGTCACCTCACAGATCTTAACAGCTGCGGTATATTCAAGCTTCTGTGGTGCCATTCGGCCTGGGATCTGCTCTGACATAGACCCTGAGCAGTCCCATTGAGATATGGCAGAAACATACACTTCTCTGCTAAGTACCCTTTGGCGGGTCCTGCCCCTGGGGCTGGGGGGATGCTGTTGCTACTCTTCTCTAGAAAGAGAGCCCAATGTGGTACGTATATATCTTTATCTTAGGACACCTTACTGTCTCACATGGCTTTTCATTATTCTGTGATGTGTCAAGTATCCTCTCCTTTGACCTGCTGACTTGGGGTCATCAAGGTAGGTGAGCACAGAAGAGAATGGTATCATGGTTACTCTGTATCTTTGATCACTGAGGGTTAGGAAAGAAGGAGAAGGTTGCAGAGTGTGTTTCTCAAGTTTAGATCAAGCCAGGATAGATCGTCAGTGGTCTATGCAGTGTGCAAGTGTATTTGGAGTAGAAGGAGATGGGCCTGAGGTGAAGTCTTGAGGTAGGGAGTTAGTCAAGTGTGGGCCAGGAGCTGAAGATGACTGAGGACAAATTGGGAAGGAAGTGACTTTGTGCGATGCTAGTGGAGGAGAGAGCAGCAGCACTGGACAGCAAGCTCAGAGAGGGGAAGTCACCCTGCAAAACGCTGGCTGGTGCTGGGGTGTGCACAGAGCCATACCCTGGGGAGCAGGGAGCAGCTGGGTGTCTGCCCTCGCATAGCATCACGTTAGGTCTGGCTCTGCTCTTGGGTGGTGGAGACTGTGGAGTGTGAACTTTGAGAGAACCTCTCTCTGCACTAGCAGTGACAAGCAATCAAATAAGCAGCAGCACTGCTTCCTTGTAAACACTGGGAAGAAACTGTGAGGATAATGTCCCTTAAAGCATCTGACAGGCCTGCTCTTCCTCAAGTCCCTGGAGAGGGTGGAGAACTTTTAAGACGTAGCAGCTGTGTTTGTTTTTTGTTTTTTTTTCATTTATATGGGTTTTTTTTTCACTCAGCAAACTGCCGGGTGTTAATTCCTCTTGATTTGCTGTGTCTCGGTGCAGCCCAGTTTGGAGAGGCTGTCCCTGGAATAGGGTTGATTAGACTCCTCTCCACTATGCATCACCCAAACATCCACTAATTCCACTTTATCCCAACAGTGTGCCTGGCTTTTCTGATGCTACAAATAATTAAGTTGAAACTGTGTAGTTAATTATACAAACTTGGTGACCTATTGGTGAATTATACAAACCTCTGTCAGGGCCCAGCAGTGATCGCCAATGAAAGGTCCTGAACAGATAAATAACTTTTCGTCATCCTGTCATCACCACCGCCCAAAACTAGTCCCATCTATTAGGCCCAGCTCTAACTGATTTCTGCAAGTAGCTGGGTGTACCTAGGGGAGACGAGACATGTCAATGTGACCATATCACTGAAAAAACTCCTCCCTTTCAGTGATAAAGGGATGCAACACCACCACCCCCTCACCAAAATTCACCATACTTGTAAATCTTCCCGGAAAAATGCAAGTGATAGGTCAGGGGAATTGTGTCTCCGCTACACTGGGAAGTTGTTATAACACATCACAGAGGTCAGAAAAGCTTGGTAGCAGCCCTGACAAATGGCTGGCAGAGCTGCATTGTGGCCCTTACCTGCCCTTACGTGCCGCAGGGATATCCAAAAAGACCATCTAGAGAAAGCCTAGCCAACTGCATGCCTCCCGGGGGCTCCCTGCAGGCTGGCAATATCCCCTGCATCTGGAGGAGGATATTCTTCTGATGGGTTTGTGTAAATGTGGTGTAATGCTCTGATGAATTTTGGGTATCACATGAGCCCAGAACTTCTTCACTCTTCGTGTATCTCCATCCCTGCCTTGTGCTGGAGCAGCCACGGGAAGTGCAAAGTGGAACCACAAACAAATCATGGAGAGCTTGTGCCGTGATCACTTTCCTCTCTATTTCCATATTACTCTTTCATGCATAGAAAGGATAAAAAGGGCTGTCGTTTGCATACAGGTGCAGAGAGGAAAAAAAAAGTGTGATTCAGGTTGGTTGTGCCTTCTCCAGCAGGCTCTTCCCCTTCCCCACAGGCCTGGCCTGCGGTCCAGCCTTGCTCCTCTGTGCTCTGTGCACTTCCACAAAGGTCTGTTCCCTGCCACGATGCGCAGGCATCTTACCAGCTGCCTTTCTCAGCTGGTAAATCACTTCAAGCTTGTAGGTATGAGGAAGGGCAGAGAGGAACTTTTCTCTTTAGCTCTCTGCCCTGCAGACGTGAAAGACACGTTTGCGTTTTGTCCTGAGCATAAGGCAGACCCAGTCCAACTCTGGAATGTGAAAGAAGTATGGAGGAAGGCCAGCAGGGCGGGAGGAAAGCAGAATGAAGAGGACTGCTGAGAAATGAGACAGTAGAAATGAGAGATGGGGAAGGCCTGCCGCATCATCTAGTCTGTCCTGGCACAGAATTGTTTGTTTGATCTTCAGGGGCAGTTGTCAGATAAGTTTTAAATGTGTCAAGTAGCAGTACCTTGTCACTTTTTCTGAGATATTAGTCTTGCAGCATTGTCTTGTATATTGTGCATGGGGTTACTTACTTTCCAATGCAGTAGATTCCTGTGCTTGGCCAGAGTGTGACTGTGGTTTGACCCCCAGGAAACAAGTGGGCCAGACAGTGGAGAGCTGGTCTTTGCTGTTGCCAGGGGGAAGAGATTGGCTTCTTCCGCATGGAAAGCAAAAGGAGACATCTCTCTCATCTCCACTGTGAGGGAGAGGGGTGAGCATGTAGCAGTGAGCAGATAGCAGCTCTGTCCTGCTTTGCTGCCTTCCACAGTGCTTCCCATGGGTGCATGTGGGTAGGGTGCAGCTATGCTTCAGGGGAACTTGAGGAATTGTTTGTGGAGCTTTACTTATGACCCATGACAATAATGTTGCTAGAGATGAGATGCGAACACATGATGCCGCTGCTTCTCATATACAGATTTTTGCCCCTCTCTTTGCCCTCTTCAAGGTCATTTTAGCAGCTGGCGGGGAAGGAATAACGTAGCCCATTTTAGGAATATGGAAAAAACCCTTCAGTTTCTATCCGGGCTCATTGTGAGCACTGGGAATGCAGACGATGAGGTCTGGAGCCAGGCTGGAACCTGTTCCTCTGGCCTTTACCCTCTCCCTCCTCCCTCCTTCCCGAGGCACAGCATGCCGCAGGCTTCTACAGGAGATGATTCCTTTAAAAGGAACCTTATCGCAAAGCACTCTCTCCTTATCTGCAGCATTCAGATGTGGATGTGCTGCACAGAGTGCTGACTGGGGACCTGCAGCAGCTGGCAGCAGCTTTCCATCTGCTGCTGAAAAGAGGAAGCTCTCTGGACTTCCCTCCCAGCCTGTCTGCAGCGGTGCATCCACTAAACCAGCCATGTACGGTCATGGGAGAGGCATCCCTCCTCCTTTTAAAGATTCGCCAGCATTGCAGAAAAATGCATATGTATCTCTGCCGACTTTGCTTTAGTCTGGGTATCGGTAGCACCACGGAGGGGGGACCTTGCATGTCAGAGCAGGATCATACCCCTCACTGAACACCCCCAGGCCTTGGCAAGATTTGCATAGCCCCTGTGGAGGCTTGTGCTGCTTCATCTTCCCTGCTCTTTGTATTCAAGCAAACCTGCTACTGTGGGCAACAAACGCAGTGCGGCAGGCTTCTGAGGGTGAAAGCTTTGGCCTGCTCTGCCATTTCCTTGCCCAATAAATGTTGCCCCAGCCTGAGCAATTGCCGGCCGCAGGATGTGCTGCTCTTTTCAGCCTTTCCTTCCTACCTCTGCAGCCTTTGGCAGGTAGCAGCAGATGGAGGGGAAGCAGCCTCAGAGCCCAGCGTCTGACCCTGATCAACTAATGGGGGTAAGGGAGGGGAGAAGAGCCAGTGCTACAATCAGTCATTTGAGTAAAGCAGTGCCTGTTTTGATGAGCTACCAATTTTTCTGGTCATTTGGAGGAAAAGTTGCCTGCATGTGTTCACTCCTTCCTGGGGGTGATATGAGTTGTAGGACACCACCCCAAAACTTACTGTACTGATTTGGAAGAAGAGAGAAACTATTCTGTGGAGACATCTTTCAAATAGATGAGGGGGAAAAGGGTATGTCCACAGTGATTGGAGTGAAAAGACCAGACTAAAAGGGATGGAGAATATTCTGTTCCAGACAAGGCATTTCCTCAGCATGAGGGCTGGGCATCAACACCCCACACAGTGGCTTCTTGCTCCCATCACTTGTTTGCAGGTGGTCCAGAGCTTACCCCACCTGACAGCGAACAGCCAGCTCCTGGCCTCTGAGGCTGGCAGTTCAGTGCACTGTGGGCTGCTTTTTGGAGCCAGGAAGGTGGGAATGTTGCACTGATGTGCCAGCTTAATTGACAGCTGGCACAGAAAAGGAGACGTACTGATGAAGGAGAGACAGCTGCCAACTCCAGACTCCAGCACTGGCATCAGAGAAGTGGCAGGAGAAAGGGCCGGGAGCAAGCTGGGGTGGCAGTAGGGAAATGAGCCTGGGACGTAACCATGTGAAGAGGGTTAGTGCATAACTCTGTTTTGAAAGCCTAGGACATGTGGCAGACCAGGTGGCTGGCTGGGAGGCTTGACTGTGAGGACAGCGGAGTGCTCGGAGTCCTTGGTCCGGAGTCTCCTGGGAGCCAGACAGCCAGCTGGGCACTTTTCTTCTTACTGCTGGAAAGACCCAAAGCCAGGTGCGTAGGGCTAAGCTCCCCGCAGTTGGTGGTTACAGGAGAGCACTGTCAGCCAGTTCACAGGCTGACCAGGGAGAGATCTTGATTCCTGGAGCGGTGGCAGCTGGAGGTCATCTGTGGTCATCAGTTCTAGTGGAGACATCCTTTCATCTTGCGACCGTGTGTATATTTGTGTGTACGGGGCTGACAACTTAGCAAAGCCCAGCTGGCTTGCTGGAGGGTGACGGGACATACTGGCCAAACGCTTGTCTTTGTGGCTGGCCCAGCCTGTCCATGGCTGTCACTGCTGGTCTTCCCTTTATGTCTTTTGCCATGATAAGGATTTGCCAGGTCACCTTGGGTGTACTGAATCATAGCGAGGATATGCTGGGTTGGGCAGCTCCAGCTGCAATCGCAGCTGCTCACACAACCCTCCTGTACTCCATATCAAGCCTGGTTTCTGATGCCCTAAATGATGTGGCTTCCCACCTTTCCTTGAAGAAGGTAATCCTGCTGAAGGAGCCTTACAATCAGTATTTTCCCCTGATGTTCAATTTAGGATTTTACCTAGTTGCATGCCAATACATTCTACTCCATGCCCCTCACCCACTCCCTAATGATCCTCAGCACTTCCCTCCTCGCCTCCCTCTTGACATCCAGTGGATCTGAAGAACAAACAATCACCAAATTCTTTCTCATTAGTCTTGTCAAAAGTGTTTGCATCCTGCATGATATTTCATCTACAGAGGAGAGATGGGATCTGTAATAAAATCCTAATGTTCAGATCGTTTCTTGTCTCTGTGGTAGGGAGAGTTATGTAGCTCAGACTCAAATACCAATCATTTGTTAAAAGTTTGGACACCAGTCTAATCCTTCCAGAGACTGAGGTGCCTGGGGTTTTAGGAAGATCCAAACTAATAACTGGGGTATCAGACATCTGTTCCTGACTCCCTTCCACTTTCGGTCTTCCCACTGGGGGCTGTGAAATATTTGATCCATCAGATTATTTTGTTTACTGCTCTTTGGAGTGCCCACACCCATCTGTGTGCTTCAGAGAAAGTTCTGTTGAGGAAGTCGCAACTTCGTACGTGGTCACAAAGAGAAACTTCACTGCAATTCCCATGTCTCACTAGCTGCCCACCATGTGCACAAAATTCTGAAATACGGAGGTGCAGTGAACCCAACAGATGTTCTTGTAAGTTTAGTGAAAGGAGGTGAAGTCTTCCGTTTTGTGAGACTTCTTCAACTGTATTGGACATCAAACTGGGAGGTCAGCCCCCATGGTTTTGAATTTGTGCTAAGCCCTAAACTAGTGGACCAGGCTCATATCTGGGTTCTCCCATTCAGGCTTTGAAATCTGAAGAGGCCAAGTTTGGTGCTGTGCGTTTGCTTCATCCCATGCTCAGTTTAACGTTGTCTTTTTGAGGCATCCCAACACCCTTTCTCAGACTGCTGGGATGACAGCAGTCTGAGAAGGGGTCAAGTTTGCCTGAAATTGGGTTTCAAAACAGCATTTCTTACACTGTGTTGCTCTATCAGAGCTCCTTGTCTGCAGCTTAACTCTCTATTCACTTTGTGGAGGGGAAAGCACCATATACACAAAGAAGGAAAGCAATAGTATTATTTAAAAGAGAGTAGTCCTAGTGCTAAAGCTTTCTGAAGTGAGTACTTTATTATTGTCTAGGAAGAATGTCCCTACTGCTCTGCTGGTTCTCCTTGCCTCATCCCATATGTGGCAGCTGCTCCTGGTTTCTACATCCCCTGCCTGACATGCTTGTGTCCTGATTCACATTTCTTGCTCTGTACCAAAGCTTTACAGGGTCAGGGATCTGGCTTCATTTATAATCACTGCTGACACTTAATAATATTTCTGCCTTAGGTTAGAAGTGCTCACAGAAAAGACACTCATTACAGTAAATGCAAACCACTGAAGCACTGCACTGGTCCCTTCGCCATCCCTTCTTACAGCATGGCTTGCTCTCTAGGCAGAAATCTAGTCCTGTGTTGCAGTTTTATCACTCTACTAGTACTCCTTTTGGGGGGAGAAAACGCAACATCAGTCTTTCTCGTCTCCTGACGTCACTTCAGCATGGATTTGAACCATTTCTTGAGTCCCAGCTTGTCTAGTATCTGCCCTGCATGTGTACAAGCACAGACTACACCATAGTCTTGCTTCTTCCAAGGTGGAGGGCCTGAGTATTTCATGCTCTTTTGCATAGCTCTCAGTCATGTGGTCTGGAGAGATCAAGCATGACTGAGGCTGAACATCATCCAGGAGCAGATATCATGAGATACTACTCAGCCCTCCTAAATCCACTGTCGATCCTTTGAACCGGTGCTACAGGTACAGCCACTGCTGGGGATGGCAGAGTGTATTCCACAAGGCTGGCTCCACGTACCCATTGCTTGCTTGGAGTCCATTCTGACTTTCCAGCATAGGTACAGCCTCTGTGTACATAGTCTGTAGCTTTTATAGACATAGCCAGTGTAGACATAGCTCTTGTAAAGCCCAGTCAGTCACAAAGACAAATCAGATTCTACCCCAGACTTAATTTCTCTGAATAAATATTCAGAGGTATTGACAAGGGACGTTTTGCTGCAGCAGCATGCAGTGAGCTGCTGGGGGATTGTGAAGAATGATCAATGCTATCATTTTTATGTACTTCATTTCCCCTGGAAATGTTTCAGTGCTGCCACCATCATTTCTTCAGCCCATTTCTTCTTACACTGATGGGGGCAAATTTTCCTACTGGATTGAGGGCTTTCACAGCAATGGGGTGTCATTAAATCAGACAAGGCAGCACAAGTTGAAGAATGATCCAGAGTGTAGAGGGCAAGGCAGGAGAGGTCGAATGAGCAGATTATGAATTGAATTCCCAAAGGACTTGGTTTCTTTTAAAACTGAACAAGAAACCAAGCAGAGTAAATATGAATACGTACAGCAGCTCAATTTCTGCTTCATAGTATAGCTACTTTATAGAAGCTGCTTCTGTGTAGCTTCTTACTGCCTGGTTCTCTGCTGGAAGGGTTAAAAAAGCAGCACTGGGATTGGGGGAGCACAGGGTGGAGACAAGCATTAAAAAATAATATAAATGGCCATCGTAGTATAACTGAGGGTAAAAATATCCCAATTTTACTTACTTGGGCTACTTCTACGCTGTGGAAGTAAAGTGAATTCAGAGAAAACTGATGAGAATGATTGAGAACAACCTGGAATGAATGAAAAGTTTGAAATTCTTTCCTTTGAAGAGAAAAGAAAAATCTTGTAAAGTAATAAGTGAGCTAGAAAAAGATGAGGGCCATATATATTTTTCCTGCCATATTCAGCAAAGATATGGAGCAGTCAATGAGATTGAAAAGGCAGCAAATTCCAAATGCATTCAAGGGAATACTCTTTCAGACAGCGTGTATTCAGACATTGGAGCTTCTTCCACAGACAACACGGTTCAAGGGCAGTTTGGATGTTTCTGTGAACTATAAGTATATCCAGAGTTATTAGGTAGACAAGAGCTTTGGAAGGTTAAAAAACACTCCTGCTTCCAAGTTTAAATCAATCTCTTGGTATTACACATTCAGGTGAAGTCTTCCAAGGAGGTGAGTTATCATCCCTCTGCCTGATGTGAGGTTTCTTACACCTTGTGCTGAATTAACTGAACCCAGTTGCTGCCAAAGAGAGCTTTCTGGAGGAACTGGGCTCCACGACTGATGTGGCTTGACCTTGTCCTCTTCATGCAGTTTCAACTGAAGTGCATTGAATTATTCTTGCTGTATGCTGGTGTGAAGGAAGCCAGGCTCACAGGCCAGGAGAGGGTTGAATCAGGAGAGAGTGGTGGGTCTCATTCCCATCAGGCTGAAAAGTTGAATAGATGCAGCAGCAAAGGCATTTCAGAAGAAAAATAGCAAAACTTGGGCCAAAACAAATAGCTTTGTTTAAATAATTCTATTATGCAATGTGCTTTTTGGAGAGAAATACCAGTAAAATACTTTCTGATCGCATGGTGCAATAAGAAGAGGTTTCATTTAGGACTTTGCTAACATTTGTGCGAGCATCTTGCAATGCAGTGGTGGTGCCTGGGTCCGTTCCAGCAGTGACAGACTCATATCAAAAGCCTCTTCCTTTTCAGGGGAAAAGGGTAAAAACCTCCCTGTGGAAGGTTATGGTCTTTTAAAAGCACTTACTAATATCTTTAGCTTTTTGGATGGTTGGTTGGTGTAGGTGTACTGCAAAGAAAGAGTGTCAAAGTTTGAAGATTCATTTCAAGGACAGAAAAGCCCCACACTGTGAATATAAAGAGGGACTCCCCTTTACATCACCAGCTTGATGACATGCCTCCAGGCCTCAACCTCTGAGGCACAGCTGGAGACAGAGGGGACAGCAGCACTTTTTTATAACATGCTGGTATTTTACTTGAATGTACAATATCCCTGTGAAACTATTATTATTACTAGTACTATTATTATTATATTATTGTTATGTTATACCCCTAAAAGAGCTGTGCAAATCTCCTCCTTCTCCCAAGCTGCAGCTCTAGGGATTTTTGCCTTGATACCTGTCATCAGGCAACATTTCCTATTGGATTTCTAATTAAGGTGGAAGCCTTTGGGACTATGTTCCTGACCAGCTTATATTTGTGGAGGTTTAAGGACATTTTAGATAGAGTTTAAATACTGCTTTTAAACATATTTGTTCTGGTTTAGTTCATTTTTCTATAATCAGCCAAAGTATCTCTATACAATCACAGCAGGAATTAACCTGTCATAGTCATAGTTTCATAAATATGATCTACACTGCTTGTTGGTTAAAAAACAGTTTTCCTGGTGGATGTGAAGGTAATGGCTGTGTCTCTGTGTCTTCTCAGGCTCTGCTCTGTGAAGGTTATGGGAGGGTACAGGTTTCTGAGGTGTGCTACTCAGGGACTTATTTTCACTGTGCTTCTTCTCTAAGGTGCACGTTGCAATACTGAAAAGGTTATATTGCTATTATTACTCTAAAAGAATAGGAGGGATTTGTCTCTCCTGTTACTTCTCTTGGGCCGGATGCGACATGTGTGACACACACTGTATGCCAATAAATTTGCATCAGTCTCTGCAATGAAATCTGTTGGCACTCTGCCGGCAAACTGTTGAGGTCCCCCAAAAGATGATTCAGATCTTGGTTGGAAATATACAGACCAGCCTCTGTCAAAGCAGTTTAGGAAAAAAAGCCAACAGTAACAAAGCGATTTAAGTTTGTGTTACCAGGGTCCAAACAGCAGCCTACCCGGCAGTCTGGTACGCCTCTCTTCTGAATTTGTCCAGGGCTGCAGTCAAAAATTGTTTCCACTGTGGTATGAAGTGCACCGTTCATCTCATCTGCCATTTCTGAAATGTTCCTAGCAAGAAAAAGAGTGCTCAAAGTGGATCAATGTAGACTTTGCAGGCAAATACTCAGCCCATGTGAAAATCAGGCTGTTGTGCTGAGCACCCTCAGTTTGTGAACTCTGGTTTCTGTTGAAATACAGTGTCACCGAGTTTGCGGCCGGTGGAGCTTTCAGAATCTTTGCTCACTCTCTCTGCCTTGAGGTGCATGAAACCATTCAAGTCTCCAGGCCTGCCAGGCCGGTTCCTTTCATGGACGTTACAATCACTAACAGCATAAAAAAGCCAAGGGTGGAAGTTATGCTTGGTTGCTGTGGTTGTAATCGAGTTAAACTAGAGAATTGAGTTAGGTGGAAAGTGCTCCATCTCCCTGCAGAACGTGAACCATGCTGACAGGCTGAGCTGTGCTATAAGCAGCAATAGGCTATGCTTTTGTACATAAATATAGTCAAACATAGCACACTGCCAGCCTCAGAGGGCAGGTGCAGCAAGTAGACATTTACGTTATTGGCTCTGTGTAAAAACAGAAGGAAAAAATTCCCATCACTTCAGTCGGCAGAAATCCTGATCCTTTAAACAAATGCTGGCTGCAGAGCCGAGAAGAGATCAGTGTGAAAATACGTGTAGCTGCAGTTATTTTAACGAGCCTGTAGGACTCATTTTGGCTGCTGCCCTGATCTCTGTGCACTGCTTCTATAGGGTCCCCCATAGAGGGGGTTTAACTGTGGAGCCGTAGGCCAGATTTCTGTAGAGAAAAAGCCTATCAACTCTTCTGCTTCCAACTGCTTGAGCCCATTCTGGGATGAGGTGGAGGCCTCAACTGTGTGTGCAAATGTTGCTTTGCTGATGCAGAGAAAAGTGTTTTGAAGACAAACAGGGGCATGCTTGTTCCATTTTGGGATGTGCATTTCTTGGCTCAGCTTCTTTCAGTGTACTCATACTGACATCCAAATAGGGCATAATAGTGGGTTCATATGTGTGTGCTTTACTGTCTTGATTGAAATGCAAGATGCATTAAAGAAATACTAATTGATCAAGAGTAAATTGCACGAGCTCTGTAGTTCTTCAGCAAGTTTGCACTTACTGGGCAGAACCTAATGAGTTTGTATTATATCCCAGATGGTAATCGTACGAATCTGTAAGTACGTTAAGTGACGGTCTCATATTTTTTAGAATTTGTTCTGAATCTTAAACTAAAAAATTCAAGTGTGACTGGAAGAAAGCTGAAGACAAAGGTCACTGCTGATTTCTTTTGTGACAGCTTTCTCTAGATTGTGAACTAGGGGTGTTTTACAGGCAATCTGATTTTTGAGAAGACGATTTTCTTTCTCATTTGAAGGATCTGTTCTCTTGATCTGATTTTCTTTCTTCCATGTTCAGGTTGTGTGTTTATGCATACAAATACATCTGGCAGTCCCTAGTTCTTTGGGTCAGGCTCTTTCATGTGGGTAAATGGAGATGGGGAGGCACTGTAGCAGACCAGACATTCATTTATTCCGCTCTCCTGCTCTTAAGAGTGATCAAATGCTTCAGAGGGATCATGTGATGAATTCCAAAACAACAGCTGTAAAATATTCTGCTCACGGGTAGATTTATTCCTCAGGTTTTTTTAAGCACTTAAAAGTAAGAAAATAAACCAATTTTTTGAGGCTGTTATTATTAGTCAGCTATTTATTTATTTAGGCATATATTTAATATTCTGCCAAGTTCCTGGCCTGGAGGGTTCCTACGGCAATGCATTCTGCAAGCTAAACTGCACATTGTTTGGAAAAAAGAGCATTTCTTCCCATCAACTGATCCTTCACTTTGATAAAAAGTCCTCTCTTCTTTGGGTAAGAGAGGCTAGATAAGAGTGCTAAACCTCTCCCATGATACTGATGTCTTTCTGGGATACTTCTGTCTCACCTGCCTGTCACTGCTTCCTGCCTGGACCAAATTGTCCCAGCAGGTGTTCTAGAATTACTGTTTTTAGCTCCTACCTGTTAATCAGGGATCCCAAAACTATGGTAAAGCTATTGCTTAGTGGAAGGCAAACAGCTTCAAAATAGTTATGGGACATGGCCCAGCTTTGGGACCTGGTGTTGCTGCTGGGAGGGAGAAGATTGGGATCCCCTTCATCAGGACACCTATTGATAAAATTTTTTAGCTTCCTGGCTGAATATAGATCTGTGCTCCAAGGGAGAGGGTATCACTGACCTAGGTAATAGCATAACCTGATCAATATTGCCATTAGTACTTTGTCTCATTGCTTGTCCATGCTAACGGTTTTAATTGACTTTGTGCCTGGTAGCTCAGTGTGCTCAGGGGGTGTTTTCCCACTTAGCTCAGTGCATTTTTGATCAGACCACAAATGAGGTCTTTCTGACATCGTCTGCAGCCTGGACTCACCTACATCATCTGAGTCATCCATCGATTACCTCGTCTGGCTGCTCAGCTGCCTTTTCCAGCAATGAATGCCTTCACTGAGCACCAGTCCAGCACAGAGCTGTGTGGACCAGCCTCTCAGCCCACTTACTGTTCCTTCTTGATGCCATTTCCAGGCCTTGAGGCCCCAGTTTCAAACCAGTTGTGTTTCTTGTCTCCTTCTCAGGTATTTATGCTTCCTTTCCTCTCAGCCTCCCAGATAATTCTTTCCCTAGGCGTAGCTATGTATAGCTACTGAGCTAGACAGACCTTTTGCCTGATGACTGTGGTCATTCTTAAACTTCCAAAAAAGCCTGTGACCTGTTTCCAGAAGTGGTTCATTGCTAGCCTCTCAGAAGAACTACAATTCCCAAAGAAGCAAAGAGCCATGAGAGATTAAAAGAAATGCCTAGGCAGGTGAGGTATCTAATTCCCACTGAGAATGAGACACCTAACCTACTTACAGCTCTGGAGGCTTGATTTTTTTATTTTCTTTTTCCAAAGACATTTAACTATACTGAGAGATACTGTTGAAAACCTGACCTGTAGGCATTATGAGAACATAAGCCCAGCTGAAAAGCAAAGGGATTCTTCCCCCAAAGTCACAGAGGTTCTTGAAAAAGCCCTGGCCAAGTCCTTGCATTGTTGCTGTGGGACACGTCCCCTTGGAGGTGAAAATGCCATCATCCCTCTGCACTGGAGGCACCGGCCAGCTCTTGTCCCTGCTAGCTAGCACCCATGGAAGGCTTACAGCTCAGTTCAGCGGACGCAGAATCCAACCCTAAATGTTTTTCCCTAGAGATTTAAAGAAAACCGTGCAGGAAGGACAGTCATTTGAGTTGTGCTAGAAAATATTTTTAAAAGTCTGTGTCACGTTGCCGTGGTGACAAAAGTTCTTAAAATGATGAAGATTTAAGTCTAGGCTGGGAATGGTGGCATGGGAAGGGGGGCTGTTGTCATGACAACCTCAACTCTGAGAGTGCAAGAGGCAAAACACATGGTGGTGGCAGGATCTTTGGGGTTTATATATATATCTATAAATGTCTGCCATTTATGCCAGCTTTCTTGGTGCTAATTAGTCCTGCTATTTCACCTTTCTCTGCTGTAAATATTTTCCAGTAGACACAAGTCTCTGAGAGAGAAGGCAAGAAAATGCTTTTTTTTCTCTTTCATTTTTGCATGGGTTTTATGCTGTTCGCTGTCTATGGCCCCTCAGCTCCTACCTGGAGAAGAACTTCCATTAGCCAGAAGCAAGCTGCCTGGGAAGAGTTAAACCATCTTGCGAGGAGGTAGAGGCTTGCAGGCTTGCACTGTGTTCTCACAGAGCTTTAACAGCACCAGGCTGCTACAAGATCACTTCTCCCTGCCCTGTGTGCACATACACACCCTGGCTTTTCTTGGTGCTGAAGTGGCTGTTTCTGAATGTGAAGGGTACCTCCTTGGGCTGTAGTTAATAGCCACAATACATGGGCAGTGGTTAGAGCAGGCAATCAAACTGGCATCCCTAGATTCAGCTTAAAACTTTGCGCTCAGTTTCTTGTGAAATGTCTGGCAAGTGACTTTTCCCTTTTATGTGCCTCATTTTGCCCATCTAGAATAATGGAGATCACGCATTCACTGGAGATATTGAAGCATACCAGATTAATGTCAGCCGAGCCCCTTGAAACCTTCAGATGAAAACTCCCACAGCAGCACAAAGGATTATTTTATTTTAAGTGTGAAATCTACTTTGATACCTCTCTTAACACCTGGCACTTAGTGCACTTCCCACAAACTCGCTGTTCCAGGCAGCCCTGAGACAAGCACACTCCACAGCGTCTTCCCCTGTGAGCGTTAAACCTAATGAATCATGGACCTGATTCTCCTCTCGCACTGACTCAAGGCAGCATCAGCAAGTCCGTTGACATTGATTATGTCATTTGGTGCAAAGCAAGCATAAAAAGAGAATCAACCCCAAACTCTTGCCTTCCTCTAAAACTTGATCTGCTGGCTATTAGTTTTCCTTGCTGGCACAGCAAAAAGCAGGCAAAACCAAATTCTACACCATCTCAAACTGTCGAGCGCATCCCTGAATCTGCACACTGCTTGCAGATGTAGCTGTGCACCACAGATGATTTCCCATCTCCAGTCCATCTGCTCTGTGCTGGCTAGTGCTTTCAACATTGTCCCGATACAATCTGGATCCCAAAGCTCCCTCCCTCCCATACCATTGCGCTGTTCTGCCAAACACGTTGTGAGAAGCACAGCCCAAAGCTGTCTGACCCAAAGCTCATTCTTCATAAGGGACTCCTGCTTCCCTGTATACTGTGAAGTTGTAAATAAGCCCAACTGCGTTCCATCACATAATTTTGCTTCCTTAACTAAGCCCCTTTTCACCAGGCCAGCCTGAGCAACAGTTGCCTCAGAAATTCAGAGTTTATATCTTTGTATATTTTAGTGGCAACAACAGCATTTTGTCCATTCCTCCAAAAGAACCAAACGTGTGGCCTGGCAAGTTACTCCAGACATCAAACCTTTTGGAATAAGATCAGTTTATGCTTTGGCACAGGTTAAATGTGACATCACTGGAAGAATAAATAGAAAGTTGGAGAGGGTGAGGAAGGAGCAAGTAAAGGGGTTGATGATGCATTTCCCATAGCAGGATCAGGAGAGGGAAAACAGCAGCTGAGATCTTTTGTGTTGCTTTACTGAAACGTTGTTGCCCAATGGTGTGGGTTTACTCAACAGGCTGAATTTCTTGGGGAGCTGCGCTTTCTCTCTTGACTCTGATTGCTTGTGCGTCCTAACAGTGTCTGAGTTTTTCAGGGTTTTTGGCTCTGTGTGCGCCTTGTGTATGCTCATGGCATCCATGCTTCAGTGCTCGAAAGTGTGCAATGCTCTGTGTGCCTGGAGAGGATTTTTTTCTTCCTGGGGGAAGCCCATCCTGTGAGCTCTTTGTGTCATTTGTCTCTCCCCTCGCTTCAGCCTCCCAGGATGGACCTGCACCTCAAGGCTCCCAAGCCCTTCCCCTCTCAGATCGGTTGCATCACTCTTGCTGAGTGTAGAGAAGGTGACTTTTTGCCCCTTGTACAAGAACTGGCACTGATCTGTGGTAGTGATCCCTAAATGAGAAAAAAAACACTGGTTTCTCAATGAGCTGCCTTTAGTTTGCATGTTGGCCAGAAGGAGTAAGAGCTTAAACTGTGTCCAGTCAGGTCTCATAACAAAACTGGGTGATGTCCAGTCAGTGCCTAGATAGGTGATATGCAGCAGCACTGTAGCTGATGATGCAGGGAGTTAGTACAACCACTCTACGGTGATCTGTCTAACAGCATTTCAGGCTCAGAAAAGCTCTTCACAGCAACCAGCTATCCCAGTATATCAAGAGATTAACACTTAGGTTTGAAAAGGCAGCTAATACCTCTGTGAGGAAAATGTATCTTTACCTCTGTTGTTATCTACAAAAGCCAAGTAAGGAAGAGTGAAAGATTCTTACCCATAGTCCACAAATACTCTTCTTAAATATAAGTAAATACATATTTCCTCACAGCAGAACAACCTTAAATCTCACTAGAGCACTTGGAATAACATATGATACTGTTTTGATTCTCTTTTGAGATTTGTGTTTCCTTTTAAGTTCTTTGGGTGTTTTAAGTCATAAATTAAGAGTAAATTCTTTGCTTTCTATTAAGCTGGAGCAGTGTCATAGCTACTTGATTATCCACAGGGGATTTATCACAGTTGTATATTAACCACAGCGTGGATACAGACACCAGCACTGGCTCAGGACCAGCAGGCTTTCTTAGTTTGGATGCAGTGCTACAGAAATACTGCTATGTTGCTAGTAGAGGTAGTGAAGGGCAACAAGCAGCTTCGCTGCTTTCCTGTGGTGCAGAATCTGTTCATAAACCCTGTGGATGGAAGTCAGTTCTGTGTAGAGCCAGCGTTCAGCTGAGTGAGTGTGGATGCTGTTAGCTCTCTTTGGCAGGGTGTTCAGCTCAGCCGTGCTGGCTCCAAACAGAATCATTACTATGCCTCTGCATCGCAGTCCCCAGCCCCTCAGGAAAACCCATTAGTTCCAAGCATAGCACCTCCGGTACGTGCAGAGCCAGCAGGGATGTGCCATCGCACCCCAGCCTGCAGTGCTTGACACGTTGGGGAGCTGAGCACAGAGACAGAGGCTTTGCCAGAGCTGGCCTGGGCCTGGCAGGGCTGGTGCAGCGTGTGCCGGGACTCAGCTGCCTCCCTGCACAGCACTCGCTGCAGTGTCCTCTTGACGGGCTCTCGGTCTCTCGAAGCAGTCCAGTCACCACGGCCCTGGACAGACAAATGCGCTAATGCAACATTGCTCTCAAGGATCGGAGAAAGCCTGGTAACCTGTTGGGCTTGGATAGCCACACCAAGCTGTGTGCCAACATGAAACAACATACCTGATTAAACATACAGCTTTGATTTCAGCAAAGCCCTTGTTTCACTGCCAGAGCCAGGCCCCCATTTCTCCAAGGTGCTTCATTTCTTCCAGCTCAAGTGGTCAGGTTAGAAGAATCCTGCTGCAGTACAGAGCCAATTGAGGAATACTGTACAGAGTTATGTGAGGCCGACAAGGTTTCTGATTCGTACTGATAGGGTCCTGATAGTTTGTTCTGTGTAAGTGAGATTTCCAAGATGGAGCTCTTATATAACTAGAGATGACTTTGTTGAGGGAAGTTTTGGTCCTCCCACTTTCCCAAGCTGTCCTTTCAGAAAGCGTTGCAAGGTGTCCTTCAGCTGGAAAGACAGAGCCGACTTTGTAACAGGGATTCTGAAGCCACAGCATGTTTTGGACAATCAAGAAACAGGGATATTAGCTCTATCAGAGAATACCCTTGGAAAGACATGCATTTAAGCGTGAATCCGTGCGTTTTCCTTCTCCTGCTCCTCGCTCCCTTTTTCCAAATCACAGACAGCAGAAAGCCAGAAAGCACAAGCACTTCCAGGGGCAGAAGGAGGTGTGATGGACTGGGACCCAGCCTGGGTTGTGTTACAGCAGGACAAGAAAGCCCTGAGTGTCAATGATGAAAACCAGAGAAGTTCCAATTAGCATTCACATTCCTCTGCTTGTGGACCAGCTATTCTAGAATGTTTCTTCCCCCCCTCTCCCTGGCTATAGAGCTATAGACTGCTTTGGGGCACTGCAGCACTGGCTTAGACGCTTCCCATCATGCCACTGGAGTTAGTATTCCCTGCAACACAGGCAACTATTTGCAGTAGGAGCTTCTTCTCAGTGAAAGGTGTTTGTTCACACTCCTTCATAGTTACTCCTGTGTGCCGCACAGTGAGTGTTTCTTATTTTTCTCTTTCGTGTGAATGCAAATGTATTCCAAGGACTGGGCATATGAGCTGGTGACTCCTGGGACTGCCATTTGAAATTGGATTTGTCTCACCTGCAGTTCAGACATTTAAAGTTGGAGTTCATTATCTAGTCTTACTTTATGGGCAGCAGAGAGAAACAAGAATTCCTGAGACACAGTGCATCTCTGTCTCAGGTAAACAAGTGCCACAAAGCAGATGTATCACCCTCTGGGTGTGTGTTTCCATCCAGTGACTCTAATGATGTAGTCTAGATCCCAAGGCCCAAAGCACGTGAGCTGACTCCACCCTCGCATAAAGCAGATGTTGCCTCTACCTGAGCGGGAGGTGAGTGTCGGCTCAGTTGTGATCCTGCTCTCTAGCCAGTGCTGGGCAATAGAGGGCAATCCCAAATGGACACTGAGCTGCTGGCCTCTCTGAGCTCTGCACTGGGAAAATCCGTGCACTACAAGGGCAGATGCACCCCGGTGTCAATACAGAGGCAGGACTCTCCTCCTCCGCTTTGTGCTTCAGCACTGGGTCCTACACTTATCGGTGGGTTATGTGATGGGTGGTGACCCAGCGGTGAAGGACGACCCATGAGCCAAGATGTACACACACTCTGCACAGAGCTGCCATTTCTCAGCTGCCACCAAATGTGTAAGTGATTAGTGCATGAGAGGAGGCAGCGGGGCCAAACAGCAGAAGAAAACACACAGATTTATTCCTGGTTTTTGGAGGTGCACCAAAGAATAAAGGCTTTCTGCCTTAGCCTGACTAGAATAGATCCCAACCATCATAGAAGAAGCTCCATATCCATTCACCTTTTCCCTAAACTATCCGTTCCCTCAGGCTCTTCGCCCTCTGCTTTTAATATATTATAGGAAGAAAGGCACTTCCTAAACCTGACAGGATTTCTCCCTGTCCCTGGCTGGAGTTCCCTGGGTTACAGGAGCGCTGGAGCTCTTTGAAAAACACATATAGGTGGGAGAGGAAAAGTCATTAGCACAGTAAAACTGTGGTGATAAAAAAGAGCCATTCAGAGATCCTTCTGCAAACGGCTGCTCCAGCTTCATTAAAAGCATAGCCCGTGGCTGTCACTCAGATAGGCTGGATTTGCTTTCGGTTATCTAAATGAGAATGATCATTTCTGCAGTGAAAAAAAAAGAAGAAACCAGTAGGAATTATTCTTTATGAATTATGTGCTCAGCTTTCGTACTGACCTATTGAGTCAGCATTGAGTGTTGGATTTCCTGGAACAGCCTTTCATGCTGGATTTGGGGTATTTTCTTCTTTTCAGCCCAGAAGTAGCGGTAGAATGGCCTTTCTCATACTTAAGTGACACTTGGACTCTAGCTGCATCTTGGATGCAGTGGAAATAATGGAGTTTAGGAGCAGTTATCCAAATCATTCATCCTTGTGGTTTCCAGCATTCTTCTGTGGCTCCCTCCTGGTCTGGACTGAGCATGTGGGCATCTCTAAATGTGTGTGACCTCGTGGCATCCTGATTACGTGGGGAAGTGTTAATATCTGGTGTGGAAACAGGCATTCAAATTGAACAGCTAGCTCTGACACCAGAGTGATGAGCCAATTTAGGCAGCTAAACTGACAAACAACGATTCCTTTCCTTTATAACAGAAGTCTTCTGCCTTTTTAGCTGTTTCAGCTGGCTCACAATGGGATCAAAGGAGGCTAATCCCTGGTATAGGCAAAGATGGCAGGTGGTTGGGATGAGCAGGACTATCTCTGCCAGAGCAGCAAGGAGTTAGATGGACTTAGCCATACAGTCACATAGCACGCCTATGGCCTATCCCATGCTTCAGATACTGCCCTGACAGTCATCCCCCCTGGTAATTTCCTGCCCCTCCGGAGGTGATTCCCAGGTGGCTGGGACACCCACTGCATGTTCATCTTCCTACAAGGAGGCTCAGTGGAGCCCAGGCAGTGCTCTGGACGTGGTCCGTGCTCAGCAAGCGGTAGGTGTGCTTCTGAAGTTTCAGTCACTGCACCATCAATTTTTATTAATAACACGGCAAACTGAAAATCAGTTTGCTATCTCATGTAAGCTTGTACCAGGGTCTCTGTGCCTTTTGGCCCACTGCATGTTGCCCCATAAGAAAGTTGTGTTTAACAGGTTCCTTTTACATCTGAAGAACTGACAGTTAATGCTGCTACATCCCTAAGGAAATGGTGAGCTTGGATAGGTGTCACAGCATGCTCTGCATGGCTCACTTGCAGATCAGTTTTACAACAGCACTGGGAGTCACACTGCAACGAGAGGTGTAGTGGCAGGTCAGAAAAAAAAAAGTGTGACCACGCAGGGCTGGAGCAGCAGGGGAGGGCCGAGGTCCAGGAGTGGAGCTGTGCAGGGGGACTCTGCAGGTGACACAGCAGAGAGGCTGTGGGCCGGAGTGGAGGGGCTGTAGCATAAACAAGCTCTGTGGGAAGTTTCAAGCTGATGTAGCTGGATTAGGACAGAGCTGACTGAAATACACCCTGGAAGGCAGTACCATCCCACAGGTCAGGGTGGAAATGCAGGAACAGAGCTGGGACATGCAGCCTCATCTGATTCACAGTAGTCTTCTTCGCTCCTCATGTTCCTCTGCTTTTTGTTCCTCCCCATTAAACTCAACTAGGACATTGTGTCACCAGCTTGCAGGCTGGGCTGCAAACCAGGCAGGCTGCATGTGCCTTCAAACCATGGGAGGCCTTCCGAGAAGGCCCTGCCGTGGCAGCTGACAGCAGTGAATCTGCTTCATGCACACACAGCTGTCCAAATATTTCACTCCTCCTCTACCAGAAACAGCAAGGCTGTCTGTGGGGAGAAGTGATTAACGTTTCTCCAGACGACGGCAGGACACGTTGGCAAGGTTGGGGCATGGCTGTCAGGCCTCCATCCATCCGGGCTCTGTCACAGATTGCTGTGGTGACACAGCAGCATGTGCGAGGGCATGCCAGATTTGTTCAGGGTCTCTGTTTTCAGGATAATGCAGTAGGCTGCTTTAGCTGAAAGCCAGCATACTGTGAGGACGAAGTGTATGGTCCTTACTGGATCCAAGCCATTGCCCAGTGACAGTGTGAAGGTCTCCTCTCTTCATGAGCTGTGTTAGTGGCGAAAAAGGCCAGAAGGTGGGCTCTGTGCTGAGCCACACAGGGCCAGCCACGCTCTCCAGAGCCCATCTCTCCTTACTGTGGCATGTTGTAAGGTAGGAAAAACCAAACCTGGGCAGATGTGCAGCTCAGGATAGCAGCAGAATATAAGAAATACAAGAAATTAGTTGAATCAGCTTCTCTTCTAGAAGTCTCTGCTGAGTTTGAGGCCATTCTTTCTTGCATTTAATACTTGCAGAGACTGCTTCTGACATCCAGTACAAAGACAGCTTCCACCATGGGTCAGTGTGTAGCATATATTCAGCAAGAGCAGGAATCAAAGAAGGTCATTGCAGTTAAAAAGATGTAATGATAGAGTTTATTTCTGAGGAGTGGCTGATGTTCCAGAAATATTTGAAAACAACTTATTTTATAAAATGAGTTATGGTGCTTTTAATGTAAATTAGAAGGCAAAATCAAAGGGCAAGAGGTGAATGATTATGATTTGGTATTTTGGTTTTTAATCTGTTTTTCAGCTGATTCTGCTCGCATATTGTGTCTGACCCGAGCTGAGCTGACGCAGCCTTTTCTGTTACTTTAGCAAGGTTCTTGACCCTGATACTGCGTCTAATTATGTTGGGTTCGTTGTTTGGGGAGCTGCCATCTAATCTGCTCCCTCTTGGTCCCTGCAGATCTTCCACATGACCTACGATCTGGCCAGTGCAGTGGTGCGGATTGTGAACCTGATTGGGATGATGCTACTGCTATGTCACTGGGATGGCTGCCTCCAGTTCCTTGTGCCTATGCTGCAGGACTTTCCTGACGATTGTTGGGTTTCCCTCAACCGCATGGTGGTAAGTGCTGGCCCCGCTTCCTCTCTTATGGCCCGAAACCCAGGCCCTTGGTCATAGCATCACCATTTCAGCACCAACCTCCCAGCACTAACACAGCATCCCCCGGCTTCCCATTCCCCCCACCTCCTTTTAGAGCCTTCCTCCGCTATCCAGCAGGCACTTGTAAAGCCACAGCACTGTGGGCATGGAGGCTCCTTGGAGGCAGTTTCTGCAACGAGACAGGCTGAGGGCTGCAGAGCAGGAACCAGCCCCAGCAGAGCCTGCTGCGGGCTGCCTGCAGCAGAAGGCAGGAGCCAGGCTCCCCCTCCTGGCAGGAACCAGCAAGGAGCAAGGATGGAAACGGTTTTCTGCTGGGATCTGGGCATACCGAGCCAAAGGCAGGAGGCAGAGGGGGTCCTAGAGCCATAGCTGGGTCTGGTCCATAATTCGCATTACTGGTCCCAAGGAAACTGTTAAGCCCTCTGCTCCATATCCACTCGAAGGGTGGGTGTGATCACCCACCCTTCTCCCTGCGGAGCTGCACAATATCCTGTTAGAGTGGCCTCAAACAGACTGCCAAGCCACAGTTTGGCGTCCTGTCGTGGGATCAGTAGCCAGACTTCCCAATAACGTCCCAAGCTGCTGCTGTTTGCTGTGAGGGAGATTTATGCCATATGGTAAATGCACGGAGAGTTCATGGTACCTTTCAACCATCTGACTGAGAATTCGGGATCTTTTATTCAAAGGGACAATGTCCAGTTGATTCAGCAGCAAAAACTGACAAAGCTTAAAAAATTGCCTTGTATTGCAGCTCTTAACCTCCAGATTCCCCCAGCCAATTTCTTCTGTAAAAAAAAAAAATGTCAGGCACTCGGGCAGAACAGAACAAATGTAAAATGTATAAAAGGACTGCCAACTTCCCATGCCTCCCACATGCGGAGCTATGGGCACATGCTGCCCATGCCTAGGAAGAGTGAGCATCCATGAAAAAGTCATCTGTTTGGTGTTTATTTATTCATTTCTTCCCTCTGCAATAATCATTCACTTCCTGCTGTTGAAAGGTGCCACACTGACAGTTATGGAGACTAGAACCCTTTATTTATCTACAGCAAAAGAACAACCCATGCAGCAGCTGCCTTATCCTCCCCCATGCTGCCTTTTTATTATTTATGTGGCAGGAGAAATGAAAGATCAGTGCTCCATTGTGCTTGTGCTATTCAGGTTCAAAAGGACATACAGCTCCTCGTCCTGGGGAGCTCAGAGGTGCAGACAGAAATCATCCCCATCCGATGAAGTGACTTGGCCATGGTGCCCTTGCAGGATAGCTTCAGAGCAGCAGATCTGAACCATGTTTCCTTTATCCTAACATTTGGGTGGAGGCTGCTGTCTGATAGCAACAACTTCCATTTGTTTCTCCCATCCAACCCTGGGGGAAGAGGCAAAAGCTAGGGTTGCAGAGTTACAAGTGTGACTAGCACACTTGACTCAAAGGCCAGCGGATGAGAGCTGCAACACAAGCTGCAAAGTGACCTGAAGAGTCAAAACACCGGGTCTGCTGGTAACTGGTGCATGGAAAACCTTTGCAGAAGGCAATAGCTCGCAATGGCAGACACACATGGTGAGAGGAAGAGTAATCCAGTGCTGGAGCACTGACTGAAAGTGGGACACCTGGGTTCAGTTCCCAACTCTGTTCTGTGTGATCCCAGGCAAGTCAGATGGGAGGCTCAGAGAGTTCTCCTTCCCCAGATGATTCTGAGGAGTAAATAGTAAATAGTGTAATGGCAGGTATCTAAAATAGTCTGAGAGACCTGGGGTTGTACTGACTAGGTTGCACAAATGCATGGCACAAGCTAATGCAAATTGCCTTTCGGATACTTTTCTCTCAGAGGCTGTAAAGCCAGAAATCCAATTCTGTAACCCAGTGGAACGACGAGCCACAAACTTATTAGGATCAGAGCCTGATGAGGAAGGAAACAAAGCTAAATTTATATAATCTAGAAAAAGAGTTACCTGGGCCAGACTATGACCAGGGCCTATAAAAGACCATCAAGGTAACTGTGTAGTGAAGGGATAGGGTCTTGAAAAGTGGCAGGAGACAGGACAGAGGAAAAAAAGATTTAGCCTGGGCACCTTTCTTAGCAGCAAGACTGAAGCAAGGGGCGAAGGATGCATTCCAGAGGCAGAAGGGCTCAGCAGAGTCTTCAGGAGGGGCAGGGTAGAAAGTTTCTATCCAAAGCAGAGCTTTACCAGGCAAGGACTCATGCTGCAGTACTTTTCTTCTGAGCCTTGAGAGCCTGTGAAGCTGGGAATTAAACTTGCCTTGTGTGATTTTTTCCACTTGTCCTCTGCAGCTAAATCACCTTCACTTTTTCCACTTAATAGAAGTGAAAAAAAAAATTATCGTAGTGACTGTGTCAAAAATGGAGCGTCAGGAAACTGCGATGAAGATCTGGGGAGATGGTTATATGCCCCACCTATAGTTCAGGTGGCTTCCACTCCAGAAGCTGTACAGGAATATGCCAGCCCTAAAATAGCTTGGGTTAGAACATTTAACAAAGAGAATAATTAGTTCTTCTGGAATCAGATATTTTCTTCTCACAGTAAGGTTCTGTCCTCTAATCTCCTGAGAAGATTTCCAGATGTGTCACTGGGACCAGTGTTGAATGTGAATGGCATGATTAGTGCAATAATTTACGTATAGTCTATAGTGAAGTAATAGGAGAGGCCACTGAGCCAGGAAACAAGAAGAAACTGGTGGTCTGGGTTGTTCTCAGGCTTTGGTGCTGAGATCTTGATAGTAGCTTCCAGAATGGCTCTGTCTGAGAGCTGTGATGGACAGGGTTGGGAGGTGGGAGGCCAAGATGGCCTCTGTGACAGAGAGTTGGTAGGTTGGATTTTGGGACATTCTGTACTGACCTGGTCACAGCTTTGAGGAGATAAATATACTTGGTGCACAACTGCCCTGATTACACACAGGAGCCAAAAAGCTGGGATGGAACCACTGCAGGAAAAAAGGAATCTTCTGAAGCTGCTAACAGCCAAGGGGAGCTGAAAGTGAGGTGCCAAATGCTTTAGAGGCTTTCTCCTTGCGTATGGAGGTGCTACTTTTACACCACTACAGAATTTCCCACCTAGCCACCTGGCAGTCCGTAAAGCCAGCTCTGATTCTGGCACAGCAGGGAAAGAAGATTCATCACCTCCCGTCTGCTTCCTAAAGGTTTGATCCTCTTCCAGGAGATTTGTGAAGGGTCTGGTGTTGCTGGAGTCATAACAGGGGCACTCAATAAATCCCTGGGTCCAGTTCATCTTGGTGTTTTCTACATGCACCATGTTTCATCTTCAGCAATTGTAGGAGGAGTGAGTCTCTGTATGTCCTCTTTCTGAACTGGCTCTGAAATGGCAGGGAAGGATGTTTTCAGTATTAATTACTCAGCTCCAATCTCAGGGCCTTCAGCATTAGCTTCTCTACAGGGCACTTCATTAAAAAGAGAAACATTAGTGAGTCAGCTGCAGAGCAGCATGTGTGCAGGCAGCAGCAGCTCCCCAAGACCCTTGCCTGGCAGCTCCTCATCAGAGAAATCGGAGCTCTGCTAAGACCTGAAAGCTGCTGGAAACACGTGGCTCACTCCCTTGGGCATTGTGCTGAACTGATAAACCCTGCAGGAAAGGCAAATATCCCCACGTCAAATGCAGCGACCTTGCATATGAAATACTAATTGTCTTCCCTTCTACCAAAAGAAGAAGAGCGGCTTTCCTTTTGAGCTTAAACACCCCTCCCTGCCCTCCAGCACATTCTTGCAGTGTTGCTGATAGAAAGGAGGAAGAGAGATGAATGCAGCATGTGTTGTGGAAGACAGACCAATCCTGCATAGATCTCCTGTGTGATTCCTAACTCCTCCCAAGGCTCTGGTCCAGCAGATCCCTCCTACCCTCACTCAGCAGGCATATGAAGCCATGTAGTAGAGTATAATGTTTTATAAAATCTGTCAGGGAGCAGCAAGAGTAGGGCTGCTCCATGATGGGATGTGAGCCAGGAGCCAGGGGTGACCCCTGCACAGGCAGTGCCCTTGCCACCTAGGGCACAGTCCTGCCAGTCCGAAAGAGGGTGGGCAGAGCAGAAGTGGTGATACCAGGGTCCGTTGACCATTCCAGTGAAGGCTGGGTGACAGCCATGTCCAGGGTCTGCCCAGGGAGTCCACTTAGGAGCAGCAAGAGTTGAGGCCAGAGGCAAGGCTGGAAACATGGCTAAAGCATGTGTTCAGGGCCCAGGGCTGGGCACACGGACAGCTAGCTCAGGCAAGGTCTGAGCGCCCAGGCCTGCGCTGAAATGGAGCTCCAGGAACAATGGGTGCATCTCAGAGTCCTGAGAAAAGCTATTCTGTTAGGTGAAGGCCATGCAAAGCTCCTCTTGGAAATAAGCCCAGAACAGGCAGGTTCTGTCCAATGTGAAGTCTGGCCTACTGCCTCAATTTCTTGTCCCACTATTCCCTTCCTTTAAGCTGGATCTGAAGGTTTGTTTTCCCGGCCGAGCACTTACAGTGTTGTCCAGGTGAGGGCAATGATGTTCCGAGGCCTTATTTTGCATCTTTATGTAAGTGATGTGCAGTAGCAAACACCATGTAACAACTCTGTGGGCAGAGAAGATCACTGCTGAGACAAATGTGGGAGTTCGCAAGACTGCAGTATGCCCTTTCACTACAGACAGCTCCTTCATACTGTGGAATGTTAGTGGTGTAAGTCGGGCTTAACATTGTGCCTGTGGACTACACCCCTACCCCAAGAATTTGCCAGTACTTCTCTGTGTCTTTACTTCTCTCTTTCTAGTCTTCTCCTGTGAGTGTTCAACCAAGTACACTCACATGTACATCAGGCCCAGAACATCCTACAAGACACCATACTGTTTCTTTAGGTGCTTCTGTAAGGTACTGCAGAACCCAACACTGCCTTTGGAGAGTTCCAGGAATGTGTCTCCAAGTATTCAAGGGTGGATCTGAGCAGAGGCACTGCAGTCCAGACACTAATGCCAGAGAAACCCTTATAGTCCTGCCAGTGTGGATGTTAAGAACATTCTAGTCTGAGAAACTGCTTCAAAGTAATTTTACCTCTCTTTTGCAAATGCTTAGTGCCTGGCACGTGTCTGATATAACATCCCTCTTGACTATGTTCAAGCACAGATCTGTAGCTCCATTTTAGCTTGCTTTGAGATTTGGTTAACAAGGAGTTATTTTCTTTCTGCAGTTTAAGGCCTCATTTACCTACCGTAATGGACCATTTTAGCCACTCAGGTCTATCTCAAGTAGTACAACCCTCCCACCATGGGGCCTGGCATAGTGGTACACTGAGTATAGGGGCATGGCTGTTATGGAAACAAGCCATAGCAGTGTAAGGCACCGTGATGCCAGTGAACTTGTGTCCACAGTACATTTGAAACCAACATACTAGTCTCGCTTAAAGGACTACATTCTTGACCTGCCTGCTCATTCTGTGGAAGATAAACTGTGTAGAGCAGGCCTAAAAACTAAAGATATACTGAGATCTATAAGCAAAGAGTCATCACGTAGACTGTGCCATGAGGATCCAGTGTTCTTTACAGATGCTCAAAGAGGTCAGAGATTGTTTCCTAAAGGTAGTTGCTCTGAAGGGTTTCCCCTTCATGGTAGTGCCTCTCTTTCAGCAGTCCTTGATCTCTTCTCCCAGCAGACCACATTGTTCAGGATTTTTTTGTAAACACTCCGTGTTTTCCTCCAGCTCTCACCCCTCAGTCTGTCATTACTCAGCGATCTCCTCAGTCTGGCATGAAGCAGGCTGTCCTCACAGGGAGCTGTGCTGCTGATGGGAATTGGGGTTGTGACTTGTAAGTGTAGAGTTCCCAGGGAGCCAGAAGTGTTTCTGCAGGCTACAGGAGCTCAGTGATGTTGGATGGTGTAGTTTTGGATGACTAATTCCTACAAAACACTACCAAGCTTCTTTGTACACAGCACTCCTGAGCAGCAAGTTGCTGGAAGAATGGCTTTTAAAACTTGAACCTGCCTGATACCCAGATGTTCCTCTTAGGCTCTGATCATTCGTGGCCATTAAAGACCCTGGCAGCCAGTTTCGTGGTGTATCAGATTCCAGCTCAGCTGTTCTTACTCTGTCTCCCCAAATTCCCTTTGGAATTTCAGCTCAGCATTTCTTTTCTCACTGCTCTCAATTCTGTTGTGGAGATGTGCTGCCCTGTTAAACTACTGCCACACTGAACTCAGAAGGCACCAGTTTTTTAGCAGTGTCCATTAAGAAATGCCTGCACGAGAAAGGAACTCATTTGACAAGAAAGGGATGGGACAGGACACCACGCTACTGCCTCTGCCCCAGTAACGCTGTGAATGTGCTGCCAACCTTTACAGGTGATGCGCCATTTTAGGCAAAGATTGGTCAAATGTGACTGCTCCTGGCTGTTGTCTCAGGATGACAACTTCGCTGCTGAAGCATGGACAATAGAGGGGCTAAAGCCATAGAGTTTACAGCATTTGCTGTTCAGTGAGTGCAGGGGCCATGGCTTTATGACTGCTGGTACTACAGGGCTGAGGGAAAGGGACTATGGTTCCTGGAAATGCTAACAGTGAAGATGCAGGGATGCCTGTGTAAGGTTTGTGAGATGCTTGGTGCCTTCACAGATCAGAAATGGGTCTGCAAAATGAGACAAAATAGTGGAAATATGGGCTCCCCCCAGTTCGTTGGCCAGGACTCTAGGAGCCACAGCATAGACATGGGTGAGGCAAAGGAGAAACCATATTCACTCCTTTGGTGCTTACACCTCGGGCAGCCCCCGTGGTTGAACCTTTCCTGTTGCCCTGTGGAGCCATCAGAGTGCAAATGCTCTTTGCCATCATCTGTAGCTGCCTCCCCTTTGGGCTGCGGCTCCTCACACACTGGCAAGCCAACTGGGTAGCCAGGAACAGAGACACCAATGGCCACATTGTCTCTTGTCTCTCTCTGTTGACTCAAGGGTCATTTTTTCCAGTGCAGGAGATGAACAGGTTCCTGCTTTGTTAGGGAGGTGAGCCCAGACAGGCTGGCGCTGGCGGGGGGCAGTCTCTTCTGGGCTGTGAATGTGCTACTTCTTCTGTGTTCGCTTCGCTGTCACTTCTGTTGCTTTGCCCTTCTTGTTGCAGTGTGAATCGGACCTGTCTTGCATAATGTAACTGAATATGACCAGAGTAATGCTATCGCCTGTCTTTGTCCATGTGCTTATCTCTTAACCAAGCATTAACACTCTCCTGAGGTTCCAGCTCACAAACAGCAACAGTACACTTTGCTTCTGTTTACTGCTTGTAAGCTTACTGACAAATTTCCATCAACATTAGTGACACTCAGAGAGCTGTTTGAAGAGAGGTCATCAGCCATCCACCTGACTGTGATTAGATCCATCTGAGGAGATGTCCAGTAAACTGTGGAGCACCCAGCATTACTGGTTACTGGTGCTAAGGCACCAGGCCTTCTGTACAGTGGCCTTCGAAGTTGTCTTGGTGCATGTATCTGCACAGCTATATCCATAAAGTTAACACCTTCCGAGGAACAGAAAGAAGACTGATGAACGTACAGATTATGTGCTGCGATGAATGTCACTGTAGCAGAGGTATTTTTTCACACACCTTGTAATAGCAGTGTGTGATGACAGTGCATTTACTTTACAAGGTTTTGTAGCAAGGACTTGCTAGCATATAATACCCACAGGATAGTAAATGTACCTTGAGCTGTTCCATGAACTCAGGCTTATCAGAATAGTCATGAAACTTATGCTGATTTTGCTCCCTATCCTATGATGTAATTGCTGAGGTGTGTCTTGTGTTGGTTGCAGTGGAAAAGCATAGAGTGTCCGAAAAAAGCCGTTGACTTCAGCTGGCTTCTCATGGTGGTTTATTGCATCTCTCCAGTGAGACCATTTGTAGTTTTCTCAGTTGCCTGAAAAAAAAAACAGTTTTACACTGGGAAGAACTTGCTGTCTGGACATTATCATCTTAATTTTCCGCCCTTCCCATCTCTTTAGGTAATGACCAGAGATCCTGACCATTTCCTAAATTACTGGGGAGTGATTTAGTGATTTTCCCCACTCTAAGATCTTGCTGCTGGCAACTGTGCTCAGGCTGTCTTTTACCAGTTCTCTGTTAAAGTCCATTTCCCAATGAAGTAATCATTTGTTTCAGTTCCTTCTCCCACACATGGGTCATTTTGAAAATATCCCAATGCATCATCTCAGTTTATCCTAGGTTACCAGTGTGTCAGACTGTCTGGCTTCCTTTCTGGAAAAGTTTTTCTGGAAAGAATACATGGAATCTGTAAAAACCCTGACCAAAGTCAGTTAATGGCAGATGACTAAATTTGGGCTTTTTTAAAAAAATTCAGTGTGCCCAGAACTTCCAAGCCATCAGACAATTAAATTGCTTGTTTAAGATACAGAGGTGCTTTAAACGTGGACTTTGGGGTCTAATGTTAGGTATCCTTTTCTGAAATGTGTTCATCTCAGAGAATGTCTTGTCCCACTGCTAAAGCTATGTCTGTCTATCTGTCTCTTCAGAATGACTCCTGGGGGAAGCAGTATTCCTATGCGCTGTTCAAGGCAATGAGTCACATGCTCTGCATTGGGTATGGGCAGCAGGCGCCCGTTGGCATGTCAGATGTGTGGCTCACTATGCTGAGCATGATTGTCGGTGCCACCTGTTATGCCATGTTCATCGGCCATGCCACAGCCCTAATCCAGTCTCTGGACTCCTCACGGCGTCAGTACCAGGAGAAGGTAAGGACTGGGCTTTGCAACTGTTATGTGACCCAGGGGTGGTTTATGCACTGTCTGGAGGAAGCCAGGGCTGTGAGTGACCCATGTGAGAGGCCAAAGGTACAGTGTCTTTGTCACCAAGGCAGTTTATTGGTAATTCGTAGCCATCCATTCACTCAAACAGACCCTCAGGAGGAAATAAATGCAAGATCAGATGAAGAATAGTAGGGCAAACGGGTAATTCTCGTTGTCTCTGTCTTTTTAGATCAACATTATCAGTGTTACTGGTATCTAAAATTTTAAGTCACTTTTTGCTTTCCAGGATCTTGTTTCAAATCCCAAGTGAATGTTCCGGAATGTGCAGCTTTTGTTTAGCAAGTACTTTCTTTAAAAGTGTCCAGGTTATTCACTTCAGTCCTTGTGAGAGAAACTACCTAACAAGCCCGAAAGCACAGATCAAAGCTCAGGAGCACTGAACAGGTTCCCCAGGTAGCTATCGAATTAATTGCACAGTTGTTGAATTGCATAATGTAGGGCACACACTGATCAGGTTACCACTGCAGCGGCAGCCACTGGTGGTGGTGGGTTGAAGGCCATGCTGTGAATTTGTAAGATGGTAAGGGGCAAACAGGATCAGTCACCTTGATTCAGCCAATGAAGGGTAAGTCATGGAACTGCATTGATTCCTTCCCTGTTTCCATGCCTGCATTATATTGCTGTCTGCAAAATGGCATTTTGTTATCTAAAGCAAAGGGGCTGCTGGTGCAATGATACTTTTCCCTCTGGGATATAGGCAGACAAAATTTCTGCCTTCAACATCGGGTTGAATGAGTAGGCCTGCACCTCCACAGAACAGGAGAGCTAATTGAAGAGTGACTGTGTATAACTAAGAGCAAGGGCCTGGGCAGCTCAGAGGTGAGGAAGGGACTTCACCACAAAGTAGGTTACTCTCAAGCATCAACAAAAGCAACTGCCCTCAGTTAGTAGGGCTGAAGGTAGCATAGGCAAGAAGGTATTATGGTCAGGGTCTTATGGATACATTTGATCTGAAGATTAAGAAGAGGGAGAATTAGTTGCTAGCCATATTCTGACCCTGCCAGGTGCAGTTAGATTAGGTGAAAGGGTAGCTGTTATGCAAGTGAGTAAACTATGGCTAGCATGCACAGGCTAGGTGAATTTTAAGCTCAGGAGGGAGGTGGGAGAAAGGATTTGTTAAATGGCCTAGGAACAGGTTTGAGACACAGGGATTACAACGCTGGGCCACCCAAAGAGAGTAGGGCAGAGAGTGAAAGCAAAGAAGACCAGAGGCTGAATCATGCTTTGAGGATAGGGAAGATCTGAAACCACAGCTAGAGCTAAAAGAGGGAAAAAGCCCAGGAGAAGAAGCGTGGAGGCCTGGGATGCAATTAGACCTCTGGGCTTTATATAGAGTTTTACCACTCTGTTACAGACTGGTGGGACTAATTCTAATTCAGAGTATGGCATGCCAAAGAGAAGGACACTGCAGCACTAGGAATGTAAGCTGATCAAATCTGTGTATGCAGAGTATTTATTCAAATGTGTTTGAAGTATCATAGAAGTCAAGGGCTGATTTGCAAATCCAACCACCTGGTCAGCCTAGTCGCAGCCAAATTTACACCTGCAGGACTGGGCACTAATATTTTATTCTGAAGCCAGGACTGAAGACAAGGGCAGAACTTGACCCTGGAAGTTGAATTCCAGTCAGTGCTCAGGGAAGCCAGGCACGAGTAAACAAGCAGGGACTTTGGTGGGGGTGGCAGAAGAAGTGTGAGATGTTAAAGTATTATTAGAATGTGGACATGTGAACGAGAGGGTTAACAGATCCAGGAGAAAAGCTTTGTGACAAAAGGAGCAGGTAGAGGATTTAACAAGGGGTGTATTTCATGTGTATTTGTTATGGCAGGTTAATTTCCCAAGGTATTCTCCTAGGATTAAAGCCTCAGGGATTGAGTACATTAATTTTCCTCTTGCAAATGGAACAAATGATGGCCTAAAACTAAATATGTATTTACTTTCTGCATTCCTTAGCACTTGAATAGCCATGATTAAAATGAGGCTGCTTCATGATTTGCAGCCCTGCAACTCAATTTAGTTCAGTCCTCATGGGACAATGTGTCTGTTGAAGCATATTATAAGCAAAGAATCTCCACAAGTTTGGAGGTCGATTGGTAGAAGCAGACAGCAGTTTAGAGACCTCTGCTGAGTACACCTTCGGGCTGCAAACAGGCCTCTGCCTCTCACCTCAGCAGAGGCTCAGGCTGCAGAGACTTTAGCAGCTGTTCTGAGAGTAGCCAAAGAAAGGGGAGACAGTAGGGAGAGGAATAGCAGAAATAACCTAGTAACAAGACAGAAGGTTATAGCCAGTAACTGTACTGACAGGACAAGGTTCATATGTGAGTTTGTGGTGAAGTTTCAGATGGCCTAGATCTCTGCCAAACCAACTTGTTCTTGCCCTGTACAAACAGGGCTTTTGAGAAGAGGAATAAAAGCCAATATGTGCTGTCTGTTGGCTTCGGTAGCAGCCTTGTCTCACTCTGGGTTGGATTCGTTGAACATTTGGACAGTCAATCCCTGTCCTGTCTCAATCTCTTCCTGTAGCATCTGATTTCATGCTATGCTGGTTTCTGCAAGGCAGGGAAGCTGTATACGATGGTGTGGAAGGAAGCATGAAGAATTTGGAGAAGGAAGTTGCACCCTTCAAGACGTGGTTAGTGTCAAGGTTTCTGAGTACAAGTGGAGAGTCCCATGTGGGACAGAGCACTCACACCAGCTCAGGCACTGGAACTGGCACAGCCATCATGTAAGTTTGGCTCTGTGCCTCCCTTAAAAAGCTCTGAATCAGAGTAGCTCTTTGGATCTGGCACTCTGAAGTGACTGTTTTATTTCCAGTCCCAAAGGCAAAGTTAAAAGGGGCCTGTCTGTCCCATCTTGCATTGCAGAGTGTGTTATGCCCTAAGTTACTTGCTCATGGTCACGGAGAATGTCAGCAGCAGGATCAGGAGCCGACTCTTATCTTTTAACCTTGGTCTGGTGCCTAACTCCAAAATATCTTTGCACCCAAGATTGGTGTCTATTTTCTACATGTGAGAAAATATTACTACAAGTCCATCCTGAAGGATTCTGATAGAAAAATTTCCCAACATCATGCTGTGCAGTTACGTATTAGAACTGAATTGATCTGACAGCTCTGACCAAAGAGGGGAAGCTGCACATATCCGTTCTCACCCAGTGCTCCCTGCCACTGTTACCAACTGCACTGTTTCACTCTTGTACACCACCTTTCATAATGCTCAGACCTTTACTGAGCTGATTTCTTTCTTCCAGGTTAATTTTCTGCCAGATTAGTGGGTTGAATTAGCCCACTGTAGATTCCACTGAGTGCCAGAGCTGGCACAGGGTGGTGGTGGAGGAGGTCCACAAGCAAGGGCAGAAGCCCAAGGCCCTTTTCAGCTATTCATGGATCAGCACAAGCCTTAACATGTAGGTTCATTGTTGACTGCAAAATTACCTCACAACCTGTAGTAACTGTGGCTCACAAGAGAGGAAGAGTGTTTCCTGCTCAGGAGATGAATAAACTAGACTGATAGGCAAGTTATTTTCATTCATTTTGCAGGTTCCTCTATTAATTTCTTTCTCTAATCCTAAAGCTCAGCTGGATTAATATTTATGTCAAGTCACCACTCACATGCACTCATCCTCCCCAGCAGACTCTGTAACCTTGAGGCTTTTGGGAGCGGTGATTATGCTGCTTACTGCAGCCATGCTCCTTGGAACAAAGCAGAGACTTTGGGCTACACTCTCCCATCCCAGCAGGATGCAAGCAGTGATGGGCATCCTGCAGAGAGGCTCGGCTCTCCCGTGTTATCTTCTCAGGTACATACAGAAGAGTTGATTGATGAGAGCTAGAAGTTGCTGGTGTCAGCATTGCAGAGCCCAGCAAAACCATAATCTCTCTTTCCCAGAGGCTCATCTCTCTGCAAGATCTGTCTGCTACACTGGCATTCCGTCAAGCTCTCTGCGTTCAATCCCCTGCTACTCCTCCCCCCTGAACAACTACTATCTGAAATATCCAATGAATCCTGAACTATCCAATGAACCCTGAACTATCCAATGCCTTTTGTCCTTAAAATATATATTGAAACTGGGTAGATGCTTGCGTATGCACTTGTCATTATTCTGAAGAAGCACCTGCTGCAGCACAGTTGCAAGGGATCAAGCAGGTAACACTAAAGAGAGAATCCCTTTGAAAATCATACAGAAGCACTAATGACATCACCTCTCAGCTCCTGAAACAGCCCTGCTTAACCATCAGCACAGTCCGTCTTGCAACAGTTTTATCCCATGGTCTGGCTATCCAAGCAAAAAGGTGCTTTACTGTCCAACTATCAACATTTCAGCTCTTCTGTCATCAGCCTGAATTCAACAAAGAGTAACTGGGGAAAAATTCGGAATTGTAAAGGCTGAAGCATGATAACTGGAACGTGGCCTCTCAGTTCGAGGACAAAGCAGGTGTTAGACCAAAATTCATTAGAGGGGAAGTGTGACCCTACCATTGTGCCTGCCTACTACAAGGAGAGCTAAGAATCTGTCTTCTGGGCTTAGTCCTTGCCCTTTCTTGGAGACCAGCATATTAGACAACAGGTTTAAGGAGTCATTTGGGGGTTTTTATGATACGTAATTAAACTGGAGAACTCACAGCTACAGGATGCTGCAGAGGTCCAAATTTTGATTAACCTCAGAATGTTTAGACAAATTCACATAAGGAAAATCTTCCAAGTGTTATTGAATGCTAAGATGCAGGTACAACCCCTGGCAGTGGGTATCCCTAACCTGCTCTTGTCAGAAAAGCTAGGAGGATATGGCCAGGAGCTGGATTGCTGTGTGCCTCTTTTATTCTTTCTCCTCTTCCTCAAAGTACCTGAAACTGTCAGAGACACACATCAGGTGAGAGGAGCCCTCAGCCTGACTTTTTATGTCTGCCTCTGTGGTTTTAGGCCGTTTACTGTGCAGTTCAGTGTTCTGAACTGCCTCCAAAGGAACGTGTGCAGGGAATTCAGTGCAGAGATCTTAGCTGGGGTCCTGGATACAGTATAATCACGTTAGTCTGGCAACATGCCCTTGCTGATTAGCCCCCCTCCACCCCTCCTGTAAGCACAGCTAATTAACCCAAGCGCAGCACTGTACCAAAGCTATATTAATTCTTGTGGCTCCAGGGTTGTCTTAGCCAGTGCTATCTTGGGGACAACACAGCACAAGTATATTAAGATAACTGGTGTCAGCTGCTCTGTTAGCCTAGAGTTGGGCAAAGACTGCCATTATTCCCACACCTACTCTGCCACAAACCTGTCAGATGGGAGATTTCATGTTCATTACCACTCTGGACGGGACTTGAAGTGCCATTCCCAAGATTATTGGTCATCAAAGTCTGTAGTTTCTCAAGTGGCATTTCCAGATTCTTAGAGTGCAAAGGGGTCATGCAGAACTCCCCTCCTGAGCTAATATCTCAGTTCTGGGTGTCAGGAAAGCTGCAAAGCTCTCTTACTCTTCTGGTAATGTGTGTGAAGGAGAGGGTAGGGAGTGTGCAGCACTCCAGAAATAAAAGGTGCCTCTGGAAAATCTAATCGTATTTCCTAATTGGAGAAAGTTTGGAGAGTCTTGCTTTATCCTGTTACGACTGCACTAGTTGTGTATTACCTCAGTCTGTAAAGAGATGGCTTGATAGCTATTACATCCTATGTTACCGTCAATCAAAGCATTTGGGATTGATAACAAGGCTTATAAATTATGTGCTTTATTGATTGCATCTAGATGCGAGGACTTCTGATGTGTACTGGGCTCGGTGTCTCAGCAGTGCCTCTAGGTATTTTTTTCTCTGTCAGGACTGGGTTTTCTGGCTGGTTTGCAGTCCAGAGTCAGCAAGTGAAAGGAACAAGGTTAGATGCAGCTGAGGTTCACAGCAGAGGTCCAGCTTCCCCCCTAACATGTTAAAGAATGTCTGGAATAGCAAAGGGCCCCCCTGCTCTGCATACCCACCCACATGTGATAGTAGGTCCAAGGAGGTTGCCGGAAAATTGCAAACTGATGTAAGCTGGCCCTCCTTTGAGTCAAGATTTGGACCGGATGATCCCCGGAGATCCCCTGCAACTTGTATCATCCTCTGACTCTGGAATTTAAAGTCCCGAAATGATGCCGTGAAAAGCCGGAATTGAAGACTCAATAGTCGGCAGACTATTAAGCAGGTATTCTTTATTACGGCGCCTGGCACACGGGGGATCTCTCCTCCAAACGTGTGCACCGAAGAGACACAGTTACTAGGTATTTATGCTATGTTAACATACATATTAATTACATTTCCAAGAAATGTTTATCATAGTAATGGCTTTTCCGAGAACTCATTAATACTCATTAATATATGGTAATGTCCGGCACATGTTTGTTTGGCGTCTCTCGGCGGGGGTCTTCAGATTATCCTGCAGCCTCCTTATCTCTGTAGTTTGCATACCTGTTCTCCCAAGGCCCAGGTGCCTAAAGGGATTATTCAGGAGTCCCTTGTCTTGCAACAGTCCCAATATTCACAAAGAACCAAGACTTGTTTTGGTTGTGCAATGATTCTGACCACCTGAAGTGATAACATCCCCTACATGTTACATTTGTTACATTTACAGTTATCGTAACTGCTGTCAGGTGGTCAGCAGTCAAGATTTGGTGAGAATGACTGGCTCAGGATTGTGCATGCAGCACTGCAAGGCAGCTGTCTTTTTACAGATACCACATCCATCTCAATTTTAGAAGACTATTTGTAGGAAATAGTTAATGCAGTGGTATAAATAATGATTCATTCAGTTCAGCTCAACCGAAAAATCAGAAATTTGTGTCAGTTGTTTTAAGGTTATTTAAGCCTTTTCATGAAAGAATCCTGGGTTGGTTATAAAATACATATGTTTTCTGAATTAAAACCTAATGGTTTCTTTTAAAAGCATCTTGCAGAGCAAATTGCTTTCCCTTTGTAGCCTTAACTAAACTGGGGTCGAGTAGTTTTTGCTCTTGCAAGAATACTTCATTGGTGAACTTATTATTCCTTGAAACTGTTTACCCACGTGTTACGAAGAGATGCCCCGTTTTAAAGCTGTAAAAGATGCCTTCTAGATATTTATGCGGTGGTGGTCAGTCAGCACTTAAAGCAGACAGTTCAGTGCCCAGGTGTGGGAGTGTGTCCATCTTACGGGCGGCAGTGCCTCTGTGGAGCATATATATGACTGCGATAAAGTGCAGGGGTACGTGCAGTACCCTCTCCATGCTCATGCGAATAATGGAAGGAGTCAGCGATGTTGCAGTGTCTTTTTAGCAAATCTTTAGAGAAGGAAAAATGAAACTGTGATGTAGATTGCCTTCTGTCAGCAGGCTTACGTTGGGGATTTGTCTTGGTTTGCTGTGTCAGAGATACTGTGATTATAGCTAGGATTTTGACATCTTGTTTCTGAGAGGAAGCCAGACAGATAGTTCTGTTCTTGGAGCAATGTCGATGACAGCCTGGTCTCAGTAGTATGTTTGTGCACGCACGAGCACTGCATGTGTTGTCACGGAAGGGAAAGTGCCCTTGCCTCAGCAGTTCTTCATATCCCAGTGTGGGATTTCAAACTTCATTATCAGTTTTGAAATTAATTTTGGCACTTGAACTGTAAATAAATAAATAAATACATCATAATGTGAAGCACTAAGCCTCCCTGCTGAGCCGTCTCTTCTGGCAAAAGGCTGCTCCCAGCAATAATGATTTCAAATTGCACAGACTCACTGTTCCCTTTTCCCCATCTCCGGCCTTTGTCTGGTGACAGATTTTACCTCATCTCTCTTGTTCCACTCTTCTGATGAAAGTAATGTTTATCTTTTTTTCCCCATCACACCTCCAGATATGAGGATCCAGTGACACAACCTGATATCTCCAAAATATCCTGTAATACGAGTTTTGCAGTGCTTAATGAATAATAAAAGATTCATTGACCAGGTCTAAAAGTTCCCTGTGCTGGACTACTGACTGAATTATGCTAGGATGTGACCTCTCAAACCTAGCAAGGCAGCCTCCTCAGGTGCCTTTCCCAGACTGGAGCTAGTCATGGAAAACAAGCTGTTTCTGTAGCCATGATGTACAGGTTTGTATCTAATACATTCATCATTGCACCACCTTGCTGTGATGCACAGGATTAGACCTGTGAGAGCAGGTTGAGAGTAGGCTGAGCAAGAGCAGACAAACTGGGCATTGCCCACAACATTTAATGCAAAGAGATTTGTCCCAAAGTTCTTAGATCTGCTCTCGTAGGACCCCTGAAGTCAGCAGACATTTCCATTGCTTGCAGCAAAGCCAGGCTGTGCCCTCTGGGTGTGTGACTGCAAGCTCAGCGCTATGTGCTGATGGCACCATCCCCGGTGGTGGGGTTCCCTGGCTTGCGCTGTGGCCGCTGCAGCAATGCAGCTGATGGAAGGAAGTAAACAACTATTTCATCAGGCTCATAATTGACCCTGCTCAGTCTGTTGACATCTCACAGCCCAGAAGTGGGATTGTCTGAAGCATAATCCTTGCCTGAATAGGTACTGATTAACAGCAAGGGGAGGTAGCTACGACAACTGATCATTACAGCCATCCTCAACGTAATGAATGGTGTACAGAAAGTGGGAAAAAAGCTCGAAGAATCTTCTGCTAGTGTCTGGTCTTTTTGACATAGCAAGAGATAAAGAGCCTGATTCTAGGTAGGGTCATTTCTGAAGGTATCACTGCAGTAAGGGTGAAAGTGTACCATGTTTTTCAGTGTGTAACATGCAACACTTGACAGTCGTGTTCCTGTAGCAAACTGAGCTAGTGCTGTGGTACAAAAAGTAACTGAGTCTTTGAAAGAACTCAGAACCGGGACATTACGTAAAGCTTTTTGCAGAATAGAGGTAGCTATGGAATAGCTTCCAAAGCTGAAGAGTAGATAGACGTGAGTTTAAATTTAGTTCATTAATCAGAAAGCAAAAGTAGCACTGATCGTGTTTGGTGCTGTGCTAGATGTGGTCTGAGTTGTTCTGGTTGAATTGACACTGAAAGAACGACCGGTTCCTATACAACCTGCTACGATTTGCCTGTAGCACACTCTGATGCTCTGCCACTACCGCTCCTCTCATGCAGGCACCCCGGCTGTCTTTCCACATACTGATTCACTTAGAGTTTCCTCCAGTTCCTTCTGCAAAGAAATCCAGCTCCTGCTTCAGCCTCGTCTGTGAGGCCATCCTCTTGCTGCCTCAGGGCTGGAGGAAAGCACAGCAGATGCCTGAATACAGCTCCTCTCAATCACTTTCCTGTTGCTGTGGAGAAGATGGTCCTGTGCACATTTAATTTTATGAATGTCTATATTCTTGTTGGAAAATAGCAGGACAGTGCTCATGAGCATGAGTATGTGTGTAGAGCCAACTCCATTCATAATTGTTGGTACATTCTGGAGAGAATGTGGTAGCCTGCACCAGTTACAGTTCTCAGCAAAATTTCGGGAAGAGCAAAATTATATGAGCAAGGACTATCACTAAATATGCTACAAGCATGGAGCTCTGTAAAGGGAAACCAACAAAGATCAAACCAGCAGTGTCGGCATGATTATGTTACAAAATTTCACTTTTCTTCCCTTAAACCACTCACTTGTGGAGTCATTTGACTCCATGAGAATGTGTGTGTTGATCATTTTGAGTAAGATTTAGATCTGATCGTAGAAGAAATCCTGAGGATGGGAATATGAATGGCTCAAAAGACAAAAAAAAAAGGAACCCAGCATTTCTTTGGTTTTGATGATTACTAAATGCTGGGCAGCTGCACTGTTTTACTCCTAATCATAGGTCAGAGGAAAGAAAATAAAGATGCAACTGTCCCCCATCAAGACACTCCATCTGGCGAATCTCATTACTTGATCTTTACCTCTATGAAGCACTAATCCACTTGAGAGAGCCACAACTTTGTACATCGTGGCTGCTTATGTGTGTCCTGATCCAGTCTCACAGGATACATACTACCAGCATTTGAAATACTGTCAGAGTGCCATAATTTGTCACTGAATTGAAAATGCATTACTCTGCTTGATTCACCTTTTTCTTACACAAGTGCATCTCTGTTGACTTCCATGGTGTCCAGATGTGGAGACTGTGACGAAGATTAATCTCTGCCCCACAGTGATTTCAGCCTGTTTCTGGCAGGGTGCAAGCAGTACAGTTCTGTATAGGAAATGTATATTTATCTTTGGATAGAGAGAGACAAGCATCCCCAGTACCGTCATTACAGTAGGTTATGTGTGCGTGCCCGTGTTGGTAGGCATACTGTGAAAGTGTGTGTGTTTGAATTAACTGAGATGCAAAAATGGAAATCAACGTTGCTCTGAAGCTCTGAAGAGTGACGTGAGTGGACCAAAAGAAGACTCAAAGAGGTGTCAGTGCCAGGACTGGGATGGGAGCAGCTCTTCTCAGATGCAGGATATTTTTTATATTTAAAAGTAGGGCAAGGAAATAGTCCAGCCTTTTCAGCCAGTGATTTATTGCTGCCAGAGAGAGGAGGATTCATGGTAGAGATTGAGGGTATGGAAGGAGTTAAAAATATTTAGTTCCCTTTGGACTGTGAGTGATCTGAGCTTTTCTGGAAGGGGAGGGGGGTGGTGAGACAGCCAGGGAAAGGGGACAGTTATTGAAGGAAAAATACTCAGCTAAATGGTTTCCGTTTGATATATTAATACCTCCTTCAAGGGCTTATTTGAGGAAAAACAGACTTAAGAAAATGAGTTAGGATTTAAATGGACTCGATTGTCTTCAGAGAGATTTGAGTAATTCCTAAAGGAGTCTTTTTAGTTGAACTCGGAGAGGCCACTAATCTCTGCATGTTCCTGTGAGCACAGGTCAGAGTGAGGACATGGAGACAAGTAGGAAGACTGAACAGAGAAGTGCAAGGGAGAAAAGAGGCAAAAGGGCACTGTTAGGTTGGGCCTGGCCACGTCCGGAAGGAATACAAAGGGGTGCCAACGCAAGGGGGCATGAAGTGGCTTTAGGGAGTGCCATATCTGCACGATATCAAGGCCTCAGCTGAAAAAGGAAGACCTGTAAATTCAGGGTTGTCAGGCAAAGTCTTTAATCCCCATGCACTCTGCTGTTGACGTTCACCACGTGATCACCCTTACCCCTTTGCTTTGTCCCATCACTGAGTGTTGCTGGTGAGCTCAGGAGTGATCTCGTTCAGGGCTAAGAGCTGAGCAGGGACATGTACATCCCACTACACTTTGAAAGGCCTGCCCTCCTGCAGTTTTCTAGTGACCTTTTTGTTAGCCACTGTTGATGCTTGACACTGCAAGAGTGGTGGCCTTCAGCCTGGGTAAGCAGCTCCAAGGAAAGGGGGAAAACCCCCACATGAATCTTTAATTTATCAAATGTAGAGAGAAGGGGCTGATGCTTTCATTTCTGAGCACCTCTGCAGGACTCCATCTCTGCACAAGGCAAAGTTAAGAGCCCACAAAACTCTCCAGCTGGCATGGGTGAGAGGAGGTAGCGCTAGCAAAGACAGGAAAACCAAGATGTGTACCTCTTGTTAACTGTGACAGAGAATTATGGTTTCTTATTTTACAACTTTCTTTTATAACTGTGTTTTTAATTTGTAATCAGAAGCAAACCTTTTTTACTGGTGAAGTATATTTGACCTGGTTTTAGTTTAGCCTTATCTGGGGACAGTGATTGTAGGAGAATCTGACAAGCCCTAGGGACTTTGCAGAGCAGTAATTTATTGTTCTTTGTTACAAAGCAATAAATCCATGTACAGTAGTGAAGAAGCAAAGAGTCTGAGTTGCCCCATCCAGCCTGTGCTTGTGAATCTGAGAAGCTTGAGGTATTTTTCCCAAGAAGCAAATGTCATTTGAAGATAGATCTCAAGCGCTTATGGTAGAGAGAAGAGGGGTAGTGGGCAGGTGGCTGGCAGCAGGTGATGAGAGGTATGTTGTGACACTGGTCAATGTTCCAGCTCAAGACACTGGGCTAAAACTGAGAGTATAAGGTGGTATTTTTGGCAAATAATTTATTCAACAAAAATACAGCATTAAAACAAGCAGAACTGTTTGAGGATTTAGGATAAATTTAATAAATCTGAGTCAGCAAAAGCTAGTGCCTAATGATTTCCCTTTCCATAGTGAACGTGCTGGATGCCCTATGTCCAATTTGCCAGGCCCCATGGATGTCTCAAATGCTGCAGAGCATCTCCAGTGGTAGTAGACATCTGTGTTTAGGCATCTGAGCCAAGGCCTTAAACTTTCTGCATTTAAGAGCATAACCTGCAAAATCCTCGATGGGCTCAGACCAGTGAGGTGTCCACATGCGAGATATTGGTTTCTGCTCCCTGTATCTTTCTCATTCATGAGCTGCTGCCTCTGTGCAGCACCCGGCACAGCGCCGCCTGACCCAGCGCCCTGCCAGCCTCTACAGAACTTGAGCAATCCAAATAATAAAGTGCAGCGTTGATTGCCAATTCTCTGCCTGGCTCCCTGTGGGGAGGTGGTGACTCACTTGACTTTGATCATGCTGTAGGGATCATGAATATTTACAGCCAGCTCCTCTGCTGCTAGCTACAGACAAAAAGCCCTGGAAATGCCAGGAAACCCCGAGTGTCCCCTCTGCCACCTTGGCTTCTTAGAGTAATTCCTTCTACTCTCTGGTGCGGATCAAGTTGTTAGCATGCAAGACAGTGCCAGCACAGACTGTACTGGGAGCAGGGTGACACTGGTGTGTACAGGGGAGGTCTGTAATGAGCAGAAGTTTGGTAATTGGGCACTTCAGCACCAGCTGTGGTAAAGGGACATTCAGGGACAGATTTATCAGGGAGAAGAGGTGAAAGAGGGGTGGCAAAGGGGGAGCATATTCCTTTTGTCAGCATTATTTAGTATGGTACATGCTCAGGATCATATTCTGTACGGTGTACCAGTGGGAGGGAGCATGACCATTGCAATGCACACACCTTGTCCCTGCAGCACCTTCAAGGCAAGTGGACCCATTTACAGTCCTGTGCCCTTGAGGAAGCATCATTTGCTCACAGAAAGCACCATTCATCCCCAAATACTGCTCTGGCATCAGTCAGTGTGCCCTTGTATTCCCCTCTAAATGACATGATGGAAATGTAAATCATAAGGTAAAAGTACAGACAGGTTAGATAGATAGCACGAGTGCATGGGGCAATAGGGACCCAGCAAAAGGTGGAGAAAATCTGGACCTGTGCAGCGCTAGGTGGGAAAGCAAAGGTGCCATCGTAGCTGGGCAGATGAGAACAGAGGAAAAGCAGGCCATGGGTACTGCAGCTTCATCCGAGTCTATTCTTCTCTGTATGTCCTTCAGTTTGTGACTGTGAACATCCAAGAAAGGACTGTCGTCTTCTGTTTTGGACAGCCTCTGGTACAGTGGGTTCCTGTGCTTGGCTGGAGCCTTGAGGTGCTGCACATCACTTACTGGTCTAGAGCCAAGCTGCCAGGTCATACACCAGGGCCACCTGGCCATTCTGCTGTGTGCCATAGAAAAACGTTCTGCTGAGGGCACATTGTACTTCTTGCTCTCATTCTGCACAGGGTTTGAACAGTCTTTACTCAGCGTTATTAACTGAGAGGAGATTCACAGCTGAGCACTGCTTACTCGTCTCTGGTCCTAGCTTTTGCTGTATGTGTAGGGGAGAACAGGTGCCTGGGCCACTCAGCACCCAATGTAACTTGCTGAGGATAAGTTAAAAGGTTAAAACACAGGGCAGCCATTTGGGGAGTATAACAAAGGTGCCTGCAAACTCCCCGTGTGTTCAGACAATATCTCTCTCCTGAACCAGATTTATCTGCCTGGGCCTGGCTTGGCGTGAAGGAAGCGGTGTGGGTGCGGTCTAGTATGTTCTTGTCCATGAGCAGGTGCCATTTGTTGCGCGTCCTGGTAACTCCTTCTCTTCCTGTCTCCCCTGCACAGTACAAACAAGTGGAGCAGTATATGTCCTTCCACAAGCTCCCTGCAGACATGCGGCAGCGCATCCATGATTACTATGAGCACCGCTACCAAGGGAAGATGTTTGATGAGGAGAGCATCCTGGGAGAGCTGAGTGAGCCGCTCCGAGAGGTAAGAAGGGGGCAGTGAATGGGCAGTGCATGTTCCTGTCATCTTTGGCAGCTGTGGAGTTCCTGGTGTGCCGTCTCCTGCCTCAGTGCTTTGCAGAGGGCACCATCAGTTGATGGGAGTGGTGGGAGGCCAGCTTTCCTGTTAGCACTGGTTCTGTGTGTGCTCTGATGTCATGCCCAGCTAAGACAGCACAACCATGTGTGTGAGCAGCCATAAAGGCCCCATTTTGCTTGGCGCTGTTCCTGTGCTGTGCCTAACTTTCTGGGAGAGCAAGGCCAAGAAGAACATGGTCAACAGCTTGGCTACGTCTCTGTCAGAGGCAGTTTCATTCAGAGGGAGTGACTGTCCTAGCCATTGGTGTATGTCTGGTATTCCCTTGCCTTGGTCATGGCAGAAGTCACTGCTGTGGGGAGAGGAACCCAGGCCTTTGCAATTTGTAGGACTCCTGCCTGAGTCTGTTAATTGCTGCAGCACAAGTGATCAAGTGATGTCTGACATGAAGGCAATGGGGGCTGCAATATGCAGGCCCTGCCACCCACTCAGCATGTGAATAGGTACATCTTGGCACCTTCTGAGGCCATGGCAATGTCTGGCAATGTCCTCCCCATTGCCAGAGAACCCCTGCAGGAGAAGCACCCAAGTCCTGAGAAAGTGCCTTGCTATTACCTCACACTTCTGCAAGACCCCTTCCCTCCCCATGCTCACATGCACCACGGCATGGTACAGTGTCTCAGTAAGCTCCCACCTTGTGCTCCCCAATATTAAGCTGTATCTCATGTACTTCTGTAAACCTCTGTGCGGTGTGCTGGCCTCATCTGTGCCCCATCCGTCAGCTGTACCAGCATATGGAGTCAAAGGAAAGGAGGAGCCTCCTAGCAGGGCCTACACTTGGAAGGAGTCTCTAGAGAAAACCTCCTCCCCTAGCTGAAGCCTAGCAATCCAGGTTCTCCCTAGTATCTGCCTCTAATAATATGTCACCCACAAGCACCAGAAGCAGTCTTCCTCCTGTCTTTCCCCCCCAGTCACATACCTCCATGGAAGAGAGTAGAGCTGAGGATCTACCAGCTGGATATTAAAACTAGTTCTGCCAAAGTCTCAAAGAGCAACCGTGAAAAGAACCCCAGTGAGGAGGAGACAGATACTTCCCCAGCCCTCTTTCTTCCTGCTCCAGTCATCAAGATGCTCCTTCCCTGCTTGGCTGGGGAGTGTTGTGCTGAGGTGATTTACTCAATATCACCTTCTGCCGCTTTCTGGGTCTGAGCTGACGTGGCACAGAGCAGCTCCTGTGCAGTGGAAAGTGCTGTCATACCCTCCGAGTGACACCACGCCGCAGAAGGAGGCACAGTCCCTGTCTGCTGTATGACAGCTGAACAGCTGAACTGGGTTTTCTTCACTTGAGGTTGATGATCCAGCCCATGCCTCAGTGACTTGTGAGCACCTCTCCCTCCACTCTCCTGACAGTCCCCAGCTGCCCAGGATAATTCGTTCTCTGAGCGCCTTGGCACATTTGTGCTATTTAATATCTCATTGACAAGGAGGGGCAACAGAGAACATAGGGCTGCCAAGGTGAGTTATAACATTTTCCCAGAGAGGAGCCCTGGGCTTTTCATGCAGCATTTCACCAGTGCTATGAAAGTTTCCTGCAGAAGGAGGTATATTGTGTGTCTTGGGGATGCTGGGGGGTATCGTCCCTGCTCAAAGAGAAAGCACATGAGTTAAAGCAGTGAAGCATGGTGTCAAGCTGTCAGCTTCAGCTCGCACTGCTATGTGCTCTGAGCATCCAGTGCCTATTCCAGCCTGTGCTGGAGGAGCCAAACTAAGGGAACGGCATTTTTTTTTCCCCCACTTTCTAATGTAGAGGTCAGGTGGGGGATCTTCATAGTTTATTAGATGTTGACTAAATATATGTGTGTGTCTTTTCTGCTCCCTGTCCCATCTTTTCTCCCCCTTCCCTCTCTCTCTTTCTTTTTCTCCCTTTTGCATCACATCATGGTCAGGAAATCATAAACTTCAACTGCCGGAAGCTGGTTGCCTCCATGCCCCTCTTTGCCAATGCAGATCCCAACTTTGTGACCTCTATGTTGACCAAGCTGCGGTTCGAGGTGTTTCAGCCTGGGGATTATATCATACGGGAGGGCACCATTGGCAAGAAGATGTACTTCATCCAGCACGGGGTGGTGAGCGTCCTCACCAAAGGCAATAAGGAGACCAAGCTGGCAGATGGCTCCTACTTTGGAGGTGCGTGTTAGTGAGTTGCCCTTACATAGCAATACACACTGCATCCAGGACAAGGTAAGTCCTGGACACACAGGGATGGCAGCATATGGAACTGATACCCCAGGCACCTCCTCCACCACCCTCTGACTCTGTTCATCTCACCTGTCTTGCAGCTTCCCATATAGTAAATTGTGCAGTGGGAGGTGACTGTGACTGGTGGGCAGTGCAGGACTCTAGCTAATAAATAACAACAAAACAGAGAAGGGAAACTTACTTCTTGTAAGTTCATTTCCTTTTGCCCCAAGCAAACTGTCAGATCTGTGAAGCTGAGAACCTAAAGGAAAAAAATGGAGCATTCTCAATTCTCCAAGTACATCTATGGTGTTGCCTAGTCCTGCTGTCTGGCATCTATCATATGAGGATATGACATAAACATGGAGAAAAAAACATAGTCCATCATCTCCCCAGCCTGTGGCTCAGCAGAGTATTGTGAAGGTCAGGAGGCAGGCATAATGTATCAGCAGCAGAGCTCTGGAACAGTGAAACTAGTACGAGACTAGTAAGACTGTAAGAGAAGATTTAGGATATTGCTTTTATGAGTAACACAGAGACACCCCTCCTATCAGAGCGCTCTAGAGACCCCACTGACAGCCCAAGACAGACAGTTCTCTGGTAGAAGCATGTTTCAGTACAAGCACAGAATGCACCACAATCATTGGCCTACTGAAAGGAGGCAGAATGAAATCTGCCTTTCCTTCCCTTCTATAAGGCCTTTTCTCTATTAAAAAATCCCTGTCATGCATTTCCTACATTCTTCTTAGACTCTTAGTTCCTGTGAAACAACCTGTCTGCACCTACTTGGAGTACAAGGATTTTGCACGTCCCTAGCAAGCTGGGTCAGTTTGCTGGGATTTGGAGTTACAGCATCAGAGTCAGGATTGCGCATGACATTCAGTGTGTTTTAGATACCGTACACACAACTCCTCACACACATTCAAAGCTGGCACGGTCTCATAAACATCATTTTCTTAGGAAAGCAGCCTAATAATGCACTTACAACCTTTTAGTGCTGCTATACCAGTGCTGGGGTAGACCCAGAATGAATCCTGAGAATGGTGCTGGTGGATTGACACCCAACATACAGCAGAGAGAAAAGTGCTGTCAGTCTTTAGGTCACACTGTCTGTCTGTAAGTTCCTGTCTTAGCTACCCATACTCTGTGTGTAATCAGTGGAAAAGCAGGAGTCAGGAGCTCTCCACTGACTGTTCAAGGAGCGTCTGTGCCCAAGCCAGGCATTTGTGGTAGAGTCAAGGTAGAGTCAAGGGCTTTCTATTCTGTAACCAGCTGAGCATCCTCCTAGGAGTAGCTGATTGCAGTGTAAATACACCAAGGGTTAATAGGCGCCGCTAACTTGGTTTTCCCTGAGAACCTGTAAGCTCCTGGCACATTGACAAAAAACTTTGAAAATTTTGAAAAGACAAATATTCTGGGTGTGGGGATCAAAATTACTACCAGGCACCAAGGCCCCAGGTCAGCACAGAGCCTTTGCTACAAATCTAGAGAGAGAATTAGCCTCAATGATAACACGGCTTGACCTTCTGCTCCCAGTGCCCATGAGGAGCTGGAGAAAGACAGCTTCTCCATTCTGAATGCACAAATGATATCTTTGATAATCCACCATAACAAAACTTGGCTGGCTAATTAGATCAGCAGTATCCCTGAGGTGCAATTGTGTGTAGCAGCTGCCATAACTGAGCCCCCTGGTATTTTTAAATGTTACTGCATATGCAGAATATTACCACTGTTTGTTTTGAGTGGGAGTGCAGGTAGAGTCCAGCTACCGAGGAGACTGGGTGGCAGGCAGGACGGCCCACGAACGACAGTGCCAGATCTTGTATCGCAGGGATGATGGTGTCTGTCGCCATGTTCTCAGGCTGGGTCTTTGATTCCAGAAATTTGCCTGCTGACCCGTGGCCGGCGCACAGCCAGCGTGCGAGCTGATACCTACTGCCGTCTCTACTCCCTCTCAGTGGACAACTTCAATGAGGTGCTGGAAGAGTATCCCATGATGCGGCGAGCTTTTGAAACTGTGGCTCTTGACAGGCTGGACAGAATTGGTAAGTAGAAGGTGTGACAGTCTCCTTCCCAGTACCTGCTGCCCTGGCACCTCATCTCCTGGCTTGGTCCTTAGTTACTTTGCTGGAGTTATGAACTGAAGGCGATCCTAGCCTGTCTCTCCTTGCCTGACTTCAGCTACTACAAGGAGCCCCATTCACAGTCAGTTAAATTCACAGCCTTCTCCCTCCTTCTCTCTCACGCATACACATTTCTGCTGGCTCCTGCTTCCATTTGTTTCCCTTTCCAAGACTCCTTTTTGAAGAACCAAGATCTGCAATCTGAGGCCATCAGGACCATGCTGGTGAATTCACTAGATTTTGAATTTTACTCAGAATGTGTAAATACCCACAGCCTCCCAGGTTCAAGAGAAAACAGACCAGGCTGTGAGCCCAAAGTCCTGCAAGCAAACATTTCAGCGAAATGTTCTGTGGCAGAAATCGTCTCTAAGCATGGGGACTTGACTGTTTGTTAGAGTGTGACTTGGTTTTGCAGGGATGCTGGCTAGGGTATGACTGTATGGATTATTGGCATTATTTTTTTTTAAAGACAAAAACTGCAACCACATTGATGAGGAAGAATATTCTTCTCTGGTGTATCAGTGCATAATGAAATGTAGACCATAATGCTCCTTTTTGGGACAGGTTTTTTTCTGGTCATAGCTGACAAGCAACTAGAGCAGCAGACAGCGCTTTAGGGAAGGGAAATCTTTGGGTGATTTCTGATCCCAAAGAGACTCTTGTGCAAAGCCATCAGCAAAACACAACCACAAAGCACCTGCCCAGCTGTCCATTAGAGTCCAACTATAAATATATTCAGTAGAAACAGGCATCTGATTGAACAAAGACATGGAAAAATTAATAAAAATCTAACTTCCCACAGCCCAAATTAAATGCAATTAACCAAAGAGTATTACTGAATTGTTACAGCTCATAGTGAGCCATCCCAGGATGCTCTCCTGTCCTGTGGGTGACATAACCTGTGTTGCAAACATCCTTGTCTAACTAGAGAAGACCAGGATAACATTCCTTGGTCACAGCCAGAGACGTTTAACACAGGGAGATTAATTGACTTCATAGAATCATAGAATCATAGAAAGTTTTGGGTCGGAAGGGACCCCTAGAGGTCATCTAGTCCAACCCCCCCGCAGCGAGCAGGGACACCACTAACTAGATTAGGTTGCTCAGAGCCCTGTCCAACCTGGTCTTGAATGTTTCCAGGGATGGGGCCTCCACTACCTCTCTGGGAAACCCGTTCCAGTGTTTCACCACCCTCATTGTAAAGGATTTCTTCCTTATATCCAGCCTAAATCTACCCTGTTTTAGTTTAAAACCATTACCCCTCGTCCTGTCACTGCTGTCTCTACTAAAAAGATTGTCCCCATCTTTCCTATAGGCTCCCTTTAAGTACTGAAAGACTGCAATCAGGTCTCCCCTCAGCCTTCTCTTCTCCAGGCTGAACAAGCCCAACTCTCTCAGCCTGTCCTCATAGGAGAGGTGCTCCAGCCCTCGGATCATTTTTTGTAGCCCTCCTTTGGACCCGCTCCAACAGTTCCGTGTCCTTCTTGTGCTGAGGGCTCCAGAGCTGAATGCAGTACTCCAGGTGAGGTCTCACCAGAGCAGAGTAGAGGGGCAGAATCACTTCTCTCGACCTGCTGGTCACGCTTCTCTTGATGCAGCCCAGGACACGGTTGGCCCTCTGGGCTGCCAGCGCACATTGCCGGCTCATGTCCAGCCTTTCGTCTATCAGTACCCCCAAGTCCCTCTCAGCAGGGCTGCTCTCGATCCTTTCATCCCCCAGCCTGTATTGATACCGGGGATTACCCCGACCCAGGTGTAGGACCTTGCCCTTAGCCTTGTTGAACCTCATGAGGTTCACACAGGCCCACCTCTCCAGCTTGTCCAGGTCCCTCTGGATGGCATCCCGTCCTTCTAGTGTATCAACCGTACCACTCAGCTTGGTGTCATCTGCAAACTTGCTGAGGGTACACTCAATGTCGCTGTCCATGTCATTGATAAATACATTGAACAGCACCGGTCCCAGTACGGACCCCTGAGGGACTCCACTCGTCACTGGTCTCCATCCGGACATTGAGCCATTGACCACTACCCTTTGGCTGCGACCATCCAACCAATTCCTTATCCACCGAACAGTCCACCCATCAAATCCATGGCTCTCCAATTTAGAGAGAAGGATGTTGTGGGGGACCGTGTCAAAGGCTTTACAAAAATCCAGATAGATGATGTCCATTGGTTTTCCCTTGTCCACTCTTGTTGTTACAGCATCATAGAAAGGCACTAGGTTGGTCAGGCAGGACTTTCCCTTGGTGAAGCTATGCTGGCTGTCTCAAATCACCTCCCTGGCCTCCATGTGCCTTAGCATATCTTGTAGGAGGGTCTATTCCATGATCTTCCCAGGCACAGAGTTGAGGCTGACAGGTCAGTAGTTCCCAGGGTCTTCCTTTCTACCCTTTTTAAAAGGGGCACAATGTTTCCCTTTTTCCAGTCACTGGGGACTTCCCCTGACTGCCATGATTTTTCAAATATCATGGAGAGTGGCTTGGCAACTACATCAGCCAGTTCCTTCAGGACTCTGGGATGCATCTCGTCAGGTCCCATGGACTTCTGTATGTTTAGGTTCCTCAGGAGGTCCCGAACCTGGTCTTCTCTTACAGCTGGAGGGATTTTACCCTCCTGGTCTCCTTCATGCCATCCATCGACTCAGGAGGGGTGAGGAGAGAGGTTGCCAGTGAAGACTGAGGAAAAAAAGTTGTTGAGTACCTCAGCTTTCTCCTCATCTGCTGTTGCCAGTTCGCTGGTCTCGCTCATGAGCAGGGGTACGCTTTCTTTGACCATCTTTTTCCGGCTGACATACCTGTAGAAGCCTTTCTTGTTATTTTTTGCATCTCTTGCCAAGTTCAGCTCCAGCTGTGCCTTGGCCTTTCTGACCCCATCCCTACACATCCAGGCAGCTTCCCTATACTCTTCACAGGAAGCCAGTCCCTGCTTCCACTGCCTGTGCAGTTCCCTCTTCTTCCTTAGTTTGACCAGCATCTCTTGCCTCAGCCATGCCGGTCTCTTCCCTTCTCTGCCCGACTTCTTACACTTGGGGATCGAGAGCTCTTGCGCTCTGTGGAATACATCCTTAAAGACCTGCCAGCTCGGTTCTGTTCCCCTGTCCCTGAGGACCGTTTCCCAGGGAGTCCTTCTGACTATCTCCTTGAAGAGCTGGAAATTTGCCCTCCTAAAATTTAGGGTCCTGACTATGCTCTTTGTTATTCCCATTTCCCTCAGTAGCGTTAGTTCCACCAGCGCGTGATTACTGCAGCCCAGGCTGCCTCCGATCTTGACATCCCCAACGAGCTGACTCGCATTGGTGACCACCAGGTCTAGTATCGCATCCCCTCGGGTAGGGGTGCTTATTACCTGGCTTAAGAAGTTGTCCTCAATGCATTCTAGAAACCTGCTGGATTGCCTACAGCTTGCCGTGTTGCTTTTCCAGCAGATGTCGGGGTGGTTGAAGTCCCCCAGTAGGACGAGAGCCTGCGAGCGTGAAGCCTCCTGGAGTTGGAGGAAGAACGCTTAGTCTGTTAGCTCCTCTTGATCTGGCGGCCTGTAGTAGACACCAGCCACTAGGTTCCCTTTGTTGCCTCTCTCTCCGATTCTTACCCATAAGCTTTCGACCTGCTCGTGGCTATTCTTCAGGGACAGCTCTTCACTCTGTAGTGTTTTCTTGGTGTAAAGGGCAACGCCCCCGCCCCTCCTTCCTCGCCTGTCCCTTCTGAACAGCCTGTAGCCATCAAGAGCTACATTCCAGTCATGGGATTCATCCCACCAAGTTTCCGTGATGGCAATCAGGTCATAGCTTTCCAGCAGCACGACTGCTTCCAACTCCTCCTGTTTGTTTCCCATGCTGCGTGCGTTTGTATAGAGGCATTTCATCTGAGCTGTCAGCCTTGTTACCTTCATAGCAAAGCACTCCTTTTTTCCCTTGAGGTGCTTCATGGGTATTTTCTTGTTGGCACCTGATACCTCAGGCGCCTCCAGCTCCCTTCCGCAAGACTTCCACATTGCTGCAGTGTCCCTCACATGCTGCTGGGCAACGGGTTGAGGGCTCCTACTAGCCCCCCATCCCTCTAACCATTGTGTATCATCCCGTAGCCTGTCGCTGGCAAGCCTGATAGGTTCTCCTTCCCCCTTCACCTCTAGTTTAAAGCCCTGTCAATGAGCCCCGCGAGCTCCTGGGCAAAGATCCTCTTTCCCCTTTGAGAAAGATGGTTCCCATTTGATGCCAGCAAGCTTGGTGCAGTGTATGTTGTCCCATGGTCAAAGAACCCAAAGTTATGCCGGTGACACCAGTCACGGAGTCATGTGTTAATAGACTGAGTCTGCCTATGTCGCTCAACATCTCTGCCCACCACTGGAAGGAGCGATGAAAAGATAACCTGTGCTCCAGATTCCTTTACTAATTGTCCTAGGGCTTTGAATTCTTTTTTAATTACCCTCGGGCTACTTACTGCAACTTCATCCGCACCCACGTGGAAGACCAGCAGACTTCTGCAAGGTCATGCAAGAAGTCTTTGCAGAGCTGAGGACTGAGCATTTCAGAGTCCCAGTGTAACTTCTTTAGCTTCTTATTATAGGTCTCTTAAAACTGCATGCATTCTCTTTGCTTTTCAGAATCATGAAGGTCAGTACAGGTCTGAATACAATGCAGCAGGCAAGGAGGATGGTAGGGTGAGGAGGGTAGGGAATAAGCTGGCATGCCAGCAAGGGGCGCAGTGCCTCTGGGGCTTTTCATGCCAGGAACACTGTATTCTGTGCATCTCATTACCTGCTGCAAATCAGAAAATGTGACCCCTGAGGAAAAGGTTATGACCTAAATATGCAGAGTTTGGCAAAGCCCATGCTAATGAGGCACTAGTGTAAGTGGCAGTGGTCCCATCACTTGGGTTATTTAAATTAGACTGAACAAACCACTAAGAAAATGTAGTGTCAGGCACAACCAGGGACAGGCCAGCTTGACATTATCTCAAACTCTTTAGATGGTCAGTGCTGCTCAGCTTCCTAGCCTGATGCTCTCTGTGGTGTGTATACAGGTGGGCAGGGTGTCCTGTGCTCCTTGTCTTTTGCTCTGTGTGCCACTGCACACATAACTAAAATTAATGGAAAATTCTGAACCAGCATAAAGAACCTCACATGCTTTGTCCCCTAGGAGAAATGCCCTTCCACACGTAGCTGCAAAATGTCAACAGAAGGTGACACAGAGCAACTGAAATAACAGGCCCTTTGGTGCAGAGCTCCGGCATTGTCCTCCCCTCCTTTTGCCATTCTGCTGACCCAAGACAACATCAGTCCCTATGCCATATAAAAAGCAGAGACCTTCAGAGTCATACATTGAAAATCCTAGTGTTGCCCCTGTTTCCCTGACAATCAGACTTGAGAGCTACCTGTACTCTCAACTTTACATCCTGTACTATTGCAAAATAGCACCTTCATAGCACTTCCCAACCTGTTGTGCCCAACACTCTTTGGCTGGAAATTCCCAAATGGGTTTGGCAGATCCCATGGAAATCCCTGTCTTTCTTTATAAATAAGGCATTTTTTCACCTTCCCCTGAAACGTGCACCATCCAGGAAGAGCAGTGGAGTAGCTGTGTAACAGCATGTGACTTTTTAGGGAAGTCAAGCTTGCTGCATTCTGCTGAGAGTCTCTCTGAAACTACAGGGTTTATTCTAGAGGAGTGAAGTTAAGGAACAGCAGTTCATAAAAGCCACGTACGAACAGAAGCAGGACGATATTTTTGGTTCCTCTTACATTCAGCTCAGGATCTGTACACAAGATGGAGGCAAACGGGGACCTCTTTCCAAGTCAGTGGTGCATTCACTAACTCCCTTCTACCCAGATGACAACATGTCCTTGAGAAGCCCATGCCTCACTGAGTACATGAAATTATTCAGAGGGTTCTATCACTAAACTGATACCAGGAGAAGATCCATCCAGTATTCTTCTTGTGCAGTGAGGAATCAAGAGATCAGGGAGAAAAATCTCAGTCCATCCAGTCACAGCAGCAGGAGAGATGTTTACAGGATTACCTGCTGTATGGAGGATTTGGAAAGCTCAGTCTAAGCTTATCTAGGTAGCAGGGAGACAAGATGAGAACGTAAGACCTCATCCCTTGAAGCAACAGGACCAGTATCGGTTGACTGGAGGTGTGATGAGGCATTCACTTTGCAGAACAAATGCCATTTGAAAGCCTGTGGCTAGGCAGAGGGGAAGGAGAGGGTCAGATGCACCCTGATCTGCATGCCCCCATTGCTTCCTGCTGGTAGATGGGCAGGGCAGCAGCATGAAGGGCACAACCCCCCAGGGACCTGTCAGCTACGTGGATCGCTCGGCAAAGAGTAGGTTGATGTATCCTTCTAACCGCTGTTGTTAGTGGGAACTGATATTGGCATCCTGCCTGTGCCATGCATGGCTGGGGAAGAACTTTCCCAGGTGTTTTGCACCTACAGAGCTCTTTAAAGACTGGAAGGGATTAGTTTTCATGAATTGACTAAGGCTGGGATTGATTCTGCAACGATTTGTGTCCCTGCTTAACTCTGCTTTCTGAGTAACTTCAGACTCTGAAGAACTCCTCAAATTGCAGAATATCACATGCGTAACTCTCCACAGGCTCAGGCCCTGAAGATTGAGGCTCAAGGAAATTAGGCTGATCACTGATTAATGATCATTTTATCACTGATTAAATCTTCCTCTTTTGCTTGTTCTTGACCAAGCTGTAAAATTCTTTGTAGTATTTGTGTGTTGAAATGATTTGTTCATTTCTCCAGTGAGTAATTCTTTGTCTGTCGAGCCTTTGTGAATCGTCCCAGTTTGTGATGTGTTGGTTACATAAGTCACATCATTCTGTTCCTGGCTGGGTTTGAAACTGGCTTTCAGTGACCACTGAAGATTAAAATTAGATTTTCACAAGTATTTGCACTTGTAAAACACAACCGCTCAAAAGTTCATTGAAAGTAAATACAATACAGGTCGTGAATATTGTCAAGCCAAAATTCACTGATGCGTTCAAAAAATATTGGGGGGCAATTATTTTCCATTGTTTCTTGTGCTGTAATAAATACTGTAAATGTCTGTCATAAGGTTGCTTACCATCCCTATCAAGGTCACTGGTGAGAGCTGGAGGCATACTTAAAGACAGAGGAAGTTATTTTTTCATTTTAATTAGGAATTTTTCACTGCGTAATTTGAAATGCATACATTTTGAATGCCAGTTGCATATGTTTCGATACAAGAATCCCAGTTAACCCAGAATTAAAAGTGTCTTGCATTTCCTCCAGGCGTTGCAGATGCTAAAAAACTAAAGAAAAGCTAAGACAACACAATACCATTCTCTAAATATAATTATATAATATTTGTTCAGTACAAGAGTGTGTGTTCAAGATATTATAGTGGTAGAAGTTTTAAAAGCTTTGTCATATAAATAAGCCACAAAAATAGCTGTTCCGAAACGTTTTGACTGGGCTCCCTATTTGTCAGCTAGTGCTCACGCTTCTGCAATTGAAGTCCTGTTGGGTTTGCAGCCCTCTTCTCTAGGTCATGACTAATACTCTGGGATCTGCTGCCTCAGAGGAGAGGCTGGCCTGTGTTAGGCTAGGTGAACTGCGAATGAGAAGATCTGGGATCTGTGCCAAGCTCTACTACAGATTCCCTGTTTGTCCTTGTCGTGCCTTTGCTCTGTGCCTCAGTTCCTCATCTCTTCTACAGGGAAAATAATACTAACAAAGGTGGAGCTCAGCCTCTGAATGCTTCTTAGCTGCCTACTGCCTTGTGACAGGTGCTGTGCAAGATAATATGAATAAATGAAATGGACTGAAATGTGTATAAATAAAACAATATGTACTCAGCATAAATTTTACACTGTATCCACACTGGAGTCCCAAATTTGTTTACTGTATGCAGGTGAGCAACCCCCAAAGAGCTGCACATGTGAGATGAGCAAGCAGATTTGGTCATAAGAAGATAGATAGAGAGAAAGATATATATATATATATGCTTCTTACTTGAGGCTGCTAATACAGGCACAGGTGATGTAAAGATACAAGTTCCTGTGGCCTGGGTATACAATGCTAGAATGTGTGCTCTTTGGGAGAAAGCTTCATTTCACAATCACATTGAACTCTACCCAGCCCTTTAAGGAGGGAATCTTACCATCCAAGTACTGAGCAGGTGAGGGTGTCAGTGGCTGACGAGATAACGTAGGTTCTCCTGTGTACTGTCCTCTCTAATCACATTAATAACCCACAAACATAACTCTCTATGAGGAATCAAAGTTCAAATACCACTGTGTGCATTCCTCTGACTCTGAGTCCTTTTCAGGGTTGCTCTTTGAGACTTTGGCAGAACTAGTTTTAATATCCAGCTGGTAGATCCTCAGCTCTACTCTCTTCCATGGGGGTATGTGACTGGGGGGGAAAGACAGGAGGAAGACTGCTTCTGGTGCTTGTGGGTGACATATTATTAGAGGCAGATACTAGGGAGAACCTGGATTGCTAGGCTTCAGCTAGGGGAGGAGGTTTTCTCTAGAGACTCCTTCCAAGTGTAGGCCCTGCTAGGAGGCTCCTCCTTTCCTTTGACTCCATATGCTGGTACAGCTGACGGATGGGGCACAGATGAGGCCAGCACACCGCACAGAGGTTTACAGAAGTACATGAGATACAGCTTAATATTGGGGAGCACAAGGTGGGAGCTTACTGAGACACTGTACCATGCCGTGGTGCATGTGAGCGTGGGGAGGGAAGGGGTCTTGCAGAAGTGTGAGGTAATAGCAAGGCACTTTCCTGAGTGCTTCTCCTGCAGGGGTTCTCTGGCAATGGGGAGGACATTGCCAGACATTGCCATGGCCTCAGAAGGTGCCAAGATGTACCTATTCACATGCTGAGTGGGTGGCAGGGCCTGCATATTGCAGCCCCCATTGCCACTGTCTAGCCTAAGACGCCCCAGTAGAAGGGACAGTAGGTTGTGGTGATGAGTCCTGTCTTGGACTTTGTAAATGACCTTGATCATACCAGTTTATCCCAACCCATGTCTACCTTGCAGGGTGCAAGTTCTCTGGGATGTTTGGTCTTCTCGGCAGCAGTCAGTAGTACCACAGATGGATAGAGCACTAGCTGGGAGACATTAAGCAGAAGCGAGAGAATTGGGGGACCTGTAGGAGATACGATATATTTGTGCCCTATCTCCATGGGTCCCCCAAGTTACTGGCTTCCTTTTATGTTTAGAGAGCCACATCCACAGCTCTTTGCTGTCTGCATCAAAGTAAAACACCTGTTCAGAAAACATTTTACCATTCCAACACCTTTTAATATAATTTTCAACCCCCTCTTTAATTACATGAAGTAAGACCTGCTTACCAACCACACCTCTAGGCTCGGGGGACTTTTCCTGCCTTGAAGGCAGTCCAGTAACTATCTGCAACCAGACCACACTGCAAAGCACACAACTGACAGAAAAACAGTGCCAGAATGTCCAGAGTCTTCCAGAATCTGTCCCTGTCACAGCTGTCAGCTCCAGTAGGGCACTGAGAACCGAGTGCAGGAGCTTTGGCTCCAGACATAAGCACTTCTGCCACTTGAGGAGAAGACAGCACTTTGGCTTCAGTCTCCAGTGATAAGTAACAGCCAGGACACCATGCTTCAGGCAGTACAGGGCATCACAGGCTCTCCAGAATTATACAATTCTTACACCCCTTTATGGATATTCACAAACAGTTTGTCCTAGATAGCTCTATATATTATTTTTTTTTTCTGCAAGATTCTGTATGATGGACATAAATGTAAGAGTGGGAGGGAAGAGCTTAGTTTAAATTTTGTTTAACTGTCTTGAGATTCATCAGATAACATTATTCACCATGTATCATTTGACCTACAGCAGTCTGGCCCAGTTAAAGGTTGTGTTCTGTCTGTTAAAAGAGATGCCACGTATTTGGAAGATACCTATTTGGTTTATGGGAGAGGAGAAGCAATCAGTGGCAGGCCTGAGCTGTGCATGGAGGGAAGACCTCGACTTGGAAAGACAGGGAATTGTCCATTTTAAATTTTTTAACTCATTGTTTGTTAAGATGGTAATAAGAGAACAGATTCAGCTAAGTCCCCAGTACATTGGGCTCTACACTGATAGTACAACTCAAGACCCGCCTGGACAAGGTCCTGTGCAGCCTGCTGCAGGAGACCCTGCTTTGGCAGGGGGGTTGGACTGGATGACCCACAGGTCCCTTCCAACCCTGAACATTCTGTGATTCTGTGATTCTGTAATATTGGGTTTCCCTTTCAATATGGTATTTGGCTTTTCTGCAACAAAAACTCTGTATACAGGTGTAACTCCACATAGGCTTGCAGAGGAGAGAGCAGGGGAGAAGGAGATACTGTTATACTTTAAATGTACCACTGTACCACCAGAGTTCAAAGCATACAGGTTTAGCAAGAGAGAAAGGAAACTGCAGTATGCAGGTGGGTGCTGCCTTGTGTGTATCATGGCACAAGAGCACAGAAATGGCAACTACGGCAGAGCAGTTCGTCAAGAACTGCACATCCAGTTTGTAATGTATTTCCACAGCCAGGCTCTCAAGAAAGTTAATCTGAATTAGTTTCTAGAGCAGATTTGTTAAGTGCACTGAACTCCTCTGTGGATGCTCTTAAAGTTGATCCAGCTGGCTTGGCTTTGCTTCCAAGAGCTGCTTGAATTCTGAATAGAAACTTTTACATGACAGCTAACACAGTTCAGTGTGGGTTAGCTTACACTGGAGAGAGTCAGGCTTGAACAGGAAAAGAGCACATATACTGGCAGTTAAGAATTATGTTGAAACCTCTGTTCCAGCTAATTTTCCTGTATGCAGGGACCCTAAGACAGTGGCAAAGGCTGGTGGAACAAGACCTTCTGACCAATATGGTCCCAGTGCAGAAGAGCTCCCCCGGGGCACAGAAGCAGCTGTGGCAAACTGCCAGTTAATGAGTTTGTCCAGGGTTTCTTTGCCTGCAGTTGCCAGTTGCTTTATTGCCCCTCTGGGGTCGATGGCAGCAAGCTGAATTGCCACAGGAGACCAGCTCAGGACACAAGTAACCGGTAGGCAAGGGAGGGCAAAGATCACCATCAAAGCTGCTGTGTACTGTGAGCCGTTTGCTGCAACCAGTGATGCAAGCAGGGCGTTTAGTACCCAGTCATATGAATAATAAGAAGCGAAGACCTGAAAGAAGTAACCGTGTGGCAGGGGGAAGCCACTTTGACAGCAGACCAGGGCACAAGCCAGCCTAATAAAGTGAGATTATTTCAAATACATGCAAATTCAGAAAGCAATTTAGTGACCTGAATTCTTAAACTGCAGCCAGTGGGCTTAGACAGAACTGAAAAGAGAATGAACAGAAAGTCGCAGCTAATTTCCCCTGTGTCTGTGCAGAATTTTAACAACAGAAGGCTAATTTTGATTATTTGATAGAAGAATTATTGTGGTGTGCTGGCTCCTTTTATGAAATCACATGAGCCTTTCTCGCTGTTCTTTTGTGTGCTGTCTACAGTTGAGGAAAATCTGACTTTGCAATTCTTTGTTAAGGGAGCAACATCTATTTGCTTAGTTTCCATAATTTTACATACCCCACTCCACTTGAAAGCAGCAATAGCTTTGCTGTGAACATCTTCTGGGCTCTAAATATCTTCCTTTTTTTCCCTATATTTAGCCTATTGTTGCAGTGAGGAAAAAAGGGACCTTTTAGAACTCAGAGCACTCCATTGATGATATTTATTTTTGTCTGACTATGAGAAAAAAATCATGTTGGTTTAGGAGCTGTACAGAGAGAACAAAAAGGTCAGTTGTGCCATGGAGACCTTTTGGTCTTAAGTCCTTTAACTGACTGTGCTCCTGTAGCTCCGTTAGTTGAACTGCCCCTCAGTCCTATTCGGGGGCACATCCAGCCCAAGCGGCTGCTCGGGAGCCACCCAGTCCTCTTTTCATCAGGGTGTCACACGTCTCTCGCCCTGCACAAGCCCCAGGCGGCTGCTCTCTCCTCTGTAGGAAGGTAAGGGGCCTTGAGCTGCCTCGCAGTAAGCAAGGGTGGGGAGTTGGTGCGTGAGGTGGCTAAAGATGGCTCCCATGCCAGCTCTGTGGCATCTCAGTAAATTTGTGTAGTGCTTTTGGGTTTAGGAGAAACGCTTGGGTGGATTGTTTATCTTAGTACCTGAGACTCCGCTCAGCACTTCAATTTATGTGGGATAAACAACACAGAAGGAGAAACTCTGTAACATAGAGCCTCCATGCTTCTGTGATTAGATTGAAGGGGAAAAAAGAGTCCCTTTTCCTTTCTCCTAATGAAGCTTCTCACTGGCCTAGCAAGAATGCAGGCTCTGCTGCAGTTCACTGAGTGTAGCTGTGAGCTGCAGAACCTCATTTCAGTTAGGGTTACAAAGAGCCAAACTGATCAGCCTTTCAGTCCTCTGCCTCCTGTCTTTTCTGCTCTCCTTTTGTGGCAAGTGCTGTGACAATAAATCCACAGCAGGAAAAATGAATTTATAACTGAAGCAGTTTCATAAACAAGATGAGGAGGAGAAATAATCTCAGAACCACGGGCCCGAGCAAACTTGCTCCTACTGCCTTGTTCCACCGTTGGCTTATGTTTCATGCAGGATCTTAGTCAGAACTGCCAGGAAAACGTCTTTGTCCCACCAGGACTCTGCTGTGTGCCTGTTCTCATCTGGTGCTGGTTGGAAGGAGGATTTTATCCAGAAGGAACTAATAAGACTTATATTGGTGTGTGGAAACATCATGTAAATGATGCAATTAATTAGAATAGTGGAACTGATTAATTTTTCAGTTTGCTAACCAATTACAATTTTGAAAAATGATTTTTAAAAAATTACTCTCCCCTTCAATAACTGAATGAATGTTTTCAGTACTTTTAAAAAAATGTTCTGGAGCAGAAACTTGAGCCTTTCTTGGCAAAACAGAAAAGAAAAATTTGATCTAATGAAACAGTTAATAGATTCAAGCTGGGCTCAGGAAAACAGTAACATGTAATGTAATTTCAAAGGAAAACTGAAATGTTCTGTTTTCAAACTAACAAAAAAAATCATTCCAAGGTTTTTGCTGGGATTATTTTATCAATTTGACACAAATTTAAGGAGCTTTAATCAAATCATTTCCAGTAAATAGTATGCGTGTTTGGAAAATGTTAGCATATTCTCCATTTAGTGGTCTGCCAAGGAAACTGGAGTCTGCTGTTCAGCTCTTTCTGTATTGTCAAGAGCTCCGGTTATGAAAACATCTATCCCCTCAATTCATCTGTGCAGCTCTGATTAACATCACTATGGGTTCTCATTTGAATTGAGGGCAGCATTGGAAATTGCAGGCTATTCAAGCACAGACAAGCAAATCAGAAGCCAAAGACAGGTGACATGGAATTAAAAGAGTGAGATGAGGTGTCATGACGGAAACGCAGAGCAGTTGCTGGTATCGAGCTTCTCAGAAAGCTGCACTAGCAACATCCGCTGTTTGTCCTTCTTCTACCCATAGCCATTCCTCCTCAGCCTGGTTTTGCTACAGTCTGTTATCAAGAAAACAAATGTGGTAAGACGGCTTTTTTGCCTGCCTGCTTTGAACTCAGCATGCTGTCTCCCATCCACATCCTGACCTTGCAGTTGTGCGAGATAGCTGCAGATTCCCCATGCTGGGATTTGTACCTTCAGCTCCAGAAAGAGAACGATTACAAACCTGCAGGCTGGATCTCTCTTTAACTCAAGTGTGCTCACCAGATCCTCTTTTAATTGTCCATTTTATTTAGACAGGTTGTTCCTTATCTCCAGACTTGAAGCCATTAGTATTTCTGTTTCTGTTTAAGCAGCTTTGTGATCTAATTTGTTTGTGAGCGCGTATGTGATTCTAGTTGATACCACGTGGAAATTACTGTGTCTGTGTGTTTGCGGCATGACCCTCTGTACCATTCACTCCCTTTCACTCTATATTCACTGCAAAAATGCACTGAAGTTTAAAGGTGACATTCCTGCTCCCTCTAGTGTGCCTGGCTGCATGAACGGCAGGTAGAACCAGGATCTCTTTAGGCGCTGTCTGGTGCTGTCTATTCCAGTCCGATATACAATGAAACAGATATTATATACATATCCTACACATGCCCTTCCAGTGCAGACAAGCTCTCCAGCCCCTGTAATGACATTAGCAGCTTACAACACTGCCTTCAGGACTGTGCCCTTCCAGGGCTCGTGTCTTTCTCCGAGGTGAGAAAAGAAAGACCCGTTCATATTCCTTACTGTTTTTTTTAGAGGGAGTGATTAGCAGTAGGCAGAACACAAAAGCATTAAGCATCCCATAGCACTACCCGCAACAGACACATTCCAAACGCACCAGTTGCAGATCCAGAATGAAAATTCTGTCAGCAGTTTCATGGTTTGGTTTTATGCAGTTCAGCCCACTGTAGATTGCAAGCTTTACCAGCTCTGAACAATCGCATAGCACTATTGCATAGCACTCAGTTATTAGAGCCACACCTCATCCTGTATAAAGAGATAAACACTTGATTTTAAAAAGTATTCTAAAGGAAAAGCCCTTAGTGTGGTCTCCCAGTGCTTAACTACAATTACAGTTAGATTGCTCCTTCTTTTTTTTCTGGGCTTGTCTAAAATCACAGTATCTCATGGGTCCTTCTGGAACCAAAGGAAATGGTTCTTAGCAGCTTCCTTCACTTGCGAAGTTCCCTATAAATAGGTATCAAGTCGCCTCTTCTCTGGGAGAAGCTGAATACGTTGTACTTATTCACTGATGTTTTTCAGGCCTGATTCTTGTGGATATTTTCTGTACCTTTTCATGCTTTGCAGCTACACACTAGAATTAAAACATCATACTGTATGCCTTCTTAGCATTTTATGTGTTAGTGACTAGTATCTCTCTTATACTTTGTAATTTCCTTCTTCTTTGCGCAATAATTGTTTCACTTTTTTCTGGTGATAGATTTGGAACTCAACTAGTTATATTCAAGACTCTACCATTTCAGAGTTACTTTACAGGACACCAGGATACCAGCTACCCTCTTCAGAGGGTCATTCAAGTTCTTTGCTGCCAGGTGTTTGATTTTACATTTGGCTAGAGTAAGAGGCATGTCCTTAAACTCTGACTCTTTTATCTGTTACAGATATAAAAGATACACCATATAGTGTAAAAACCCCAACAATCTGGATGTCATCTATGCACATAGATGTACTCACATCTGTACACAAAGATCTGAGATCTGACTGGCATAAGATTGAGAGGAAATTCCTCTGGAATCTCACTGGGAACTACTAGCCAACATGGCAGTCCACTCTTAACCATTCCTTCTTGGAAACTGTCAGCTGACCAGTTTAAACTAGAATGCTGTATGGGACAAATTAAATATCAGATTGGGGTCTTAGTCAGTAATATCAACAGCTGACTTCTCTTGAAAGTTGTGATTTCATGAAAGCATGGAGACAAGTTTAATGGACAAGCCCTTTTTTGCCGGAAACAACTGACACGAGCTGTGCTGCCAGCCTTTAATTCTTAAAGCATGGCATGATTTGGGGGTTAAAATACAGAAGAAGAGGCCCTTCCTCATCCAGACCTCCATTCCACACCTGCCGCTGTCTCATGGTCTGTAAATCCGCAGCAACTGGCAAGATGCTCTCTGTTTGCTCTGGTCCTGTGCAGGAACTAAAAGTGATCAGACAGGAACCAGCAGAAATGACATTTGAATCAGAGCAGAGGTTTGCTAATGGGTGTGGGGCCTGAGGATGCATTTGGTTTAGGAGGAGGGTTAATACAGCTTTTGATCTGATCCAAACTGGCTGGTGCCTCCTCTAGAGGTGACCCTTCTACACTCACCTTCTGAGCTTCAGCTACAAAATGAGCTGTGTACCGACACACAGCCAGGGAAGCCAGGTATGCACATGCACGCACACGGACACGGTCACACACAGAACTTACTAGGCTGAACCCTTCAAATCCAAACAGCTTCAGTAAACACAAGTGGAAAGGAAGCCCACAGGCAGGTGCTGTCATCAGTTCAAACTGGCATATGTTGTCAGGATAGAGGACCCTTGAAAAGGCAAGAACAGGGATATAATCTACACTAATTTTGTAAGAAAATCATTCAAATCAGCATGTACCAGCTCTTTATAAATCAGTGCTGGCACAGTTACCAATTTTCACGCTGTTCTGAGACCAGAGATATGCAAGCCATTATGCAGAGTGCCTGTCCACACCAGAAATCTTCTCCTTTGAGAAGGCATTTGTGCTTGGGTAGAAGGGCATCGCTGCCAGCATCTCATCCCCCTGCGCTGAATGGTTCTGTCCTTCAGTCCCGGAGAGTGCATCCCTTCAGTGCCAGGTGCACGCTCAGGCCAGACAAACTTATTACGCCACATTTTCCAGCCCATTGAAAAGGTGAAATGCTGAGCTAATATTTTGCTGCAGGCTAGAAAGTCCAGCTGGAACATGACGTTTACTAGCTTGCAGTTTCCTTGAAGTTGGGGCTAGAAGGGCACGGCCAAATAAGATAGTAGCTGCAGCATGTCTGAGGTCTCTTACTTGGGCCAGCTGAGCTTTTCCAGCTTGTAAAGTCCTTCTGTCCATTTCATAGAATCACAGAATGGTTTGGGTTGGAAGGGACCTTAAAGATCATCTGGTTCCAAACCCCCTGCCAAGAGAAACTTCCTTTCAACTGAAAACACATCTTTGACTCCAGAGTGAACAGGTTGCATGAGTGAACAGGTTGCATGAAATTGATGAGGAAAAGGCGTAGCTGAAGAAGAGTAGTTGAAGACTCAGGAAACTTCACTGGAGTTGTATTTTTGAGGTTTTTCCTTTGCAAACACAAAAAAATTACAGCCTTTGGACTTACTGTCTTTTTCTAATGGAAGTTCGGATTATGAGGTGCAAAATGGGAATCCTCCAGGTTAATAAGCTTTGCTGCCAGTCTGCCACACTTGTCAGAAGTGGCTTTACTGTCTAACTAAGAATACCTGTCCTGTTGGGCACATTTTTATGGGATCTTGAGGTTTGTTGATCATACCACAAAAGCAGATGTGATGTTTGTCGTCTTGTTGCTGGCACACAGAGACTGTACACAGATCCCATAATGACAGTGAAGGGGAGACAGTGCCAACAATTCGAGGAAAGTCTGGCAGGGAGCTTTGAGGAAGCCTCCCATGCTTTGACCTGCCAGAATGACCCTTTCTCTCTTCACTTTCTCTACAGGCAAGAAAAATTCCATTCTGCTGCATAAAGTCCAGCATGACCTCAATTCGGGTGTTTTCAACTACCAAGAAAATGAGATCATCCAGCAGATTGTGCAGCATGACAGAGAAATGGCACACTGTGCCCACAATGTCCAGGCTGCCGCCGCTGCTGCTGCCGCTGCTGCATCCACACCCACCCCTGTCATCTGGACTCCACTGATCCAGGCACCCCTGCAAGCTGCAGCAGCCACCACTTCTGTCGCGATAGCTCTGACCCACCACCCACGCCTGCCGACAGCCATCTTCCGTCCTCCAGTGTCCGTCTTGGGTTCCTTGGGACAGCAATCCAACCAGACTCCAAGACAGCTGAAAAGGCTTCAGTCTCTAATCCCGTCGACTGGGCCTTCTGCTGTTGGCTCTCCCTCCAGTACTCCATCCCAGCTGCATACACTGGGAGCAGAAACCCCTTCGTCCTCTTCCTTCCACATCCAGCAGCTCGCAGGATTCTCAGCTGCCACCGGCTTAGGCCAGTTCCAGGTGGGATCCCCTCCAGGTGGCTCAACCCAGCCGGGTTTGAGCAGCGCATCCTTGGTGGGACTGAGCCAGTTCCAACAGGCACCTTCTGGATCACCCTTAGGTACAGCTCAGCCCATGCAGCAGCAACAGCAGCAGCAGCCGCCAGCCCTTCCCAGCAGTGGGTTTGGGCACTTCCAGCAAGCCACAACTAGCTCCCCATCAGCGTCACTCACCCAGCTCTCATCAAACTCTCCCCCCAGTCTTCTCAACCAGTTCCAGCCCACCACAAGACCACTGCAGGGGGGACAGTTACAGCAGCTCGCAGGCAGTGGGACTTTGGGTGGAATGAATCACTTCCAACCCCCTCCTTCTTCCAACTCGCCATCCTCCAGCCTAAGCCAGCTGGCACAGGCCTCTGGTGGGCCGTCCTCAGGCCTGTGCCAAACACAGCCAAGTGCATTAGGATCTTTAACAGGAACGATAGCCCAGCTCCACCGAGAACGGCCACCTTTTGCCTCCATGTCTCCACTGCAACAATCTGGTGTCGCGTCTCCCTGTTATACCCCTTCTGGCCTTAGTCCTCCTAGTCAGAGCCCAGTGGCAACGAGAACTTTTCAGTGTGGCCCTTCTGCGGCCTCAGGCTCTCATGGATCTCTGCTCCTGCCTCAGACAGCCAGCCCACCTCCGCAGATCTTGCAGTCCAAGAGCACGCCGCCTGTGCCACCGGGACGTCTGAACCAGGACATCAAGATGATTTCTGCTTCCCAGCCATCTTTGCCCCAAGAGCTGGCTCAGACACTGAGCCAAAGTTCTCCTCATTCCTCTAGAGAATCTGTTTCCAGCTTCTCTCCTTTTCCTGGTGGAGGGACTGGACTTCTTGGGAAGCCTTGTAGCTCAATTCCTGGGCGTGTGACTTTACCACGTCAGATGTCCTCAGGTTCTTTACCACACCCACTGGTGTTTGGGGCCAGCGCTGCAGGCGCTGCTGCTCTGACTGCTGGTGGGCGGAAAGAATCCATAGTGCTCACAGGAGATCTGGAACCTGTCAGATCCAAACTGCCCTCCAATTTGTGAGGACTCCTTCTGAGAGCTGGTTATGTCAGCCGTGCAATTCAGTTCCTGATTAGACTTTCATGAATCATTTTTTTCCTTTTCTTCCCCCCACCCTTCCTCTATTTCTTTTGTTTAGGTTTAACTGTGATTAGAAACAAAAAATACATGAAAAACAACAAAAAAAAGAAGATAAGCAGTTATTCTTAGAGCTATAGATTTTTGGTCACTTGATTTTATAGAATATTTTAATACATGGAACAAAAGGATATGATCAAATTTAATCCAACGAGGTAACGCACAGACAAGGCGTGTGCCTGAGCTGGAACATATGAATGATCAGCCATAGAAGCCACCAAAAAAGGTTTTCCTGTTGAGACAAAGATCTGAGGTTGACGTGGGCCGTAAAAGAGAACATCTGGTCAGGCCTGTAGCTGGTGTTTTTAGAACAGCTCTGGTTGTCCTGAGCTTTGCATCACTTTGCACCAGCTGTGAACCTGTCCCACAGCACCTACTTATGGGGGGACTGGGGTGGCTCACTGTGCGCATCAGAGTTTCACTTCCTCCCAGGTTTTCTCCTTGATCAGCAGGTTGCAGAGGACATGAGAAGAGGGGTGAGTTTCATTAATGAGGTCCCCTCTAGGGATTTCAGAAGGGCTGTTTTTGTTTGGACTCCATCTGAAGAAGATGAAGGTGACCAGGAGATGGATGGGCCTGACTTCAGATGCTTGTCTCTTTCTTGTTCCACTGATGCTCCAGTGGGAGCAAGAAGCAATCCCTTGTAAGTCACAATGAGGGCAGTGAATATCCCCTCTGTATTATTGTAGGCGTCATGGATGTGGGTTGTGGGAGCAGTCCCGTCTCTCTGCCAGCATGCAAGGCAGCTGGCCTCAGGCAACAGAAGAGTCCACACTTCAACCTCTCCATGGTTTGGAAAGAGTGCATGCTGCCTTCCAGGTTGGGTCATGCAAAGCAAGGGGAGGGATGAAGAAAGAGGCAGCACTTTAACCTTCCCTCTCTCATTTTAATGTCTCAGTGTCCATGGGCTGACTGCTTTGAAGAGAATTGGGTAGACAAAGATTGAAAAGTGAGGTGCAGTCACCCCAGCCCTCTTCCTCCTTAGCCCAGGGGAGTTTGAGCTTTGAGGCACCGAGGGTAATACTGGTGCCCAGCCAAGAATCCTCCAGATTTGCAACTATGTCTATACCATTAAACCAGATTAGACCAGAAATTTGGCCAGCCATGGTCCATGCTTCTCCTCCGATGGGGGAATTGAAATTGTTCGTTTGATTTCACCAGCAATAAGAGCCTGCACCTGATTGGCTTTGGTCTCACCCTGCAGTTGCAGCATCACTGGACACATCTGGGGCCTGGCAGGCACCTTGAGCTGGATTTTTTGGGCTCCCCCGATTTAAGGCAATCAAAGTGGGATGAAGACAGTAAGGGGCCACTGGGTGCACACAGCACTGAGAAGCTGCAGCCTTTACCTCTAGATCAAACATTTGCTTTTCTTTTACTTTGACCTTTTCCTTCTCTTTTGTTTTTTCTTAGGGCAAGAAAAAACACCTCACTGTAAAGAGTCAGGTGCTCAACTTTTCTAACATTTGTTAGAAACACATGTCCAGCCTCCCTCTGTTTCCAGCTATCATGGGGTCCCTCATGCCCTCAGAGGGGAAGCAGGACTTCATGCAGCATTGCCAAAAGAGTTGCTATTATCACAGTAACAATACAGGTCCATATAACTCCCTCTCTTACCTCCTCCCACCTCCAACTCTCTCCCAAAACACTGGCTGACAGTTGTTTTTTTATACTGAATTGTCTGCAAAACTCTTGACACCTGCCTGTATCTAGAATGTTGCTGCACGCATTCCTGGGCACTCCTGCTTCAACGTGCTTTGGTGGCTCAGAATTCAGATGTAATCAGCTTTGGTCTTCCTTAAAGGGTCAGGAGAACTCTAGAAATGTTTTTTCTACTACCTACATACAACTATATCTGTGTGAATGTGTGTGGTGGGAGGGGTGTGTGTGTGCGTGTGTGTGTGTATAGATTTTATATATTTATCTCTATATACACACATGCTTTTATATATATAGTATACAGTTATACACATATGTAGTCTATTTATGCACATGTGTAAGCACGCGCACACACACACATACATTTATATATATCTATATCCTAGTTTTAAAAGACATGTCAATTTTGACCCTCCTGTAGGACTGATTGGCAGGTGGTAATTATAGTATATAGATCCTGCTTTTCCAAATATGTACAGGTTCATCTTGAAACAGAATCAGGTGACGGAATTGAAGCAGACTCACAGACCCTCTCATATTTTCAAAGGTATGAGGCAGTTCCTAGATGGAAGACTCACAATATCCTTTTAAGTTTTATATTTGTTTTAGCAATCTTTTTTCCCCGTATGGTAGAGGGGCCCCTAGAACGAGCATCTCAAGAGGCTGGGAGCTAAGCTGTTTGGGTCTGGGGTATCTAATACAAGCAGGTGGGAAAGGTCTTCAGCCCAGCAATGCCAAGCCCTCATGGATGACTGTCCTGTGACTGCTGCATTGGTACTTGAATCTCAACAACCCCTGTGGACACTCAGACAAACGGAGGTGCATAGAAACACCCTGAGGGCTGTCTCTGGTAGACGTGTGTTCCATCCACCAGTCTGGTGAACATCCTTCTTCGGTTGGGTTCCTTTGCTTTTGTTTTTCACGGGGATATTGTTTGATTTTCCAGTTCTTAGCAGTGCAGTAGCCAATATTGAGTTATTCTGACTGGACCCCAGTCAACACTAGGCTTGTCTCAGTAGGTGGAACTATATTATTATTGTTATTTTTTGTTTTATTTTGGGGGGAAGGGAGGGAAGAGTTGTAGGGGTGGGGTTTGCAATATAAAACACACAATAAAAACGTTAGTAAATAAAAACATGAAAAACCCATCCCTCTGACTTGCTGTCTGCTTTAAGTGTTGAACTTCAGGCAACATGAGATGAGGTTTAAAGAAGAAAAGAAACTTGGATGGCATTTCAGTGCTCTTTCCTGTTGAACAGAGAAGATGCAGGGGTTTGTCTCACTTCCTGTCTGTGTTTTCCTGATGTCTTTAGAGCTTTAGTAGTGTGTTCATGTGCTGCCACATCTGCACCTCACACATTCCTGTAGGAAGACTGTATTAAGCCAATAAAAAACTTTTGCCTACACTTGAATTTTAACAGTACAAAGGAGAAGCCTGGTGGTTGTTTGGCAGATGTGTGTTGTGAAATCTTTCACATTAATGGCAGACATGGAAACTCTGGCTGACTTTGCGATCCTTGGAGAAGAGTCGAAGGAGTCCTACAGCAGGATACAGACATTAACAACTTGGAACAGGGGCTATCACGGAAAGCAGACAAAAAAATGGGAGAAAGGAAGTAGCTGTTTCAAGGTCTCAGACTAAGCTGGATGATGATGCCAAGGTCAGGACCTGATGTGTTTTAGGAAGGTAAAACTAGCCTCAACTCTGAGCTTTCATTTCACTCCTGTGATACCCTCTTTGAGTCTTTGTCCAAACCCACTCTAGGACATACGCACAAATTGATGATTTGGGTCAGTAGCTCACAGGGGAGCTGTATGGCCTCATGCCCTTCGTAGCCAAGAAAAGGGCTACTCCCAGCCCAGCTGCTGGAGTGTGTCCTACAGCATGTGGCAGCGAGAGGCAGCTAGATACCATCCTCCCTGCTCCCTCTCCTCCAAGCAATTGGTATCAAGAGCCTCACGTCTCACCTCTGTGCAGCACCTCACCTCTGCCTTGCTGATAGTCTCACATTCATTTTTCTTTCTCTGAAATCTCATTTTCTTCGTACCTTCTCATCCAATGATTGCATTCTTGTATCTGGTAGCACATCAACAGTGTGTCTTTCCTGCTGAGATGAGAACAAGGTCCAGGACCTTCTTTACCAGGACTCCCAATGCAGAGATGGCAAAAAAAAAAAAAAAAAGGAGACCCAGGGCCATGAATAGAATCAGTATTTTGTAGAGAGGGATGCACAGACGCACACACCCCCCCACTGACACAGCACAGGCTCAGCCCAAGCAGGACACTCCTTTTCCCTCCTGCTTCTGATGGTACAGGAAAATGGGAGACCCTGTCGGTCTCCCTCTATCAGTTCTCTGACCTTGTCTGGCTGTAAATGAGCAGAGCCGGTGAGGAAAGAGTAAACCAAACATCTTAACAAAAAATGCCATGCCCTTGAAACAAGATGGCTCTGCCCTGGTGGGTCAGTTGTCCTGGAGTTTCAGTGAGGGAAGTTCAGACATTAAAATGTGTGCTTTGCCTTTCAAAATGAATGCTTGTGCGAGGCTTTTTTGTTCTACATGCCATTACTGTTACAGAGGCAACTGGGATTGTGAGTCAGTCCTGCCCAATCAAAAATTTCTTTTAAAATTAGGCTTCACAGAAGATTTGTAATCTTCCGAGGTTTTCATGTTGGTGTAGAACAAAATCCAAGTTTTTAGCTTTCAGACTGCTCTTTGAAACCTGCCTTCTCTTCACCAACATCCAGCAGGGATTCAGGACACAGCCCCACTGCCACAAGCTGCAGAAGGGTGGGCAGGACATCATCAGGAGGATCTCCTGCCCTTCCTGAGGGCAGAGCAGATCTCTGTAGCACAATAACCACGAGGTCCTCATGACAAGCATGGTGCCAGAGGAGACATAGCTAATGGAGTCTGATCTTTGCCTGACCCAGAGCATTACAACACAGCCTGTAGCCACCTCTCTGCTCTGGGCCATTGTGGATGAGGATGGCTCAGACAGCTTTTCCCGGCCCAAAGAAAAGCCCTGGCTCCACTCTCTGGAGAACCCCCATCAGTTGTAGAGAAGCACACTTGGAAGGGCTTGACTGGTTTAGCATATGTGTTGATGCCTCCTCATCTTATTGAAAGGACTTAAGACCACACTGGGATTTCACGATACTTGCACACTGGCTGTCAGGAGCAAACTGTTCAGATATCAGAGCCAAGTCACCCTCCTCTCAACAGGGTGGTTTCTCCATCTCCTGATCACTACTAGCTCCCCTGCAGTGTGTTGTGAAGACCCAGCCTGCTGGTGAGGGGGCTCAGAGTGGGAAAAGGGCAGGATCACCGGTTCTTGTGATTTCTCCCTTCCCCAGTCACAGTTTGGCCAGGGCTGTTCATTTCAGCCTTGTCTTGGGAAACTGTGCTGGACTAGCTGCCCACCCCACTCACCCTCCCTCCTAGTGAAGAGCAGTCTCTGGTTAGGGGGGAGAGGCAGCGGCTCCCAAACTCACACTTCTTGGACCCCGTGAAAGATTTTGGGGTCTTGGAGATAGCAGAACAGACCTATTCCTGGCAACGCTTTCCTGCAGGCACTGGGATTGTCTGATCCCCTGCACCCGCCAGCCTTGAGACAGGAACGAAAGTGGTGCCAGAGCTGCAGTGAGGAGCAGACTGAGGCTCAACTCTTGGAGGTGAGGTGTTTCTTCCTCTTTGCAAACTCACGGAGCTGTTTGGACCAGCAAGGTGATGAGGTTCATTGAGCACAAAATGGAGAAGCACACCAGTCTGGCTGGACCCTCAGCATTGTCCTCCAGTCACAACTGCTGTAAGACAGACCCTGCAACATCTCTGATGTGTCTCCAGGAAGCCTGGCACTGGGGATGGGGTTGTGCATGTCCTGGCTGAGTAATTTTTTAAAATCAGCTCCTCTAGAAATTCAGGGCTCTTATAGCACTGGGCACAGGACTGGTAAGCTCAGAGGAGGCAACGGGTACCGTACAAGGTACTCCAGTGAATGCCCAAAAGGAAAAGGGACTTGCACCTTTCTCCAACATCCTAGGGGGAGACATCAGTAAGTTAGGAACCACCACTTTAAAGAAATGAATACATCATAGTGTGTATTTTATTTACAATGAAGAAAACCAGACACTGATGACCGCTTTTGCTCGTTCACTCCCCTCAGCCTCAGGAGCCAAGCCTGTACCTGCCAGCCCAAGGGACTGATGCAGCAGTGGGACATGGGTTGCAAACTGCATAAGCCAGACTCTGTGTCCCTGTTATTTTCTGGAAGAGGATCACTTTGGGATGTGGAAGGGAAGATGTGCACAAGGCAATGCGCCCGTTTGTGTGCAAACCACAGCATGTAAAAAGCAAATGAGAGAGTTGCTCAAGGACTGGCATTGCTTGTGCAGGGTCACCCACTGCTGCTCCTCCACCTTCAGGCAGAAGCAGGAGGAAACAGTGGCCAGCAAAAGAGGTGCCATCTCACTGCTTACATCCCTCTAAGACAGCAGAGGACTTTTCCAACCCCTTGCAGACATCCTGCTGCCAGAGCTGGAGCAGGTCACCCACGTGAGCTGCTCTGCAGCCCCCTCAGACCAGACTGCTCGTCGCACCACACGGCACTGCAGAGAACATGAGTGACTGAAGGGCCCCTCATACCTCCCTGTGAGACTGGAGACATGGTGAGGGGGGACGTAGATGAGGGCACAAACAAAATGTTCATATGAGGCAGATGGAAATCTTTCCAGCCCAGCCCATCTCTGCCAGCAGGCCATGTACCTTGCTGGGATGAGGGTACGGAACAGGAATACAGACCCCAGCGGAGACGCCAGGGTGGGAGCAAAGTCCTGTAGCTGGAGGAGCTGGAGCCCAGGGAGGGAAGGGAGAGGGGCCAGGGTGGGCTTCTTGACATCCCTGGCAGCAAGGTGCTAGGGATCATGCCTGAACTGAAAGGTTGACCAGGAGTTTCTGCTTCCCGTAGGCAAGGGCAGCATTACACCTTCACCACTAGTGAATCGGCGACAGCAGCTACTGGCACCAGCGGGGGCCCAGCACCTGATGAGGCAGGATCTTTCCTCTTGAAGTTAATTCTCCCTGCCCAGCGCTGGTGGGTGGCAGCCACCTCTCCAAGCCCCTGAGAGGTTCAGCATCAGTCCCATGTGAGTCCTAGGAGAAAGGAGGAAAGTGGCCAACCCATGCCAAGACCCTGGGAACCCAGTGCCAATGCTCTGTACCTCCAGTGCTGACCCCCTCTGCCAGGTTGGTGGGGCAATGCTGCAGAAGAGCCAGACCAAGGTGATGGCTGCAGTGGGTAAAAGCCCAGGAACTGGGACGTACTAGCATGAACAAGCAGTCCGTTTTTGCTGGTGGCACTTTGATGCAATAGACTCCCTCCCCCTCCACCATTACCCCCTTGCAGACAGTATGCCACCCCTCCAGCCCTGGCTGAGGTGACTGACTGGTGGCCTGTGAGTCTGGACGTGGGTGGCCTTTTCCCACTGCTGAACAAAAGCTGGGCTCAATAGTTGCCCTCAGCACTGGGGAAGAGAAGCAGAGCAGGGAAAGATGCAGTCTGGGTTTGCCCTTAGGAGTCAAGAGGTGGTTTTGCAACTGCTTTTCATCAGCCACACAGTTCCTTGATCACATTTCCACCTTTCCTCACACAGAGAAATGCTGAGTTTGTGGTGCCGGTTTTTGTGCGTGCACATGGCTCCTCAGCCAGGGTGTGACCAGCAGCCAATTTGGTTTCTAAGCTCAGGTCCACACTCAGAAACCTGCAGAAATGAAGTCAAGCCATTTAGGCACACTGCGAGCAATGCCACCCCTCCTTGGAGAGGCGCAGGTTGGGCTAACTGCTTTTCTGGCAGGAGGGAGAACTGGAGAAGCTGCGACACGCCAAGGTCCTCGCCTTGAGTCTCAGCACCATCTGTTTTTCAACACAGACCATCAGTGTTGAAGTCTGAGTTCCCAGGTGTTTTTGCTGTTTAAGGTGTTGGCCTGGGAGGCCTTACTGGATGTGCACGATGACCCTGCATGTGAGCTGTCTGCTATAAGTGCCACCCTCCCTGATGACCCTGTTAGCAGCGCCTCAGGGAAGCCATGGGGGAGCTGAGGGTCTGGCCTGCCCTGCTGTGCTGTGATCGGAGACAGTGCGATGCTGGGGCCTTTGCAACGTCCCCGGGCCCTGTCCCCGCCAGGCACTGACTCTGTCCCTGCCCGTCTCTGCTCCCAGCAATCCCAGGCGACTGCTGTCTGGGTTGGCAAGGTGTCTTCAAACAAATCCCCTCACTGCCTGCTTTCTCCCTGTTGGTAAAAAGGGGCTGAATTTTCACATATGGGTATATGCATATTGGTTTTGTCGTTTAAGTCATTTGCAGAGGCCTCAGCCATTTTGTCTCACTAATTCCAGCACACTGACCCTGTGCCTCAGCCCCACTTTGACTTTAGGCTGTGATTTTAATGGAGCTGAATATGGTGCCATCTACTATTGTCAAATTCAGGGAAGAAAATCCTAACTTGGTTCTGCCACTTACAGTTGCAGGAAAGTAAATTGATTTTTCTTTTAAGAAGGAATTGCAAAGAAGCTGCCTTTCAGCCTCCAGCTACCAGCTGACCCTAATCACCAGCAGTGACTGTTCTGCCCAAGTCCACCTTTTAGCACACACCTGATTAGAAAAGACATTGACTGAAGTCTCTCAGAAGAGGTAAATGCTCTTTTGTCTTAACAGAGGAGAAACAACAGCTTGATAGGTTAAAATGGGAGCTTTAGCCCAGCAAATGCCAGACCCTTTGCAGCACTTCCACTGAGTGACCTCTTATTGGCGTGGGCACTGCCAGCTCTCTTGCCCTGTGTGTGGGGCTGGCCACCTCCTCCAGAAAGCCCCCCAACAAGGCAGCCATGCCGTGTGTGCCCTGCCTGTCCCGCCAGGGAGGGAACGGGAGCTGCCTGAAGGTGTCCTGCCGTGCTAGGCAGGAAGGTGTTAACAGCATCTCCCAGTGCCACATGTCTGAACGCCTTCCCCTCTCTGGGAAGCTGCTCTCCCTGACTGTGCTGCAAATTAGAGAGCTCTTCAGGGTCATTTTTCACCTCTTCCCTTTTATTTTATTCTTTATACACCCACTTTCTTCAGCTGTGATGGGAATGGCTGGGGCTCGCCCACACGTGGCTCACAACAGCCTCTCTGCAGGAACACGTGTGTTCTCCCCCTCCAGCTCTGTCAGAGACAGTGTGCAGGGCTGGTAGGGTGGCTCATGGGAGGCCATGGCCAGATGCCCTCGCCAGACACGGTGCTGGCTCTCAGGTGTCCCGTCCACCCACACCAGCCTCCCGCTGCGGCCAGAGGATGCTGTCAGCTCCAGCCTTGTGCATGCCCATCACTGTCAGCTCCTCTCTGCAGAGACTCGGCGCTGACATGCTGCTCTGCCACACTGTGTGGGCCAGCACAGCCTCTGGGGTAACTCACCAGAGAGCAGGGGAGCTGGAGATGGGAGCTACTCTTTGCTATTGCTGATGCTTCAGTTGGTCCATCTGCCTTACCATCCTGGAAACAGCCACCTGGGAGAAGGGAGCTCACCCCTACCGCCCAGCATGGGGAGGGGAGGGGTGTGCAACATGTCCTGGAGCAAACCCACCAGAGTCAGAAGGGCCTAGGAGACTTAGGAGTGACTTGTTGCTCTTAGTGGAGGAGGAAGGATGGAGGACAGGTCTTAAGTGCTGCTCCTTCCTAAGCATTTCTGCTTCTCTCCCCAGGAGCAGCCTGAACGTATTGCCAGGAACACAGGCCCCCCTGGCCAGCCTGGGGAGGGAGAGATCATCGTGTTGGGGGAAGGACATTGCTGGCCTGAACCACAGCTGTAGCTCACGGCTGCACTGCCAGGCAGGAACAGTGTCCCTGACGGATTATTAACCTTTTTCCTCATGGCTCAGGCCCCTCTGCAGTCATGGTTTGTGTCAAGGTATAGTGCCAGGATAACTTCATATTTCATGTCACTGTAAGCGTTGTGCTCCTGGAAAGGCTGTGGCAACTGAGGCCGTACATACTTAGCTCTAGAAAGATGCTTAACATGTAGCTTGTAATCAGCTCTACCATGAAGGCTCAAACGTGACCCCATAGAGCCATGGTGAGGGCGTCTGTAGGAGCTGCAGACACCCCAGGGATGAACAGGGAGACCTGGAGGCACTTGTGTGTGGACACAACAAACATTTTTTCCTCTCTGCCTCCAGCAAAATTGTCTCCAAAATCACAGGGTTTGGTTCAAGTAGTGTGAATACAGGCAGGCATCAGCCTTGGGGACTCGGGAATAGCCTCTGAGAGCCCATGAGTCGCAAGTGCTGGGGACTCAGCACCCATCTCTACTTTGTCATGATGCTGTTGTTTGCTTGCAGGGTTTTACTAGATCTCAGTGGCTCACAGCATGTCTCACACAGCACCTAAAGCAACCCTGCTTGGCAAGGGCTGTCCCCACTCCAGCCCCCATCCCATTCAAACTCCACTGCTGCCCAGTCCCCCGTTTCCAGGTCTGCAAAACAAAGCCCAACCAGGTGGGCAGAACCAGCCCACAACCCTGATCAGCACTGGGTTGGGTGCTTAGGTGATGCCCTGCAGCTGGGAAGGGGCCCTGCCCTGGGGATGGAGAGGGGAAACACCTGGGGAGGGTGAGGTAAGGGGGCTGTTTCCTCACAGCCTGGAGCTCCTCGCAGCAAGCAGCAGGCTTCTCAAGGTCTGGCTAGGTAAGAGGGGTGGTGGGGATTCTGGGGTGGCTCACTACCTGTAGCCTGCTTTTTGAGGGGTGCTGGTGGTCCTCCTAATTCCTGGCTGTTGGGAGCAACTGTGCAGAAAAGGCTGAGCCCTGGCCCTGTGCTCCTAGTCTATGCTGGGGACTCTGTTCCCCCTGGCTGTGGCTGCTCTCTATTTAGAGGTGGCCCTGGGGATATGCTTGGAGTGAAAGGGTCTGGAAGGTGCTGTGTGCTGCAGTGTGTTGGTAGCTGGGCTGTGTACCCTCCCCTTTGGGTTCCCCCAGGGCTAACAGGTTTGGGGCTAGGACTGGGCAGCAGTCTGCCCCTGGCCCCACGTCCAGGGGTGCCTTGGCCTTTCAGCTTCACCACCTTCCCTGCACGCCCAGTCCGGCTCTGGCAGCACTGGCTGCAGCAGCATGTTTTTTTCCCCGTCCAACCATGGCTGATAGCAATCCTTCATGGGGCTGAGGTGGCCTGAGGTCAGTAAAGCCATGTGTTACTGGGTCCTTCACAGCATTTGGCTGCTGCAGCTCACTAAAAAGGCAGTGCTAGGGCCTAGGTGAAATGCTGCAGGCCAGCTTTAACTGCTTGGGGAGCGCAGGCAGGCTGGGCTAGGAAGAACCACCCTGGTTATCTGTGCTGGTGCCTGGAGCTGGGCAAGGGAGGACAGCAAATGCTGCAGGGGTCTGGGAGGGAATGCAGCCAAGGAAGCCCCTGTGAAGCACCTCCTCTAGCCTGGGGCATGGGGAGGTTGTGAGGGCTACCTGCCTCTTCGGAAGAGGCTGGAGAAATACCGTAACCTTTGGTTTGCTCCAGAGGGGCAAGAGCAAGCAGGCAGAGGGAGGTGAAAGGGAGAGGGCCTAGGCTGGGGAGGGCAAGGTATGGACAAGCTGCTGGGGTGATCCTGCTCCCCGGGCTTAGCAGGGCCCAGAGCGTTCTGGAGGTGGCTTTTCCTGGGGCACAGCAGTGGCACCCCACACAGGGGCAGCCCTCGAGGTTCAGGGGTGCTGGCAGAGGGTTTATGGATGGCACTGGAGAGTGGCGTACATCCCCTGGGAAAGGTTTCCCTGGCAGCTGCTCACTGCCAATATCTCAGTGTCCTTCTCCCGTGATAGGGGGTGTTTGTGATGAAGCTCCAAATCCTCACCGCAGACAGTGAGGAGATCGATAGGAGCAGTGTGAGGCCTCATAAAGCAGCACAGCAGCTGTGAGGAAACCCCTGTAGGGGAGGGAAGCCGCCCTGGCCTCACCATCGTCGGTGCAGAGCTTGGCCAGATGAAGTGGATGCTGTTAGCATGGTGACAGTGCCTATGGAGGAGGAATGGGGTCTGGTGCTTTCCTCACACACAAGGATGCCAGGATCGGGGAGGACGCTGGGCAGGAGACGGGGCTGTCACGCATGCAGCCATCCCCAGTTTCCCTGTTCCACCAGGGAACCCCCTCCCCAGGCTCTCCCTGGCCAGGTCACAGGGCACGTGTCTGATCGCAGCCAGGCTCTCCTGAGCCCAAGGACAAACCTCTGTGCCCTGCAACTCCCCTGGGTGCTGCTGCAGCCCCACAGCTGGGTGCCCCCAGCCTGGTCCCTGTGTCCTGCCGCAAGGTGGGACCTGGGTGTCTGTGTTAGCGGTGCCCTTGGGAGGTCAAGCTCTGGCAGCAGTCTCATGCTCTCTGCAAAAGGGTCCTAAGGGAGGCCTGAGGTCATGTTTCCAGCATGCACATCTGAATGTCCCAGCTCTGTCTGCAGCTGCCCTGACCATGACTGAGGTTACAAACAGGGTTGCTTCCCCCCCTCCCCGCCCCCCAGGTTTGTAGCCCAGGACAGAGTACCTCACCCTCTCTTTACAGAATGATGAAATTACAGGAGGTGGAGGCGCTGACAGCCTAAAATAAAAGAAGGGAAGCAGGGACACAGCAAACCCTCCAGGTAGAGGAGCCTGTGGCCATCCAGTGAGTGCTCTTCCCTCGCCTGGAGCCCGCTAAGGGTGAATACTACTGATTTGTATTATGTTAATGTGATTTTATTACTACATCTCTAGCATGTCTCAATCCTCCCAGCCTTTGCAGTGATGGGGTTGCTGCAGGATACTGCACCCGGGGCTGTCCTGCATCTGTGTCAGGCGGTGAGGATCTGCAGATACTAGAGCGTTACTGGATACATTACGTTTCCAAGGCTGGCAGTGGTGTTACTGGTGCATTTGCGTGTTGAACAACAGGGCTGTGGTTAAACTGCCACCAAGACCAACCCCTGTGGGCAGAGCACTCTGCAGCACCCCCTTAGCCAGTGGCCGCTTGGCAGCTGACTGACCATAGGGTGTCCCGAGACAGCCAGGCTGGGGAACAGGGAATTTCCTCCTAAGAAATTACCATGGAAAAGTAGCATTTGCTCTAAATTGCAAACCTATGGGAGCCAGCTGCCTTGGCCACTGTCCCTACAAAGAGGAAGGCCTGGAAGAAAGGCAGTGTGTGCTGGAGGAAGTTGGGGAAACAGAAGTTGGAATTGGGAAGCAACTGGAAAAAGTGGATTCTCATTTACCAAAGGACAGGGAACAGGTTATTGTCTTAGTGCAACAGCTACCAGCCCTGCCTGTGGAGGGGGATGAGCCAGGCACCTGTGTGTGCAGGGCAACCTGATCAGAGAGCCTCTCTCAGCTGGTGGGAGAATACTTTCTGCGCAGCAACATGGCCCAGCAGCACTCGGAGTAGGCTGAATCGTTCTTTGCTCCCCGCCTCACTGGATTTTAGTTTGTCTCCCTGGCACTCCACCACACTCAGGCTTTCCCTGCCTTTACAAAAGACAGGTGTACAGTCTGGATCTGTGGGTGTTTCCTTCTGCCACCCTTTTGCTCTCAACGCTTGTGTTCTCGGTGCCACTTTTTGACACTGTGCCTGCCAAGGGTTGGCTTTCCTTTCCCAAACCCGCTGCTCCTGTCTGCTGCCTCTGGCCCTGTCAGCCCTGCAGCTTTGCTTGCCTGTTCTAGGACGACTGTCCCCTTGAATTCCAACGTGTCCATCACACTGGAGAGCTGGCAGGCTTTCTGGAGGCAGGAATTGTTCTGTGCTTATGGAAGGTTCTAGAGAGTCACACCGCAGCTCAAAATTAGGCTTTTCTCTTGAGTCACACAGGCTGTATGTGTTCACACCTGTGTGTGGTCAGGGGAGACATTTAACCTGGCTGAAGCCCACGTTGGGTTAGGGGAGGCCTCTCCTCATAGAAAAGTAGTAATGGCTTAACATTTTTGGCAAAGGCAGTTTAGTTAAATCATGTTGAGCCCCTACAGGAATGCTTTTATTTGAGATGAACAGTGATTTGCTGTGAGTTTAAATCCAGTCTCAATTTGCACCAATTTATCAAAGGTGCTTGAGGCAAACCTTTGCTTCTATGTTGGAAGCCATTGTGCTATTAAGGAAAGACACAGCTAGGCATAAAAAAATACAGTTTGCAGTGTGGGTTCTTTAGTGAACTGCTGCTAACGAGAAAACATCACTAATATTGGTCTCCTTAAGCTAGGCTGGAGAGAAAGATTTTATTCTCTTCCAGGAGAGCAAACATGGTGCAGGCCGTTGTTTTGCTTCGCAGCTTGGTTTAGCAGCAAGTCCTGGCTGCCCTCTAGTGTCCCCGCAGGGGTGACCGCTACCTCTCCTCGGTGGGCACCCGGGCTCTGGTAAACACCTCCTAGCACTGGCACCTTCGCGTCTGCCTTGGTCTGCACTGACTGAAACAGCCTTCTGCTTTCAAACCTAGAGATCAGTAAGCAGAGGGCAGGGTGGTTTGTTGGGATTTTTTATTCCCTGTATCCACTCTACCTGTCTGTGTCTCAGCTGGGCCTCATGACACTCCCAGCTTAATGCTTAATACCTTTCTTCCCAGTTTCGCCTTTCCTGTACACGTACACCCCCTCCCCAATTCTGGCACGGCTGAGCAGTCCCAGACCAGCTGAAGGGTCATGGCATTCCTTCAGGAGAATCTGAGAGTGCAGTTTCCACTTAAGACCTCAGTATGGTTGCACAATTTAATGAGTGAGCAGAAGGATCAGACTAGCAAGGGCGGGGGGTGGGGTGGGGGAACAGGGGTTGCAAAACAATGCAGAAGCCTGCATTCCTGTTTGCAGAGGTCAGGATGAGGAGCGGTCTAACACTCCCAAGAACATGGTACACAAGTCACTGGGGAAAGTGGCTGGCTTGCAGAGAAGAGGCTGATGATCAGTGGGAGTCTCTAGTATTGAAAGAAATAGTCTGGAGTTAATGTGAGGGTTAACAATAAGGATATCAATTACCACACTTTAAAATCGATAGACAGAAAGTGTTATATTCAAAGAATTACAGTATTATTTTTTGTGATTTACTGGTTTACTAAGGCTATTAAATGTACTTTTACTGATTTGAAACCCTTCCTTCTGATGCTTGCTTGTTAGAAGGCGATGCTTTTGCTGCTGAGCTTTGAAATGGAGGAGAACTAGCCAGAAAGACACGATGTGTTCAGCATCCGCCCAAAGACAGGGAGGGCAGTCACAGCTCCTCCTCTTCCTCTGGAGGATGCAACCTACTAAACCACAGGTGCGAGCAAAATTCCAAACCTGGTCACCATGCTGATTAAGAAAAAAAAAGGTATCGGAATAATTAAAAAAAGAACAAACTCTCCAAGCAGACCAGAATTTGATTGGATTAAAAAAAGTGTATTGGATGTCCAATACAAAATAATAAACATGAAGTTATTTAAAAAACCATAGAATATACAGCAAATACTACAGAAAAGCAAAAAAATTGTACAGAAAGGTAGACATCTACAGCAGTCCTCAAAATTATTCTACATGAGAATCATAAAACAAGATACAGGTTTGGTTTTTTCCTCAAATGTCTCTGAGGGAAGCTGCCACTTAACAGCTTGACTATGACACTACAAGGATATACGATGTTCCAAATTTAAAATCACAGGATATGTAAGAAAACGTAGCATTAAAATGTGAAAAAAGTGCAATACAGATTGTACACTGAATTCAATAAATGTTTTTTTAGTTTAACCTTAAAAAACCAACTTTGAACAGTTGTTTTATCATTAAAAATATTCCCCCTCCCCAAATTCAATGACAATATTAACATTCATGGTGTTATACATAAGTAATATTCACAAAGAGCCTACCAGCTAAGAATACTGTGTACGATGGTATTTCTTTGGGTATAGGTAAAAAACAGGCAAAGGAAAACACATACCCCTCCTTTCAGGACAGGGTGTGTATTTTATTATTTAAATAGATATTCTGTAGCTTCTTTTGCCCTGAACTGTATTGATTAAAAGTCCAAACATCAATTATCCAGGTGGCCCATGGTGCTCCAATTAATTTGATTCCTCCCCCCCCCCCCCCAACAATAAATAAACCCAGCAAAATGTCCTAGAAATGACAACACCGAGAGTCCAGGAAAAGAAAGGAAAACTACAGCCCAAACCTCTGCTGCTCCCCAGCATGAGTCACTGGCTCTCCCTTCTCTTAGTGACAGGGACTGTGAAAATGGGCTCCGAGCTTTATCTGTAGTCACAGGGCTAAAAGAAAACAAATGAAGCAAAGTTCTCTCTTTTTTTTTTTTTTTTTTTTTTTTTTCAAATTTAAGCAGATGACAGTATTTCCCTTCAATGCTTCAACAGGTCCAGCCATCTAGCAGAAGCACTGCAGTACCCCGGGCCTGAAACGCCTGTCACCTGCGCACCCTCCATCGTTACCACTGAGCTCCCGAGATCACAAATCCGACTCCTCAGGAGGAACAGATTCTCCATCGGAATCATCAGTAAGTTTTGAGTTTCCTTTCGTCTTAAAAGTGAAACTGCACATGAGTTTGTTAGGCAGCTGGGTATATTTTTTTTTTCTTTAGTGACTAAAATACAGTCCCTCTTTTTATGCCACTCCTCCTCAGAGTATAGCAGAGCCAGGCAACCATACAAGGAGAAAACAAAACACCTTTTCCTTCTCCTCATACAGGAGTTCCCTTTTAACTTTCCTTCCTTTCTAGACAGGTATGTGAACAGCGTCTGAGTCACTAATACTGTTTTTCTTTTCAAATTGTTTCAAAAGTGTAAAAAAATACATTTTTGCCTTGCTTTATGTCTCTGAAGAATCCTCAAGTGAAGGATTCTTTAAATGGCCTGGGATAGAGAAATTGCACTGGGGCTGGACTTGCTGCGGAAGGATCCTGTGGACGTGTAGTGTTCTCAGAGGTATGCTATGGTATGGTGCTGATGAGAAGAGGTCCACAGTTCTCTGCTTCTGGGAGCTCCAGGTAGCTCAGACCTAAGCACCCCTAGCAGAGAAGTGTTGTGCGCTGCTGCCTGTACTAAGTTCTCCATGCTGAACGCGCGCTCAGTCTGCACTTCAAAGTTTCATGACGTGGTCTTTAAACTAACAACAACAAAACAGAGCACTTGCCAAAATAAGCTATAGTGTCATCTAAACACAAGGAACCCTACTTTACAGGAGGAATTGTTTTTTAATGTTTCTATATGAGACTCTCACCGCAATTCGGTAACCAGAGACACAGTATGCTGAAGTTACAAGGAAGGACGTTACAGAAGATGCTTTCATTTTCTTCAGTCTTTCAAGTCAATGTGGAAAGACAGGAAAACAACAATAATGAAACCTCCCACTGGATCCCCTCCCCTTCCCCATCTACTTTTCCCCACTCAAAATATTGAAACTGCACAAAAAGCGACAAACAAGCCTTTCAAATTACATTTCAATTCAAACAGACTGGTAATCTCACAGTGATGAGAGGAGAAAGTCAAGCTTTTAATAATTATAATATAAAAATAATAAAAAAAGCTTACAAATAGCAGTGCAGCATCCCAAAAGGCCATGGATTAACTGCCAGAAGGGGACGTAATTATACGTAGAATAAAAAACAAAAAAGAACAACCCACGCTGGCAATGAATTTTCATACACAATAGAACAAGCAGTCAAATGTCAGTCTAGGCTGTGGAAAACAACAGTTTCTCCTTTTTTTTTTTGATTACAATATTTTTTCCTTTTTATAAAAAAAGATAAAATAAAAACACAAATAAAATTGTACATAAATGCGAATGTCCAACACTGAAAAGGCAGGGCAGTCACACCACTGAGACAAAACCTGACCGGAAAAAAAACCCCCGCGAAGTCCACTATTTTTCCTTTTGTCTGGATGCTAGATTTCAGCCTGATATGTCCCATCCTGCATGGTCTCAGCAGGTAAATGGAATTCAACTTGGCAATGACTTCATTGCAGGACGATGACACGAACGGTCATCTCTTTTTGACCAGCTGTAGCACAAATGCACTGGTTGCTTCGTTTGCTTTCTGTGTATGCTCTCATGTGCTGTCCCTCTTTCTGTTTTTTCTTTTTGTTTTGTTTTTTGTTGTGGGTTTTTTTTTTTTTTCCTTTTCTTCCCTCTGTACAATTCCTTGTGTTCCAAGGCTGAGTCCCAAGACTTGTGAAACTGTCTGGAGTCATGTCCTGGTGAAGATGGTCATGCTGTAGTGATGGCATTAAGGTCTTTCATAAGTCCTTCCAGGTGGGCCATCTCTTTGGTCAGCTCATCTGGTTCATAATTCTGTGGGAGATGCAAAGAGTTATTGGCAAGGTGACCTGCTTTCTTTAAAGAGGGACAGAATAAGAAATAAGAAGAAATGGTCAATGATTCTGGTGTAGATTGTGATCCTGATACATGAATAAGCAGAAGCAGATTTATCAACAGTTACAGGAATTAATAACTTGAAACAACTCTATTTTAAGTGCAGATCTCTTTGCAATAGTGATTCATAGTTTCACTGATTTTTAAGACTGTGATCTTCATATCTGTTTTCCTCGTATCAACTCCTGCTTCAAGATAACAGCTTCCTTTGAACCAAAATAGATATTTTAGAAAAATCTTCCCAGCTTAATTGGAAAAAAAGGTCAAAGGAATCACTTCAGTAAAATTGTTCCGAGAATCATTATGCTTGCTAAAAATCATACTCCATTTTTAGATGCAATTGCCTAGCTTCATCTGTATTGCACTGAGAACAGAATTATGAAAGTTGTTCACGTATGTAGGTAGAAACCATGAACTAGTTCATCTCAAAACCTTTTCTAAGCTGACCAAGCCTTTCCCACTATAGTGTATTTTTCAGCCCCTTATGTTCTTGGAGTGTTTCTCCAAACCCTCTTTACTCTCTCCACATCGTTTTCACACAAGGCGAACCGGGCTGCACGTGGTATTCCAACACCAGCTCTGCTAATGCCAAATCAGAAGCAGCAGAACTCCTGGGTGATAGTTTCTGCTCTGTATATTTAAGGTCCATTATCTGAGCTTCTGGTTAAGATTCTAATATTAAAGCTACTGCTCAGCTAGCTGACCACATACCATAAAACTGGAGTCCTTCCCAGAGCAGAGCCCTCAACCCTGACTGTGATCTCACTTCCTTTGCTTCTAGATACAAACATTTTCTTTCACTTAAATAGAAATGAACACAGCAGGCACTTGCCAGGTTACCAAGCAATCTAGATCATACCAGAAAAGTCGTCTCTGTCCTGTGTCTAACGCATTATCTGCCAACTATTGACAATGATAAATAGGAGTGAGCTGGAAGTACTCAGACTCATTCCTACAGGCTCCCATAAACGCAGAATCAATTCAAATCATGATCTAATCCTAATTTTTAAAACTCATAATTTAACTAGTATTTAGTGTGCTGGGGTGACTTTATATTGTACTAATTTACTAATGAAAAAAATTTATTAATGGTCATATTTAAATATTACTAATTTGTTGATAAATAAACTAGTATGTATATTTTTGGTACCAACCGAAAAAAAAGACTGGAGTAGGAGTGACGACAAGACAGAAGGGCAAAAGCACACCAAATCAAGCATGCACACAGTTTCTAGACCATCGCATACAGAAATAAAATCAAGAGGGTGACAAAGGCAATGTGGTAAAAGGAAAGGACAATAAGGAAGCAAAACAAATATTAAAAATAAGCATTTCCTGTAGCAGTAATACAACAGCTAATACCATAACTTCTTGGTTTGCAATTTGAAAGGAAAACAGCTCTTCCAGTGCCTGACACCTCAAACACCCTCACTTCTTAAAAGCTGTTTCCAAAGAAGCCCAACAGTGATTGCATTTTTCCCCACAAGTCAGAACACTTTCATCTGGGTATCTAAAACCGTATTTGGGATGATGGCTTTAAACATTTTGGCATTAATGCTAAATTTTCCATTTGCAATGACACTGTGGATGCTCTGCAGCAGCACAGGAAGCGGCAGCTGCGTGACTTTAAGAGGATCCAGGCACAGTGTGCTTGCAAAACAGACAGAAATAAATGACATCTCAAAGCGAGCATGAACACAACATCTTAAGCTGTACAGAAGAGCAAATGGCACTGTTGGAGGCCTTCAGCATTGTGAATAAACATGCTCTTTACATCAAGATAAGCAGGCAAAAACCAGATGTGCAGGGCACTTCTACAGCGCCAGTACAGAAGCCTGCACATAGAGCCCAAGTCATAAACCAGAGCTCCATGAGGCACTACGTACTGTCAAGAAGGAAAAGACCAGTGCTAGAGATGGTATCTGTCTCTATTCCCCTCCTCTTGTCATTGCGACAGGCTAGCAGAAACCAGAAGCACTGAGCACGAGTCAAGAAAGGAAATCTCGGAGAGCATGACTCTATGTTCAGCTAATAGCCGCAGTTCAGCCAAAACATCGTCGAAAGCTTTACAGTTCGTGGACTGAGTGGGCCTTGTGGACTGGAATAGATGGAAGCACTGCATCTGTTCAGTGTTGTGTAATTAGGAATGAAGGTATGGTCTGAGGTAATTTTCGGATTTAGAAAGCACTACTAGCACTTGCAATTTAAGTGCTTATTCCCTGAATTTACTGCCTTGTGTAGAAGGTGTTTGCACCAGATTTTTTTACATGGATTGACAGGCAATGGCACTCGGTGGAAGTCAGAAGCCTCATTGTCCTCTACCCTTAGAACTAGTCTCAGTGCAGACATTACTGAAGTTTGCAAGTATCCTATAAAGAAATATTTACCACAGCTTGATAAGCACTGCCAAAGAAAGCCACTGGCAGTGTAAGAGTACCTACACTTTCCGAGTCCTCCAGCATCCTGGTGGTCTCCTGCACATCAGGGGCGCTGGGAACTACCACTGGCATAGGAGGTCGAGTTCTTCCTAAAGTCCCAATTGACGCAGTCTTCACCGAGTGAACTGGATGGTTAGGAGCTTAAAATAAATTGTTATATAGTTATGCCTCAGTTAATTAGTTCTTTTGCCTATTCAAAAAGCTCTTAAAAGTGGGAGAATAAAAAGGATTCTATTAGAGGAAAATGAACACTTCAAATTATGGAGTGCTGAATTTTAATTTTTGTCTAGTTTGCATACATAAAAGGGCCTTGACAATTATACCAACAAAATTCACTCCAGCCTCTGACTATTTCCTTTGATGTCCAATTCTACCCTCCGTCCTTTAAGAAGCTTCTCTCATTTTCTTCTTAAAATCTCCTTTTTCTCTTTTTGGCAAGTGTGTCTTCCCAGTTTTCCCCTGCTCACCTTGCTGAGTCAGTAACGGTGTGCTTGGCAATGCAGGGTCATAGGTGGAACCAGCTGGTGGAACTGCTGGCACCGCAAAACTCTTCAGCGGGTGGGAAGGGCGGACGTGTGCCGTAGGGAGGCTCTGAGCCAAATCCTCCTCTTGTGCATTAGCCAGGTAAGACCCTGTGGTGCTTTCAGGATCCTGGTGGTCAGCACACGTCTGGGACGAGGAAGCCGGCATGGTGTCCGTGCTCGGTGTGTTTCGAACAGATTCTACAACAGACAAAAAAAAAGTGGTTTATTTTCTGTATCAGAAATGTTCTCTGTGGTCAGATGGAAACAAAGCAGTAGTGACTGCAAGCACCTTTTCCAAGACTGCTGTTATAAGCTAAGAAGTGAATTCACAGATTAACTATCTGTGTAGCAAATAACACCAAGTCTGTTTAACTGTGCTGTTTTCCGGTGAATGACAACGGCTGTCTAATGACAAAATAAGCTTGAGAACTGAATGATTCCACAGGCACATGACCAAATCAACAGTTCTGCACTGAAACAGCTACATGTAATAAGACCTCAGATAAACAGCATGGAACACAGATCTTCATTCTCATTTTACCCTGGAGTATTTCAGTTTTGGCATTCTTAAGTAGGTATACATTAAGCATATATCACTGTAGTGCATACAGAAGAGCCAAATTTTTTTCTGAGATGGACTTGAAATCCCTTTACTTGCTGAAAGCTAAAATGAAATCACAGGCTTCGTCTGTTTGTCTGCAGCAGGCTCCACCCTGATCTAAGAGAACAATGAGATGGTATCTCAAATTTAGGGTATCGTGATCCTACTCAGACCACATGCAGGAAAAGATCTGGATTGTGAGAGCTGTCACGTCAGCAGCATAAACCAAACAAGGGAAACCTCTGCCTCTAACGTATCGTCTGCCTGTATATTTGCAGCCTCATGAATTGTTTTCATAAGGAAACAGGAAACAATGCTGTTGGCTGTGGCATCTTAATTAAAATGCAGATCTTCAACTAGAGAAGCTCAGAATTCAATTCATCTCGAGATTAACTAATGTCAGTTCTCAGTAGCAAAGTCTGGACTTTCGTCCTCTCTCAGTATTAAACACAACTGATTAGGAAAAAAGTTATCATATTAAGTAGCTCAAATGAGATTAATCTGACATTTCAGACTCCAGATCTGAAGACTTTCGAAGAAGGAATCCTCCTGTTAGAAGCTGTATATAAAACATCAAGCCTCCTTTTCCATCATCTCATATCTCAAGGATCATCATCTGATCTACAAAAGAAAATGTTCACAGAAAATCCAGCCTATCAAAGATTTTGTCTGTGCTTAAACCCCTCACTCTGCCTCTCGTGGAACACCACAACGGCGAGTGACCAAGTTAGGTCTGAGGCTTTGATTTCCACATGCCTCCGTCATTGTTCCACGACAAGCAAAATCTATCTGATCATTGATATCTCACCTGTGGAATTGGCCCTGTCTGAATGGGACATGGATGTGCCAATCGGCCACGGGTTGACCTGGTGATGGAGATAGCTGCGAGTTGGAGAAGCGAGGCTGCCGGAGTGGAAATGATGGTGAGGGTTATCGAGTGAATGGATGGGATGAGCACTAATCACAGCTGTGAATGAATACAAGACAGAAAAATGCTTAACATACAGACAAGCACGCACGTGTACTGAAATGCACCATATCCCTCCCTTCTCCCACAAAGCCACTGCGCAGGGGGGCCAACTGCTCAGCAATGTCACCAAGATGACATGCTTCAATGCCAATTTCTCAACTCTGCTCCAGCACTTTAGCTCCCTCCATGCCAAGACACAAAAATCCCTAAAAGAGGCAGAGTGCTTAATTTTCCTGTGCAGAAAGTGCATCTCTCTTGGCTGTGTCTTCCAAGAGCTTTCTGTTACGCTTGAGAAAAATGAAGTTCAGCTCCCTTTACAGCTTCCATGTATTTCACACTGTGCTATAAATATCAGATCTAATACAGGAGACATATGAGCTCAAACCCTAAAATAATTTCTGGCTGTCACTGAATTTCTTAACATTGTAACCAAACGTGGCATCTTTGGTTAATTAAATAATGCAAGACAAATAATAAGAGTAGGGCAAGACACCAAAGGCTCTATTCAGTCCCTCTGTGCAGACTTGGTAAAGCTCTGCTCCAACACACTCAACCCAAAAGCCTCCTTTTCTCCCCCTCCGTTTTTTTTTTAATCTTGCTGTTTTATTTTTCCTGTTTGAGAGACATGAATTTTATACTTAATGTAAATCATCCTTTGCCCTCAACCCTTTTGTGGTAACAGCAAAAGAAACTCTCACTACTCCCCAGCTGGGAGAAAAAACGTGCGCAGAATTTAGTGTTTATGATAGGCTAAAATACTGGATTGCTTCAAATCACCCAAAGGAAAGAGTCTCAACACAAAAACAGGAGAGAAATGCTACCACTAGCACCATAAAGGAAAAGATTTGGTTGTGGGGTTTTTTTAACCTTTTTTTGAAATGCTCAAGATGTGCTGCCTTTGAAAGTTACTTTCTAGGAATGACACAATGCACAAATCCATCATTATAATGGTGAGTTCTTGATTGCATGCAGTTTGAACTCGGGCTGACTAAAAAAATCTGAACCCTATGACTTCCTCATTTCCTGGCAAACTGCCTGTCAGCAGGACACGGTATGTGAACTGACCAGCGGAGGCAATATAGAGATTTTCAGCTATTGGTAATAAACAATTTCTCTCTCCCATTGAGTAACACCAACAGAAAGTCAACGCCATTATGAACTTCTTGTAAATAAAGAGTAACTAAACTCTAATACTGAGTAATCGGTACGTTCTAGATTTAAAAGTCCTGTGAGACAGCTGTCAAGGGGATGTGAATAGTCGGGTAGTCTCACTAAGCTTCAAGAAAGATTAAAATGCCACTCTGTCTTGCAGGGAAATGGTAAATGGAGGAATAACCCAGAAAGCTTGGAGATCAGAAATCCAGCAGAGACAGCAGTCATCAGAGACACCAGGAGTTCTCTTACGTGTCAGCAAGGTAGCAGTCATATAGATTTTAAGGCATAACATTTTGTAGGCATAAACATTTTAGTTACTTCTATTTGTAGAAACCCCTGGTCTACAACTGTATTTCAGCAAGCACTTCAATCACTATCAGATATAATGCATGTTAGCACAGAAGACTGCCAATAGGTTTTTGCAACAACAATAAAATACCTTGCAGATACACTACGCCTTTCAAGACACTTCCTAAAAACTTGGGGATGGGGAGAACACAATATCATAGCAGCTCTGAAACACCATCCGGAGCAGAATGTGGTGAGCAAGCAGGGAAAACCTGGTCCAGTGAAAAGCCATGTCCCCAGAAAGTCTACCCTGCCACTACGCCATCCAGCTTATACTGCTGGAAATGTTGCTAGGAATTTGCTGGGTGATCAGACCTAAATCACATATAGCTTTACAGGTCAGAAAGCAGTATGTTGTACACCAGCTCTTAATGAAGATCATGGCACACTGTTTAATTTCAAGGAAGAGGAAAGTTCAGATCAAGAACTGGCTAAAGAAAAATGTGGTGTGTTAAGAAAGAAATAGCCCTTGGCTTCCTAATATCCCTTCAGAATTTTTGTTTTCCAGCTGTTGAAGAAGGAACTAACTAGGCACACACCATTCCTGTTGCATTACCGTAAAATTGTACTAAAATTGAACATACTAAATTAGGATAATTTAGTATTTAAAAGGTGAATAATTAGATTTGAATGCTACAGTGGAGGGGGGGAAAAAAGCCTTAGGAAGGTATCTGCAGGCATAGACTTAAACGCACTAAATGGTCCTGCCTTCTGTGCTGCTTGCTGAGAAAGGGCCTCACGTACCAGTGTCAGCTTTCTGTGTAGTTTCTGCAAAAAGGTATCTAAAGACATTACATTAATGGTTCCGCTTACTATAAAACAGAAATGTACAGTTGGAAGCCCTCAGAGCTTTTGCAAACAGGTTAAAAAGTGAAACAAAGTCACAAAAGCAATCTCAAGCCCTAAGGCACCAGCAGACTTTAAATATCCTTCCTGACATTTAGTGCATCATGCTAAGCTGTCACCCCAAGCCAGCTGTGTCTGCGCCTGGTTCGTTCTTTCTGGGCAAGGCAGTATCTAACAAAGTGGGGGAAAACAGATAGGCTTTTAGAGTGAACACAGCAGGACTGGTATCAGAAAGGGATGTCACCGCTGGGTTTAGTGCTGCAAGGGAAAATCACATCCCCAACTGTATCTGCCAGCATTATCACAGCAGCTTGAATGCCATCAAAAGGCAGAACTGGAATATACAGAATCACAGAATCACAGAATAGTAGGGGTTGGAAGGGACCTCTGTGGGTCATCTAGTCCAACCCCCCTGCCGAAGCAGGGTCACCTACAGTAGGCTGCACAGGATCTTGTCCAGGCGGGTCTTGAATATCTCCAGAGAAGGAGACTCCACAACCTCCCTGGGCAGCCTGGGACAGTGCTCCGTCACCCTCAGAGGGAAGAAGTTCCTCCTCATGTTCAGACGGAACTTCCTGTGCCTCAGTTTGTGCCCATTGCCCCTTGTCCTGTCACTGGGCACCACTGAAAAGAGCTTGGCCCCATCCTCCTGACACCCACCCTGCAGATATTTGTAAGCATTTATAAGGTCCCCTCGCAGCCTTCTCTTCTTCAGGCTGAACAAGCCCAGTTCCCTCAACCTCTCCTCGTAGTGGAGATGCTCCAGTCCCCTCACCATCCTTGTAGCCCTCCGCTGGACTCTCTCCAGTAGCTCTTCATCCTTCTTGAACTGGGGAGCCCAGAACTGGACACAGTACTCCAGATGAGGCCTCACCAGGGCAGTGTAGAGGGGAAGGAGAACCTCCCTTGTCCTGCTGGCCACACTCTTCTTGATGCACCCCAGGATTCCATTGGCTTTCTTGGCAGCCAGGGCACACTGCTGGCTCATGGTTAACCTGTCGTCCACCAGGACACCCAGGTCCCTCTCCGCAGAGCTGCTCTCCAGCAGGTCCACCCCAAGCCTGTACTGGTGCATGAGGTTGCTCCTCCCCAGGTGCAGGACCCTGCACTTGCCCTTGTTGAACCTCATCAGGTTCCTCTCTGCCCAGCTTTCCAGCCTATCCAGGTCACGCTGAATGGCAGCACAGCCTTCTGGTGTATCTACCACACCTCCCAGTTTGGTGTCGTCAGCAAACTTGCTGAGGGTACATTCTAAATCTTCATCCAGGTCGTTGATGAAGAAGTTAAACAAGACCGGGCCCAGTACTGACCCCTGAGGGACACCACTTGTCACCAGCCTCCAACTAGACTCAGCGCCGCTGATGACAACCCTCTGAGTTCTGCCATTCAGCCAGTTCTCTATCCACTTCACCGACCACTCATCCAGCCCACACTTCCTCAGCTTCCCTAGGAGGATATCATGGGAGACTGTGTCGAAAGCCTTGCTGAAGTCAAGGTAGATAACATCCACGGCTCTCCCTTCGTCTACCCAGCCAGTCATGTCATCGTAGAAAGCTATCAGATTGGTCAGGCATGATTTCCCCTTGGTGAATCCATGCTGACTACTCCTGATAACCTTCTTTTCTTCCACTTGCTTCATGATGGCCTCCAGGATAAGCTGCTCCATCACCTTTCCCGGGATGGAGGTGAGGCTGACCGGCCTGTAGTTCCCGGGGTCCTCCTTCTTGCCTTTTTTGAAGATTGGAGTGACATTGGCCTTTCTCCAGTCCTCGGGCACCTCTCCTGTCCTCCAGGACCTCTCAAAGACGATGGAGAGTGGCTCAGCAATGACATCCGCCAGCTCCCTCAGCACTCGTGGGTGCATTCCATCGGGGCCCATGGATTTGTGGACATCCAGATCACTTAAGCGATCCCTCACACAGTCCTCCTCGACCAAGGGAAAGTCGTCCTCTTTGTAGGCTTCTTCTCTTACCTCCGGGGCCTGGGATTCCTGAGGGCCAGTCTTAGCACTGAAGACTGAAGCAAAGAAGGCATTCAGTAGCTCTGCCTGCTCTGCATCGTCCGTCACCAGGACACCCGCCTCATTCAGCAGCGGCCCCACGTTGTCCCTAGCCTTCCTTTTGCTGCTGATGTAGTTGAAGAAGCCCTTCTTGTTGTTTTTGACATCCCTTGCCAGCTTCAATTCCAGGTGGGCCTTGGCCTTCCTCGTCGCATCCCTGCATGCTCTCACCACGTTTCTGTACTCTTCCCAAGTGGCCTGTCCCTCTTTCCACATTCCATGCACCTTTCTCTTCTGCCTGATCTCCGCTAGAAGCTCCTTGTTTAACCATGCAGGTCTCCTGCCTCCTTTGCTAAATTTCTTTCTCAGGGGGATGCATTGCTCCTGTGCATGGAAGAAGTGTTGTTTAAAAAGCGACCAGCACTCATGGACCCCCCTGCCTTCGAGAGCCCTGGCCCACGGGATTCCTCCAAGTAGCTCCTTGAAGAGGGCAAAGTCAGCCCTCCTGAGGTCCAGGGTTTTGATCCTGCTTATCGCCCTGCTTCCTCCATGCAGGATCCTGAACTCGACCATTTCATGGTCACTGCAGCCGAGTCTACCTCCAACCTTCACGTCCTCCACCAGTCCCTCCTTGTTTGTTAACACAAGGTCCAGCAGCGCGCCTTTCCTTGTTGGTTCCTCCACCACTTGCATCAGAAAGTTATCATCGATGCTCTGTAGGAACCTCCTGGATTGCACCTGCCTAGCTGTATGGTCTTCCCAGCTGATGTCAGGGTGGTTGAAGTCCCCCATGAGAACCAGGGCCTGTGACTGTGAGGCTGCTTGCAGCTGCCTGTAGAAGGCCTCATCAACCTCCTCCTCCTGCTCAGGTGGCCTGTAGTATACACCCACCGTAATGTCACCCTTATGAGCCTGTCCCTTAATTCTAACCCACAAGCTTTCAACTCCTTCTTCACCTGCCCCCAGGCCAAGCTCAATGCATTCCAGTTGCTCCCTCACATACAGAGCAACTCCCCCACCTCTCCTTGTTGGTCTGTCTTTCCTAAAGTGTCTGTAGCCATCTATGACAGCATGCCAGTCATGCGAGTTGTCCCACCACGTTTCTGTGATGGCGACCAAGTCGTAGCCGTCCTGCTGTATAACGGCTTCCAGCTCCTCCTGTTTATTGCCCATGCTACGTGCATTGGTGTAAACACACTTGAGCTGGGCTGTCAATCTCACCCCTGGCCTTGGCACTCCAAGCCTAGGCTCATCCCTAGTGAGCTGGGCAATATCCCCTTCCCCCTTCGAACCTAGTTTAAAGCCCTCTCAATGAGCCCCGCCAGCTCGTGGCCAAGAATTCTTTTCCCCCTTTGTGATAGCTGAGCTCCACCTGTCGCCAGCAGGCCCGGTGCTGTGTACACCTCCCCATGATCAAAGAAGCCAAAATTTGACTGATGGCACCAGTCCCTGAGCCACCTGTTAACCAGGTGAGTTTTCCTGCCCCTTTCAGTGCTGTCCCCTGCCACTGATGGGATGGAGGAAAACACCACCTGCGCCCCTGATCCCTCAACCAGTCGCCCCAGTGCCCTGAAGTCCCTTTTGATGGCCTTGGGACTTCTTTCTGCTACCTCGTCCCCGCCAACCTGCATTACCAAGAGGGGGTAGTAATCAGAAGGCCGCACCAGACCAGGGAGTTTCTTAGCAACATCCCTAACCTGGGCCCCAGGGAGGCAGCAGACTTCCCTGTGGGATGGGTCCGGTCGGCAGATCAGGCCCTCTGTTCCCCTCAGAAGGGAATCGCCTATGACAATGACCCTCCTTTTTTTCTTAGTTGAGGCAGTTGTAATACGTGGGGCTGTCTGACTCGTTCTAGGCAACCCCCTGGAGGGAGCCTCACCTTCACCCACATCCTCTGTGGCCGGTCCCTCACATTCCAGAGCCCCATATCTGTTGCTTAAGGGCAACTGGGCATGTGAGGGAGGCCGGGGGGAAATTCGCTTGCCACCCCGAGCAGGGACCCGTTTCCATTCCCCCCCATCTCTTAGGCCCCCTCTTTCTGCTCGGTGGCAAGAGGGTAGGGGGTTCTCTGCTTTCTGTGGAGCCGCCTCCTGCTGCCTCTGCCTCAGGGAGGGCAGGGTGCGGCTCCACCAGTCGATCTCCCTCTCACACTCCCGGATGCTCCTCAGCCTCTCCACTTCCTCCTTCAGCTCTGCCACCAGGCTGAGCAGGTCATTCACCTGCTCGCACCGAACACAGCCGTTGTCTCTGCTGTCCGCCGGTACGAGCGCCAGGCTCAGGCACTCCCTGCAGCCAGAGACCTGGACACCCGCGTTCTTGCGTGGGGCCTCCGTCTGGGTCCCCACACTCCTTCGAGCAACACCTTTACCACGGGTGGAAACCATGGCTAGAGTATCTCCTGGAAGAGCGATGCCCACTACTTGAGTTGCCAGAAGAGGCGGCTGCACCCTGCCTGTCGCCTTCCCCGCTCGCCCTGCCCGCGCGAACTGCTGCGCCGCCTCTGTTTGCCGGCTCTGGTCGCCCGCGCTCCTGGTCGCTCGCGCTCCCTGGGGGCTGCTCTTATCCCTGAGGGGGTTTGGCCGCTGTCACACTCGACTCCGCCCCCGCTGAGTCAGAGCTGCTGCTCGTTGGCACTTCCCGCTTTCCCGCTGAGGGGGGGGGGCTGGGGTCTCCTCCCTCTCTCGGCGCTTTTTGCCGCCTCGCCGCTGCGGTTTTGCCACCGGAGAAAGGGTCCCTCGGCGCGAGCCTCTGCTCCAGAACCCTTCACCTTCAGTAGCTTCGCCGAAATACAGCCTCCCTAAAATACCTATCACCACGGCACCACCCATGCCAGCTGTGCATCTTTTCATCCCACGTGGGACTGATCCTGTAAACTGCTGAGTGTCCTTCTCACTAACACGGTAGGAGGGGTACTTTGCTACACTGTTGCCATGGAGCACACTTCAGCAGGGGCTCCTACATGAGTTTATCTTGTGTATCCCATGCTGTACACAACTTGGGAGAAAAAACACACAGGGAAGCGCTGGGGAAGACTTATTGCAGTCTGAATTTGTTACGGGGTCACACAAGTCCAAATTCATCATGTTCGAGCAGCTGGCACGGGACAGGGAATCATAAGAATCCGAGAGCTGCATTGTTAGACACCAGTATTTGACAGCAAACAAACTTCTAAAAAAACTTATTGGAGTAAAGTTGATTAGTGTAAAACTGTAGCCTCCATTCATCCCTCATACAGGTGAAACTGGGAAAAAACAAGAGCATCAGACTATTTATTTTAAAACCAAGAAAAAAAGATACTACTTGTAAAAAGGTTGTAAAACAAGCAAGCAGTCAAAAATTCACAAACTGAGCTAACTGGGTCATCAGGACACTGGAAAAAGCATGTGGGGACCAAGAAACCCAAGCACTCACTTCAGGTAAAGAAAGCAAAAAGTTAGAAAGTTGAAACACGGTGGACTGGCCTGAAATCACTGCATAAAACAGAAGATGTGGTAGCAATTATTGGGCTACAGGGCTGAACATGAACATCGTGCTCAGGAAAGTCCAAAGCCCAGCCCAGATGAGCATTGTGGAATTCTGCCTCACAGGTCTGCCACCGCCTGTTCACTGTTGCACTTTTTACTCATGTTCTCAAGTCAGAGTTTCAGTCTCGTTGTTTAGAGGTTTAGCCAAGACCCTTTCTATCTCAGAGTCATCATTTGAAAACTAGATATGTTGTTTAATTCTTAAAATATTTCATAATAATAAAAATGCATTTCTACTGCCTCAAAATCTCAGTTCAGCACTTTTGCTCAAAATCATCATTAACTGATAGGGAAATACATAGGTAAGAAGTAGCAAACCAGACATCCTCCTCATTTAAGAGTCTGCTCTGCCAGATTCACAGAAACTCAGCCCTTCTCAGTGGTCCATCCACGTTCTAATAAGTCAGTATAACAGACACACTGTGGAGCAAAACTGCTATACATATTTTGGTACCCCTTCCAAAAGACGAGCAGTGTTACTCCTTCAGAGCCATTTCTTCTGCTTGGTAAATCAGGGGACTAGCTCACAAGCGGGGATGTCTTGCACTGAGACATGTGGTGATCTGTTGCCCCAGCTCTCTATCTAATTCTCTCGTGCTGGACGAGCAGCTGAGTTGTTTCTGAAGCTGCTCCTGAGCCACTATTCACATTTTAGCATAAATCCATACCGATTTTGGTCTGCTGCAGGAAGGTGGACTGTAAACCGCAGCTGGTCAAGAACGGCTTCACAAATACCTGTCTGTGCAGCGGGGACAGCAGTTACATTTAATGTTTCAGTGTAAGAGTACAACCTCTGCAGATACGGGTAAACATGGTCATCTAGAAAAGAGTAATCCTCGCTCTTGTAAAAGTAAATCCTGCTTCACTAATCTCAGCGTTTCACAACAGTAAATACATCAGTAACAGGAACCAGCGTATATAATACAGCTAAGTTTTCAAAAAGGCTCTGATGGCTCCACTCCAAAGTTAAAACATTAAGCTGCTGCTGAGGGAAAGCTCTTTCATGGACTGCAAGCCAAGGGAGGGGCCTGATGATCAATTTTCAAGGCAGAGGAGCATGTAAGCAGGAGATTCCCCTGGTATCAGTGCTGGGACTGTTTTTAATCAATTATCTTTCTCAGTGACCAAGACATGGAGACAATCAGAGAAGTCTTCAAGTTTGTCCATCATATTAAGGTTTTCGGTGTAGTCAAATGCTATTCCGATGGCCAGGAACTCCAAAGGGCCTCACAAGACGGAACAAGTAGGCAAACAGACAGCAGGTAAACTTTAGCATCGCTTCAATGTACAGTAATATACCAAGGGAAAAATAACCCAAACAATTCTTACATGATGCTGAACTCAGAGCTGGCAGTGACAATTCAGCAAAAAGCTTTTTTGGGGGGGATACGGCTGACTGATCTCTGATATCATTAGCTCAATGTGTAAGGCAGCCGCAGTAGCCAACAGACTGCAGTGCTCCTTTCAGCACGGAAGGTACTGAGAACAAGGCAGAGGACACTGTTTCCTGCTCTGTAAGACCCTGGTGGTACTGCGTGCAGCTCTGGCCTCTCTGCATCTCCAGAAGGATGTAGTAAAGTTAGAGAAGGTTCTGAGAACAGCAACTAAAGTGATAAAGGTGATGGGGTAGCTGCTTTGCAAGGGGAGGCTAAAAAGGCTACAACCATTTGGTCTGAGGAGGAGAACAAACTCTCTACAATTCCTACGTAACAGCTGGATACTGGCAGAGTACAAAGGGAACAGACTATGAAAAGCAGCCAGGCTCCTGGGCTCTGCCTAAGAAGGGAGAAGGCTCCCTAAGCTGCCACTGCTGGAGCCTGGCGCAGACAGCCTGCTGGACACTTTCCTAACTCTTCCCCACGTTTGCAGCATGCCTCCTGCTTGCTCAAATACACCTGTCCAGTTTTTCCTTTTAACTTGATCTAACCCTGCCTCCATGACAAGGGATTCGGGATGCCTCCTCTATCCACTGCAGATATGACAGAATTATGTAGAAGCAAGCAGGAAGGCCATACATGTGTGCGTGCGCCCGTGCATACAGTATTAATGTGGCTTGTTTGGGTGCTCCCAGTTTCAAGCCAGCTGGTAGGTGGGCTGTTGACTTACGCTGAGGTGGTTGAGAATCAAATGGCATCATCATCTTGGGCCTCATCCCCCTTCTTCCTGCCAGTGTGGACATGCTATCCTCTGACTCATGCCCTGAAGGAAAAATACTGCAGGTTATTTACCATTGCAGCGAGACTTCTGTGATACTGTCCTGGCTGATTTCAATCCTCCTCTCTTTATTTCTGGGCTGTCCTGTTTGTAAGTAGTTCTGTGACTCATAATTGATAAAAACAGCTCTTTCATCCTTCACTGGAAGGTGAAAAAGAGGACAGTTAGGGTAAAGATTATTGGGCACTGGAGAAACTCTCCCAGCCATAATGCAAACTCAAAGCTCTGGCAGTGCAGCTGTGGGCAGTGAGTGGCAGCACAGTCACACACATGGGTAAGATGTGCTGGATTAACAAGATAACCACTCACCGAGTGAAAACTCACCCATGCCTCAAGAGCTGGTTACAGCACCAAAACCTGATTGTGTGTTTGATGAAACACTTGTTAGATGATCTTCTGATTCCTAACCAGTATTTACCACGGGAAATTCACGATTTAACTCTTGGGCACTCAATTTTCTCACTAAAACATGTGATCCATCCTTTTCAGAGAGTCTTATAATCTAGGCACAAAACCAAGTCACTACTTGGAAAATAAGAACAAAAAAGATATGCGTAACTGAATAATATGACAACAAAGTGACTGCACCAGATACAATAATTCATTTTAAACATCATGGTCAAAGTACTTGTTGATAGCTCACCTCTGTAGGAATTCCGCCTTTGATGGATATTGCTGTCCACGGAATTATCAACTGGGGTAATGTCTTGGGAGTTGCGAGGGATTGGGGTATCTGTCATGATTGGATTGGGATCTGGAGATTTATCTATGGGTTTTAGCTCCAGTCTTTCATGATGGATCCAGAGGTCAGGAGGCTTGACATCTTTGGAGTTTCCTTTGTACTTATGGGACCCATTCACTGATTTGCAGGCAGCTCGTTTCCTTGGGAAGGAAAACAAATGAAATGGTCTTAGCTTCCTTTCACTTGTTTCAAAAAGCAAATTTTCACTGAGATTTCCTTCAGATCTTGTCTCCAGCTGGGCAAAGGCTACCCACTGGGCAGGAAGCTTTGAGTTTTACGTATAAGCACATCTGACATCTCAAAGCATATTCTGCAACACTGCTGCCATGAAATTTGTCTCAAATGCTACCATATGCTGCAGAACTGTGCTCTACAGTCTAAGCTTTCATTAACAAAAATTAAGTTTCCAGCACTTATGGTTATTACGAGAATATTCTAAACATGAAGTGTAGTACATATATCACGCTGTGCTGATACTCCGGGGCTTTACAACCAACCTCAAACAATAGCTGTAGGAGGAGTGTGCAAATAGCCATTTATGCCAATAAGATGGTTAACTCTACAGACTAATGACAAGAACGTTCATTTCACCACTCCTCAGGTCAGACACATCTAACTGATGTGCTTTTTTGTCGCTGTTGACTAGCAGCAGCAGCAAACCACGAAGAGTGCTTGCGAGGCAGACATCTGACATGACGGAATTTTGGAAAAGTAGAGTTCCACACGCACTCCTCACTTCGGACCCTGGCAATGATGGAGGAAGGTGTCCCTTCTGGGTAGCACACTTGCTAGAAATGGCTAAGATATGGCTAAATAAAATTTTGAAAATGTCAGTGAACGGAGCCTCTCATGTAGGTGAGATGCAGCCAGACATGCTGCTGGCACCCTGCTTTGAGCACTGCAGCTGAGCAAGTAGAACAGATCAGAAGGTTATTCACTGGTGGTGGGCTGCTGCACGTAAGAGAGGTGGCATTTAGAAACTGAGAAAACAAACGCAGGATTTCGCAGGGTTATTTCTGCTCTTTGAAAACAAAATATGTCTCTTGGGCAGAGGCCCATGAATCCCAAGCACATCTGCCAGCTGCTAGACCATCACTCATACACCCTTGCTCTTCTCTCCTGAGGAACTTGCAGTTTTGCAGGATGGTTTAACTTCAGCAAAGCAAGTGGAGATTATCTTCTAGGCCTGGCTTTGAATCGCTTTCTTTTTACACAGCAGAGTCTTTTCAAACTTTAAAAAAAGCTTTCAGCTCTGTTCAGTTCATTCAAAGAACTTGAGGAAACAACCTTCAGGAGCCTATGAACAGAAGCATCGCTGCTGTAGTCTTAATCCAGATCCTCTAAATGAGGGAAGAATTGAGATGCATAGCTATATTTACGGCTTTGGAGCACTTTTCTAAGCAGTCCTCTACCAGGTTCAGATTCCACTCCAGTAACCTATCTAAAAATTGGGTATTACCATGCACAGCTTGTAAACCTACTCCACACCGTGAAGTACATGCTAAGAACAGAAATGAGAATCTGCTTGAGCTGTTGAGCTCACACAGCTCAAAACAGATGTATCAGCTCGAGTTTGGAAACAGAACAGCCAGGCCTGCATGCTGCTCTGCTCAAATTAACTCTGCCTCTGACCCTGGTGCAAAGCGAGAGACGTTAGCTCTCAGACGACCATGTAAACTTCCAGCAAGACATTCACATCAGAAAATGCTGCGGGTACCGCAAACACACAGAGCTGATTTTAAAATTTTAAAAAAGCAATGCCAGATAATCCCAGTATTTTAAACAATAATGTCTCCTCAGAGAGGGGCAAGTGTAGGTATACATGAAAGCATTGCCCCAGCGTGCCTGTGAACTCTTGATGGTTTGTAAACTCTGAAACACTGATTAGGAAAAGCAGAACATCATCATCATCATCATCACATGCACAATAACTTAGCTGTATTGACGCATGTTATCTTCTGAACACAAAAATTTAAACTGCGTTACTGATCTGTTGTCGGAGCAGAATTTCTACAGCCCGTAAGACTTAAAAGTGATAAACTCTAAAGCACCATAAAGAAAAGATTAAATAATAGAATTAAGTGAGGAAGGTAGAACAAGGCAAAGTGCCACCCGGCCATCTTACTTTTTTTGGTGAGAAGTTGTACGACGAGTGCAGAAGACGGCGACTATCACCACTATCACAATGGTGATCACTCCAACAGATACTATGATTACAAGGAGCATGTTGCTGTCCAAGGGAGAAGTAGGACTTCCGTGGGGACTGTTACTGCCTGGAAGAGTTTGAGTTGGGAGAAAGGGGTTATGTATTACACAGTCTGCTTGGAAAAGATCCCCATCCAAAGCAAGCAGTGCCCGTCAAAGGCTGCTAGAATCATACAGATTAGCACAACAAGAAAGATGGTTTGTCTGCTAGGATTTCAGGTGAAGTGCTTGCTTTTTTTCCTTTGCCATTTGCCAATTGTGTTTTTGTACAGTTGTTAAATCTATAAGGTGCTTTACAGATCCATTTCCAACTAACAGCCTATAAAAATATGTGTTCACCCTACTCAAATAGTTATCATAAAAAAATGCAGTAGATTAAGAGTCTAAGGAGAGTTAACCTGGGACCTTGCCAAAAGTATAGCACTACAGGCATTCCCCTGGACCCAATAATCACATGGATCGGCATCAGTATTCTACAGTGGTCACTGTCCTCTGAAAGAAAACACATTTTATGTGACACTAATAAGTGTTACCTTAGGGGAAGCCTTCCTCAATGCACAGTGCTAATAAGAAGAAGGAGTTAAGATTGTTTTTTTCCTTCACGGTATGTTCTTACTGAATTAATTTTACATTTGTGCACTACACCAGTCATTTAAAAGTAAACTGGGAACAAGATCTGCTTATCAAGACTGGAATGTAAATGCATGGGAAGATACTTTTTACATATAGCCCACACTATAGTAGGCAAGAACACTACGACAGAAGTATAATACAATTCCTTGAAGGGGGAACAACTATCAGCATAAAGAAAGTAAAGTTCCCGGAACAGATGTAATCAGGGTTGTAAGCAGCTTACTATTTTCAGCAGGATATAGCATCACCCGGTGCAACACCAAAAGACCCCGTGTTTAAGTTGAAAAGCTTTATAATGACACTTACCACCAAGCGGTGGTTTGTAATCTGGTCCTATGTCCACTGGGCGGCTTCCTTTCCCTGCAGATCCTGAAGCTGGAAAGGTCACATATGTGGTTATTTCATATACGTATTTACACGTACACATAAATACAGACTGCAGCATTTCTTAGCTAGCTCTTCAGAGCTCTCAACCTCTGTGAGCATTGCTTTTCTCCTCTTCTCTCCCCTACAACATGATTTGGCTTTGAACAGCAACTGTGGTTTTCTGAGAACTGCTTCTTCAAAAGAGCTATTTAATCCTGCGTTTCTGTTTTCCTACGTAAGCTTAGGAGCCTATACTGGTATTCATTTTTAAACATGTAATTAAAATTATTTGCAGTAATACATAGGTATATATCGATGCAAATAGCTTTGCCACACTTATACAGAGAGTTAATCAGCTTGAAACTGTAATTATACAGGTTTCTTTTCCTAATAATTACAGTAAGTGGGGAAGACTGGAAGTAAGTGGAGGATCAAAAGCCCAGTAAACGTAATATGAAGTCCCTGCCTATCCATAAAAACTCGTTTTCAACTTCTCCCCATTCTTTTCTGTTTGTTTCACCTTTGCCACAAGTGACAATGAAGCATCACAAAAACGTGTTTTTTTGGGAAACCTGGGAAAACAAATTAATTAGTTGCAAGCCATTACGTTTATGGGATGACAACAGCAGTAAACGTATCTGTACATTAGTTATTACAAACGGAGGCAAATTACACAGCCCCTCCAGAACCTGAGCTACTGCTAGTGGGCTCCTGGGTGCTAAACGCAAGAGCTGACCTCCCAGCTGCAATGTCGTCCTCTTTCTACTCTAACAAGTACTTCCCCTTGCATAATTCAGGTGTAATTTAGATCACTCGCTGCTGCAGCAAGACACACGAAGTCACAAGTTCACCTCTAATGTTAAGACCTCCCCTGAGCTAGCAGAGTGCTTCCCGCAGATGGAGATATACAAAAGCCTCATTCCTTCCCTTCTGTGTTTTCATTAAAACGCACTAATGCAATATTACCATGAATGATAAAAATACTGTTATAGGGAAGACACAGAACAAGATGCAAAAGACAACATTCCTCCTGTTACAGGAATTCATAATACTTTGCACACTTTTACACTGTTCTGCACAAAACCCCAAACCACAAAAAAACTCCAGAAGTCCATAAATACAGCAGTTTGACAATCATAAGAAGGATTTTTCTCCATTAAAAATCCACTCTAATCAAGAAGCAGTAAGTGTTAAAGGACGTGTAGCAAATGGGAATTGTGAACCTAAAGTCAAAGCCTGTAAATTAGTCACTGTGAAATAAAGACAACTGGTAAGAAGAGCCAAAGGTACCAGCAGGAATACTGATTGAGCCCCGAGAAGGACACGAAGAATGGATGCTACAGGTAGACATGAGGAGCTAGGTATAGTCTAAAATAATGGAAAAGACGTACCGCAGAACAAATCTATAATGAAAAAGACATATTGCACCTGTCAGTCTAGAGAGGACACTGCATTCAGTGAAAACGTGCTCTCTTTTTGAAGTACTGGGCTAATAATTTTGCAGTAGCAATGAAATTATTTAACAGAATTTTAAACAGCTTGTATTTCATAGATTTACATCTGTATGACCAGGTAACTTGCACTGAAAAGATGTGAAAAAACCCCCTAGATGAAGAAATCCTGGAGCACCAGAGAAGTTGCAGGAGAAGGGGGGGAATAAAAATAACTGACAATATTTTAAAAGAACAAATAGACACCCTCTGCATTTTTAGTGCAGCAGCTGCAGCCTTAACATAGGCCGGATCATGGAAAGCGTGGCAGGCAGGAGGTGGTGGCATGCTTTATGCCCATCTTTCTGTTTTACTGAAAACAGGTATTTTCAAACAAACTAAATGTCAGACTACAAATTTGGTTGGTAACAGTAACTATGCCGACATACTATATTTAGACTTCCATAAAACATTTTACTGAGTACTGTACAATGCTTTGTTAAAAATAACATAATAAGAAATGTGGCACATATTAACAAGATTAACAAGTAATTAACTGATAAGAATAAGAATCATAATTGCAGAATCACTATTCACGAGGGATATTTCTAATGAGTTCTGCAAAGACCTGTGCTTGGCCAACTGTAATTCAGTATCCTTAATAACACCGTGAAAGAAAATTAAAATAATTGCTACTGAGGTTAGCAGAGGACATAAAATAATGGAGCAGATAACAAGATACACAAAGTCACCTGCAGAGACCCACAGGGATCATGCCCTACATGTGGGTGTAACACAGAGGCGGTGCGGTTTATCGTGGCGTCTGCACTCCCCAAACAATGTAGATACTCACACAGCCAACTGCAGATTTTGGATACCTCGCCATACGCGTGTGTATATGGGACAAGCTATATAAATCATATTTAGATGATAAAAACGCTGGAAGGCAGTGATAGGGAGGAAGCAGTATTCCAGCAAGCAGTCTTATTTCCAAAGGGTTCAGATATCCTCGGGAATAACTACCTGCACATGATCCTTGTAGAGCGCAGCAGCTCAGGGAGCCTGATACTGGCACTGATGGCACAGTGTTGGTGTCTGCACATTCCCAAAAAAGCAAAGGTAACAAGATACAAAGGCCAGTTTTCCAAACATGATGAAATTTAGGAACCTAATTAAGTCGCTTCTCAGTGTCCAATTCCTGACACCAGGGATCAGCAGTTTAGCCTTTAAATTCTGGGGAGTTCATCTCTTCTGCGGTGCCACCTGAAAGATGACCTGACTCTCCTCTGCACTTCATGTGGTGTAAGGACTGTAACTCCTCGCCTCGCTCAGAAGCTGTCAGTCACCACCACAGCGGGAGGGTAAGCCTGGCTTCTACGCGATACGCTTCTACGCAATACGCTGGACAGGCTGCACCTTCTGTGGAGACACCAGCCTTTTTTCCAGGATCTTAAGAAGTTTGAGGTTTTCCATTTCCTTCTATGTTAACGAACAGTTTAAGATAACATTTACTTTAAATTGTAAGGGGCTTTTTTTAGCTTGTCAATCTCCATGTTACCCATTAGGTATCTGCAGCCAGGCAATTTTATTATGGTTATTATAGTTATTTTAACTTTGTGTTACTTTAGGATAGCTCTACTAGGACTAGATACCTTAACCTTGGCTTTCATACTAGGCCAGTGCAAATCCTTGAAGCCCGACAGCAAGACCCACTAACTTCTCCTAATGCAAGCTCTGTGCTACAGAAGCGTACGGAAGAACAATACGCTGTGCTTAATACAGAAGAAAACCACTGAAGTAGGGGAGAGAAAAAAAAAAAAAGACAGAACCACTAAGGCCAGAGAGTCAATCCCATTGTAGTTTTGTTTCTTCCAGTCTCCAATAACTTGTCTACTATTTCCTGAAGGACACAATTCTGCAGTTTAGTGATCTTGTCACAGAGGCAGGCTTTTCTGCTCGTTGTCTTTTCTACGTTTAACCTACTGCCATGATTTATAATCTCTGACTGTTCTTACAGGAATTCTGGAAAAAAACTCTCTTGGCTTTTATGTAGGGTTTTATTATTTGTAACTTATAAAATTCAATAAATACTCATCAAATTATTATTAGAAGAGTATGTTACTTTAGGATGCTAACAGCGGATGAGATCTGGTTATCTGCTGAAATGAGGTTAGAACAGCACAGAAGAGAAAACAGCAACTTTTAAATAAAACCTTTTAATCTTCCCCTGGTCCCTTGCACTTGCACTTGAGCACTAATGATGACACAGTGAGCATCTGCTTCCCCCCAGACAAGCCTGAATCTCCCCTAGCATTGCTGTTACACAAGTCTGGATACGAATTTACTCCATAACTGTCTAGTATCAGCACTATTTGGTACACAGAAGGTAAAAGCTTGTTTAATAAATTACTTCTAAGTAACAGGTTGAAAAGCAAGTGAAAAAAAAAAGGCAGCTCATTCTTAACCCCTTTAGGATCTATTTAATCGTATGTCTAAGCTGCTTGCCAACGTCCTTTTAAACTCATCCCTTTAGACTAATTCTTCCCCTTTTTATTGGGCTTGTAGCTTGTTTGGAAGAAAGCAAAAATAGCCCTGGGACATCCACCTTGTAATTCAATGCAGTAAACTCAAAGCTACCATTTCTTCAATCTACCATTTTAAAACCTTAAGGCTTTTAGTAGCTAATCCTGTGGTCTTCAGGAGAGTCTGAAGTCTAAATGGGCTGACAAGCAGAATCTCTGTTGCAAAAAAGCTTTCCAGAACAGGCATACTTTCCTTTATTATGAAAATAATTATAGATGTAGAGCTCAGAAAATAGCACTTGTGCTAATTAGGTAAGTGTTTGATCTTCCACCTCTATGTACTGAGATCTTGCTTCAGTGGTCAGGCTGGCTGGAGCATCACTTAATCCTAATTCATTTTGACAGAATGATTCAGCTCTGGCACAACCCGCTTGTCCCTTCATGTGACATCTGACTACAGAGATCACTTTATATTCCTAGCACCTAACCCACAAATAGGACTTCCAGCTCTTCCACTATTAAAAGCACAGCGGGAACTTGCTCATTTACAGTTAGAGCAGCAGATACTTGATTCATTTAGGAAATGCAACAGCACATGGACAGGAAAAACAAAATGTGTGAAGGATGGAATAAAAGAGAAAGCATGGCTATGCATTTACCTTGATCATTAGGCATTTTATCTGAGGATTCAGCTAGTGGGACAAGAACAGGGAAGGAAAAAACAAGAGAAAGATCACAAGGCTTGAAGGAGCGAGAGGCAGAATTTAAAGTTTCACATAGCATAAGCAGACTAGCTAGAGGTCTCATTTCTAATCACCAATACTCATATGCAAAAAGCACTGTTACAAAAATCTACTTTTCATTTTTCACCTCTCCTCAGAGTACTTTTTTTTTCAAGCTATCATGCGTTCGTACTATTTCACTAGTTACCCATCACCAAGCAGTTCTTGATTTAAGAGCCTGCTGGGTCACACCAGTGCCCTTGATATCATCCTCGTCACCAGCGAGCAGTTGTGCACTGGCTACCAACTCCCGAGGCTGCTGCTTTAGACCATTTCATCATGCGCAGACATGACACACAAGACCTAGAATCTTAAAGCAATTAAAAACTGGTTTTCTAAAAAGCACATTTAGGGCATGGACCAACATTAATAACTAATGACCTAAGTGCCCACCAGTAATTTTGAAACAACAAGTAATCAAACAGCTGAGCAACATTTGCACATGTATTAACTACACGCCAGAGCAACCCAATAGAAAATTTCATTCTACCCAAACTCCATTGTCTTCCTGTCTTTTCCAGTTTAAATATAAAATTCATGCTACTGGTATCTTATCCCTATAGAGACTGCACTCAGAACACGAGGAGGAATATATTTAGATATACGTGACAGTGACAGTTTACCTTTTGGGGTTCTGAACTGCACTGCCTCAGACATAGGCCCCATGCCCTTCGAGTTGCGGGCCTGAATTTTGAAATAATACGGAGTGTCCAGGGTCAGTTCCTGTATCTGATGGGTCAGTCTGTTGCCCACTACCGGTTCAATAACCCAGTCATGTATTTCAGCATTCACATCCGTACTGTAGTAAATGATGTATCCTAGCCAAAGGAAAAAGCAAAAGAACTTTATACATAAAAGAACAGGATAGTCGTAAGAACTCACAGAAAATGTTCTATTGACTTTTAACGGTGTTTGCACAGCTCAATGATTATGGGTTTTCTGAAAGTGTATTCTTACTTTTTCAAAGACTAAGAATGCATTCAAATATTAGACAGCCTTCCTACCTTAAATTTTAAACTGTTAAAAGTACATGTTTAGTGAAAAAAAGTGATTTAAAATATCAAAGTTATTTCTGATGACTGTTCACTGAATATGGAGAAATTCCTCATTTCGGTCTCTTTACCTGCTCATAAACTGAATAACATAAAATAACATAAAACTGTTATTATCAAAACATCCTCCAAGAATACTTACAGAAAATAACCTTAAAACAACAAAACATTCTCATGAACAGCTAAAGAACATGTGTTTAATAGTTTATAATGATTTTATTATTTTTCAGTTTATTAACAAAGACGACAATAATCTGAAGAGAAGTGAGGCTATCTCGCATGTCACAGAAGAAAAGTATGGGAAGAGTTTATGTTCTATTATTAAAATAACAGCAATTACAAACCAATCTGAAGTAAAAGCTTTATAACTTTTTTATATAAGAAACTCAGAGCCCCAGCATAAAATAAATACTTGCACAAATATAGGGTAGGGTCATCAGCTGCTTTGTGCACAACTTGCTGCTTCCCTTGTCCCACAGACCACCAGCCTGGGGGCTACAATAAGGGAGGGGAGATGTTCTCCAGAGTGGCGTCCACTTCTTCAAAGCCACTGAAAATATTGCTGATACCCCAAATTCATGTAATTCACAGTAACCAGTACGGCATGGAAGGTGACGCTTCAAACACCCGCTGCGGGTCTGGCATGCTTAACTTCTTCCCTTGGTGGCACAATTAACTACCGAGGGGTAGATTTAATGATTTGCTACTTGTACAGGTCACATAGCAACGTATCTGTAACTTGTTTAAGAAGGGACAACATATACATACATATAGTGACAGTTAAAAGCACTATATATAGCACAGTGGCACAAAACTACTGAGTTATGACTGCACTAATTAGTCAGCAACTCTAACGATGCACAAGCCTCTGGAATCCAGATTAGCACAGATCAGTATTTCCCATCCATCCTATCCCAGTCGAAAGGAGATCAGAGCTGAAAGGACAGGTGTTCCGCAGACTTGCTCTCCAGCGCGTGGAACTACACCATCCCTCAATTTTTACGGCATTACCTGATGCACAGAATGAACTGGGCCAAGTTAAGGAGTCATTACTGGAGCAGTAAGCAGCCTCTCCTGCCGGCAGCGGCTCTCCCCGCGAGAGGGCACTCAGCCCACACGTCCCCGAAAGCTCCTGCCCTGCTCGCCTCGGAAACGAAACATGTTCGGTGGACGCTGCGCTACCACAGCATGATTTATTTTTTAGCTTTTAACTGCTGCTTTTGCAAAAACTACTAAATACGATATGTTTTCACTCAACGCGTAGGAATACATGTAGGGTTCTCCTTCACAGTACAGACATTGCAAGGAGATGTTTTTACCTGGAAATCTGAATGTGTATGGTAATGTTTCTAACCACATTGTCCGAGGAAATGCTGATCTCTTTGTGCACTGTCTTCCCTTTCTCATGTGTGCACCTGATGTAAGATGATAGGCTTATCTTTTCAGCAGCACATAGAACCCGGGGATATTTGTGCCTGACATTTCACCCATCTGAATGACACTCACTGACTGCTGGCAACCGAGTCCTTTAACCTGCAGTTAAGATAAAGGCTCGTTTCTCCCGTCAAACCCTCTTTCCCATAGAGAGGAAACATCTTGTTGACACGAACACAGAACTGGCTTTATAGCCCGTATAAAACCATATACACACAACATACAAACAGCTGTGTGTGTGCAGAGACATACAAATGGCTCAGACAGCCGTCGCAGCGCGGAGTAAGCTGCCGCCTGTCAGAGCTGCATCCCTGCAGCGCCGGCTGCGAGATGCGCTGGGCACAGGACAGTACACGGAGCGGTGTGCTGCAGAGCCCCGCCAGCCCTGGGCTGGCTGGCAGCAGCCTCGCCAGACAGCGAGCGTACCTGCCAGAGCCAGGCTGTCGCACGGCAGCCTCCGCGCTGCATACACAGTGCCGCCATGCCTTTTAGGGGTCTGTCTTACAGCTTACTTCAAAAATTGTTGTAATTGCTAAAGGTTAAGAGTCTCCAGCATCCTGCCTTTTCAGAGGCTCCTCTCTAGAACCCGGGCTGCAGTACTGCCTGATCAGGTGCCAGCTGGTGACAGGCTTCCAAGGTGTGATTCTGCACCGTAGTTAATTCTGAGAACACAAGCAACATCATGCACTGCAAACTACGCCAAAAAAATCTGCTTTAACCTTAAAGCCTGGGGTAAAAAAGGAAAATTGAAGTGAATGATTTCAAAAAGCCTTTAGAAATGTGAATCCAAACAGAAATTACAGGAAGGAAATGGTAATTATTATTTTCTGTAAAATGATTTATCCTACATGAAAGCGATGCAGTTACAAAGGCACATAACAGTTTACTCATAATGGTTATGTCAGAGGTCTAATAAACTGACTTTAAATCTGTTCTGTGCCACAAAAATGACACAAAGATGACAAAGAGCACTGGGACCGAGTCTTCTATATAAAATACTGATGGGTCAGACGCATTACAGATGTATTTCTGGAGGCATGCTATTAGAATAGCACCAGCTGATGAAGGCAAAGGTTACTGAGATATTTAAACTTTCAATTATATTTCTGGTTAGACTCCAATTTCACACCGCAGTTAGTTTATATCTTATTATACTTTTACTAGGTACAAAAGTAAATAATTAATCTGAGCTACTAAAAAGATTGACAAAGAAGATATAGACCTCTTGGCTAGCTCCAGGCTAAATCAAGCACGGAATACGCTCACACAATCGTGCAGATTATTTTCTGCTGTTAACCAAGCATGTTATATCTGCCTTTATTGCTCACGCAAACTGCACCTGTAATTTTGCCATTGGCTTCCGATGGAGGCTGCCAGTTAACAATTATTGTCCGAGGCTTTCCCTCTTTGCTCACCACAGTCACGTCTTTGGGAGGCGAGGTAGGAACTGCAAACAAACACAAACCAGGCTATCAGAAACAGGTTGCCCAATTTCACCGCATATAAATAAGGAACCTCGGCACCTTCGCTTTTTATTTGTTTTACCACAGGTAAAAGGCACGTACAATAATAAAAACTCTGAATGTTCAATCTTCAAATAAATCTCCCACCTAGCGTAGTGGACTTACCAATTTACTCCATTCAACTGGCAAATGCCATCTGGCGTGCAGCTTCTCCTCTCCGTAAGGAGTTACCTGTTTCTACAGTGTTTCTGTCAGCAGATGCTGTGATTCATGACTGAATGAGCCCACGTGTCTTCAAAAACACGGCAGCTTTGCACAACTCTAACAGTTGGGGTCAACGACTTCTCACCTGAATTTCTTCGGTCATCACAGAAATTGCACACACTTGTGAAATAAATACATTTTACATGTGCAGGCATACGAAATATCACTGTATTTTCAGGTTTATGGTGGGACCAAGACATAGTAATGCCAATTTGCCACTTAAATCTGAATCAGCAAAGTAAATTCACGAGAGATTTAGAATCATAATCCATAATTGCTGATTTACTGTAGTGAAGAATTATTCGTGATTTGCAAGGAAATCTGTGCCACAGAAGCACGTGAAATCCAGAAATATTTGCTGTACACAGTCACCCAATCTTTTTCCTTTCTCTTTTGCCAGAGAACAAGATCGAGAGCAAGAAAGCAGGAGAGAGCACGTCCTTCTCCCAGCAGCCTCCTCCCACCTCAATGCAGGAAATGGCACAAACTGCTCCAGCTAAAGACTGAAACCCGAGACCCTTCTTGCTGTGAACTCAAATCTCCAGCTGGGGCTTAGATTAATGGCTTTCAAACGTACCCAGCCGGCGTCTCCAAAGGTGCATTAAACAGCCACAGTTTGCAATGCCACATTATGAAAAACATGAGACTTTATAGGTAACTTTTAGCAAAGTAAATCCGCCCTGGATATCTAATACTATAATAGTAACATTTAGTGCTTACATGGTGCTTTCTGCATTTAAAGAGCTTTATGAATATTGCCTATTAGCAATTAATCTGTCCATCCTCTGAGATGGCTACTTACTATCCCAGTGCAGACTAAGAGTTGGAGACCAGGCACAGCAAAAGCCAAAAAAGTTACTGTAACTATTATCCCAAATACTTACAAACACGCTCGACAGAAATGTACAGACACAAAGCATGATTCAAGGCCCTACAGTGAGCTTCAGAGAAAAAAAAAAATCAGGACTAGCCCTCAAGAGATTACTAATTCACAGACCAACACTGAACCCGGTATCCCGTATTTTTCTTCAGCATTAGCTGAGGAGCAAGTACTGCACAACACTGCTACTCATGAGTATTCAAAAATAATGAGTCACACACTCAGGAATTTGGCGAGTAATATAAATCACAAGATCTGTTATGAGAAAATATATTTAGCCCTTTTTTTTTTCATTTGCTTGTTAGTTCCCAAGCTTTTAGGTCATGTTTACAAATATTCTTTACAACCACCCCGACTAGAAATTTACTTTCTATTTAAATGAGTAGAAATGAGACCTCCTGCATCTCACCCTTACTCCTCCTCTACTTTTTGAGTTTCATATTCTAAGAACTTTATTTGTGCAACTTTTGCAATCTCTTATCTTAGTGTACAGTTACGGACGAGAACTGTACATCTGTCAGCAAAAATACCAAATAATGTGTTTTAACATGGGATGGGCGTAGTAATCAGGAGCTGTGCTGTCCAGAAGGGCACCTGGCTCCACATTGTGGGATTCCCACCAAAATCTAAAGCAACTGAAGCTCGCTAAGGGTTCATAAGACCTCAGAGCAAGTTATGAGCTTTCTGATTTTACCTTGGTTTTGCTTTTTCTTATTTCTTGTTTTCAAGTATTTGGATGATTTCACCAGTTCTTTGCATGCTTGATTTTTTTTTGCTGTATTTTCATTTAGCATGAGAAGCACAGGGTAATTTGGATAGGCCCGTTTTTGTCCTTACAGTTCAAATAATCAGAAAAATAAGCATAATAAGCAGTAAATTTAATTGCACAAACATCATTTAACAGTGCAGGATAAGAAGAGCTAATGAGGGACGGGTCCTGGACCTCACAGTGACTCCATGGGCTCAAGCTCCTCCCGGCAGCTTCAAACCCTTTTCCGCCCTGTACTTGGAGAGCGCGTCGTTTCCACAGCCCCAAGAACTGCAGGGGCAATTCCTGCTGAGAACCAGAATGTAGCTCTGAGATGGACGCTTAATTTCTGCTGGGATTTTTTGGTTGTTCATTTGCCTCATGCACTTTGTCACTCCGCAATAATTATCATCATAATTATAGCAAATTTTAATTATTATTTGCTAAAGTTTTTTTTTGTATTTGCTATTAACATGCTATTTCTGAGATGTTTCAAGCGTACGCTTCTTTATTCTCCCCTGTCCGTGCACTGTGGTACATTATTCATTACTTCTCTGTAATTTGATGTAAATTCTTTTGCATGCAATCATCCCTTTGAATTCTGAAGTGTGTTGTTGTTTTTTAATCAGAATTTCTGACTAAACTATAAAGAAAAGAAGCCCCCAGCAAGTACTCATCAGCATAGTAATTTTAAATACATGCTTTCCCTCCTCCAGAATTCTGGCAGACGCGACTTCATTCATCTCATCAGGAATGCTGACCCTTCCAGAAAGACGCGCAGCAGTACCTAATTCAAAAGTTGTTCCGTGTGCTGTCATACTCCACGTACTCGATCTTCGACCTTTAGTCACCATCACAGAGAACTCATACAAGGTATTTGGTTTTAACCCGGTCACTAAATAGCTCAAAGTGGTCGCATTTGCAGTCTGAAAGAAAAACAAAGTGTCAGTAACTTCTGAACTGAAAACCACCCATCACCAGCTCGAAAGGCAATTGTTTAAAACATTTTAGCATTGCTGCATTTTCATAACCACAGTCATTAATTCTGTAATGTTTTTGCTCTGTCATGCAAATTCATTAATCAAGTATTAATGTGCAATTGTGTTATCCTAAACTAGAAATTCTTTCTGCAATCAGCAAGAGCATTTAATAGCAGTCAATTATAAATTTAAAAAAAAGGGGGGGGGGGAAACACAAGGTCCAGGGCACACTTGTTATGCAGCAGGCTAAATTACTGTCTACTTGGGGGGTTTAATTTACAGCATTTCATTAACTGATCTGGCTAGGGAAAACAATGAAGCAGAGCTAACTATAACAGTCCTTGAAATCTGTATCTGTGTGCCAAATTCCTGTTAGATTTTTCAGTAAATATTTAACATACTTTAAAAAAAAAAATCAACTGAAAGTACAGGTGCTGAGAGACTTAAAGATAATTAAGCTTTATTAACAGGTAGATTTTTTTTTAGGAAAAAATGGTTATCTAGGATCACACACTGAAACTACACATGGTTTAGAGTGTGATTTATAACTCAGCCATTTAGGTAGAATTTTTGACTTTCAGGTTAAAATATCTGGTATTTGCTGTATGTGATTTGAACGTAAACACAAAGTACTTGAGGCCTATGGGGGGAGGGGAAATCTACATGTATGTATATTCCTTACTTTGACCTACAGTGATCTAAGCATAGAATTAATGAGTTAGTTGTTTCAAAACTGACAGGGCCATACAACCACTACACTAACAGCTACTGCCTTCAGACCGCAACAGTTTGCAGCTAATCCTTTTCAAGCAAAAGGCCATCCATAAATGCGCATTCCCTGAAGACTCTCTGAATAACACAGCCCAAACTCTACAAAGGCAACTCTTCTCAAGTATCCATGCCAGCATTTTTGTGACACCAGGTGACAGTTCAGCAAACTGTTAGCCCATGTATTTTGCTTGTTCACAGACATGCGTTTTGCCAGGCAGACATCGTAAGGGTGGCCAGACAACAAAGATATAAAACTAATAAAAATAAAATTCTCAATTTACTTTAAACCTTTACGTGACACAAAACTGAGTGTAGTTTCAAAGTAAATGTGACTGTGGCCAAATGGTTCAAATAGCTAAGTGTAGGGCAGGACAGTTCTTACACTAGTTCAGTGACAAAGCCTGACTGAACACAACCTCCCTAGTACGGACACGAAGCCCTGTGTTCAGAAGAGCTTTTCATCGGCTCCTGAAGAGCCAAGCAACATTCTCTCCTGGCTCTTCGCAGTGCAGCTCAGGGACACTGGGAAAAAGCTGATGCTTCAGCAGAAGCTGCAAAGACCCTTGGCTGGGACCATCACCTCATGAGAAGACTCTCCTAGCATCTTGCAGTATGAGCTGACTTTTCCCCCGCAAAGCACACCATTTCTTCCTCTCCAGAATACCTGTGGAAATTCCTAACGTTATTTAAGCATTTGATTCTGTTTGTAGTACTTTTTTGCTCCTGGCTTCAGTCACATGTGGCAGCTGGAGTCCTGAAGTTGTATTTTTCATCTATGCCTTTGAAACTCGGTATCTTTTAGTTTCACTGCGCATCACACTGAATGTAAATGACACATGAAAGGCTAAACTGGAGTGTTAGACTACTCTGGTTTCTTCATTTTTAACACCATTTACTGTTTTTAAGATCACAACATATCCCATGGTATTAAACCCTGCTCACCTACTAGAAATAAACTTCATAAATACTACCCTGTAAAATTTATTTTCCTTTTATACAGTCCTAAAAGATCTAAGTTAAGATTTAATATTTTAGCTTACGCTTGAGAGCACACTGATAAATCACAGGTAGCCTGCGAGGAGGACAACTCTGCTCCACCAACAAAGATTCTTTGAGAAATGCTCTCTGATCCACATTAGTGAAACTACACGGTTCAAAGCACAGTGGCGTGTTTTAGCTTCAGGAACTGTATCACATCTGTTCCTGTGTTTATAAGCTCCAGACTGAGACAACTCCTATACAAATCTAAGAAAATACAGCTCCTTAAGGTGGAACCTCTTAACTTGTATTTGAAGCACGCAGCCTCTTCTTTAATAGCAGTTTGTGAATGTCAGCATAGAAGCGGGGAGCAAATGTAGAAAGTATGAATGAACTAGATCAACATCCGATTTACGGACGAGAGGGATGGATGAAACAACACTGTGTTGAACAGATGTAGCTTTGGATACTAGAGAACTGACACCAAGATAAGATTTCTGTGTGCAAGGCTGCGTAACGGAGAAGCTCCGATGCAACGGGGCGAACAGCCTCAAAACATGCAATAAGTAACAAAGCTGCTAGAGATGGCCATGACAAACAATATACTGGCTCCTACTTCATAAAGTTCCCAAAGACCTGACTGAAATGCAGCAGCTTATTCAGCAGCACCCCTGAAAAGAGGTTTTGACTTCCCTAAAATCAGCAATTGTACTTGTCCAACAGAGTAGTACAGAATTTATGATTGAAAGAAAGAAAGAAAAGCAGGATGTCAGTTCTCCAAACATCGTGGGCTGCAAATGATTGGAGCAAATGTTCTCAAACTTATGTCCTTTCAGCCAAATGCTTTTTACAGTGACTAATTTGGAACTATATTCCATCATTATATATTATTTTTGGTCCACAATAAAACTGCTTGACCACAAGTCACCAGCACCGAGAACGGTGACAGTATTGCATTTACCGCTGAGGGTGGGTTTCTGTAAGCATTTAACGAATGAAACTGCAGCATTATATAAATCACTCCCAAGACATCCTCTGCACGACTCAGGAATGTGGGTTCATAAATAACTTGCCTTTACAGGAAGAACATATACGTCTTTCAATTAAAAAAAAAAATCTGGTTTGTAACAAGATTGCTCTGTAAAAGCATGAAGGGAGCTCCACTAGCTGGATATTTTAACAACCATTTCCTTTGAGTCTCACTTCGATGTGACATTTGCAGTCAGCATTTCTGAGGCCTCCAGGTAACTCTGAAAATTAAAAAATATCCAACCACCCAACTAAAAAAAATCCAAACCAATAAACCAAACCGCAAATCTAGTCTCCAAATCAAAGCAGGAGATGAAAATCAAAGAAGGCAGGGATATCATATTGTTATATATTTTGGACCTATTCAGTTCCCAAAGGAAAGGTTCACTATCAACTTCATATGAACAGAAGAGGTTGTAAAAGGAAACTTAAAACCGCCAGGGTAAATATTTTTCCTGCATGACTCACCCCACAAATTCAGATTCTTCTGCTCACTGGAGAGCAGCCATTAGTAACACATACCTTATTAATGCATTACTGGCTCCTCTAAAGGTAAGCCCACATCTGCCATACCAAGTGCTCTCGTTAGGGTGAAGTAGAAAGGACAAAACCGTCACGACAGCCATGGTCCCCCACCAGGACGTAACTCTGGCAGTTTCTGCCTTCCTTCCCTGAGCCAGCTCTTCTGTCCACTCACACATCACAGCCCGTCTCCCATCTCCTTCCCACACACAGGCAGAAGAGACCACAGAACCGACTACTTCCACTACATCAGAAGAATCTCTGAAGTGCGGATTTAACTGAGCAGTACTGATCTGAACTCAGTCCAGGCACCTAAACGGAACCAGGCACACCTCTGTGCCGTTTCCTAAGTGCTTGTCTCTACTCTCCGCTTTCACTTAACCCTGACTTGAACACGAAACAACTTCTCACTGAAATAACGCAGCTGTTAGTGTTGTCAAAACTCCAATACCTTGTACTTCGTATTTGCAGGAATATTGGTTTTCCAGCGAACTGTGTAGTAGCGAGCATCTGTGATCTTCTGGTTCTTCGGCAGAGAGTTGTCTGCCCAAGTGATCCGTATGGTGTCATGACTCAGAATGGAAGCCTGAACTCCCACCGGTGGCATCATGGGAGACGGATCTGGCACTGGAGTGTATGGAGCATTAATAACAAACAAATCAACCTCGGAAGTGTCTAGGGAATTGATGGGTAAAAAGTAGTGTATTATAATTAAAAAGGGAGAAGGTGGCATTTTAATGTACACAAAAACAAAAAAGGGGAAATGCAGGGTAGTACAATGAAATGAAAGGTGAGAAATGGAGAGAAAGAGAGAAAAGCCAGAGTTAATAGGCAACATCAGATTGGCTAATAAAATTACTCTTGCATCATGTGCCCTTCTTAAGACAGTAAGACAACATAAATATGCTAATATATACACCCAATCATATTAGTGTTCAATAGATTCACCCATGGCCTAAGAACCCCAAACCTACAGTAATTTTAACTTTGGCTTTATTTGCCGAAGTGTCCACTGATTCCTCTTCAGAAAACAATGAGGAGGAAAAAGAGCTGGAGTTCTGGACAGGTAAATGCCACTTCATAAACATTAGAGGGACCTCCCAGCACCTTTGAAAGAATGCTAATGTCAACCAAGTTCCAGTATCGTACAAAATTGCAATAACTGAAGAAACTGCAATTCCAGTGTCCTCTATAAAATCTGTAAGAATTCCTGCTCTTCAGAAGACTAAAGCACAAAGAAGTGTTACCATCTACACAAAATAACCGAGTCAGCACTCCAGTAGAGAGCAGTGAGCCATAGCACAGTAAGAGCTCACCTGCAAACAAATTTCTCTGCTTAAAATGTTTTACTAATGTATTACAAGGTAAAAAGAAAAATGCCAAGAACTTGTTTAGTGTGACTGCAGATTGAGACTTAGACAAAGAAAATACCAGCACCCCATTCAAAATATCAGTGTAGAAGACAAAAAAAAAAAAAAAAATCTATACTACTTGTTGATAAAAACCACAGTCAGGGCAATGCCTTTAGAACTGCAGCCACACCATGTGTGCTAACGCAATGGTCACTTTTTGAGTAAGAACATCAGTAATTAGCCAAAAGGTCAGTTTTGTATTTAAAATGAAACCAATCTGAGGTGGTTTATGAAACGGATGAAAGATGCAAGGCAATCACTGAAACAGTAACGCCAATCCGTTAAGGAAATAGAGTGTGCTTGATGGCACCGACGGATCATCACACGTTCAGCTGCTGTGCCTGTCAACAGCCGTCAGCCGTGCAGACGTTCAAAGCAGCCCCTTGCCTTTACCTGAGTGGGGCCTGGTCACCGCACTCTCGTAGAGAGGGATTCCTTCACCGACGTTGTTGAACGCTTTCAGAGTTATGACATAGTGGGAGCTGGGGTCTAAAGGGAAAAAATACACTTCTTATTAGGGCAAGCTGTCAGCAAATCCTGTTTTCTGCTTCTCTGTATTCTCTTCATTCAGTATTTTATTTTTTAACTGAAATATGAAATATTTAGACTAAATTTGAATTGAATATGTCTCCATACAGACCTTCTGTTAGTGTTCAGTAGTTCTCATACAGTGTAAGTCTACAGTTACAGCAAATCTACCTTAAGTACAGTCAAAATGGTAGTGAAGAAAAACATTTCAAAATTAACATTTTAATTTGCTGCATTATAAAATTACTCAAAACTCCAATTTCATGGAACTTCTCAATAGTCTGCAATATTTATTTTTCTTTCAGGATACCTTACCTACTACAGAGAATTCTGTGGAGGGGGGAATCTATATTTTTCTTTTAAAGTAGATGCCACTGTATCTTGGTGACATTTCAGTTTCTGTTTTTGCCTGAAGCGACCTGTTCTGCAGCTCCAGAAGGAGAATAAGGAAATGCTGCTCAGCATGAAAGTTTTTGTAATAAGCATTGAAGGGAAAGCATCAAATCAAAATGCACTATGCTCCAAACTTGGTGAATTTAGGATTCTGGGCTGGGGGGGGTGGTGTTGTTCCTCTGCCTCTTTCTCTATCATCAGAAAACTGAGTTTATTTGACATTTCTCAATGGTTTGGCATCCAGTATAGTATCTGAACAAGGAAAAAGATCCTCTTAAAAACACACATGTAGTTTTACTTATTTATAATACCATAATTAGAAAACAGTAACATAAATGAGAGGCAAAACTTGGGCACTGATCTTCATTCACTTTCCTCACCTAAATTTTCAATGGTGTAGTATCTCTGTTTATAGTCCACCTTGATGGTCTGCGCGTGAGGACTGCCAATGCCGTACCCTATCGCATAGCCTCTCACCACGATGTTCTGGTTTTCAGGTGGAGTCCAGCTTACTACGATACTGGTTACCAGCGGACGGACGTGTAAGGAACTTGGAACTTCAGGAACACGAGATTCTGTTAAAGAAAAATGATGCACTTAAAGGACTTCTCTTAAATTCAGGTAATTCCATGAAGAGCTGGGAGCTAGGAAGGTCAAATGCAGCACTGACGCAGACGCTGCAAAGGAGCGAGCTTTATTGTACAAGAGAGAGCAAAGAACTCTAATAAGCAGAAGAAAATTAACATAGTTTTGTGTCCTAATATATTTTAATAGATCCTCTTCTGAAAAGAAAGGACAGTCGTACTGTCAGATCTGCTTCAAGGCAGACTTTTTTGATGTTTCTGCATGTTCCTTCCAATTTGCAATTTTTCAAAATATGCATTAAATTTATCACGTCCTTCTCTTTCTGTCCTGGGTTTGGCCAGAACAGGGTTAATTTTCACCGGAATCCAGGAAGGGGCACAGCCGGGGGGTGGGGGCTGACCCCACCTGGCCAAACAGAGCCCGGTATCCCATACCATGTGACGTCACGCTGGGTTCTGGTGGGGGGGGTGGCGCGGCAGGAACGCACTCGCGGCTTGCGGGGAGGGGCGCAGCGCCGGCCCTGTTTCGGGAGAGCGGCTGTCTGGGTCGTTACGGTTCGTTGTTGTGTTTTCTCCTTATTTGTATCGTTGTTGTTCCTGTTTCCCTCTGTTTGCTGTTCTGTTAAACTGCCCTTATCCCGACCCACCAGTTTCTGCCTCTTTCTTTTCATTCTCCTCCGCACGCCGGCGGGGGGAGGGGCGGCCGCGTGGCGCTTTTGTTGCCGGCGGCAGCCGAAACCAAAACATTAAATTGGCGCCCAAGCGTGGGGCAGGGATAACGGCAGGGCTGAGCAGCGGGTGTTAAAACTGTTTTCTTAGATTTGCTTAAATTTTGTTATACGCATTTACTGTGTTAGTTAAAGTCGCCGGTAAAAATGTTTCTGACTTTGATCAAATATCTCTGCTACGTAAATCCTTACTTGCTGTATGTGTTTGCGGCCGTGCTGTTTGTTACCTCGGGAAAAAAGATCAGGATGATGATTTTGCTGTACTGTACGATATCGACTTATGATATGATAACATCACTGTGCATGAAATTAGTCTTGTATCTGCATGCGGCACTGCGGTCATTCCCGTACCTCGGATACTATGTCTTAGAATTTGTTAATAATCAAACCCAGTCTGTGGGGAAAGCCGAAGGGGATACCTTCCCCCACTCTTTCACCCCCCCTCTCTCCCTCAGGCTGGTCCTAACTGCTTTTGAGAATTTCGAGTACCCGTGGGATGCTCAGGGCAGCACTCTCCTTTTGTTCTGCCTCCTGAATGGGTTTCAGCTTTTGTTTAGGGTTAAACAAGTCGTTAAGAACATCGTGCAGAGACCTGCCCCGGGGCTGGATAGCTGTGAGTGGCTGGGTGTGTGGGACAGCATGGGCAAGTACCTAGGGCAGTGGGCACCTCCGGTGTGTTTTAAACTCACCCCTGAACAAATTCAGAATCCGGAAAAACTAGTAAAATATCTGCAAAGAGTGTGCTGCCACCCGGGGAACTCCAGAGAGACACAAATCAATGCAACGTGCTGGGGTCTGGCCCACGCCTACCGAGCCATGTTCAACACTGTTCAGTGCCCTAAAGGGGAAAGAGGGGGAAACGAAGCAGCAGGCACTGCGGCTGGCGCTGCCCCCCCAGCCGGCCCTGCAGCCCCTCCAGCCCAGCAGGCAGTCACAGCCCCCCCGACCGGCACCACGGCTGCTGCAGCCACAGCTGCAGGGTCTGCCTCAGTTTCCCTGGCAGGCACAGCAGCTGCTCCAGCCCCCGCTCTGGCTGCAGGCATCGCGGCTGAGCCCAATGACCAACCTGTGCCGGTAGCAGTCGCCCCCGTAAAACTAAAGAAAGACGCAAAGAGAGCAGATCGCTCCGGGAGGGATCACGATGAGCCAGGGTCATCGCGGGAGACAGAGACAGAGATCATCACCCGGTCCCTGTCCCTGGGTGAGCTGCGAGACATGCGGAAAGACTTCAGCCACCACCCAGGAGAGCACATTGCCACCTGGCTGCTGCGGTGCTGGGATAACGGGGCCAGCAGCTTGGAATTAGAGGGCAAGGAAGCCAAGCAGCTGGGATCCCTGGCCAGGGATGGGGGCATTGACAAGGCCATTGGGAAAAAGGAATAAGTCCTCAGCCTCTGGAGGAGACTTCTCTCAGGGGTGAGGGAGAGATAACCCTTCAGTGACGATTTTGTATGTCATCCTGGCAAGTGGACCAATATGGAAAAGGGTATTCAGTACTTGAGGGAATTAGCTGTGCGGGAGCTGGTTTATAATGAACCAGGCGATGACCAGTTACCTACAGACCCAGATGAAGTCCAGTGCACAGCATCTATGTGGAGGAAGTTTGTGCGGAGCGCACCCTCCTCATATGCCAACTCACTGGCAGTTGTAAACTGGAAGGGTAAGGAGGCACCAACAGTGGATGAGGTGGCTGTCAGACTCCGCCAATATGAGGAAAGTCTCTCTTCCTCCCTTGTCTCAGCTGTGAATAAATTGTCCCAGAAGGTCCAGTGACTCGAACAGAGTATGTCCTACTCCCCACCTGTGCGGGCCCGCGTCTCAGCTATTAGGGGCAGGCGTTTCTCTGCTCAGGAGAGGGAATACAGAGGCTATACACCCCGGGGCACCCTGTGGTTTTACCTGCGTGACCACGGAGAGGACATGAGGAAGTGGGATGGAAAACCCACCTCAAGTCTAGAGGCACGAGTACGTGAGTTGCGAGGTAAAACAATCACAAAAGGGGATTCTGTTAGGAAAAATGCCGCTCCAGTTTCCAGAAGCCAGCTCTCCAGACCAGGTAGACAGTTCGACCTTGATTCCGATCCTCTGGAGGGGACCTCCAAGTCATTTTTACAGCAGGTGAGCAGCAAATTCTCTGACGAGGATTAGAGGGGCCCTGCCTCCAGCCAGGTGGAGGAAAGGGACAACCGTGTCTATTGGATGGTGTGGATTCGGTGGCCTGGCACGTCAGATCCACAAGAGTATAAAGCTCTAGTGGACACTGGTGCACAGTGTACTTTAATGCCATCAGAGTTCAAAGGGTCAGAGTCCATTTGCATTTCGGGAGTGACAGGGGGGTCCCAAGAGCTGAGTGTACTGGAGGCTGAAGTGAGCCTCACTGGGCAGGACTGGCAGAAGCACCCCATTGTAACTGGCCCCGAGGCTCCGTGCATCCTTGGGATAGACTATCTTAGGAGAGGCTATTTCAAGGACCCAAAGGGGGTATCGGTGGGCTTTTGGCATAGCTGCTGTGGAGACGGAAGAAATTAAACAGCTGTCCATTTTGCCTGGTCTCTCGGAGGATCCTTCCGTTGTGGGGTTGCTGAGGGTTGAAGAACAACAGGTGCCAATCGCAACCACAACGGTGCACCGGCGACAGTATCGTACCAACCGAGACTCCCTTGTCCCCATTCATCAGCTGATCCGCCAGCTGGAGAGTCAAGGAGTGATCAGCAAAACTCGCTCACCCTTTAATAGTCCCATATGGCCAGTGAGAAAATCTACTGGAGAGTGGAGACTGACAATAGACTACCATGGCCTGAATGAAGTCACACCACCACTGAGTGCTGCCGTGCCAGACATGCTAGAACTTCAATATCAGCTGGAGTCAAAGGCAGCCAAGTGGTACGCTACAATTGACATCGCTAATGCATTCTTCTCCATCCCTTTGGCAGCAGAGTGCAGGCCACAGTTTGCTTTCACCTGGAGGGGCATCCAGTACACCTGGAATCGACTGCCCCAGGGGTGGAAACACAGTCCCACCATTTGCCATGGACTAATCCAGACTGCAATGGAAAAAGGTGAAGCCCCAGAACATCTGCAGTACATCGACGACATCATTATATGGGGTGACACAGCAGAGGAGGTTTTTGAGAAAGGGGAGAAAATAGTTCAAATCCTTCTGAAAGCCGGTTTCGCCATTAAGCGAAGTAAAGTCAAGGGACCTGCGCAAGAGATCCAGTTTTTGGGAATAAAATGGCAGGATGGGTGCCGTCAAATCCCAATGGATGTCATCAACAAAATAGCAGCTATGTCTCCACCAACCAGCAAAAAGGAAGCACAGGCCTTCCTGGGGGTTGTGGGTTTTTGGAGGATGCACATCCCAAATTACAGCCAAATTGTAAGTCCTCTGTACCACGTGACCCGGAAGAAGAATGATTTTGAATGGGGCCCTGAGCAACGACAGGCATTTGAACAGATTAAACGGGAGATAGTTCATGCCGTAGCCCTTGGTCCAGTCCGGTCAAGGCAAGAAGTTAAAAATGTGCTCTACACCGCAGCCGGGGAGAATGGCCCAACCTGGAGTCTCTGGCAGAAAGCACCAGGGGAGACTCGAGGTCGACCCCTGGGGTTCTGGAGCCGGGGATACAAAGGATCCGAGGCCCGCTATACTCCCACTGAAAAAGAGATTCTGGCAGCATATGAAGGCGTTCGAGCTGCTTCAGAAGTGGTCGGCACTGAAGCACAGCTCCTCCTAGCACCACGATTGCCGGTCCTGGGCTGGATGTTCAAAGAGAGGGTCCCCTCTATGCATCATGCCACCGATGCTACGTGGAGTAAGTGGGTCGCGCTGATCACCCAGCGCGCCCGAATGGGAAACCCCAGTCGCCCAGGAATTCTGGAGGTCATCATGGACTGGCCAGAAGGCAAAGATTTTGGAGCATCGCCAGAGGAGGAGGTGACACGTGCTGAAGAGGCCCCACTGTATAACCAGCTGCCAGAAGATAAGAAACAGTATGCCCTGTTCACGGATGGGTCCTGTCGCATTGTGGGGAAGCAGCGGAGGTGGAAGGCTGCTGTATGGAGCCCTACACGACAAGTCGCGGAAACTGCCGAGGGAGAAGGTGAGTCCAGCCAGTTTGCAGAGGTGAAAGCCATCCAGCTGGCTTTAGACATTGCCAGTCGAGAGAAGTGGCCAGTGCTCTATCTTTACACCGACTCTTGGATGGTGGCCAATGCCTTGTGGGGGTGGCTGCAGCAATGGAAGAAGAACAACTGGCAGCGCAGAGGCAAACCTATCTGGGCTGCCCCATTGTGGCAAGATATTGCTGCCCGGCTGGAGCAGTTGGTTGTAAACGTCCATCACGTGGACGCCCACGTCCCTAAGAGTCGGGCCACTGAAGAACATCAAAACAACCACCAGGTAGATCAGGCTGCTAAGATTGAAGTGGCTCAGGTGGATCTGGACTGGCAACATAAGGGTGAACTGTTTATAGCTCGGTGGGCCCATGACACCTCGGGCCACCAAGGAAGAGACGCGACATACAGATGGGCTCGTGACCGAGGGGTGGACTTGACCATGGATACCATCGCACAGGTTATCCATGAATGTGAAACATGCGCTGCAATCAAGCAAGCCAAGCGGGTAAAGCCTCAGTGGTATGGAGGACGATGGCTAAAATATAAATATGGGGAGGCTTGGCAGATTGACTACATCACACTGCCACAAACCCGCCAAGGCAAGCGCTATGTACTCACAATGGTGGAGGCCACCACCGGATGGCTGGAAACCTACCCTGTGCCCCATGCCACCGCCCGGAATACCATCCTGGGCCTGGAAAAACAAGTCCTGTGGCGACATGGCACTCCCGAAAGAATCGAGTCGGACAACGGGACTCACTTTCGCAACAGCCTCATAGACACCTGGGCCAAAGAACACGGTATTGAGTGGGTGTATCACATCCCCTACCATGCACCAGCCTCGGGAAAGATCGAACGTTACAATGGGCTGCTAAAAACCACTTTGAGGGCAATGGGGGGTGGGACTTTCAAAAACTGGGATACCCATTTAGCAAAGGCCACCTGGTTGGTTAACACCAGAGGGTCCACCAACCGGGCTGGTCCTGCCCAGTCAAAAGCTCAGCGCCCCGTAGAAGGGGATAAAGTCCCTGTAGTGCACATGCGGAACATGTTAGGGAAGACCGTTTGGGTCAGTCCTGCCTCGGGCAAAGGCAAGCCCGTCCGCGGGATTGCTTTTGCTCAAGGACCTGGGTGTACCTGGTGGGTAATGCGGAAGAATGGGGAAGTCCGATGTGTACCTCATGGGGATTTAATTTTGGGCGAGAATAGTCCATAAATAAATTGTATAAAGTTAGTTGTTAAATAACCCTGTCACTGTCTGTTATCACTGTTATAATTGTTATATTTTGTACCAGTAGTAGCATAGTAAGAATTGTCCAGATTAAAGAAGGATGGACTTTTTCGATGAAAACCTAGCAGAGCACAGCGATGATGGAACTGGACCTGGTTTTCAACAACTGGCATCCAGCAACTTCATCAAGATCAACATCTCCTGCAGACTGTGGGCACGGGCCGCACCAGATACATCAGCCGTGAGCTCCGGATGCAGCAAGTGACCGCCCATCACCACACATCACCTCCCCTGCCACGGAAGACCATAACGACAGATGGAGCCTGAAGTCATGGATTAAATGAACTCAACGGACACTTTAGAGTGATGATCCATAGACTAAGGGAATGATATCTGGAGACAGGAGAAGTGGTGGTGATCAACTGGACAATGGGGGACCTGGGCATGACGTAGATGGTATGGAATAAGGGGTGGATAATGTCCTGGGTTTGGCCAGAACAGGGTTAATTTTCACCGGACTCCAGGAAGGGACACAGCCGGGGGGTGGGGGCTGACCCCACCTGGCCAAACAGAGCCCGGTATTCCATACCATGTGACGTCATGCTGGGTTCCGGTGGGGGGGGCCGCGCAGCGGGAACGCACTCTGGCTTGTGGGGGCGCAGCGCCGGTCCGGTTTCGGGAGAGCGGCTGTCTGGGTCGTTACGGTTCGTTGTTGTGTTTTCTCCTTATTTGTATCGTTGTTGCTCCTGTTTCCCTCTGTTTGCTGTTCTGTTAAACTGCCCTTATCCCGACCCAACAGTTTCTGCCTCTTTCTTTCCATTCTCCTCCGCACGCCGGCGGGGGGAGGGGCGGCCGCGTGGCGCTTTTGTTGCCGGCGGCAGCCGAAACCGAAACACTTTCACAAAGCAATCTGCTTTTAGTCCCATCGTATCACTTGTGGGCATTAAAATAATTATACTGAAAACACACTGATGATGAAAGAAAGATTCCTGACCTCACTGTAGGGTTAAATAGAATACTCCAAAGCTGTAAGAATTGTTGGGACACTGGATATTGCACGTGCTGCAAAGGTTTCTCATGATTTGTCCTACACTCGTCGCTGTTTAAATCCTTGAGTCTCTTTAACATAATTCACAAAATATATGCAGACACTACACAACCATAACACAACATCAAAAAATGCTGCAAGTCCACATCACATGCTGGAATCCTACCCCCCAAGCGACACAAATCTCATCGCAACCCAACAGAGAGATGGAACGTGGATCCTTAACAACAGAAGGACTTCCGTGATATGTCCCTGTAATCTCCAAACATTTTCACTACAAGGATTGTTCCCCAGTGTTGATTACAACTTAAAAGCAATCCAAAAGCACAAGTCTACATACTTATGTCCATACCTTTGTTTTAACTTCTCCAAAATGAAATAAGTACTTTTGTCAGGCCGCTGGAGCCTGCCATACATTGAGAGATCATAAATAATTCTGTGCAATAGTAAGCCGAGTACTCCACTCTAAAATAAAACCAGTTCAGAGAGTTCTGCTTCCTGCAGGGATTTCATTTTAATGAAACATGCTGCATTTATCTAAAACATTTAATAAAACACCACAACAGGCTTATTTGGATCATAATATGCCACTGGCTGGCTAGCTCCAGCTGACACAGCTGATCAATTAAAGTTCACAACTATTAAATACAGAAAAGCTACAAACTGCAATACAAGAGATGACATTTTTAACTGCACGGAAGTTAGTGCATTGGGGATAAACTCTGTACAACTGTTTAACACCTTCTGCATACGCACTCCTGGGGGGACTTGCACCGACTCTGCAGAATTACACAGCCCTGCAACAGTATGGCTTCCATTCACATCGATGACACTATAAAGTGAATTATTTTCTATTTAAATTCAAAAAGCAGCAATGGAACAAAAATGAATTATGCGTTACGTGTCTATTGAACCTGAGAAATTAAAGATTAGCTGTAAATACATTTGCATGGTATTAAAATTACCCACATGAGCTTACTAAAGAAAGAAAAGCAAAAAATACACACCTTCGTTCCAGTATGCGCATACACAAATATCTCATACATGTATACAGAATGATATGAATACCGTGTTACTTAACTGTGAATTTTTATTACTTTATTCATTGTAAAGTATATGCATAGGGAAAGTTATGATGTCCTGCAAGGACTATATCGTTCCAATTTGAAAAAAAAATAAAATGACTAAATCAACACAGAATGAAACGGTTCTTTCCTCCTCCCTCCTTCTGCACTATTTAAATTTAATCCTGATGCTATCCTCTGGCAAAGTATTGTTAACTCTAATTCAAAAGCAGAGTACGTGTTCATTACCTTGTGTAAAGGCTGCCTGTTTGCAGAGCTCTGCTTCAGCCTGGGGAACTAGTGGTTTCTCAGAGCTGCAAGGTTGTGTCGTACCCAGTTAGGGGCAGACAGACACACAGACAAAAGTAATTTCAACTCTAAAAAGCCATTTTAAATAACTGCCAAACTGAACTGTGCTGTTAACATTGGTTTCTGTGCTGCTCTTGATTAAGCAACGGAGAGCAAGCAGTAAGAGGCCAAGTATTAAGTTGAGCATCAACTCTGCGCAACGCACAGATCGAAGCACGGGCTCTCAAGGGCTTTAATCAGCTGACTGCTGAAGCAATCGTCCAATGGTGCGGAGCAAACAGTGCAGCTCTTTCATTATTCTGCCTTCCAGCTGCCAGCGTCAGTGAAGCTCCAGCCACACAGGTGTGAAAGGCACTACTGCATCCTGCGGCACGAAGCTGGAATGACCCTCCAGCTACTTTACAAAGCCAAGAGGGCCTGCAACGAGCATGAGGTAACATGTGTGCAGCACCACTCATTAAACACTTCTCTGAGACAGGAACAGTCTACCCAGAACCACCAGCTCCACGTAGGCAGTTCCAAAGCGAATTGCCCCAGCCATGCTTTTAAAAATGGCACCTTCCTTCCACTGTAATTGCGCTTCGATTCTGGGAGATGGTCACAAATTTGCTCATTTGAATTCTGCAAGAATCAGCTTCTCACTTGCAAATTATTCTAGTGTCGTAAATACCAAACATCTGGGCCAGCTATCAAAGGTCAAAATTACTAACAGAACATTTTCTATTTTTATTGTTAACCTCTACACTGGAAAAACAAGATGTTAACATGGTTCTGTATGCCACATATCGTGAATCTGTGGTTTTGTGGAAAATACTTCATTTCTGATGGAAGATAGGGTCCATACGACCTGTACTGAAAATATAATTGAAATCCCTTTTCTTTTAAAGTGGCAAAAGAATTACTGGGGGGCAAATGTTCTCTTCAGAAAAAGAGTCTAAGTAACAACAACAAAAAAATAATCAGGAAAAATATTTTGAGCAAGCATGGTACCAGCAAAAGACAGGGGGAAGATTGCAAAGGTCTACGGGCGATGACAACGTGTTCCACTGTTTCTTCCCTACTGTGGCATCTCTCTCGCACTCCACGTTTACAGCCCCAAGTCTGCAACCACAGTGCAGACACCGATGCTCCTCACTGCAGCCAACAGGACTATGTCCAGTCCACCAGCGCACCCTGTCTCTGAATATCAAATCCGCACTCTGAGCTCTCCGAGGTGTACTTCAATGGTTCCCTCAGCACAACTTCGGTGCCACATAAATACACAATCGCTGTTTTACTTCCCTCAAGGAAAAAAGTCTTCCTACCTCTGTTTCATAGCATGTAAACCCCTGCATGATTAGCAAGATGAATTTTATTACCATATAAAAATCGCACATTATATAAATCTTGTTATGTATTATTAATTAAATATTGAAACACTGACATTGTCATTCATAATTGGGTATTTGTTAGCAGAAAAACCATAATGCCAACATACAATACTAGAAAGTGTAGAAGCAGGGTTGAATTTCAAGCCGTTTAATTGACTTGGCAAGAGTTTTATGTTAAAATAGAAATTAATTTCACTTAATCATAAATAAAGCCTTTAAAAAAAGCAATCCAACTTTACTGGCCCCTGTCCACGAATTCCAATATTTTCGATGTCACAAATACGTTCACACTTCTGATCTTACCATCCAAATCACTCTCAAATGTTTCCGCTGATACCCAGTCGGTGGCTGGTCCGGTCCCATTGACAGTCAAGGCAGCTACTCGGAAGCTGTATTCTGTACCTCGTTCAAGACCTACGAGACAAAGAGTATCCAAGATACCAACACAGGAATTCCAACCGGGAGCGGAGGAATCACAGTTGCTAATTAAAATCCAGGTATAACCTGACGGCAAAATGCCTTCTGCCCCACCACTGCCACGTGAGCGTAACAGGAGGTCAGGAATGGAGACAGCACGACCCACAGCGCAGCTCTGCACAGGTACCTGACACCAGTTCGGGTGTGACAGCTAAACCCTGACCAGAGGCACCCAGGGCTGTGACACTCTGCGGGCTGTCCCTGCAGGCCCCTGGAAGAGACTGTGAGGTACTCTTTGCAGCCAGCCTTGATTTCTGGCTATTAATCAGCTTTAGGTCCAGAACTACCTACCCCTGTAACTAAACACAGGTGTACAGTACAGGCAACAAGTGACCAGAATGAGCGAATAGTTAGTTTATGGTACATAAGAGTGTATAATCAATAATCAAAGCAGTATGAAAATGCACTCAAAATTTGATATATGGAACTTCCTAAACAGCCTTTGTTGCCGGCAAAAACCCCATGCTAGTTACAGGCATACATCAACTCCTACTCTGGGATAAAACTGAAATTTACGGACTCACAGCTGGAGTTTCTGAGAACAAATCAAAACATCTTGTTGAACAGTGCATATTCATTTTCTAGAGAGCCACAATTTCTTCTCTTTTGGCCAAGTGTTCATTTACAGAGATTTGAAAAATGCACAAACTGTAGTCTTGCTCCTGTTCTCACATACTGTTTATGTCCGCTATGCAAAATTCTAGTTTGGGTAACAATATATAATTTATGCTAAGCAATGTACTAGATTGGATTTTTTAAGTGCACAAAATAAAGCGAGGATATATTATATTCATGCCAGAATGAAGGAAAAAGGATGTTTGTGAAACTGGGTGCGATGATGTGCACAGATGTCCGAGGTAAGCGACTCACAGGACTCTTGAGCTGGGCTTGCTGGTGAGCACTGCAAGACAGAGCACACACCCCTACATTCTGTCCGTACGCAACGAGGAGAGTCCGCCAAACACCCAGCCAGGCTGCAGCGCTTCAGCATCCTTCTCCTCCATATGTTTAGTTCTGGCATCTGGGCAGACACAATGAGCTCAGGACCATCTCCTCCAGGCAAACCTTACGTCGTTTATAAAGGTCTTAAAAAGACTTGTCCAGTCCACTTAGCAAATCAATGGCAAAATTAGGGCTGGAAAACAGCTCATGTCATTTCGGTTACCACGTTACCTCAGAACCTCCAAACACTCATTGTGTGTTCATTTTCTCTTGCAAGGTAAGAACCTACATGAACATGTCTTATTCTCAGCCTCAGCCCACTGGAAGCACCTCAAGCTCCCCTCTGATAACAAACGCTCGCAATGGCTCACCTTCAATAAGCTGAAAAAGCTGGGTCCCACCGATGCTCTCCGTTACATCACTCTTCCGGGACACCTTACGGTAGCGAATTTTGTAGCCAGTGATTTGCCCGCTGTGTGTCCCCGCAGGAGGAGGCTGCCAGTGCAGCATGATGCTCTGCGGAAGGCAGCAGGGCGTTACAAAGGCATAGCCTCTCGCGCAGCCAGAGAAACTACTCTCCTGCTAACACTCCACGAAACACAAGACAAAATACGCATGCAGAAATCTCTGCGTTTCCATCCAGTAAAACACAGGCTCTCCGTAAGAAGTAAAAACCCCACGATTCGGCAGCGGCCCAGGTCACACACGTGCCTGCAGAAGTTCACCTCAAAGCGCTTCAATCCTATTAGACTTTCCGATTCCAATTTCACAAATGGCCCCTTGGGCTTCCCTTCCATCTTCTTCGGGTTATCTTAAGATATGGTTTACCTAAGGATCCGTCTTTAAGAACTGGTATTTTCTCTAAAGGGTACAAGTTATCTGAACTGTAGTTTAGGTGCATGAAGTTATTTATTTTTAATCATACAGGCAGTAGAAGAAGGTATTGGGAAAAGAGTTTAGAAAAAGCCTTTAAAAAAATCTCCAATCATAATCACTGAAGTCGTAATGGCTAGGTATATAACCTTCTCTTCTGAAGCGCCCAGGACACTATAAATGTGCGCATGTATGCACACACACTGTAAACAATAGTTAATTAACAGCAACACGTTCCATCTCTGGTGCTTCAGGCTCCTGAGCCTGATTAAACCTCTTTCATAACCAGCCTCCATGCTTTGGTAGGCTGCCACTGTCCTCACCGCACTCCGTTATGCACAATCCACAGTGGGACTGGAGGTTCTAATGCTTCAAGCCCCACGTTCAGATATTCTCCTGTCAGGCAACTCACACACAAATGGCTGAAAAGCAGCATAGTAGAAAAAAGTCCCAAAGAAGCTCTAAAATTTGCTTGATCTAAGACCCACCAATCTTTCATTTACCCATTACCAACAGGAAAATCTCCACATTTTACCTTGGAATTCCGTACCTCCAGCGTTAGATTCTGTGGTGGAGCACTGGGGACTAGAAACATTAAAGGAATTACAACTCCAAAATTTCCATATACGGTATCAAATACTGTATTTCCATACACAACAACTCTCTTCTGAAAGTACAAACCATTCTGGTTTAAGAGACTATATAAAGTAACTACAAAATTCTACCAGACGTACTTTACGACATACAGTGACTAGCTCAGGTTTACAAATTTTCATCACAACGAATCAACTCACTTTTTATTCAAGTTTTACCTATCACAGGTATCTAAATAAAAAATGTCTTATACTTAAAGGTACTTTCCATAAACTCTAAGAAAAGAGATCACATTCAGTACTTTTCAAAATCAAGTCTTTAATTTACATGCTGGATACTGGGAAACCCCATTTAAAATTCTAACTATGTTTTCTGTTATTGCGACTCGCTGTAACAGGAGAAACTCAAAGACAGCCAACAAGTGTCGGTGCTACTGAAGAGGTGAATCGCATCGCAAAGACAGTTTCTGCTATCAAACCTCCATTCTTTATTAGTTCTTTACTAGCTGCAGCAAATTGCTGGTCGTGACAGTGAAACTCCATTAGACAAAAAGGCAATGTACGAGAGAACCAGAGACCACGGCATACCTCGCCACAGCACTTCAAACTCACGCGTGTTATCTCAGAGGCAGAGATAATGGTTCCCCAGCAGGAAGGTGAAGCTCCAGCAAAGCACAAGGACGGGGAAGTAGCACAGCAGGGCTAAAGATTGTTCCGGCCTGAGTAATGTATTCTACAAGTAACTCACACCAGCCACAAGAACAGCTAAGAAACCACTCCCGAGTGCATAAAGTGAAAGTAGCACTGCGGTAAGTGAAAGGCACACTGCGGTGTGGTTAAATAAATACCCCGCTCCCACTGTCCCACCACAGAAATGGAGACAAGGAGGATTTGTTTTTCCTTCTCTCTCACCAGCTGAACTGAGTCTGAAATCAGCAGACCTAAGGATTGAGCGCTATGTCCTTTAAAAAGCAACACAGGTTAAGAGGAGGAAATGAACTACAGTTAAGCTTTTTTTGCTGTTTGTTTGTGTTACACAGTTGGTGCCTGCCTTCAGCACAACCTTAAAAAGAGTCATGGATTTCACACGGAGTGATTAATAATTAATGCATATATTGGAAACTTGGTGAGAGAAAGACAAGCAGCAGGACACAGGAAAGGATACATGCATGTGAATATATTCGTACACACGTATTTCACCACATGCACAGTTCATGTGTTGGGTTTACAGTTGGACTTCATGATCTTACAGGTCTTTTCCATCCTATGATTCTATGACTCTTTTTATGTCAAAGCAAGCTTAGCTTAGACTCAGATCAGATTAAGAACTTAACCAGGCCAACAGATAAAATGGATTTCCTGGGGGCTGATACCCCATGCTTCGACAGGGAAGGCACAGCCGAGGCCGGGATGCTGTGTACCAGCCACTCAGGGAGGAGGACCACGACATGCTGACGGCTGAGAGAGACTGCAAGGACGAGTTGGTAAGGGAAACGCCCTTGATCGGGGCATGAAGCAGAGCTGACATTTCTAGCTGTGATACACGATTGCTTCCCATAGATCAGGAAGACCATGAGAAGAGAAGCAATCCCTGTGAGCAACATGTAAACTTTGGTTTGAATTGCAATACCTGAAGTGCTGTCCTGCAACAAACCACCGTAACCTACTTAGATCAGGAGCAAACACCTACATAAAAATACGGAAGCTTGTTAAGTAGAAGCTAAAGGAAGCTGAGAGTGAAATCCCTGTAGGAAACACGGAGATTGCTTACAGACATCACAATAACAACACACAAGAAGAAAACATGCATCTTTCATCCAGAAAGATTTGAGAGACTGAAAGGGAGAACTGCACGGTGAAGCAGCAGGGTTATAAGATTGTAAGAAGCAAGATGACATCCTTCAGAAAGCTTTAGAAATTTCTATAGGTTAAATGTGAAAATGTAAATTGGGCCAGAAAGAATTTTGGGAAAAACTGAAAATGACATTACAACTAAAAATAAATTCTTCTTCCAACAAATAGGGAGCTGGAAGCCCTTTAGAGAAATTGTAGAGCTAGCAGATGGTCAGGGTATAACATATAAAGATAAGGCCACGCAACGATCTTTGTGTCTGTATTGAGTGGAAGGAAGCAGAGAGGTTTCCATGACACCCTTTAGGAGGGACTTACAGGATCTCTCAAACTGAAATGTCAATAGAAAGGATTATGGCAGAGTCAGACATAACGAAGAGCAGTGTGGTGCCAGGGGTAGACGCTAAGGGAACTTGGGAACGCAACAGTTGCGTGACTTATAGTAGGCTGTAACCTCTGACAAGTTACCTAGATACTGTGAGATGGGAAATTTGACGCCAGTATTTAAAAGGGGTTCTTTCTGAGAAACTTTAAGTAGTACAGCAGAAACCTGTATTAGGCAAATAAACTGAAACTACAATAAAGCATGAATTTCATAGATACATGGAGTAATAATACGTATTTATCACTTTAAGGGAAACCCTGCATCACAAACCTGCTGGAGAGCTCGTAAGAAACGAAGCAGCAAGGGGACAGGAGAGAAGTCCTTGCCTGAGTAAACAACTGGTTAAAAGCAGGGAAAGAGAAGGTGGGAACGTACGTGGTGGGAGATGACCTGTGGAGCTCCACAGCGGTATGAGCCAAGACCCCTGTTGCTCAACACGTTCGTAAGTGATGAAAGGGAGATGAGCAGCGAGGTGACAAATGTTCATGCAGACAAGATCTGATGATAAAGAACTGCAGAAAGACCTCAGGACTTTTGGCGCCTGGATATTCAAGTGACAGATGCAATTCATGGTAGATAAAGTTACACACATGGGAAAAACGATCCTGCTCCTATACGCAAAATGACGGCTCTGAGCAGACCAATTCCACCAAGATCCATCTACTCCAAAAGTGCCACCTCAGTGCTCAGAATGAGCCAAAAAAGTCAGTCCAATGCTAGTAATTAGGCACTTGCATCTTTGATACAATTTTAGTCCACCGCAACTCCATTTCGAAAGCACATAGGAGAAAAGAAACCTAGAAAAAAGTTTAGAGAAGGGCCCTGACGGTTGAAACAGCTTCCACAAAAGAAACGGCTAACCATTTCTGTGACTTGGGAGTCTGGGAAAGACACACAGGAGGGAGAAAGCAGCAAAGGTCTATAAAATGCGGAGTGGGACAGAGAGGGCTGGCAGACACTGCCGATTCACCCTTTCAGGCAGTACAGCCGTAGGTGTGACACTAACACACAGCAGGTTCCAAACGCACAAAAAGGGGTGATTTTCCACAGAAAAATTAGTTGTAGGATCTTTATCCCCTTGGTGCTGTGGACGATAAAAGCTGACATGGGTTAGAGGATGCTGACAGGGTTCACAGAAGAGAAACGGAGTTACTAAACACACAAAAACCGCTGCGGAGTCGAGAATTCCCTAGAAAGAAACTTCTGGACAGAAAGGGAATCTGGGACATTACTCCGCTCTGCTCGGCTGTTCTGCTTTGGGTCACTCCTCCAGAGAAGATCCCAGGTTGGACTCACTTTTGGTCTGACTGTTCTTTTATATAAACAAACTTCTCTACAAAAAATAAAAGTTAACGTTAACTCTGATCATTCTACAATTGTTCACATATCTGTATTTGCTCACATCACCTCTTTATTTGCCTTACAGAAACTGCTGTTACCCCTTCCTGCTTTCATCATCATACGCAGCTGATTTAGCAGTGTCTGTGCTGGAGTCCAAAGACGTGCAACATTTTCCCATGTGACCACAATTAAAATAAAAACACTCCAAAAGCAAAAGTCTGCTCATATGTAAAAATATTATAGAACCTAAAAAAATAATTTGGAGTTGTTGCATTCAATATAGTTGGGTTTTTGTCTGCTCTTAATACTTTGCAGACTCACTAACCCATGAAATAAACTACTGAAGTTGAAATGAAGGACACCGTTGTTTCACAATCAGAATCCCAGATACTTTTGCAGGTACAGTAATTTTCCTTCACCTAATTTGGAAAGCCTCCAGGGTAATTTTCACCACGTATGGCCATACGCAACAACAACATTATTAATAAAACATGCAACAATGAACAAAAACCATAGAAGTCTGGCTAAAAATTCACTTACAGGAAATTACCAGCTAATTCCTGGGGAGAAAAAAAAAAAGGAATAAAGCAGCTTACCATCTGACAACGTTCGTACAACAACATCTTGGGTCGAGACTCCAGGACCGTGTTTATTGTAAGCTACCACTCGGAAACTATACTCAGTGTATTTCTTTAATCCGTTAATGGTGTAGGAGAGTCCTCCTACATCAACATCCTGTGCATAACGAAACAGACACATGAGTCAAGGCCAGCGCTGGGTCTGCAGCTCTTACAGACGTCTGAAGAATTTCAGTCCCGTAACGCTCAGAGTCAGATGCAGGAAGGACCCCTTTCTGCAGCACCGGCGGGCCGAATCCCCAGCTTGCACACAGCCTGGACTTGTACCGATGCTAACGCTGAGCTTGCAAGAGAAAACTCTACCTGTCGATTTCAGTCATTACATTGAAAATGGCTCCGTACGTTAAAAGGGATCTGACACACTTGCCTATCAGTAAAAATCATTACTGTATTTTGAACAGTGGGATGCAGAAGTAGCAAAGGTAATTTCATCTGAGGAATACAACATTCCTGTTTAAAAACTTCTATGAAAAATTACTGTAAATGCTAACAAAAATATGCTTCCTTTAGCTTTTTTTAAAGCTGAAGTCATATTCATATGCAATTGGGTGGGAAATTAAATGACTGGGATTCATTCTCCGAAAGTTGTGACTGTTCTCAGGTGGCGAGCGGTACGTGCACAGAACATACTGGATTCTTCCAGTAGAAGTGTAAGAAAATTCCATCAATTAGACACTCACTGCTATCAAACTATCAATCACTGGATCATAGAACTCAAGAAGCAAGTACAGTTCAGATTAAGGATGATGCTAAAATCAGTAATTAGCCTACTTTACTAAAATAAAACCAGCCAACCTGTAGAAACTATGCACGCACCCTTTACACCATCTGAACCCGAACTCTGACCCGATGATGCAGCTATTATGTGAGTTTTCCTCTTGTGGTACGATGGATATCCCCAAAGGCTTCTTGATGCTGATGAATATCTCAATAAGCCATCACAAAAAAATAGTTTCCGTTCCATGACACAGACATTTCATGCTGGATTTTTAGTTTTACAGATCTCCCTAATTTAGGCTAAAGGATTCCGTCTATCAGAAAAATGAACACTTCACAAGGTGTTTCTAGAAATTTAAGGTAAAAACATAATAGAAGAAAAAATGCCGCTAATGGCACTATGTGCGACGCAGGAAGAGCCAGGCTCTGTACCTGCTCGGTGTCCTGCCCCTTCTCCATGTAATAGAGCTTGTAGTTCTGGATTTCTCCGTTGCCCGACAGTGGCGTCTCCCAGGTGACCGTAATGGCAGTGGGCGAGCTGGCGTACGCTCGGATGTTGGGTGCCGGACCAGGGAGCTGAACTGAAATGCAAGCACGAAATTCTGCTCATCACCAAGCCTAACCATTCGCTTTTCCAGTAGCTAATTATTTTAGCGTCAACTTCACTATTAACGAACTCCAGTTAAAAGATGGGTATTTTTTCACATTTCAGCATATCACATGGGTTCATCAGTGGGGGTAAAGGTAGCACCAAACTTCTGAAGGAGATCCTGCTCCCTGGGCCAGATTCCTTTGGTCCCGAGTGATGTGAACAAATCACAGACTTTGCATTTTCTGAAAGTTTTTCTTCCTTCTCTTTCAGTTAACGACAATTTGCAAGTATTCCTTTTATAATTTAACAAGGAATGCCTTCTCAGTTTTTCTTAAGGGTGAGAAGAGTGAGGCAGGTGTTGGTCTCTTCTCCCAGGTAATTAGTGATAGGACGAGAGATAATGGCCTCAAGTTGCGTCAGGGGAGGTTTGGATTGGATATTAGGAAAAATTTCTTTACTGAAAGAATAGTCAGGCATTGCACCAGGCTGCCCAGGGAGATGGTGGAGTCCCCATCCCTGGAGGGGTTCAAAAATCGTGTAGATGTGGCACTTCGGGACATGATTTAGCAGGCATGGTGGTGTTGGGGTGACAGCTGGACTTGATGATCTTAGAGGTCTTTTCCAGCCTCAATGATTCTATGATAATAAATCATATAAGCATAGCAACATGGTAACGTGGAAAATAATTTTGAAACTATGGTCTGCAAGTGCAGCTTTTAAGAGCATCAACTTATTCTGGGAAAGGTCATGAATGGGCAAAACAAAAAATCAATCCCCAAGTCCAGAAGACTCGAAATATTTACAGCTTACCCTCAGGCTGCGTTGCCACCTTCAGCAGCACTGAGCTCTCTCCGGGACCGTGCTTGTTCTGAGCCACCACTCGAAAGACATAAACTGTTTCTGGCATCAGGTTCTGGATCGTCACTTGCGTCTCTCCAGGATGACTGGTATTTTCAACACGCTCCCTTGAGGAAAGACAAGGTTTGGGCACAGAATCACTGCTTAGTAACAGGGTTTTTGAGGGGTAAATAGAGGAATAGTTGCTATTAAGATGTATCCCATTTGAACGTATCTAATGTGCTAATGACGTGGTTACTTACACTGCGTTGACTACACAATAAAGCAGTAATACACCAAAACTGCTGGCGACAAACAGCTTCCAATTTTGTAACTTCTCTTTGAAAAAAAACCACGCACTGAAGTAAAAGAATAAATTATACTCGACAACACAACGTCCTAAGTAGTTTCTCTGTTATTCTTGTAACAGCATGCAGTAATTCACAGTGACAGTTTATCTGACTGCTCTGAAGCCAGAAGAAAAAATGTTTAAGCAGCACACACAGTCTGGCGGGATTTAAGGCATTTTTGTTAATATTGTAGGGCTGCTTTTTGTGTATTTTTCAAAGAGGCTGTTTTATTGTATCCAACCTCCAAACTTTACTTAGTTCCTCCCTAATATTTAGATTTTTTAGAAACCTCCACGGGTTCTGACTCGCATACAGCCAGGCAGACAGCTGTGGCATTTACGCTATTACCACACAAGTCGTGGAGTCAACAAAAAGCAACATCTGCCCGTGTCGCCGCTGCTCTCGATCCGCCTGCCGCGCGAGCAGAAGCCATCCTTCAGCAGCAGTTCCCCGTCACGCCGTGCCCTGGGAATCGGCACATGCGAGGGCCTTCTGCAGCCCGGCATGAAGATGCTCACCTCTGACAACGCCGAGGAGACGGCTCCCGGCCCCCAGCTTGTCTGCCGGCGCCCGGCGAGCGCGTGTACTGCGCGGGAAGGAGCTGTTGTGTTTGGCGCAGCAAGACAGCCGACATTTTGCAGGCTGAAAGCCGTATTCCAGCTGGGAGAAGACACTGGGTGCACTGAGGCAGCCAGCAGGACTGCTGCCCTGCCTTTAGAGACCCTCAGGGATGGGGGAACTGGCCAAGCCCTGTGCTGAGCACCGTTCTGGAAACACACTCGGATCTGATCAACCTCCGGGGAAGATGAAAAGATCGATCATCAGCTGCCTACAGCCTTTATTCCTGACACACTGCTGCCGGCACGTGAGCGTTCGCAGAGCTGTCTGGGGCACAGCCTCCACACACTGTCCTTCCTTCAAAAGCAACCGTCTGCTCCCAGGAAATACAAATAAAAGCAGTATTGCAAAAGAAGAGATCAACAACTTCCCCACTGAGAAAATAAAGGGAAAACGTGACTATTTTGAATACAATTCTTTCCCTTTGTCTGCCAGACTTTGTTTAGCTCTACAGTAGAGGGCAGGCAATTCTCATCCCAATGATTAGCTGCTATTAAATCATTTTTAATGCAGAAGGCCAGGCAAAATTATTCCACAGTCTCCCCTTTCCTACCTTCCAGCCATTATGCTTTAGTTTATATCACGGAAATATGATGCCAAAATCCCCATTTTTAATTTCTTTCTTTTTAAATCAACTAGTACGGTTGATTTAGCATAACCTGGTGGAAAACATTCTGAAATCCCTGTTATTTCTGCACTGTTACACTGTCTCTGTACAGACGGAAACAATCCGCTTTCTGTAACTAAAGATCTGCTTAAACACATTTTCTAGAAGATTCTCCTTCATGAAAGTTGAGCTAAAATGACACTGCATAAACAGCTTAATTTATTTCAGATTTTTTTTAAATGAGCAGCATCATTATAGCATATTTGAATTAAAACTGTTTACAAAAGATTTTTCTTCTTTTTATGTTTATTGAGTATTTTTTGCAAGAAAGAAGCTGAGAGGGAAGAGGGGCACACACTAAGGAAATATCACACCCACCACAGAACAAAACTGGGGGGGCAGGGAAAAAGAGAAATATTTTCCCTCACTAACTTTTCCACTTAAAAAGTTTCCTTGAAAATGCATTTTCAAATGGATAGCTTCCTTCAAGATGTGTCTCAGATATGATGATGGCATCTGAAAACCCAGGGTCACAGCTGTGGAATAACACTCGTCTCCCATTGACATGCAAAATATATTGCATTTTCTGCCTGAAGTGTAAATGCACACACTGATTCTATCCAGGAAAAAAAAAAAATCAGCAATCCAAAGTTATTATTTAAAATTACAAAAAAAAAAAATATTTTAATGGAAAGACAACATTTATCAAAAACCTGACACCTCAAAGTATTCCAGTTTTCAGTAATGTGCCTTTCCTCGCAACAGTATGTTAAAAATATGTTGAGATTAATCTAATTAAGTGCTACATGAATCTCTCATTTACAGCCTTTCTTAGGGAGCCTTGAGCACCTTTTACGAGCTCTGATGTGTTTAGGTAGGCACAATACGCAACAAAACAGATGGTCTATATGAATAACTGTATTACCCTACAGAACATTATGACTATTCTAACTCATTCCAGTTTAATCCCCAATTAAAGAGCTTTGTAAACCAGAGTTAGGGTTTAAAATAGCTATCAAGTACCTAAGGGGAAAAGCCTACAGTTCAAAACCAGAAACAAGTGTTAATCTGGAAATATGAAGTTTAAAGTTACGCTTATAAAAAAAAACAACCTTCAGGGAATTATTAAAAATTAACATTGTCTGCGCCAGCCATGTCCGCTGCAGCGCCCAGCAGTGAGCTCAGAGATGCTCTGACAGTGCCATTACACACAATTAAACTCCACTTGCTGTGTTTGAAGCACACCAGTTCAAATCGTGGGTCTAATCTCACTGGAGTATCTCACACGTGTGATTTACCATCTTGTACCAGCAATCTGCGAGCAGTTTCTTTTTGTCCATATCTTGAAAGTTTAGAGTTCTTCTGCCTGAGTGCTTGTCTAACGTGTCACAGCATTAAACCTCCCTTTGCCTCCCCAACGCATCTGAATTTTCAGACCCTTCTCACGGGAACTGCCTGAAATTTGGGATACGGAATGCAAGGATAAATAACCACGCTACCTATACATTCTATAAGGAGGACGGTGATTTTTATCTGAACAGGTCACTGCAGTTCTCCCAGAGGTGTGACAATCAAGCCAGGAGACACCCACTCCATCTGCACGTAGCTGCCTCCACGAAGGCCCCCCTGACATCAGGAGGCCGATGCCAAGCCAAGGCGAAGCCATGCCATGGCGGGTGTCGTCCTGCGGGCAGCGAGACCCGCCAACAGCAGCCGCCTGCATGGCTGGCGGCCGGGCTTCGACACGCTCCTCTCCCCGGGGCGGCTGCAGCTCCTCTGGCGCAGAGGAAGCTCCCGGTCGCACAGATCTTTACTCTCACTGCTCCTCCCCAGCAGATGCTACGCTCCACCAAACCCAGCTTCAACCGTCTCCGAAGCGATAAAAGCAACTGCTACCACCTCGGCCATGTGTGCATTTCTGCGGCAATTCCTTCTTCGCGACTGCTTACAAATCTTCTGCAACATTCAATTTAGGGATCAACGTTTTTCTGCAAGCGGACAGCAACTTGAAACCGTAAAATACGTAACCACGCCGGGGGCACCTCCTGACAGCCGAGGGCTGGCGCGGGGCACAGGCAGAGCCTTTGGCAGGGCTGCCCCACGATTACGGGGGGAACCACGCTCCAGCCCTCCAAACAAGCTCAAAGGGAAAAGTTAAGGACCACCTCGCCATGTTTCTGGCTGCATCTCCTTTCAGCGAGCTGATGACAATACAAGGAAGGCAAATCAGCGGTGGCCGAGGCAGCGGACACCTCGGCAGCCACACGCCCTGTGCACTGCAGAGAGGTGTAAGCACTCCTACAATTCACTACACGAAGACAACTCTCTGCAGCCCATTAAAGGTGGTTCAGAGATGTCAGAAAACCCAGCTAAGCCACTCCATGTTCTGCAGAGTTGTTTCATTTTTCACCAGCCCCATTTAAAAGGTAGATAAATCCAATGCCTGGTTTGATCGCTGCTCAAACACAAGCGAGGAAGAGACTAACGCTTAGGTTACTAAAAGGATCCGGCAATGCATGCAATGAAAATGGCACAGGTAGGCAAAAATGTAACAGCATGGAGAGATGCTACATACGCACTTCAAACCACAGCCAAGATATATGATCACATATAACTCAGGGACTACAAAACTATCATTTAAGCAGTGTTTTATAATGCTGAGGAAGAAAGGAGGGTTGCACGTCCAAGCTTGACTTCAAAATTTTCTGATTTCTGCCTGCTCAGGGATGTGTGACACGCTCATCTATTTTTTTATTCAGTAGCCAAGCAACCCTTCCACAAGGCCCAACCAACTGGCCAAAAAGTACCACAGTAACATCACAGTGGGAAACAGAACTTTTCTTCTTTCCTTTTTTTTTTTTTTTTTTTTCATTTATTGTTCTCATCCTCTAAATCCAGGCTGGAAGGCAGGATTTCACAGCATTTTCATACCAATCTGTGAAATGTGTGATCCCAGCTGTCTTTACCAGGCATAACAAAAAAACTTCCCAGAAGCAAAGGAGTGGTAAGGTTGAGAAAACAGTATGTGCTAATAAAAGGCTTTCAGAGCCTACTTGGAACCCTGATCCAGAAGGACACTTCAGCAAACAAAGACCTCACTGCAGTCAATCAAACCACCTGCTTACATCTAAGCACCAGCTTAAGCACTCTGCTGTGTAAACTTTCCGTGGACTACATTAACCCACGCCCGGAGGTTTGCTGTGCAAGAGCTGCAAACAGCAGTTCCTGCAGAGTGTCCTGTAATTTCCTCATTTATTCACCACCAATTATGAGCTGCCTCTTTCCCTTCCTCCTGCACATGCCTTTGGCCCAAGAGCATTATTTTCTAGATTTCTGTAGTGTTGTGTGTCGTGGCAGGGGATGCATTTTGTTCTCTCAAAAGCCAGACCCGGTACAGGGAGAAGCATGAAGCCATCTCCAGCAAATGACCTTCTGAAAATACAGCGGGTAGAGCGGTTACAGCCAGAAACGTGAAGGAGGAGATGCAGGAACCAAGAGTGGCTGGCAGGACCCCCCCTTTTTTCCTGTCTCACTTAAAACATCTTCATTAAGAATGAGTATTACTGAAGTAAGGAAGGAGTAGAAACACAACACTGGTGAGGCAAAGAAAATTTTACTAATTGCCTCAATTAGCCACCATGAGCCTGGACGTCTATCCACAGAATTCAGAAAGAGTGGCAATTCCCCATAAGCAGTCGTGCATTTTGTATTCTCTTCACATGACTTTCTCAGCTCCGAGTCTCACACGGTCCTCTCTAGAATCAGACTGTATTTGCAGGGTTTGAAAGCATGAAGCGACTGCTCTCCCTCCGCAGCACGTGGAGTATCTGGAGGATGTTTCTGTGCCTGCTGTGGATGGCGTTTATGGTGGTGTCCGTGTTCCTGAAGAGGTGTTACAGCCTCTGCTTGCTCTCGGTTTCTAAGCAGTCTGCTAAAAGCAGGTAGCAACTGTTTGCAGTCAATCAAAACCACACGCAAGCGCTCCCCATCAGAATACGTACGTGCAGCTACGAAGCAAATAAAAATGCCCTTCCTCAAATCAGGGTGCAGGAGGGAAGGGAGCCCAACCCCTCAGCCTCCGCGGCCTGTCAGACTTTGAGCATTACAGACCTAAGGCTTACAGTGCTTCTAAGCAAAGCTAGTACGAAGAAAAGTCACGAAAGGGCACGAGCCATTTTACATGTCAAGATCTTTACCTGTTTATACCTTCCTTGGTGTAGAAGATTGAGTAGGTGAGGTTGTCTCCTTGAGGGTCTGATACAGGCGTCCGCCACGTCAGTCTGATGAAGCGGGTGGAGACGAGGGTGGCCACGACGTCCCGCGGGGCTGAAGGCAATGGTCCTGTTGTCGCTGGTGCTAGATGGTCATTAGTGGCACTGGTCAGTGAAGTGGGAGGTAATGTTGGGATGGCAACATCTTGTCATGTGCAAACATTGGGGAATATGAAGGGCAAACATCACCACGGTTTAAAAAAAGAAAACAGAAAAAAAACACAAAAGAAATAAACAAAACCACGATGGGAAACAAAAGAAAATGAACACACACAAAAAAGGCCATTAAACTGAAGGCTGACATGCAGGCCCAGGTAACTACTGGAAACTAATGGGAAATATTCAAGGACACGTCACTGTCGAGCAAGCAGACCGAATCTCCACTGCAATGGAAGTGGCAAGGGAAAGGGAAGGGTGAAACTGAGGGTAAAATACAAACTCCTAAGAGGACATACCAGAGGCAAACAATATTTTCATTTCTTTGTAAACCAGATATAATACCAGACATTTACCAATGAAAAACCCCAACTTGTTTTATTTATTCAAAAGTACATCCAGACTCATTATTCTACTTTATTTCATTAACGTGCAGTATTAATTTATACTACTCTCAATCATAAAAAATCAACAAATACAGAATATTCACTGAAGAAGTGCAAACTCATCCAGGCTGTGCAATTCACCGCTGCAGTCAATTCACCGCTTTCTGAGCTGGCTGGGTTCTGCCGCTGCCCATGGCAAGACACGGTGATGAACCTGGTATGGATTTTTTCCTCACTTTCACTACGGTCACTGCTCTCTTTCCATCAAAGCTTCATCCCCTTCTCATAACCTATATTACAGCATTTTACCAAGACGCTAACAAGCATCAACAACTCTCGCTTCACATTCTGCAAAGACTTTACAAACCTTGTGTGGTGAGTCGTGTACTCCTTCCTGTATCACCGCTTTAAAGCTGGGATAAATCTCCAGGATTATTGCATTAAAAGGTTGGCAAGTTAACAGCACAAGCTGCAGCACACAAACAGCTCTTCTCCAAATCCTATTAAAGCAATCCATCCAGTAAATCTAACAGTAATATTCTGAGCAGCTGGACCCCAATTACCACAGCAATTACAGGAAGCACAATTAGTAACAAAACCCCTAAGCTCAGGATGCTCTGAATTCTTCTGTACTCTTCACTATTTACCAAGTCTAAGCCACCTGATGACATTGTCCACCCAGGAATCTATGCTGCCAAATACCTTTATTCACTTATTAATTATGGAAACTAACTAAAATGCCTCACATTGTCCCCAGAAAGAGTTAAGGACTAGCACAGCTTTTGTTGAGAGCTGCAGCATCTCCACCTACCACACTACCAGAGTACGCGGACTTGGGTCTCGACAGACAAGAAGGAAACTGCACACAAAAACCCTGACTAAAGCAGAAAGCGCGATCTGAGCAACCAAACCTTCAGGCAGACACACTGAGAACGTGTCGGCTGCACTGAGAAGTCCATCATCAACAACCACCTGACTTTAAATTCTAAAAAACTCTTGTCAACCAAAGCATCATCTCCCACTCAGGTCTTGAATTGGCAAAATTCTCCCTTTTTCATTTCTATTTCCCAGGCAACTGCTGGCAACAGTGGAAGAACAAACCCGTGGCATTTATCAGACCTGCGCAACGTAATGCAGGTAGGCGAGCAGAACTGTGAGCCACCCCGCTGCTCCACGGGAAACACTGCTGTACACCCCACCAGAGACAAGGGTGTCCGCCTCGGGGCCGGCCACCACCGTGAGCGAGGCCCGGCTCTGCGGGGACACTGGCAATGCCCTCCCTCCCTTCCCGTGCGCCGGTGTGCCTGGCACCACGCTGTCGTGTCTGCCACCTTTCCTGAAGCTCTCACTCGTGCTTGATTTCCTCCCTCAGACACTGCTCATCCTGTCAGCTAGGAAAGTTTCACTCCCTGAACAAGTACTGGTGTAAATACAATCACCAGTTTAATTACTTTTCAATCACGTTTCTTCTTGTTTTCGTACTGAAATCAAGACTTTTTACTCCAATATCTGTATCTTTACAGGACTCTGCAAGACTCCCAGAGCCAGAAGCATACATATTTTGGTACTGAAAATACAGCTGACAGAAAGACAAGTCCTCCAGAATATCTTCTCCATTATCCTTTCCACATTGTAATAGCCACAGATCACAATTAAGTATTCTCCAGCATCCCCCTCCCAATCAATAGACTACACCATTAACTTCACATTCATTGCAAAATCTAAACTATTTTTATGTTCTCATAATTGGATTTCTTACAGAAATGCACCACGTTTTAGCTCTTCTTCTGGACTCTGTGCCCCCAAGGCTAACCTTGTCATTGTGGACTACTCCATACAGGGTACTTCATTACTACAGCTTCACCCCTTCTTCGATGGTACAGTACAATACACAAGTGCCAACAGTAGCGTCTCGGGGCAGAAAAGGTTCTAGTGGAAGTTATCAGCACGTACAGTCACCGCTATAACCTTCCTCTCATCTAAATCATCACATTTCTCAAAGCAGAGAACACTGAAATGTGTTGTGGGCAACTTCCCCACACCAGCGCTGGATGACCCAGCAGCAGAGATGCTCTCCTAGGTTTGCTATTCATAAATAAGGAAAATTTGCTCAGAGGTTTGAGAATCAATGGCATCCTTAGCTGAAACGACCCTCAGACTGTAGAATTTAAGAACCTAAGGAAACCGAGGAAGGCATTTGGTGTAATCAAGACACTGAACTACAGGAGCAGGAGCTTGACCATGGTCACAGCACTTGCGCAACCCCATGAAGAGCTGCCCTTATGGGCAGTTGAGATCAGGAGAGCTCGCTCATCTTCAGGGACAAACCGCTCACAACCCCAGAACGACCCATTTTCCTACATGCAAGAAAAAAATGAGCATGGCAAGAAGGTAGCATGGCTGAACAGGGTACTCCTGGCCCAGCTTAAGCACAGAAAGTGTAAAGGAAGCAAAACCAGAGACCAAAATGGCTAACAAAGAAATGCAGAAACACCACCCAGGCATGCCGAGGCGGCATCACGAAAAGGCAGCTCTGGACTGGATGGGTGGATGGTGGGGCGTGTGGTTGGCCCAGCAGGCTCCCAGCGTTGTGGTGGGTGGGGTGAAGACCAACCGGCAGCCTAGGTAATGAGTGGCATTACCCACTCGACACTGGGACAGATGGGGTTTCGCATCTTCATCAGTGATGTGGGTGATGGGACAGAGGTCATCCGCAGCAGGTTTGCAGGCCATACCAGACTGGGAGGAGCGGCAGATGCTCTGGCAGAGAGAGGGACCTGCCAGGCTGGAGAAGTGGGCTGATGGGAACCTCCGGAGTTCTACGCTGACACACGCAGAGCTCTGAGCCGGGGTCAGGGGATCTTCCCAGCCATCATCTCTCTGCTCCTAAATGACAGAGTGCCAACTCAACATCATGACCCGCCTGGACAAGGTCCTGTGCAGCCTGCTGTAGGTGACCCTGCTTCAGCATGAGGGTTGGACTGGATGACCCACAGAGGTCCCTTCCAACCCCAAACATTCTGTGATTCTGTGATGCTGTGATCACATTCTCAGTCCCGGCTACATCAGCCAGGCTTCTCCCGCGTTTAAATTTGAGCCCGTGTTAATAGTTCCCTTGAACTGGAGACCTCCTCACTGCACCTATCTTTAACCCTTCCACACCATGCTGCCACAGAGGAACAAGGTACGGCAGTATGCAAAACACCTCCTCAGTGCCTGTAGTTGTCAGCATCTTTCCCAGAGTGCCTGCTTGACTGACTGCCATTTCATTTCAAATTTCTGTTCACTTTACACTGCAACTGAATATTTTCCCCTTGCAGAGAGCTTTAATTTCTTACCCTTCTATTAACTAATTACATTAATAATATTAATTAAAACCATGAAACAGTTTGCAGAATCATCTGTAGGGAAGCTGTTACAAAAGCAAACTTGTGTTTTACAGCTGCATCAGCCAAATGCCTTCTGAAGTGGCATCTTCTGAACCATCCTGGTGAACTCTTTGACTGATTGCTTCGCACATTTATTCAAACTACTTAACACACAAAGAGCCTCCGTTTTTTAAAATTAAAGTTAAGATACTTCAGATCCAGCACAAAAGGCAGCTGCCAGTTCAGCACAGAAATTCCTTCCAACCACCGCTGCAGTTGTTCACTTCAACCCACGGAAGACTGCAGATTAATTTCTCCTGTATGAACGTCCAAAGAACAAAATTCCAAACAACAGTGTCAGCCTGCCACTCTCCAGTACAGCAGCTGTCTTGTTAGAGCTGGGATCCCTATTCACACTCAAAACGCAAACCACGCACCTTCCATCCCCTTACATTAATACTTTGGTTTCTCCTTTGTGTCTTGGAAATACTGCCGGGTGATCTGCTTCAAATTACACGCTCTTGACAGAAAACCTGCACCTTAACTATCTTTAAAAATCACTCTATTTAGTTAAAACTTAATACAAATATTTCTTAAATTATTAAATTGAAACAAAATGCTGAAATTTCTCTAAGGAGAACTATTCCCTTGATAAATTTTTAAAATTTGTCTGCTTAAGCTGAAACACATCCCACGCACTCATGTATTTGTCTTCCTATACAATGAAAAAGATCCATCTTTGACTTAAGTGATCTGCACACAGTGCTTGAAGAGCCTGCAGGCATCGAGATGAGGAGTCTGGGAGAGCTGCCAAGATTTCCTCGATCAGCAGAAACCCAGCTTTATCCCCACGCAAGACTCCAACCCAGAAATATTCCTTCTGACAGCATTATAGGTAGATCGCTCAAACACAACAGAAAAACCAGTGGCATCTGAAAAATAAACTGTGAACCAAACAAAAGCACAAAGGACTTGTAAAGTGTACAAGTAAGGTAAGCAATGAATAGGGGAGAAAACTCGCCCACTGAAAGCTGCGATTAAATACCAGCTTGGCAGCAATTTGGTACTGTTGATAGCTGCGGAGCGTATTTAGGAGACGAGGTTATTTCCTTCCCTTTTCTCCCCATTCTTCCTCCAAATGCCTTGAGTGCCATTACTAACTGATTTGTACACAGCCGTGTGAGCAGAATGGTCAGCAGTGCAGAGCTGTGTTAATGAGTAATTACACTAAAATTAGTTTTAATGCCAATAAGGGAGCAGCTTTCTTACTTCAAGCTTTTAAGCATGGTATAACAAGTAACATGCAAAACAAGTCTCTTCCTTCTAACATGTATTTCATCCCTTTTCAAAAAGTAACTACACTCTGGAATATTCTTCGCAGGCTATTCCCACACAGTTTCACATTAACCTTATTTAAAAACAACATAAAATATGCATATTCAGCAAGTGACATGCTACAAACATGGCAAAAGAACGATGCTGTTGCACGCCAGACATACATACAACAGATTTATCTCTTCAACCACTGCTGATACATCAGTTTTTCTGAGCTTATGTTTTTCTAAGGGATCAAGAATAAGCCCTCGCTCAATCTGGCATCACACAAAGGCTGTACAGTCGAGATATAGCACGTTGTCTTGAATAGCATTTGAAAGAAATCATTCAGCAAAACAGCTGACATAAAATGAATCACTCCTGAAACAGTGGCTCCACTGCAGTCAGGGGCTGGGAGGGGGAGACTGAGGTGAAATAAATGTTGCTGAGAGGACACATTAAAACTGTCACAATACAATTTAAATTCTGGATCAATAAGACAAGGAAAGTCACTTGATTTATCTGTCTGCATCTAACGAAGATGAAAGCTCACAAAAATCAGTTATAACCAAATCAAAATATTTCAAGCAGTCCTTCTGCTTTGCACAATTATTTTTCTAATGCTTATGTAGTAACCTGGGCAACAGAACGAAGTCTGAGCTACAAACAAGCACAGGTCACGTTCAACTACTGAAACCCCGTCAGTGCAGGACATCCAGCAATCCACCAGCAGGGTGAGGTAGGCAGAAAATTGAGAAAGGAGGATTTTCCTAACTTTCCACTAGAAATTGCTTCTACCCGCAGTACATCTACTTTATACGAGATTCCAACACGTACCGTCGTGCATTTGTGCTGCCCAGGTGCAACACCAAGACCTCCAGCTATGACAACTCTAGCACGAATCCCACTGATCCAGCGTAAGAGAAGATTCCTTCCCTCTCCCTCCAGACCTGTGTTTGGCAAACCGCAGGGTTCCCAGCTGGTTTTGCCGTGCAGAATGAAGACATGGGGACACACACCTCAAGAAATTCCTTCTGTCAAGCAGCTCTTCCCAAGGGTTTCTTCTGAGCAGACATCACCTATTGCAACTATTTTACCAAAATGTTTTGCAGAGTGCACAAACACCCACGAGGAGCTGGACTCCAACAAACGAAAACCCATCAGTGACTTCTACAACTTGGATCCTTCACTGGCAGAAGCCCAGCGTGTTAATTTTACCAGCGTTAGGCTGGTAAAGTCTAAGAGGCAAAGGCTACAGGTGCCTATCAGTCTGATACACTGATGTGGTACCCAGTTTTTAATGATGTAGGAAAAATGACCCCCATCGCTATCGGCGTAACTCACTGCGGCGAGATAACAAACAGTGTGAACATGTGCCCATGGTGCTATTCTATCATCACCATTTCAGGATGCTGATGTGATCTTTTAAAAACAACTCTGTCAAACATGCCACACCTGAAAACTAGTAACTGAAATGCTCTATTAGTTAGCTAATTATTAGAAATATTTTCCATGTTGTCCAGCCCCTCCAGCTTAGATTTCCTTTTTCCTCCTTTTTTCCTCCTGGGGCGCATTATTGGCATTTTCATGGCTTCCTCCTGCTTTGGACAATAACATTCCAATTATACCATCGGATATACTACACAAAGGAAAAGTGGAATAGGAATGTTATCTGCTTCAGCTTTGCTGCTGTTATCTGAACGACCAGGGACGAGTCCAACTCCCTCAGCTACCTCACAGGTACAACGAGTACACCACTGCTACAACCTACCGCATGAAGGTAGTATTGAAATGCATGAAACAAAGTTGCACAAACGCTTTAAGGACTAGTCAGCGACCTTATTTATACTATTCTTGGCCATATTTAACTGCTCGCAAAGTCACAGTTAAGTCAAATGAGAGCATCAAGGATCTCTAAAGCATGGCTGAGACTTCGTCTATATCAGCAGGCAGCAGGAGAGGCCGCGGAGGGTGACCCAGCTGCCTGTGAGAGCCCAGCACCTGCACCGTATGGACTGTATAGGTGTCACTTTGGCCTCGCTCTTACCCTGAACACCTGATAGGGACGGGAGTGCATCTTCCAGTTCGGTTTCATTCCAAAGAGATCGAGATCCAAGACTACTCCGAGATGCAGTTCAGTGGGTGAGGAGCAGGGGTGGGTGGGATATTTGATCCAAGAGGGCTCTCCTGATGGAAATGATACCTTCCACGTAGGTGTGCCCGCAGAGGACACAGAGCATGCGGCAAGTGGAGAACGCGACAGACCTGGCCAACAGGAAGTGGTTACAGGGACAGCTGAGCAATGTGGGGCACCAGAGAGTGGGCAGTACATAGTACTGCAAAGAAAAGAAAGTCCTCTTTGTAAGCACTTCAGAGTGGATTTTGTAGCTTTTAAATGTAAACGTATCTTTGATTTCAGCAACAGAGACATACTACAACAACTAGAACCAGCAAATTACTATATTGCCAAAACATCTGTTGGAAAAGACACTATGTAAGACATTCAGATCTCTGAACACCTTGAATATTTTAACTGTATACCATAAGAAAAAAATACCTCAGAGGTACCAATATGTTTAATTTTGACTTGGGGTGTTCAGATAAAATCATCTACTTGATAAATACTAATTGTCACATAAATTGCCATTTAACTGATTACAGAAAGGTAATCAAGACTTTCAAACATTTTTCTTACTTATACCTAATGCATCGTTTTCCTAAATTTAAGCTTTAGCAGGTGATATCATCCCTCCTGCTTTGGAACAGAAGGATTCCACTTTGATCAGGATTAAGAAGCTGTGATACTTCAAAGAGTCACAGCCAAAAAACATTGATTTTGTTTTGTACACTCTCCCTCATAGTATCAAAAAAATACAGCAACAACTGGTTGCAATGTACTAAGTATGAAATAATACGAGTAAGTCCATGCTATACAACTATCCTTTAAAAATTCACTTTCTCTCGTGTTGTCCGTCCCTTGCAATGTCTCGTCCCCTCCTGGTTTTTACCCGTATCAAATTGTTGTTGTTCTTCAAATGCTTAATTCATAAATTTATGGCAGAAGGGACATCATCTTGTTATTCCTAATAGTCCCCCGCATGATACCATAATGAAAGAAAAACACGTTAACTGGCCCTACTAAGTTCTTCCAGGACAAACGGCCACAACGCTGCAGTTGGTACTTTGTCTCAAGAGATCAGTTACTGTACCTGAATTACTTCCCTCCCTTGGAAAAACTAATTAAATCTACCAGGCTCCTACTCTTCTACTAAGAGGTGCTTTCACGCAAAACTGAAAAAGTGAATAAACAGACATGGAAAAAGGAGAGTATTAAACTAATTTTGGCTGTATATGATGAATGTACACTTTCTGAGTCGCCTAATTTCGTAACGCCAACCACCAGCACCTCCGTTTGCCTGGTGTAACACACAGATCCATGTCTGCTTGACGTGACTGTAGAAAGACAATACAACTTACTATTTCAGAGAAAATTCAAAATTTTATACACAATATTGTGCTTCATGAGATAATTTAAACTGCAGAAATGCGTATGATTGTCCTGTATAGGGAAATCTGTCAGAAAAAGAAAACCCATGAGAACATTCAGACCAACACCTACAAGAAAGCTCAGCAGTGGCCAGCTGGACATAAAGCTTACTAACCTTGAAATTACTTCTACAATGAAAATCACAGGAACCATTCAGAAATGTGAAGCACATCTGCTGAGGACTGACCCCACAAAGGCTGCCTCATGCCGGCGTAACAGTGCTGTATTCCAGGTCAGGGACAACGGGCTCAAAAATTAAAACAGATACAGTTTTTACCTTTTATATTGCAGTGTTTTGTACATTATTTGATATGATTAACTGAAAATCCATTAGTAATGCTTACTATTGTATATAAAAGACATTTGGTACCAAAATGGACAAAAAGAGTAGCAGAATCTGTCCTAATGGTATTTTTCCAGTGACTTACTTTTTAACATGTTCACATGGCAACAGTATCTCCGTGTCTCTTTGTTTCACCACTCTACCCGACCAAAGGAACCTCCAAGATGCCAGCGATTTTCAGCCCCAGGCACCTCTTCTCTGCACTTATACGCTGGTTTGATGAGAGCCAAGGCTTTTAACTTCTGTAGTATTTTAAGTACTTTTGTCTGTGATACACAATGAACTACTGGTGGGAAAACAAGGTGACGTTGTCTGGGAGTTTGTGTCTGCTGAACGGGAGAGATTCCCCCCTCCTACTTGCCCCTGCATGTCGTAGAACTGCCTATACTTATATAAACACACCCACACAGCCACACACTGGCTTTACGGCCTGGACCCCACAGCCAATTCACCATGTTAGTCCAGAAAAAAGAGCAACTTTCCGCGAAGGCTGCAAGCGAGCCGAAGGTGCTGAAAGGGTATGAGGGACACCAGAACTGGTTCAAAGGAACCGACAGAACCACAGACTTTCCCTTTGGGATGTCACGAGCCATCCCATGGTCTCAGCTGCCCATGAAACCGTTGCATGAAACAAAGAAGAGTTTGAGTGAGCTGCCCAAGGGGACACGGACAACATCAACCACCCCGGGCTCAGCCAGGGGACGGAGCCGGGCTAAGAGGAGCACCCAGCTCCCACCAGAGCATCTCTCACCCTGGGAGGCGGGTATGCACCAGAGCCTCTGGGGAGCTCAGGCCAAGGCGCTCAGCCTGGACGGAATTATCCTCCTCTTCTTAGTCCTCTAAAGCCTTCCGCTGCTTCACCATCCAAAACCAACTCACTACTTTTTTCCACAAGCACTTCCCCAGATCACCTCAAAGAGGGGAGACGATTGAGGATGAGAACCTGACACAGATCTCTGAATCTACTTGATCTCTAGCAGACTTCAAAACCCAACCGCAATCCCCCCTCCTGACAAACAGACCCTCCCTCAAACAAAAGCAACCCTCATTTTCTTCATAAAATGGACATGCTTGCTTACTTCTTTCTCTATGCTGAAATTTTTTCGCCTGAAGCAGGTCAGCAAAATGCTTTCCTTTTTTTTTTTTTAATTGCCTTAGCTTAATTTACATTACCACTGGGAATGAGAACTGTTATTTACTCTTCAGTCAATGCATACTACTTGCAAAAAGCCCACCAAAAATACAGGACAAGCAAATTTCTAACTAATACCCACTGATTATGATTTTCAAGCATTCATTTCATTCTATGCTCTAATGTAAAATGGACCTGATTGGCACTGAATAAATTGTGACTACATAAATCTACTGATAAACACGTTCTGACCATAAGCCTGTTTTTGAAAGGAAGTCATAAACCCCATTCTAATAAAGAACACTCCTCCCATTGTCATTTCACGATGAAATGCTTTGGTGTAGAGGAAACAATTTGATTTTTTCCTGTCTCATAAAACAACCATTAAAAAGGCGTGACGGACCATGTTGACGCATTACACACAGCAGTGAGTCCGCAGAGGAAGGCAGCCTCTCCTACAGCCCTAAGCAGGAGCCTCACAGTTTAGATCAGATACCGGTGCTTCAGGGGAGGATGTAAAGAAAAAAAGCCCCGCATGCATTTTGACCATGAGACTCGTGCTACAAAAAAGCAGGAAAAAGCCAAACATAGCTCTACCTATCCCATAGGAGTTTAAAACTAACTGCTTTTAAACAGATTTTGTTATTGGAAAGAAATTCAAACCATCACTGCATATTGCAAATGGATGCCCATAACAATCATAAAATCAGCAGTAAATATTTCTTTTTTTTTAAAAGATTTAAGTTTTTTTTTAAACTACCACTGCTTGAGAAAGAGAGTCAAAAGCCCTAAGCAAGACACACATATAGAACCCAAGGCAGTAAAAATGCATGTAAATGGATCAGAAGAACCCTGTACAGGTTATCCTCTTAGTGTAAATATTCATAAATCAAACTCTTCTGCAGGATAGAAATCCCTCAAGAACAGCAGAGCCTGCAACAATATGTAGATCTAATTCTAACAAAAATACCAAACTCCATCAGCACTTTTAAAATAGAACTTCTTTCACTAGCAGAGACGCTTGGGAATTTGGTTTGCACATCGCAGCACAGAAGAAGGTGAATGTACATGAACAGGTGACAGGAGAGGGGAAATCATCAAGAAAATCATAAAACACCACACCGGAGTATTTCTAATGCAGTGAAAACAGTGACAAATTGCAGTTAGTTTCAATACTGAACTTAGGCAAATTTGAATGCACATTATTGAAAAAGAGTTTCAGATTTATTGATCTGTTCGATTTATTTGATTTTGTCATGGTATAAAACCATAAATATATAAATAAATATAGGTGTTATATATAAGTATAAAGCTTATTTAGGTTATCTTGCAAAACTGCTGGAAAAATACACGACACCAGAAGTAAAGAGACTGTCTCTTTTTCTAGGTTCAGACAATCAGCTGTATGAATCCTATTCCATATGCAGCCAAACTGTAAACCAATCCTTTTTCCGTTTCTCCAACTGGCAGTCAGCTGTCTGACATTACTGCCTAACTTTGCAGCTCTGAAACACAAGTGACCAATTAAGACCATATCCACACATTTGTTCCCCCCTCTGGTGCGAGACTGACAAAATCTGGTATTTTACTTTCCAACACGAGGCTAGGATCGATTACAAATTAAGGCTACTTCTGCCGATCTTCACAGCCCCGTGCATGAACACTGAAGGCAGAGGAAATGCCTCCAGCAGTCGTGACAGATACCAGGCAAAAGCGAATCCTGCCATCATATTCTTCATTGAAACAAGCAACAAACCAAACCCACTAAACACAAACACCCACTGGGATATAAGGAATGCATCCTGAACAGCTGACGGCCTTCCCCCAATGATTTTTGTTTTCACCTGTAACTAGAAGCCATACACAGGCAGAGGAACAGTCGACCGTCACTCACCAGCTGTAGCCGGTCGCACTGCACACCCTCGCGTTTGCTGAGCACCATTTCAGAGCTGCACACAGCTCTGGTTCCTGTAACAACCATCGCCGACAATATCATATCTGGTCAGGCAGCGGCCAGGCTGATAGAAACAACAACTCTATAAGAGGATGAATGGAAAATGAAACGGGCGGATTTGTTAAGTGATATTACAGTAAGTGTATTTGCTTTTATTAGCCTTCCTGGTGGCCAAGAGATCCTACTGGGAATTCAGGAAAACTCCGAAGAGAGGGACTCAAAGCCTTTGAGCCCATTTCACAGTTGTCAAATACAGAGTAGATGCACTGTCAATCCTTCCACTTTTGCTGTGGGACAATAAATATAGACTAAATACAGGCGAGAGGTAGAAAACGTATTATTGTCTGCTGAATGCTTCTCAAAATACAGTGAAGCTTTTTGCTGCTATCGGTTCTTTCTCTGCCTCCGCCTAATACTCCTCATGTATTATTCCTCTTTACAATATGACATACAGTTTCTTTAAGCACTAGTACCTTTTAACGCTAAATTTCACTCATGAAAATCAAACAGGGGACACAGTCCAAGTGTTTCAAACTAAAACTGTGTAAGTGACAATCACTGTAACCCACACCGGCGCTGAGCAGACTTAAATTTCAGTCACGGTGCACACAATCTGATACAAATACCTTCATGAGGTTTCAAATTTCTTTGCCAAGTCAACTGTAAATACAGTCATAAAACAAGAAATGAAAACTAATAAGCGCAATCAAAGAGTCCTATAAATTTTGTTATGCCTTCCTGCAATTCACTGCGCACTGGCAAACATTAATCTATTACTAATTTAATCTAAATTAGAGCAATTTATTTAAAGCACATGCCAACTTTAAACATGAATAGTCTATTGAACACAGAATATGAGAACTGTTTATTTCCCAATTCCATGAAGCTAAAATTCAAGAAGTTTGAGATTTAGTGTGGTTAAGTCTGATCAGTTCGACTTCTCAGGATCTAAGCAGAAGCCATAAACAGGGCATAAATAAAGGCCATTTTTTAAACAGTGATTGAGGCAAGAAATGAAACTAACTGAATTAAAACAGCTTTTTGGCAATTTTTAACATACACGCAGCCATGAGAAACACAAATGCTGACTTTCACTGAGGAAGACTAGCTAAGTAATGTAAATTAAAATCAAAATTAAACAACGAAAAGAAGTCTTCCAGCATTAAAAAGGAGAACATACTGTCATGTTTACAGAAAACTAGCAATGAAGTGTACACAACCGGTACCAAAATATTCTCAGAGTTTGGCTTTGGTTTTACAAAACTGTTTGAAGTCAGTTTGCGATTTCAGATGCTGTTTATATTCCTAAAACACAACTTCCAAGCTGAGACTGACAAGCTGTTCATCTATCATTCACGTGAAGCCACTCTGAGATTACGAGGCACTGACTGAGGCAGCGAGTGTGGAAAAGCTTTCGCCTACTTCTAACACAAGTGCTGGCAATTTTTCCAAACTGCATTACGCCATCCGTGTTGAGGTCCTGTTTGCTACCTTTGCTGCTTTTAGAGTTTTTCGCAGAATTGTAGTATCTACAGCATCCTAGAACTCTTTCATTTAAAAAGATGGGCATTTATGCATGCAAATATTTTATACACGTGAATATGTGTGTGCACTCAGAAGAGCTTCTGTGCATGTGCAGTGGTATATGAAGAAACTACTTGCGTTTTATCATATAGTAACTGCCCCGAACAGTCCAACTATTTTAAATGGCATGTATGATATAGAAGATATTTGGCTCACGTATTACAGTCCCATAACCTTCTGTCTGATTTTCTAAACTTGAAGACAAGTTTTGACATCAACTGTGATAAACACTGTATGAATACCATGTTTTAATACGGCAACTGGTTGCTTACATTAAACAAAGCCATAAGTCTGCTGAGTAGAATAACCACACGGATAGATGTTGATATATGAGAGACAAAAGTGGGGAGATTTCTTGAGGCAAGAGGAAATTCCCCTGCTAGTCTTGTCTCTAAAGATGCTGATCGCCGTGGATTTTCCATCCTCCTACTTTTGGATCTTCTTCCCAGAGGAGAGCAGATGGGGTCTCTCACACCTTACCAGGCTTTCGATCCTAGCAGAGCTGGGTGCCCTTCGCAGAGACCTGCTGCCAGGTTCATTTCTATTTCCTGCTCCCCCGAGATCCACCATTCATTTACTTCAAGTGCCTTTTCCTCTTTACAGAAAATTTGGATTCTTGGCTGCAAGGACTTGCAGTCTTACAACTCAGTTTTAATCTACAAATCATTTCTTCTCTCACCAAGACTTCTGAAAGCTACTTACGTAAAGCCACAGGGACCTCTTCCGATTTTCACTGCATTAAGACAAATAAAATCGTAGAGGACAAAAGGAACATGAAGACACTTCTGTTTGAGCGAAAAACCAGAAGAGTCTTCAGGAGGAATACCCGAGAAGAGTCCTCCTCTTTTATTCAATGGACTCTTTTTCAGCTTGCTCTGCCATTTCATCCACAATACCCTGCACATTTTTCAAGTACTTCTACAGTCTCCGACAACTCCACAGAATTCCATGGGCAGAGAAAATATTTACTGTATTACCTTGATAACAACACTAAACGTTCTTGATTCACAGTATGTAACTGCATACAAAATACTCTAAAAAATTGCCTCTCTAAGATGTGAGAGAGCCTGAGATGTTATATTTGATATCTGTGAAATCATCCAAAATGGGTACTGAAGTATCACGCAAGTTGTTTGCCTCTGGGCTTGAACCAGACCAAGGGCAGAAGTTAAATTTATGTAAATTTTTACATATGGAAAATACCCAAAAGTGCAACTGAGTTTTTCACATTGGAGCACAAGCCTATTAGTGCCAATTTTTGGATTTCTTTCAGCAGAAGCCAAAATCTGTCAAAAAGAAACAACATTTGCCTCCTACGACGGAATAATGGAACTTACAGATATGGAAAGCACAGAGTATTTCATATGTCTTGATTTAATAAGACTTCTGACATTGCTTCAGATGACATTTTCAAAAGCAAGCTAATATGTTCCAGATGAGGTTACTGCAAAAGCGGGTTCATAACTGGCTGGAAAAATCACACGCACAATAGTTCTCAGTGCTTTGCTGTCAGAAGGAAAGGTGATATTGAACTGGGGTGTACAGGAGAGCATGCTGAATTTCATATGATTCAATATATTTTTTTAACAATCCAGACAATGGAACAGAGAAAATGCTCATAAGCTTTAAACGAACGCGAAGTCAGAAGGGCTGCAGGCACACCAAAGGGCACCTTTAGAATTTCAGGGCATGTTGTCAAAGTGGAGAAACAGCCTGAAAAAAAGCCAAGGTTCGACACTCTAAAGTTAAGCAAAAAAGGTCCAAGATTTGACTAACAAGAAGTTGGAAATCCAATTATAGCTGGAATTTTTTTTAAATTGGCATCAGTCTAGGGGAGCTGAAATAGCTTCTAGCGGTGGAATTTGATCCACTGAAATCTCCGAGTATGTGACAGCCTCAAGTAACCTCAAACAATCAAATACCACTTGCAGTATAGCAATGCCACATTTTCAGCACAACCTTAGCTGAAATGTGCTGACTCCAGAAAACTTTGACCAGATTCCTGGACCACCCCTGCTGTGGGCCAGGGAAGCCCCCACCTTGCCCAACCCAGAGTCCTCTCCACCTCATTTCACTGCTATCAGACTTGAGATAGCTTGTGGCCAGACTCTGGCAGAGAATTATCAACATAAAATCAAATTATTCATGCAGCAATGGCTCTGGACAAAATTCAATTACACAACGACAGCACAAATTTAGGTCAATAAATGATGTCTTTAGAACTCTTGCAGAATTAGGACTTGCATAAGGCAATTCAGCAGAGGAATTAATATCATACAGTGCAACTTCATTGGTGTTATATTTTAATCAAATTTGGTTTGTAATGTCAAACTGTGCTACCAATTCCAGACATTTATGTTTCTCATAAGGACATCTGCAGGGAAATATATACCACAAAATTGTCACCATTTGACCATTAGATCAGGACTACACCCAAAGAGATAACTGGGGTCCATTCACACCTCTTGGACCGACAGTCTTTCTGAATCACAGAATACCACTAGTTAGGAGGGATCTCAGGAGTTCATCCATGCAACCCCTGGTCCAGAGACATTTCACAACCTCCCTGGGCAACCTGTTCTGACTGCAACTGCCCTCACTGTGAAACCTACCTCTTATCTGATCGGAAATTCCCTTTTTGCAGTCTTCTCCCGTTACCTCCACCTAATCTACAGCCTCCATCGGCTGGCTGAGTAGTAAGATGTTGTAAGCTTCCATTCTTCAGGATTAATCAAACTCATTTCTCTCAGAGTCATGGCGCTTCTCAGTATATCACACGCTTCAGTTCCCTAATTCTCTTGGTAGGTCTCCACTGGGGCTTCACTATGCCAATGTCTTTCTTGTGTTGGGAAGCTTAAAACCGTCCTAATGTGGTCTCACCAGTGCCAAGCAGGGGGAAACAATCACATCCCTCGACCTCCCGCCTACCCCACCGACTCCTTTTCTGCAAAGCTGCTTGCCTAGCTGCCGGCCAGCCTCTACTGCTCCATGGAGTCACCGTGGCTCTGACACAGGACTCTACATTTGTCAGCGCTGAACGCCAGAGTTTCCCATCAGCCCACTTCTCCAGCCTGGCAGGTCCCTCTCTCTGCCAGAGCATCTGCCGCTCCTCCCAGTCTGGGGTATGGCCTGCAAACCTGCTGCGGATGACCTCTGTCCCATCACCCGCGTCACTGATGAAGACGCGAAACCCCATCTGTCCCAGTGTCGAGCCCTGGGTAATGCCACTCATTACCTAGGCTGCTGGTTGGTCTTCACCCCACCCACCACGACGCTGGGAGCCTCTTGGGCCAGCCAGCTCTCCACACGCTCCACCATCCACCCATCCAGTCCTTATTTCCCCAGTTTAGCTGCAGGGATACTACTGGAGGCTGTGTCAAAGGCCTTGCTAAATGCAAAGTAATCAATATGCACTCCACTCCTCTCTTCTCAACCACAGGGCCACCCACTTAATCTTAGAAGGCTACTGGGACAGTTGGGCACAATTTGCCCTTGTTAAATCCATGCTGGATTTTCCCAGTCATCATCTTCTCCTCCATGTACCCATACCATGGCTTCCAGGGGGATTTACTCTATAACCTTCCCTGAAATTGTTCTAGCTCCAGTCTTTCCTAGTTCTATCCCTGCACATCCAGGCAATATCCCTCACTTTTCTGCCTTTGCTTCCAACTTCTATGTACTTTCTTTTTGTGTTTAAGCTCAGTTAAGAGCTCCTTCTTTATCCCTACTGGTCTCCTGGCCACGCATGCTCAAACTCCTGCACTTTGGAATAGACCACTCTTTTGCTTTGTGAAGGCTGTCCTTCAGGATCAAACGGTTCACCTCTTGCCCATCAACACAATCTCCCATGGGAACCTGCCAGAAAGATTCCTGAACCAGCCAACATCTCCTGTCTTGAAGTCCAAGGCTGTAAATTCTGCTGTTTGCTTTGATCATTTCTCTTAGTAGCCTAAATTGAAGCACCTCATGATAGCTGCTGCCAAGGCTGCTCTGACCTTTGTGTATCTGACCAATTCTTTTTTGTTCCTGAATAGCAGGTCCAACACTCCACCTCCACCAGTCATCCAGTCAGGCATGGATAACCTGTGTCAAGAAAATCTCTTCAGCCTACTCCAGGAACCCCCTATACTACCTGCCATACCACCAAGGTGCCATTTCAGCACCCACCAGATGGTTACAAAACCCACATAAATAGCAGGGCCTGCAGTCTCTAGTTGTGCAAAGAAGGCTTTGTCTACTTCTTCCCCTTATTAGTTGGTGTTTAGGAGACATGCACGACCATGTTGTCTTTCCATCCTCTGATCCTGAGGCACAAGCGCTCGGCTGGCTCATCACCCTCTCCAAGTTGAAACCACATACACGCGAGTCAGCCCTCTGCACAGAACGAGACCCTCTTCCTTGCTTCCCCATCCCATCCTTCCAAAAGAGCCTGCATCCATCCCATGGAGCTATCCTGAAACGTCTCTGCAATCCCAAAGGCTTCACAGCTCCGCAACTACATGCAGCCTTCTACTAGCTGCTCCTTGTTTCCCATGCTGGTAGTATTAATTCACATGCAGGATATCCTCGCTTGGATACAAACTATTTTTCATTAAAAATTTAAGTTTAAAGAAATGGATAGTTCCACTACAAAAAATCTTGACGTGGTGTACTACTGGATAGCAGCAGTGTATTCAATTCATTCACTGGGCGATATCACTCCTATACAACTCACAAGGATGGCACAGAACAGCAAGCACTAACTTCTGCAGTATAAAAGCACAAAAATCACGTGGTACACTGCACTTACTTTGGAATTTTGAAGGTGATACAGTGCATCTCAAATAATGTTTTGAAATTGTTCTCTAAATAACGTGGCATATTTGTTTACAGTCTGTGGTTTTTCTTTACACAGCATTCAAGAATCACTCCTTTTTTTTCGGTGCCTGAGTACTTGTCAATGCCTATCACACAGGGGTGACAGGGAACCATCTGCCTTCCTCCCCCAAAGGCACCTCCTTTTCCTTATTACCACCTGTTCTTTTTTCAGTCCCCACATGGCAATTGTGAGCAACGTCAGATACACTGGAAAAGGCCAGGTTACAGGTCCTGTCTGACTTTTTGAGTCTTGTCACTAGCATTTAACCTCCATGAAGAAAACCCAAATGTATCCATTACTGAGGTTTTCACAGACCACACAAAAAAATGCTGTAAAAACGACGACAAGAAATCGCTTTGTTATAACTGAGCATATTAGAATAGCTGATCCATAATTGAGATGGTCAGAGGCTGACCCGTCAGGATCTAATTTAAATAAAAAAGCTGTTTTTGTGTAAAAAAAGGAGCGAGGAGACATCTTCAGGTTGCTGAGAAAATCATTCACAAGGTACCACTAAGGTTCTTCCTTCTCACTGCAATATGCAAGAGCCCTCCATGGTGGCACTTGCAGGATATAAGAAAACATCACCTATCTTCTAATGCATACGGCAAAGAGAGGAGCATCGAGACTGCGAGACGCTGGCGGATGGCAAGTGCAGAGGAATGTGGTAACTGAAGTACTTCCCTTTCTGCAGGTTGTTGTCACATTCTCCATAAAAGGCAGACCAGGCAGCAGAGCCACAGCTCCACTGAAATCCCCAAAGGTACTTGGCCTCCTGGGGAAGGCCACTATGTGAGAAATAGGGACCCACTGCCAAATCTCACAGTAAACGGAAAGCAGATGCGACGCTTTTCAACTCTCATGCAGAATTCTACATCTGAAGTTCAGTGCAGGGGATATTGGTAGGAGAAGCGTATTTAATTTGGACCATTTACCTGAATCCTAGTCCCTCTCTTCCCCCTTTTAACCTTCTCCGTTATGAACAGTTGTCCTAAAATCTCTCCTCCCCATGCAGCAATTCTTTCATATATTCCAGAAAAAGCAAAAGTTGCGGACTCTGTACAGCCAATCCATTTCCAACTACAGTCTTCTTTTTGAAACTTATCAACAGAGAATCAGAGAATTTGAAAATAAAACAGCTACTCCAATAAGCCTTCAAATTACCTAATTTTTTTAGCCAGTTAATTCTTTGTTTTAATACTCTCCACAAACAACTTCCACATACACTGCAAGCTTTTCACAATTCATCCCAAACACAAAAAATACCAACCCAAAAGAAACTTCTGTCTGATCAAAACTTCTATTAAGCTGAAGAATAAATGTCTGCACACACATTGGCCTGTGTGGCTGTGCACAGGGTGCACCCACACCCATTCACCTACCGAAACTGTGGCTGTGCAGGAGACGAGGTGGCTCACCAAACCACCGCTGCCTGCGAAGTCAGAAATCCATGTCCAAACACCGAAGGATATGCTGGAGTCGATAGTGACACTGTATACTTTATGCCTATCGTATTTAAAATTCATGCTACCACCTGAGGCTGAAGAAAATACAGGTGCGGTATTTTACTTTCAGAGCACTCAAAACCCCTCACAGCACCCCTCAATAAAGCTATGGATGAAACAGTATCGTTGTGGGCAGCAAAAGCCAACACGCTGGGAAATTTCCAGATGAAGGGTTTAGACTGAAACAAGCTAATGCACAGAAGAGACAGCTAAGCTCTCATCAAGTCTAAATAGTTTTATTCATTTCTATTTAACCCTTCTAAGCGTATGTCTCTCAAAGTCCGAGTAACTCCACCTTTTTCCACTACTCAAACTCCTCTCTGATGGTGGCCAACTAGCCCCTTCCTCGCTGTCAATGATACCAAAATCAATGCTGCAGTCCACTGATAGATGACCACACAATAGTCTCGGTCCATTCCTCCAACCCCGGCCCATGAAGAACGCATGCGGCCTCTCTGAGAATCTCCATAGGGTTTCTACTTTCTAATTTAAATCTAATATATTAATGATCAATTTGACAAGATAAGCAAAAGAGCTAACTGGAAACAGTCTGTAAATAGTCCGATGTTTGCCAGTTCCATTTAGGAAGGAGAAAAGAGAACAGCAAGGGAAGGGACACACTGTTCATTTGCAACAACTTCGATGAACACTTAATCAAAATATTTGCACTGAAATTACTTTTCAAACTGGCAAAGTAGGTAATTCTCATCACTAAATATGAAATTAAAAAAAAAGAGCTTTCTGAATTAATGATCAAAGTGTTCAGAATAGTTTTTGCTCAAATTAGTGTTTTTCATTTTCACACCAAGATGTCTGGCTTGAAAGAACTATTATACAGGATACCTTCACTCTTTCCCTGAATATTGTTTCCTTCTTTGCTGTTCATATATTGTGAGAAGGTATTAAAATATCAAATATCTGTATTTTCTCCAACTGTTTTCGTGTATCACAACTGAGCAAGACACAGCACACTCACTCATAGTTGCACTACTTGTTATGCCACTACTCAACAAGCACAAAAAATACAACGCACTTTAGGTGATGTACCATGTGGTTAGCTCTACCGCTGGAAAACAACAGCTAAAATGCGTCCGTGTTACACTGGGAGTGCATTGTTAAAAACACTGCAGGCCATGTAACAGAGCGATACGACTTCCCGGGTGTATCTTTACACCCGAATGAGACTCCACCAACACTGCATCCACAATCCTTTGGCAGCATGCAAAAGAAAAAGGACAGCATTATAAGGCAAAGTCCTTTAGTGTAACAGGACAGGTTGCCAGAGTAGAACAGGAAGGAGAAACCACTGGGCAAACAACAGGGAAGGGAAAGGAAGAAGAGTGAGACCACAGGAACTAAAATAATAACAGTAATAGTAATTTATAAACCACTACTGGGAACTGGGGGAAAGCACAAACTTGGGCAGGGCTTCAAAATCCAAGTACATTAATTATTCAGTATTTTTCAAACGTGGAAAATATGGAATAATGCTTCCTCTTGAACGATTTGGAAACTACTCAGGTGATTCATGCACACAGCAGAAGTAAAATTACTTCTAACAATTTCTCTGGCAACCTGATGACAGTAGGCCATTGCTGGATCCAGCTGCCTAACACTCCTTGGAGGCGGAATGCCCACGGCTCTCTGGTATTAAAGGCACTGAATCCAGTAGCAGGCACCTTTCAGTCCCCAAAGAATTATGGAAAGTACATGCGTCTCTTCAGCCAGCAACAAGACATACCCACACCCAACGAGACTTCAGAAGAAGTTATAAGTGCACAACTACTCTACAAAACAACCAGAAAAGAAATGGAAAATCTCTGTCTTTATGGCACGCTTGTAACAGTTTGCTCTTTGTACATTGGACACCAAGGCCAGGTCTAGCAGATCCACATCTGTTAAAACTTCAAGTGTGAAGTTACATCATGCCTCTGACCGTACGTAAGACGGTTTCTCCTAAATCCTTTCCATCCAAATAAAAAAGAAATTAGAATTTTGAAACAAAACCTCCGAAAGGCAGGCAATACAAAAGCCCCCCGAAGTACAGAATTAGTATTTTCTTATCTGATTTGTCTCTCCCCTCATCCTCTTTACTATTGGTTTTCTTCCTTGATTTTTAAGAACTGTGTGACCTGAAAGAGCAAAAGAAGCTGATGCCTTAGCAAAAAATATTTGTACTACCTTTTTTTTTCCTGAAGATAGTAGGTCTTTATTAACTGTAACAGCAGTTAATCTCTTTTAACATCCAAAACATGCAATGCAGGACATTGCAAGAAGGTGAGCATTGTCAGTACCACCACTGACTGGAGCACAGTAACAAATAATTATCTTAAACTGCAACTCAAAAAAATTTGCAGTTGGAGTTTGCAGAAATGACAAAGCTTACTACTTTTTAAACTTGTAGCAGAAAAAAGCTTCTGACACTGGAAAGACTTTGATGCAAAATACTTCTTTTGTGGTGTGCTCCGTAAGTGCTTATTTTTCAGTTTTGTAATTTCTGTGAATGTTTTCATCTCAGCTATCCTGTTCTTTTTCTAAAATCCCAGCATGCAACAGTATTTCAGATTTCTGGCTACAGCTTCTTATTTCACTAAATATTTTCTACATATTTTACAAAATATAACGTGAATACTATAGAACTCCTTAATTTCTCCTAAGTAACTTTAAGTGTACAGAAGACAACACTGAACCACTCCTATGATTTTAGAAAAACATTCTACTCTGAGTTATAGACATAACACATCATCCAGAAATGGTCCCTTGAAATTGTTCCTCCCTATCTTTCGGCACTGTACTCCCACGGTTTATCTTACCAAGGTCAAGGATTATCAGCTGGGCTCCGGCTTGTGCATTTCCAACATCATTTTCCGCAATGCACTGATAGAATCCTTCATCTGATTTCACCAGACCCAAAACTTGCAGGTTATGCTCTTTCTGAGGAGTAGAGGAAATAAGCAACACTTCAAAATGGGTTGCAATTGCAAAAACAATGGTGTTATCATGGCACATTACTATGACAGGAGAAACTTCTGAACGCTAACTTGGAAAAGTACATTTGGAGTTCCCATCTGATTTTATCTCTTTTGCACTGAACCCTCCAATTATACGGTATCAAAAAGCAGCAGAAGCTCTTACTAATGGCTATCATTTTCTAGCATCACGTATCACTGGTAAGTCATAACACTTCCACAGCCTTTTTTACGATATTTTAAGCACTGAATATAATCGCATCGCTCACTGTTACAATCCTACAACCTCAGGTATGCTCAATTATACAACCATTAAGTTCTCAACTATGCCTCAATAATGACTTTCACTACATCTAAAATTTCCCTCTAGAAGTACCAGTGTGCCAAAACTCATGATCCACAACTCAGTTCTATTTATATTTAAGCTCCTGTTTGAAATTGCACTTTCCACTGGCCACAGACGGCTGCAGCAAACAGTCAGTCGGCGTTCACAGCAAGCCTGTGCTTTAACAGGTTCTACCAACAAAGTACGTTTAGCCAGGGTGTGCGCGTCTGTCTCTCCTGGAAAAGCTGAGCTATGAAGAAATCAACTCATACAACGTAAGCAGCACGCCTTAGCGTTTCAGTAAAATGACTGAATTCTGGAGCATTAAAGGTTTCAACACTTTTCTTCCAGGCCCCAAACATCAGTAGTACAAAAATCGGAAGCTGGTCCTATAAAAGCACCTAGCTTCCATGCATATGTTTTAGAGGACTAAAAGACAGCTCAACAGCTTAAAAATCTGCAAAAGGGACAATATACTTACAACAATTTTGAAATAGTCACTTGGGATCACCATGTCTCCGTTCTTGACCCATTTCACCGTTGGAGTAGGTTTTCCAGTCACCTCACACTCAAACACAATGTCCATAGATTCATGAGCATAAATATTTGCAGGGCGCTTCAGAAATGCAGGAGGAACTTGGAACAATATGGAAGAAAGACAAAAGATGGTGTTAGCACCCACAGCACATCAGTTGTGCTCTTACTCCAACACACAATAAGACTTAACACAGGAAAAGCTGGCTTCAGGGACTCCAGCACCAACAGCAGCAAAGTTGGCGACATCTTCAGATCAGGGTTTGACAGAAGCTGAGACAAGCTCTGTGTTATTTCAAAATCACATTTGGGTCTGTTAAACTGCCAGCCATTTTAATTTGAAATGACCTTTTGAGAATACACGAAGGAAGAAATCGAACTGAGATGTATAAAGTGTAAAGTTTAGAAGTATTTTCAAACCAAGAGACATAGATGCCATTTGGAAAAAAATATTTCTGCCGTTGAAGAACATGTTGCAGTCTCTTCTCTGCTGTAGGCACGTCGCTGCTTGCTGAAGTGGATTTCAGACATCATTCACACCTCCTTCACCAACTCCGAGCTCATCTGAGCAAATCATTTAGTGCTTCATTGTGCAACAGTTTTATGCCCCCTTCACAAATGAAGAGTCTCGGGGGATAAGCTCCCAGCAAGACAACAAAAGTTATAGAGAAGCCTTCACACCCCCTCCCACAGCAAAATTTACTAATTTGTAAAATGGGAAGATTTTAAGTTAGATTTGAAATTAATAAATCAGGTCACGACAAAAATGGCTGTCTATAATTTTTTCAACAATCTACACTTCTATATCTGGTAAGCCGAGCCGAAGCTCCGTAAAACACAGAGCAGCAGCAGTGCAGCCAGGCTGCGTTAGGTAAGGGCATATCCCAATCTGCAACAACTTATTTATTCAGATAAAATCCTTTTGTTGATAAACCAGAGATTTTTCAGGGAGTTCCTTGTACTGAATACTTCAGTCAGTAGGTAACCAAAAGCTAAAATTGTGTTAAGAGACTTTTAAAGATTAATGGACAGAAAACTAAGATGAAACTTTCCTAGGGTCCCACTGCCTTGTGCTTCTGTGAAGAAACTCCGCTTACCAAACAGATAGTGCCGTATTTATCCAGAGATTTTCTTCTCTGGTTTGTGAATGCTATATACAGGACTACACACACATCTTTGTATCGTATTAATAATGTATTACAGATGCATATGATCAAAGACACGTATTTCATAACACAGTAAAATAGAAAGGTTCTTCATTTAAGACTTGTACCAAAGCTGTCATCTCCAGTTCTTGGCTGCCTTTTTAAATGTCCTTATGTACTCAGAGTTAAATTAATTTAAGACATTTAAAATCCATAAAAATTCAGGGATACAGAATTTTTTGGTAATACAAGCCCCCAAAGTGTCCAATGCGCAGACATGTTAAAAATCTGTGCATGAATGTGCCCCTGAGAAGCATCCACTTACGTACAAAGACTCTCCCACTTCTTTGGCTTCGTGGCAGCAAGAAGAGCTGTTTTCAGGCACATCCAATTTGAATATCATCTATTATGAAGAACATTCACCTATATATTTATTTTTACTACACTCACCAACGTAAGGGCAATTTGCTTGCTTATGTTGGCAGGTCTGATTGTTCAAGTTCCAGGAAAGTCAAAAGCAGCCTTTTGCCCTTTAATATTTATCAAAGAAAGTCAGTATGGAAGGGCTGCACAGTTTAGGCAAACATTTTACGCGCTTCACCTATCAATGGGATTTATTTCATGCCAGGGAATATGGAATACTAGATCATGTTTTACTTCTTCCTATGAAATGATCATAAAGGTTTGCAGGTGGATTTAAAACTTTTAAAAACAGACAGCTGGAGGCAAGTGGCTCTCCAAAACAACCTCAAGTTTCAGATTATAAACAAAGTATGAGAACATTAACATATGCAAATACTTATTTATAGAGTCAGAAGATGGTTTAACTCTCAGACAAGCATGTAAACCTATACCAGAAACTACATAAAGATGTACATATGTGTTTGCTGCCCAAACACTCTCACACAGGAGCAAAAATCTGGATGGGACTGACTTACCAAAACCGCCATCATCTCCACCTTAAAATGATTTAGACATTTTTGTACTTACTATCTGGATCATATGGCTGTTATAACCTTATATAAACCTGACATTTGAAAACTGTCTTCTCAATTTATTTGTAGCCAAATTGCTACTACTTATTCTCTATGAAAACAGTGCCTTTTATTTTAAATTATTCCTCCTCCCTGACATTTATCCTCGGCATTTTTATTTATTGTGAGCTGCACTATTTCTCCACTCCCTTCCTATATCCCAGCCTTTATTTTGGCAGGCTCAACAAGTCCTGCTTGCTTAGCTCTGGTACAACAAGTCACGCGCACCCTCCTCGCAGACTCTCTGGTTTGAATTAATCTCTGCAGCCTGCACAGTTTCAATTATTTGCATGCTCAATTATTTGCATGCAATTTCAGACGCGTCTCCCCAGTGACTTGAAAAATGGTAGAAATACAGTGTTATCACTACAGAAAATATCTTGCCCAATTCATTCTACTACTGTATCTGCCCCTTCCTAGACGCACCATAGTGACGTCAGCCTGTGATGGAGCACTGCGCTGTCATCGTTAGCCATTTTTAACTGATGAGTAATTTTGTTCCTGTCTGCTTGATCAATAGTTTATGTTCTCATTTCCTTTCCTGTACACACACACGTACACACACATCGATTCTTGAAGTGCTTGCTTAGTTGAAAAAAGGTGACACAAAAATTGGAAACACAAAAAGTTAGTTTTTCCGTGAATGTGCAATGCTCGCATTTTCCTAACGTTCATTACAGGCTAACATTTAATTCCTTAGCCATGTATTCAACTTCTTACAGGAATCCTAATAAACACAAGCCAATAACACTCACTGCCAAAAGCACAAAACTGTATCAATAAATTAATCTGATGATCCCAGAACACATGCAGATTGCTGTACTGAGCAGCCACACTGTAAAACTCCAGGATAACAAAAGGGATATATACAAGGAATTCAGTAAAAGCACAGGTGGCTCCTCACACAAAAAACAGCTGCTCTGGGCTCCAGACTGCCTTTGCCCAAGTCAGTTACTTTATCGAAAGAAGTATCATGATACAATTTACCTTTCGTTAAACCACATTTTGATCCAGATTTCCATTTACCTGTACGTGTTTAATGGTTATGTCTTCCCAAAGCATATTCAGACACCCTTTCATTTTGGAAACGATGAGCATAAACATCGCAGAGGAGACACATCAGACCTTCCCTCCAACAGAGAGGCATCAGAAAGGGCAAGTCCCTACTCCTCAGCGTACACACGCTGTCTGCCCAGCACAGACGGTATGATGGGAGGATCCCATCACCAGGTCTTGGAGACAGGCGTCTCTAGCGCTGTTCCACGTATTTTCCTCTTTGAGTATGTTGCCAGCAGTTTAGATTTCCCTCAACATTCCCCTTTTAGGTAAGAGACCTGCATCACACCCAGCAGGTTTTCAAAGCAAACCCAAAACTAAACCGCAGAAGAATGAACAGCAGTAGCCTGGCACAGGCCATCACTAATCTGACAGGCTGAGAGACAAGTGGAGGGTGAGGAGGAGGAAGGAGCACCGTAAGAGAACTGATGGACCACCACATCTGAAACCAAATCAGTGCAAAGTAAAGTTACAGGGTTATTTCTGTTTTCTCCACTAATGTTTAACTCGTAATGAAGACATTTGGAAAGTACTCACATATCTTTAGCAACTGACACTGCTCTAACTTGGGGCATCATCCACAAGCAGGCATTAATATTGCATCATACGACTGGCCACAAAAATGAAAGCTGGACTAGATACCCTATTACCTGCTCTCAGATATTATTGACTTAGGAGATTTAGAATTTGAAACACGTTATTTTTTTAAAGTGACTGCTTTTCTGGCTTTCAGAGCAAATGCCAAGCTGCTTACAAAGGGATAATAATATGACAAGTGCTCACTTTATTATCATTTACTTTCCAGTTAATTAATTAAAAAAATGCTTTTAAAATACACTTTTATAGTTTAACTATGTCAATGTTTAGCATTCACACAGATTAACACAATGCAAGTATAGATGTCTGTGGTGAAGAAGTCAAATTGGTAACCAGAGAGCAAATGAGCCAATTACCATATAAAATAAGATTTGTAATGGAAGATTATGTGTTCCGTTACCAAACAGACAATTAAACTTCAAAGAAGACTCGGCAGCTCAGCCCGCTCTTCTATCCCTCTTCACGTTAGCACGCAAACAACAACCATTTAAAATGTGAGATGCTTGCACAGAATTCCACATGCACTGTGGTACCCTTGGATTCCTTACACAAGAGTATCTTCCATCCTTTTGAGGATTTAAAAAATAGTCTGATCGCATCAGTGGTCAAAAAAAGAAACAAAAAAAATCAATCTACATCAGCAGTTGATTCTCTAAGCTACAATCCCAGTAAAGGTGAAATATCTGAAAAATAATATGCTTTTTTAAGCCAACAGCTGTAAAATGATGGGAAGAGCTCAGGAGTTGCACCTAAGCTGAAGTGGAAATGGGAAGGGACGCTGGGCATGGATTCCACTCCAGGAACACACGTCCATCAGCAGGGAATGCAAACCACCTCTCTCTCCCTCCGCCTCTCTCAGAGATGCGAACGGCGAAAGGCAGCATGCTGCCGTACAGGACTGAAGCTCTGATCTCATTCATCCTTGTGCGCCAGCACGATCCAACACGGCAAATCCACCAAGAAAAACGTTTGGCTTAGGTTCCACATGGTCTGTGCGTTGTTTTTTAAATGCTCAAGGATTAGAAACCTCTGAATAGCTACGTGGAGAGTATTAAAGCCGCAGCATTTATTCTGAACTTTACAGAATGACTGTTTCTTCAAATGTCTTTTCAGCGGTCAGTAGCCCTTGCCTGTTCTCTCTCATTAAGGCAGAAAATTTGTGGCCTTCAGGGCCATAGTCAAAAGAATCTATTTTCAATTCAGCCATCTGTACCGCTTCAAATGAGAGAGAAATTAATTACATTCAGCTCTCCTATCCATCTCTTGAAGAGCTTTCCTTTCAGTCTTACGATCACTGACGTAAGAACAAAGGTTTCTGGTTTTGCAGTCCCCTTTCAAACCCGAAACATTAAGCCAAGCTGTAACTGCACCACAAAAGGAAAAACTCCAGTTCTGCATAATTAACAGAACTTTCAACTTTCTTAGTTACAAGCATAATGAATCTTCTCCTGCAATACCCAAATGAAAACCCCGCTATTCCAGAGCAGATCTCAGTTTTATGCATGTTAATCTTTTCCAAAAGTCAAATCCCCTCCAAGAGGCTCCCCAGAAGGAGGAAGAAAACCCAAACAGTGGCAAAGCAGTGATTCCTGATAATCAGACTCGGGCAATAAAGAAAACCTTGCAGAGGCAGAGAAGTGATGTCAAGCAGGCGGGCCATTTGCACCACCATCATAAGAAAAAAAATCTAAAAGTCTGATTTTTTTTTTTCTTTAAGTATCCAAGAATAAACTAGGCATGGCATGTCTAGTACTCCTCAAAGGACAGGCAGCTGCACCATCTTCTCACTTCCTAACACATGCAAAACGCTGTCTGTCGCACATGAAGCACAGAAGAATAGTCTCATTTTGACGCAACAGAAACACAGATTGCAAACTACACTTCGAAAAGACTTCGTCTCTTTTTAAAAAGCATTAATAAATACGCTCTTCGTCAAAGCACAGCATCAAACAAAGACAACATACACATGATCAACTGTAAAAGGTAGATACCACCTCTATCACACCGTTTTGCTGTTTCCCCATGTCCTCTATCACCTTGCTCATTCCGTGCACATGAATTACTCTCCTTGCTCCCATCAATTCACCAAACTCCTGCAGAGCGGACTCTGAACTGTAAGTCCCTCCAGAGCTACGTGACTATAAAATCCTCCCTCTGTACAATGTGCTGGCTCATAGCACAGGTGCAACACCCACTTTGTGGTCCTCTCTAACCACAAGTTAAAACTCATTAACACCACTAACCAAAGGAGGTTCTGACTAGTCTAAACAGGTCTCTGGTAAGCGTGGAGTGGTGAAAAGCATCATCTCTAAGTCAGGAGAACTTCTTCTACCTGTGATCACTCTCCTAGCAATGAGTAACTTGAAGCAAAACCCAAGATCTCGCTCAGCATCGTCGTATCACAAAGCGACAAGACATCTCACACCAGGATTGAATTTCTTGATTAAGATGCATTATGTTTTGTCACCTGCTGTTTTCTATAGCGTGATCAAAGAACATGCATTAACCCCACTGTAGGACTATTCCCTGTGCACACTGAAGCAGCGTTATAAATTCTTCTACAGCCTCAGGCAGCCAAAGGACTGAAACACAACAACTGAATTTCTAAATGGAAATTATCAAGGACAAGACTGAAGTCACAACTTCTGCTGCCTCAGCCACCTACAAATGCCCTCAATCCCCCAAAATTAGGAGTGTGTTTTCCAAAGTCACACATTTAAACCATCGTTCCTGTCAACATCTCTTTGTCCTCTTCCTTCTGTACTTTTGTCCATGACAAATACTTCTCCATAATCAATGCTTACCATTCAAATACAAAAGCATTTTCTAAATCCAAGAGTTCTTGCATATTCCAAATAGCATATATAAAAACTAAGTAGAATGTATAATTTTTCATCATGTATCTCTGATTAATCATGGCTTAAGCATTCTTGGTCAAATGACTTCCATTTTAGAACTCCATTCCTGATGTATGCCCAATCTTGTAATTCAGTTCACAACCAGGACTGCCAATACTATCTAACGTGGGCATTTTACAATAAAACCCATTTCTTATCAGCCTAAAATGGTAACCCCAGAGGAATTTTATTTTTTCCTCCAGGGAGAACACGATATCCCATTAGGATATGTTACAAATCCTATTAGAATCCTTATAAAGTTAAACTTAATTTTAATAGCTGAAAGTTCATTTGTAAGAAGGATACACTCCGCAATATGATGATCACACTGTTAATCCATTCAATCACACCTTGAATTAACATATTCAGTGGCATCACTTGAATACATAAGACCTTCTCCAAAACTACCTGCCAAGTGCCAAACCCTTCCATTTTAATAAGACGTTTGACAGGATTTAAAAATCTTTAAACTTTTTGTGTACATCTGTCAAACTGGCGGGTGTTTTAGTGGATAGTTCCATCTCCAGATCAGACCATGGGACACCATTTCATTGCTTGGGATAAGTTTGCTTTTCAGTGCTAACCCCAAGAAGACTACATTACATACCCAGCGCATTTTATTTAAACTAACAGCAATTTCCTTGGTCAGTTAGCTGAAACCAACTAATTTCTGTCCACCAGCTGGCATGACACACAGGGCAGACTTTGATGAAAACGTTTTAAATTATTTTTATCATCCTAGTGCTTGGGAGCACCCACAGAGCAGCCCCACTGTGCTAAAAACAAATGGAAAGTGTTTAAGTATTGCAAGGGAAACTATGAAATCCAACAAATTCAGGATAAATTAGAACGTTAAACCATTAAGGTGAGAGCAACAGCTGCGAAACGTCTCAGTTACATCTTCTATCCACCTAAGTCTATGAAAATGTTTTCTGTTTTACGGCATCAAAGTGTAATTACAAACTAGTCAGCAAGCCTACTGGCCTTCTAAATATGTTTTTCCAAAATTTTGATTTTGCTCCAAAATGACATGACATTCATCACCTCCTGCCATTCCCACCAAAACACAGACAAAATGCACAGATTGACGCTTCACAGCAAAACTTTCGATTATCTTTTAATTCTATGCTATTGTTGCACAAATTAGCTGGTTTTCTTCAAGTGTGTTCTGAAAAATATGGAAATTCAACTTTAAACAGAAATGAGGAATTATAAAGTTCTTCCTTCAACATGGCAAACGTATATTGATAAGTACTTTGAAAAAAAGAGATCTACTAAAAAAGTCTTCCCAACCTCTGAGCAGGGCTGTCATGTCCTTAAAACACACTTAATATGCAGCTGGAAAATCTGCATAGCAAACAAAAGCTGACAAAAAGGAATGTTTTTAGAGAAATATCCACAGAATAGAAACCTGTCAAATGAATATAAAAAAAATCAGTGTACCAAGACAGAAAAAGGTTATAAAAATGTAAACTAGTACATGCGCAGCATTTTTGATTGCGCAAAAAACCGAAGTTCCAGTTCATGAACAGAAACTGCAGTCAGAAGATGAAAGTTTCTGTGGTGGCAATGTAATATTATTTTCCTTACCTAGTAAGATAATGACAGCATGCATCTGTTTTTAACAAGCAAAGAATTTTTTTTTTTTTTCCACATTTTAGAAAATTAAAGCTAGCATACCTATAGGTCAATGGTTTCTCCTCTGTGTCACCCTCATCAACATGAATTCTTCCCCACTTCCTTAACGGATGAAGCAGAGAAAGAGGGACCGCTTTTCTGTTCTGTTAATGGGATCTTCGACAGACCAAGTCACACTACTTAGACCCTGCTCAGCCGTTGAAAAGGCACCAAATGCACACACAATGTTCTTCTATGTGTTTGCTCAAGGGGACTGTCCAGTGCTTTACAGATTCCTCCACAAACACTGAGGCATCTGCTATACACGGGTAAGATTTCAGTGATGGTACAAGGGCAGGGGATGACCAAATTGCACTTGAACACAAATATTTTACATTTACAATGAAAAGCTTTCATTCAGAAATTGCTGAAGTATGAACTAGTCTTCAGAGGCCAGCCCCTAAATAAACATTTCAGAAGCAGAAACTTTAAAAAAAAGATTAAATGATATTACAACTACCAAGAAACCAGGATGAATATTACAGAACAATAATAAAGAAAAATTATAATGATCAATTAGAAAGGCAGAATAAAAATGTCAGGATATAATTCAATAAATGTGCATTTCTTTTTCAGGGAAAAATCATTAACTGTAAACTTATGGAATAGGAAGCAATAGCAATAAAATTTGCAGGAAAAGGTCTGAGAAAAAAAGACTTTATCAGAGATCCCAAGTACAACCATGAACTAAACATGACTCCCAGTATCACACTGGTACGAAAAGAAGTGATCATACAAGGAGGTCTCACAGCAGCTCCCGAGACTCCTCTTCCACCCAACACGCACTAATCCCTCGGCTGTGTTATTGGAGCACCACATTTCAAGGAAAACATGAACTCTGATTTACAAGAAAGCACCGAAAATGACCAATGACTCAGAAAATTGAGTCCAGAAGAAAAATGGAAGTGCTGGATTCAGTTGTTTGAGCAAAGGCGAGATGAAGGAGTCATGCAGTTGGACACCTCTAATAGGTAAGAGCGCTCAGTACATAAACACTCACTGCAACAGAACGAACAGTCGTGTGTGTGTGTATACACACACGCCTATCATTCTTGGACAGGGAGAACTACATGGGAGTAACACCTAGATTCTTGCCCTGTTCTAACAAAGAGAATACTCTAAACAATTAATTGCTCATTCTTCTACTTTGGTATGAAAATAGGTTCTTCTTTTCAGTACGAGCTCTAGCAAAATAAAAACCAAGTCTTTTAAAGCAACTGTTATGAACTTCTAAATATACAGGAGACTACGTATTCAGCAAAACCTCATCAAAAGCTGTGAGCTGCTATCTTGGCACACGGATTTGGACTGCAGACAATCAGAGGTCGTGTACACACACCCACAAATGAAATTATCTGGGAAATTTTCCAGGTGCAGAAATAGGCAGCAAGTTCTCTGAGCATCCTATACACTAGCAGTATTTTTCTTTACGTTTTGCACTTGTGGGTCGCCTTAGCAGCTGCAGCCCAGTTCAGTACACTCATCGCACGCTGGCATTAAACCTTTGGCAAGATTGCAACACCATCCACACTCCCCTTCATCCTATCTATACAAAGGTAAGCGTAAAAAACGTCCATTATTGTCAGCCGATCTGTTCAGCAGTAGTGAGAAGTGTTTAGAGAACCTACCTTACCTAACCAGCACCTGCTGAAGATGGAGGGTCTGCTTTGCTCTGCTTTCCCAGTAACCGTACACTGATAACTGGGGGACAAAGGTTGCTTATCAGCACGACGCATCCAGGAACATAAAACACACAGTGAAGGTCGCATAGGGCCACACAGCAGCCAGTTACAAGTAGCAAGGAAAGAAAGTAAGAAGTGAAAAGCATAAAAGCAATCATCTCCATACATTCTCCCAGCGTCTAGCAACCCCTGGATGAGGCATTTACTGAGCAATAGGAGACACCTTTGTGTTTACTAGTCTTGGTTAGATTTTGCCTCTAAAAAAAACATTCTTGCTGCTTTCTGGATCCAGGTAAGCCTTCAGCAGCCCTAATGCTCACAGCAGTAAGTTCCACACGATGCTCCCTGAGAAAATTAACCATTTTTTGCATATCTGAGTCAATCAACCATGTGATGTCTTTTGGTTCCTGTAACTGAAGAGAAACAAGCATTCATTTCCTAACTGCTGTCCCCACAGCACTCACGATTCCACAGAACAGAACAATTTTTGACATTTTGACATTCCATTTACCTTTGATCACCCTTGTCACATTCTCTACACCTTCCTCAGCATTAGGTGTTCAAAAAACGTGCAGATGTGGCACTTCGGGACATGGTTTAGCAGGCATGGTGGTGTTGGGGTGACAGTTGGACTTGATGACCTTAGAGGTCTTTTCCAACCTTCATGATTCTATAATTACTACATTTAAGAGGGGAGAGAACAAGAACTGCTCACAGCATTTGATATATAGGACCATCACAGATTCAGACAGTCCCATAATGATTTTTCTGTTTAGGTGACTATTCCTTTCCTAACAGTTCCTAACACTTTAGTTTTTCCTTTAGGATCTTGCATTTTCCAAAGACCTACTTATTACAACTGCAGTATTTTACACCTGTGCAAAACCCGGCAGTTCAGAGACCACTGCTGTATAAAAATAATAGAACTATGTTTAACTGTATATACTAGTTTATAGTACGTTGAACTTCACCTATCATTTCTTTGCTTCATTGTTTCTTACACAACAAGGCGTTTCTGAGGCTCTTCAGTCAGCATTCATCCTCACAACTCCCACCAACTCTGAAGCAACAGCAAAGTTTGTCGCCTTGGAACCCCCTTTTCCAGATCACTTGCAAAAACGCTGAACAGCATGGTCTTAGGTCCACTGACAAAACAAACTCCTTTAGCCCCACTCTAATTTCTGTATCTGTTAAACTATCTATTCTCTTTTATCTCCATGAAGTCATTCCCTCTGACCCCACAGCACCATCGCTGGAGCATCTCAGTGAGAGAGACTGCTAGAAGTGTTCCAGGAACCGAAGAGCCCTCAGCATCCTTCAAACGGTTCTCAACAGTAAAGCATGGCTTTTTCCCCACAAACTATACGCAAATGGATTCAATACATGATATTTCCCAAATGTCTAACACCACCACATTTTATTATAATTTTTGTCAATTTAACTGGTCCAGACGTCAGATTAACTTGACCGCAGTTTCCCAGATCTCCCCCAAAAGACTTCTAAAAAACCTGATGTCACATTGACCAAGTATCTTTAGTCTGATTTTTTTTAGTCTGATTAGCCAATTTAAGTGATAGGTTACACGGCACACTTGGTAACTTGGGTTTTCACACTTAAACTCGTTGAGAAATTTTGAGTGAATACCATCTGGTCCTGATGATTTCCTACTGTTCACTTTATGGATTTGTTTTGAGACACATTTTAGTAGCTCTACAATTTCAGGTAGCACACACACACCCTCCCTCCCCCCAGTTCCCTCTACATAAAAAAAAAAATATATATATATATATATAATTTAAAAAGCAGCTTCCAATTTTGCAGAGAACATGGACATCAAGAATTCACTTTTCTGCTTCGGGCCATATTCTCACCCTTCTCTTTGTTCCATCATCTGCTGACCCTACGCTTTCCCTGGCAGGCTTCCTGTCTCTGACAGGCTTGGAAAAAAACTATTAGAAGATTTTTATGTTAATAGCAAATGATTCCTCAAAAGCTTTGTATTATTTTACTTGCACATAGACATGGGAAAAAAAATTTCTTTACCTGCCTGTTAGGAGATTGATGGTGGGGTTTGGGGGGTGGGCTTTTTTTGTCTTTCCAGTGTAATTTTTGACAGGCGCTAGGCATTCACTGTGAGCCTCATAGAGCTCCTTAAACAACTGCCAGGCCACTTGCCAAGTATCCAACCTTGCTGGCTCTATCTTCCCTTTTTTTTTTTTAGTAAAGCTTCCTCAGTATTATGGAAACCTCCCTTTTATAAGACTAAGAGCTAATGGCGATCAGTGTCACCACCCTGGAGAAGCAGTCAGTTGTACAGCCCCAGTACTGCAGTTTTCAAATTTAAGTCTGTAATCTCAATTTCAGGAGATTCTGTGTTGAAAATCTCAAACGTACCCAGTGTATCACCATCTTCATGAAAATAAGGTACCTCCTCTGATCTGTGTGAATTTTGAGCATTTGGAGAGAAGCTGATCAGGTCGTGGGAGGGAAGATAGAATACTCAGCAACACCACGCTGCTAAGCTCAATTCAGCAAGCAGACCGAGCAAGCGACAGGCTGTGACCAGGAAACTTCTATGCTCATGCACATTACCAACCCCAGCCCACCCAAACACCACCCTGATGAGTGGGCGCAGCAGAGCTCAGGGGAACCCCAACATCCCTCTGACCATCCTGTCTTGGGTTCTTCAGCAGCAGCTCAGCTCCAGCACATAACGGTTCCCCCATGGGCACTCAGCTCCTACGTGGCACCTTCCCAAGCTCAACTGCACCCACTCACTAGACTGGTATTTGGGGTACATCTCAGCTGCCGGGAATGCAAGTGAAATGCCCTCCCCAACACAGCCTACTCTCACTTGGTCTGCTTAATAAACTGCGCTTAGCAGCATCATGTCGTGAGGTGTCAGCTCCCTGACACCCTCCATGATACAATGAGTGAAGGACACAGGCAAGTCTCCGAGGACTGTGTACAGACAACTTTTGGGACAGCCATCGCAGAAGAGTTTAAGTGTGCTGCGTGGTGTCATGACAGCAATAAAAAGTACTGTTTTTCACACAGAAGGAAGTCACCTTCAAGGAGCCTCGTCCCACGTGGCTGCGATACACAGCTGGGGCCCCAGAAGATGTGGCTTAGTCGCTGGTCACACAGCACGCGCCAACACTGGGCGGGTCGGTGTGCACACACAAATCTGAGGCAACGCAACTGGGATCGCAGTGCAGCTGGCAAGGGACTCCTTCAGGATGGCGGATTACGCCCTTCTCCAGGGCGTAATGCCAATTACAGCCCTAAAGGGACATCTTGAGAGATGCATATTCTGAAAAATCAATGTTTAAGTGTCTCAAACCAGGCACTAAAACAGCTGGATACATTTCATCTTAATTCTTCTATGTCTCAGACAATTTTTAAAATGGATTCAATACCACTTCATTTCAGCAGAGTGAAAAAAAAATACATTCATTAATGTTTATGAATGATTCAGATTCCATGGTGATGAATACCAAAACAGAAATAAATATGGATTTGAACTGAGCTTAAATAAATAAATCATGGTACTATCCCCTGAATAAGAAAAAAATTAAATATTGAATATTTAGGCGGTGCAGGTGAAGATGGTAGAAAATAAAATGTAGTCCCTGCAAATATTAGTCAAAAGGATAAACAGTGGTAGAGGCTTTTTCTGTTTGTTCTACAGATTCTTCTGTATTCTGTAGCTTTTCCTGAAAAATCAGTGTGCTGTCTCTGCAACTGGCAAGCCCATGGTGATAAAACAACCATTGAACACGCTGGCTGTCCTGTGGGGTGACACTTTTGGCAATGGTCAGACTGAGATTTGTTACCGCTTGTGAGGTGGATCTGGTTTGCCTTTATTGCCGTAGTGTGCAACTGCCCTGTGCCTGGAAGGACCGTCCCTGTGGGTGAACCACACCTAGAGCCCAACAGCGATGCAAGCGCAGGTGTAGCAACAGAAGAGCCCTCCCATAGTTTTATTTCCAAGGGGTTTTGGGATGATGGACATAAGGTGTGTGCTGAACAGCCACTGCACTCTGATCCCTAGCATCCATAACGGATCAAGATGTAGCATAGGGCAATAACCCATACAGTCTGAGCTAGGGGAGAAGATGTACCAGAATCTCTCCAGCCAGTCTCTGCATGGATGAAACACCGAACTTTGTCCAAGGATCAATGTAAAGCTGCTTTTGTAAGACTTCAGAGTATGACGACCCACTAGCGCATAAGTGCTTGTTCTGTACTAACCTAACGTGTAATTGCTTTGCACAGAACAAGAGAATGCACACATGAAAGCTTGAACTATCTGCAGGCTAATGCTGTGCGATGTAAGTAGATGAGTAATTGTGTGTGTGTACATATCCCGTACTTGCCAGATATCAGCAAGACCAACGTGTGGAGTGACACAGGACTGTCACAGCTTTGCCCTGGTTAAGAGCTAAGAGGTGAGTAAAGTGGAGAGGTTGAGCGTGGTGAACCAGAGCCAGGAGGACAAGGCAAACAAGAGCCATGTGCAGTGAGCCTTGGCACAGGCCACAGATAACAATGGACAGGAGAACTTCACTGGAAACCACAAGAAAGGCATACCACCGTTCCACCATGGCCTGACGATGGGGAGCAGGACCCTGGGGCAGACATCCAGCCCCACACAGCTCCTGCCAAGGCGGAGCTCGACAGGGAGGCTGGTGAGGGCACGGAGGGTCCTCCCGGCTCCCCACTGCAGGCTCACTGGGTGGTAACAGCGGCAGGTCTCCGTCGCTGGCGTCAGTGGGTGTCAGCATGTAGCTCTCCCTGACAGGGTTTATCCCTTGCTTGGTCTGCTTAATAAACCCAGTTTAGCAACGTCGTGTTTGGTGTTTCTTGTTTCCCATTTGGTGCACCTGCTTCAGTCAAACACTGACTACACAGAATTAACTCTCCCCTTCTTCCTATTTGAGCTTTGCTAATTTCTGTTTCCTTTCATGTGAGGAGATGGAGTTATTGCCTCAACCCCTTCTACACTTCTCATCTCCCCTCCGGTGCTTGTAGTAAAACTCCCTCCATGACCATTTTTAATTTTAAATACCAAAGATTTATTTCCTTTTGAGTAAGCCTGAGCCCACCCGTTGTGTATGGACACTGTGAAAACTTTTGAAGGCACAGTGAGGGATTAATATGCTGTTACCTGGGCCAACTTCGCGTTTAAGGAAGAACTCATGACAAAGAACAGATGATGAAATAGATTTCTATATTAAAATGAGATAACCAGATCATATGTAAAAGCTTATCAATCACAAGGAATTAAAACAGAGCTCACCCACAATGCTTACCAGTGGATGTTAATGATTATTATTCAAAGCAAGCCTTCTAAGCAACTTCTACAATTATTTTTAGAAGTAAAAACCTTAATCTAAGCATCTGTAATGCAAAAGTGTTATGTTCAATATTTCAATGTTTTACTAATCCCTCCTTCCCCAGCTCTTCTAGTAGAAATCAAGCCTGTTTGACCCTGAATCTACTCCAAGTACTATGGAAACATTTGAATTACAAGAACGCTCATCAAAATTTAAACTTCTTACAGCAGCGCCAAAGGCCATGAAAATTTTATTGAATTCCAGAGCCCTAATTTTCTACACAAAGAACACACGGTGCAGAGGCAGAAGAGACAGTCCTCTGAAAGATGGAGGCCTGCAGCCTTTAAGCCCTTGTTTCCAGTTTTCAGCACAAAGCTACTTCCAGTCGAAACCCTCCATTTCAGCTACTACCGCGCCACTTCTCAGAAGCTGCAGGAGCAGCTTGGGAGATGATTCTGTTTAGATCCCCCCCTGTCCCTTCTAAAACGCCACTGTCTAAAATAAAACCCTAACACGAATCCTCCATCTATATCAAGACTATTTAACGAAAGGATCTGCAGCACTTCTTCAATCACTCTGGAAAATAAACACCATTGCTTCTGGCATTTATGGGTATTTATTCTGGATGTGGGGATTTTTTTCCTGAAAGGTATGTTTTAAGCCATTGCCAGCATAGCAGGCACGTGTCCTGACATACAAGTTTAAACACATCCACCAAAAAGGCCTCAGTAAAATGCATTATCACATTGTTTATCATTACTTATTTATTGTTGTATAAAGACATTTTAAAGATGATTACCACACTTGATGCACTTGTAAACACTGCAGTGCTACCATAAAGCTAGTAAGTGTCGATGACTGCTAAAGATGCGCCTTTCCAGCAGACTGTAAAACAAAGGTTTGGTTATTTTCTGAATTCTAGGTAAAGCTAAGGCCTCCATCTACAGTGAATGACAGCCGAGTGCCTTGGGAAGAACAAGTTTATAACTCGCCAGAATGGGAATTTGGCAAGTTTTCCACAGGTATCTTCTTCCTTGACTTGCATTTTTCAAAAACTCAAGTAAGTCTACAATTGTTCAAATCTTTTTGATCAGTGAAGGAAAAATTGGGACTTTCTTTTCAAATTTTTCATTTTGTCAGACGCACAGGAGAAGGGAGATGCCTGCAGAAAGGAGAGGGGACTTCAGAGCAGCAGGATGGGGGTGAGAAAGCTGGGCCAAGTGGGACAAACTCAGGCACAGAGTTACAGGTGGAGGGAGACAGCACAGTCAGAGAAATGGCCCGGCTGGACAAAGATGGCGAGAGCGATGGGAGTGCTGACAGCACGGCGATTCCCAAGAGATCTCTGGAAGGTAGAGGGACTAATGGAGACAGAAAAAAGGGAAGAGGTGGTGAAGGGAAAAGGGTAAAAAGGCATGAACTGACTGAAGAGGCAGAGTAACAGGGGTCAGCTGAGCAAAGAGCAGGCATCTGCAGGGACCTCAAACCTGAAGAGAAGAATTTAGTAGGACACTAGAGAGAGTAAGTACAGCAGAAAAAGCCACTGAGGAATGTGGCATACAAGAAAGGCCAGGACAGGCTGGGACATCAGAAAAAGAGGAGGGCAAGGCCGGAAGAAATTCTGCAAGTGTTGCCCCCCCCTTTGGAGGCTGGAGGTTCCCAGGGACGCCAGCCTTCCGTCCCCGTATCCTCAGCAAATGGCCCTAATGCTCCCAGTTCCACCGCGCCCCCAGCCCAGCAAAGAGCCCCCTCGCAGTTGGGCACGCAGAGGCAGCGTGGCAGGCATCAGTAAGAAAGCTGCTGGCTCCAACCCGTCCACCGCCAGAGTGAGCAGAGACTGGCGAGGACACCACGAAAAGGGAGTGAGCCATCCTGTATCTAACAGCCCTAGAAAATCAGACGCCCTCCCTGTCCCCGCCTCACTCGTGGGCTTGGGCTAGATGTTGAAAACACAAATCCAGTGTTTGACAGGTGACTGCAACCCGTCAGCCCTGTGCTCTGGGTTGGTGGCCAGACAGATCAGCAGAGCCGCTCGCCCTTCTCCAGGGCGTAATGCCAATTACAGCCCTAAAGGGACATCTTGAGAGATGCATATTCTGAAAAATCAATGTTTAAGTGTCTCAAACCAGGCACTAAAACAGCTGGATACATTTCATCTTAATTCTTCTATGTCTCAGAAAATTTTTAAAATGGATTCAATACCACTTCATTTCAGCAGAGTGAAAAAAAAATACATTCATTAATGTTTATGAATGATTCAGATTCCATGGTGATGAATACCAAAACAGAAATAAATATGGATTTGAACTGAGCTTAAATAAATAAATCATGGTACTATCCCCTGAATAAGAAAAAAATTAAATATTGAATATTTTCTCAATAAATTAGTACTATGAAGTTTGTGCACTGCACAAGGGAGTAAGATCCTGTGGAGAAACAACAGGAGATCACATATTTTAATATTTCCATAACTTGCTCCCATAACAAGAAGGAGGAGGTGACAAATAAAAGACAGCCAGCCTCGAAATTTCTTATTTCTGAATATTTACCTGCACAGCCTTCACAATGCGGCACTGCATTTCTGTGCTGGAGACGGAGAAGCTGGCAAAGGCCAAAAAGGACACAGATTTCAAGATAATTACAAATATTAAATAGTTTGTTTAATGAATACAGATTGCCTCAGATCACTTGGGAAAAAAATCTAAGTCTGCAACCAGTAAAGATAATTGATTGGACCCGCTGCTCCACCAAGCCCCTCATCTTTAGCACAGCACGATGTGAACTTCCATCAGCACACTACTGCAGGAATCGGGCATACCCCTACAGTAAGCGCCTGCTAGGAGAAATACTTCTTTCCTGATCAAGGAAAAAAAAACAAACCTGGAGAGTTTACGCTTTTCCATTTTTTTGGCTTGTAATGACACAAATTCCGTAGGTTTGTTTTACACATCAATTAAGAGTTCTCCAATCGCTTTCATTTCCAGATCAATGAATGCAGGCCTATCTTCACATCAAAGTCCCTTCCAATTTACAAATACCCAAAACAACCTTAATTACAATCCACTTCAATAAAAGCTTCCAAACAAACAAGCTAAGACTCTGCCGTCCAAAAAGAAACAACTGAAAGGATGCCATAAAGGCTTATCAAACATGTCTGGGATAATGGGGGAATAAGGACAGATTGCTTCAGCCTTTTCCCACGGAAGCTAGGGGGAGGAAAAGAAAAAAAAAAATCAAATAAAGCTAACAGACATTGGCTTCAAAACAAACAAAAAGAAAGTGCTGTTCCTCCCGGTGTCATAGGGTGCTGCAAATACAAGATGTTTACACGGGGGTGGAAGGGGACAGGAGTGGGAGACAGATTAATAGAAATCTATTGAGGATTGCTAAATAATGTAGAAACCACACGTAGCTCAGAAAATCCCAAATCTGCAAATGGCTGGAGAGCAAGACATTATTCAAAGGAAGCAACAAATATTCTTGCCCTTTACTTCAATTCTCTCAGCCATCTGCTTTTGGACACTGTGAGGAACACGACACCGAATACACGAGCCTTTCGCTCGGTCTAGCACAGCTCCTGTTGCATTGCTGCGTTCACTCACAAAAACACGTGCGTACTAAAACTAAACTAAACTAAACTTTTGCAGAGTGTTATCATTAAAGTAAGAGGCCTTTCAATGCACGGCCATCCTCTGGCCCTGACAGCAGACACTTGTTCAGCCTCCAGAGCCCCCAACCCTGCCCACCCCATGGGTTGCTCCACCACTTACTTTCCCCTTTCCTGGGCCTGTGGCAGCCACACTGCTTTCCCTCGAAGCATACAGGAGGACACCGCAGGCATCAGACCTGGCAGTCACCACATCTTGCAACAGGAGGTTTAACCCATAAATAGGATACCGATGGGTAAGTTCAAGCTTGCGGTGCCTTGGTCAGCAGGTTTTTTGCCAAGGGAGCGTACTAAGAGAGCTCTTCAAGTGCCATTATAGCAAACTCACTCCTAAAGCACAGTCTGTGACTAAAGCGAACAGACCCTTTCGCATCCTGGACACCGCATTGTACTTAAGCTGGTATGGGAAACGTTAGAAAACATTTCACTGTGCTGAAAGATCAGGAGTCTCACAGTTTAACTGAGTTAGAGGCAGGATGGATTTGGAATATCCTTCAACTTCTCTATGACTTAACAGAAACACCATGCCACTATAACTCTGTGCTGTACTGAAGTATTATGTTCTGATTTCCCTTTGAAAAACAAAATTAACAATTGGATCCTAACAACTTAAATATGTAAAGATACAAAATAAACTTAAGGCAATCTTTGTAAACTGTATGTTTAGTTGCACTAAACCACATCCTGTAATTAATCTTTCAGCTTTCTAGAATTCCTAAAGTTGGAATTTGGGGATGCGTTTCTCATCGCACTGCAAGCATCAGTCTCAAACTGGCAGCTTAAGTGAATACAGAGCAGTCTTGCTGCAGGTTACAGTGCCTTCCTCCTGTGGCAGGGGGCTAGCCGAGAGATGCTCGCAGCTTGCACGAAGTCCTTTACTAAGCCTGCAGTCTGTGAGGTTTAAACTCAAACCAAAATAACCGAGTCCCTGGCTCTATTTCTGCAGTCTAAGGAAAAAAAAAACAAAACACAAAAGTGAAGCAGAAAACCAGCACGATCTCAAAGCACAGTTATAAATTTGCCAGATTCTTTTGCCTGTACAGGTTGCTTCTCTTGAAACACTACCCAGCACAAGAGTCACTGCTTTGCTGTTGTAGTAGCTCACAGGAAGCAACTGGAATTCAGGAAAGCACATACTTGAGTCAAGTTCTTTTTTCTTAAATAAAATCTGGTAAATTCTAGGTTCCTTAAGATACACAAATCAAGGCAAATATTATGGATAAGAAGCATAAGTCAAATCCACCAAAGACATTTTGTAAGTCTGCAATATTTGAGAAAATAATTCTTCCTAACAAAGAGAAATAGCAGACCATGGAGCATTCACACCATACTGATACAAACTAGTAACTGTTAACAGATTAGGAAGAGATGATACAAGAATCTCAGCTACTCCTGTTTCAACTTAGTAAATTAAACAGTGACCAGTTTAACATAAATCAAGCCCTAGAACCTCCTTAGAAAAAAGCTGGTGTATAATTCTAAAGAATATCCTGTAACATCTAGCATTTTTTGTCAGGTGGCACAATAAGGATCACTATATCAATAAAAAGGGAAGAGTGCTCTTTCAAATAAAGTGTTATATATCTGAGCTATTGTAGGCAAACAAGAATTACAACAATTCCTCTCCGTATGTCACATTTTTTTGCACTTTAAAGAAATCTCTTTTACTTAGAAAACGATCAACAATTATAATCCAATGTGAAACTAAAGAAACCAAGCTGAAGTTTCACAAGAGAACCAGCTTCAGATCTGAAGTCACCATATTTTGCCCAAGTATTCAAACTACTGGTTTAATGTTACTGTATGATTAACATGATGATGCAGAGCTTTACTAACAGTGAGACACAGAAAACAGTCAATGGAATCCACTTAAGAGGCTTCATAAAAGCTTTATTCCTTGTATTCCGTTGCAATTGTTTTCAATCCAGCTAAATTTTACATCAGTTCATAGGTTAATTGTATAAATCCTCAGTTCTGTTGCGTGTAATCCTCTGAGTTGATGCCTATGCTATTCCAGTTCTAATCAAAAGAAGTAGCGATTAGCAACACCGAAAATCACTCCTATAATGGTTAATCACACTCATGATAATTTAAACAAATCAGTAGAGCAATAACCATGCAACGTTCAGATTAAGTATATGACTGGAAGGAAAGCTACAGGCTGCGCCAAGGATAGATACACTACAGTTCATGAAACCTCAGCAGCCTGATCTTGCCTAACTAAACCTCCTTTTTCATCTCTACAAAGCCTCCAGTGGTTATTTTCCCCTTCCGCTCCAGGCAAATTCTTGGACAGCTGTCCAAAACAAAGTTTTGATTAATTACTTAAAGCACAATGATTTGGGCCTTATGTTTTTTCTGCATCAAAGCTGATGTAACAGGATAGCGCTCGTGCACTCCATTTTTCTGTTCTCTTCTCACTAGAACCACCTTCCTAAGATAGGGCTTATTCTGTCCTTGTGGCGTTTCATGATGTACTAGAGAGGAAGCAAACAGGCACAAGATAAATGCTATACAGAAGAGCTACGTTATTGTTGACATTGTCAGTAAAGAAAGTGTTTCGGTTTCGGCTGCCGCCGGCAACAAAAGCGCCACGCGGCCGCCCCTCCCCCCGCCGGCGTGCGGAGGAGAATGGAAAGAAAGAGGCAGAAACTGTTGGGTCGGGATAAGAGCAGTTTAACAGAACAGCAAACAGAGGGAAACAGGAACAACAACGATACAAATAAGGAGAAAACACAACCACGAACCGTACAACAGCCGCTCTCCCGAAACCGGACCGGCGCTGCGCCCGCCCAAGCCGCGAGTGCCTTCCCGCCGCGCCGCCCCCCCCCCACCGGAACCCAGCGTGACGTCACATGGTATGGAATACCGGGCTCTGTTTGGCCAGGTGGGGTCAGCCCCCACCCCCCGGCTGTGCCCCTTCCTGGAGTCCGGTGAAAATTAACCCTGTTCTGGCCAAACCCAGGACATTATCCACCCCTTATTCCATACCATCTACGTCATGCCCAGGTCCCCCATTGTCCAGTTGATCACCACCACTTCTCCTGTCTCCAGATATCATTCCTTTAGTCTATGGATCATCACTCTAAAGTGTCCGTTGAGTTCATTTAATCCATGACTTCGGGCTCCATCTGTCATAATGGTCTTCCGTGGCAGGAGAGGTGATGTGTGGTGGTGGGCGGTCACTTGCTGCATCCGGAGCTCACGGCTGATGTATCTGGTGCGGCCCGTGCCCACAGTCTGCAGGAGATGTTGATCTTGATGAAGTTGCTGGATGCCAGTTGTTGAAAACCAGGTCCAGTTCCATCATCGCTGTGCTCTGCTAGGTTTTCATCGAAAAAGTCCATCCTTCTTTAATCTGGACAATTCTTACTATGCTACTACTGGTACAAAATATAACAATTATAACAGTGATAACAGACAGTGACAGGGTTATTTAACAACTAACTTTATACAATTTATTTATGGACTATTCTCGCCCAAAATTAAATCCCCATGAGGTACACATCGGACTTCCCCATCCTTCCGCATTACCCACCAGGTACACCCAGGTCCTTGAGCAAAAGCAATCCCGCGGACGGGCTTGCCTTTGCCCGAGGCAGGACTGACCCAAACGGTCTTCCCTAACATGTTCCGCATGTGCACTACAGGGACTTTATCCCCTTCCACGGGGCGCTGAGGTTTTGACTGGGCAGGACCAGCCCGGTTGGTGGACCCTCTGGTGTTAACCAACCAGGTGGCCTTTGCTAAATGGGTATCCCAGTTTTTGAAAGTCCCACCCCCCATTGCCCTCAAAGTGGTTTTTAGCAGCCCATTGTAACGTTCAATCTTTCCAGAGGCTGGTGCATGGTAGGGGATGTGATACACCCACTCAATACCGTGTTCTTTGGCCCAGGTGTCTATGAGGCTGTTGCGAAAATGAGTCCCGTTGTCTGACTCGATTCTTTCGGGAGTGCCATGTCGCCACAGGACTTGTTTTTCCAGGCCCAGGATGGTATTCCGGGCGGTGGCATGGGGCACAGGGTAGGTTTCCAGCCATCCGGTGGTGGCCTCCACCATTGTGAGCACATAGCGCTTGCCTTGGCGGGTTTGTGGCAGTGTGATGTAGTCAATCTGCCAAGCCTCCCCATATTTATATTTTAGCCATCGTCCTCCATACCACTGAGGCTTTACCCGCTTGGCTTGCTTGATTGCAGCGCATGTCTCACATTCATGGATAACCTGTGCAATAGTGTCCATGGTCAAGTCCACCCCTCGGTCACGAGCCCATCTGTATGTCGCGTCTCTTCCTTGGTGGCCCGAGGTGTCATGGGCCCACCGAGCTATAAACAGTTCACCCTTATGTTGCCAGTCCAGATCCACCTGAGCCACTTCAATCTTAGCAGCCTGATCTACCTGGTGGTTGTTTTGATGTTCTTCAGTGGCCCGACTCTTAGGGACGTGGGCGTCCACGTGACGGACTTTTACAGCCAACTGCTCCAGCCGGGCAGCAATATCTTGCCACAATGGGGCAGCCCAGATAGGTTTGCCTCTGCGCTGCCAGTTGTTCTTCTTCCATTGCTGCAGCCACCCCCACAAGGCATTGGCCACCATCCAAGAGTCGGTGTAAAGACAGAGCACTGGCCACTTCTCTCGACTGGCAATGTCTAAAGCCAGCTGGATGGCTTTCACCTCTGCAAACTGGCTGGACTCACCTTCTCCCTCGGCAGTTTCCGCGACTTGTCGTGTAGGGCTCCATACAGCAGCCTTCCACCTCCGCTGCTTCCCCACAATGCGACAGGACCCATCCGTGAACAGGGCATACTGTTTCTTATCTTCTGGCAGCTGGTTATACAGTGGGGCCTCTTCAGCACGTGTCACCTCCTCCTCTGGCGATGCTCCGAAATCTTTGCCTTCTGGCCAGTCCATGATTACCTCCAGAATTCCTGGGCGACTGGAGTTTCCCATTCGGGCGCGCTGGGTGATCAGCGCGACCCACTTACTCCACGTAGCATCAGTGGCATGATGCGTAGAGGGGACCCTCTCTTTGAACATCCAGCCCAGGACCGGCAATCGTGGAGCTAGGAGGAGCTGTGCTTCAGTGCCGACCACTTCTGAAGCAGCTCGAACGCCTTCATATGCTGCCAGAATCTCTTTTTCAGTGGGAGTATAGCGGGCCTCGGATCCTTTGTATCCCCGGCTCCAGAACCCCAGGGGTCGACCTCGAGTCTCCCCTGGTGCTTTCTGCCAGAGACTCCAGGTTGGGCCATTCTCCCCGGCTGCGGTGTAGAGCACGTTTTTAACATCTTGCCCTGACCAGACTGGACCAAGGGCTACGGCATGAACTATCTCCCATTTAATCTGTTCAAATGCCTGTCGTTGCTCAGGGCCCCATTCAAAATCATTCTTCTTCCGGGTCACGTGGTACAGAGGACTCACAATCTGGCTGTAATTTGGGATGTGCATCCTCCAAAAACCCACAACCCCCAGGAAGGCCTGTGCTTCCTTTTTGCTGGTTGGTGGAGACATAGCTGCTATTTTGTTGATGACATCCATTGGGATTTGACGGCGCCCATCCTGCCATTTTATTCCCAAAAACTGGATCTCTTGCGCAGGTCCCTTGACTTTACTTCGCTTAATGGCGAAACCGGCTTTCAGAAGGATCTGAACTATTTTCTCCCCTTTCTCGAAAACCTCCTCTGCTGTGTCGCCCCATATAATGATGTCGTCGATGTACTGCAGATGTTCTGGGGCTTCACCCTTTTCCAGTGCAGTCTGGATTAGTCCATGGCAAATGGTGGGACTGTGTTTCCACCCCTGGGGCAGTCGATTCCAGGTGTACTGGATGCCCCTCCAGGTGAAAGCAAACTGTGGCCTGCACTCTGCTGCCAAAGGGATGGAGAAGAATGCATTAGTGATGTCAATTGTAGCGTACCACTTGGCTGCCTTTGACTCCAGCTGATATTGAAGTTCTAGCATGTTTGGCACGGCAGCACTCAGCGGTGGTGTGACTTCATTCAGGCCACGGTATGTCAGTCTCCACTCTCCAGTAGATTTTCTCACTGGCCATATGGGACTATTAAAGGGTGAGCGAGTTTTGCTGATCACTCCTTGACTCTCCAGCTGGCGGATGAGCTGATGAATGGGGACAAGGGAGTCTCGGTTGGTACGATACTGTCGCCGGTGCACCGTTGTGGTCGCGATTGGCACCTGTTGTTCTTCAACCCTCAGCAACCCCACAACGGAAGGATCCTCCGAGAGACCAGGCAAAATGGACAGCTGTTTAATTTCTTCCGTCTCCACAGCAGCTATGCCAAAAGCCCACCGATACCCCTTTGGGTCCTTGAAATACCCTCTCCTAAGATAGTCTATCCCAAGGATGCACGGAGCCTCGGGGCCAGTTACAATGGGGTGCTTCTGCCAGTCCTGCCCAGTGAGGCTCACTTCAGCCTCCAGTACACTCAGCTCTTGGGACCCCCCTGTCACTCCCGAAATGCAAATGGACTCTGACCCTTTGAACTCTGATGGCATTAAAGTACACTGTGCACCAGTGTCCACTAGAGCTTTATACTCTTGTGGATCTGACGTGCCAGGCCACCGAATCCACACCGTCCAATAGACACGGTTGTCCCTTTCCTCCACCTGGCTGGAGGCAGGGCCCCTCTAATCCTCGTCAGAGAATTTGCTGCTCACCTGCTGTAAAAATGACTTGGAGGTCCCCTCCAGAGGATCGGAATCAAGGTCAAACTGTCTACCTGGTCTGGAGAGCTGGCTGCTGGAAACTGGAGCGGCATTTTTCCTAACAGAATCCCCTTTTGTGATTGTTTTACCTCGCAACTCACGTACTCGGGCCTCTAGACTTGAGGTGGGTTTTCCATCCCACTTCCTCATGTCCTCTCCGTGGTCACGCAGGTAGAACCACAGGGTGCCCCGTGGTGTGTAGCCTCTGTACTCTCTCTCCTGAGCAGAGAAACGCTTGCCCCTAATAGCTGAGATGCGGGCCCGCACAGGTGGGGAGTAGGACATATCCTCTTTGAATTGCTGGAACTGTCAGGACAGTTTATTCACAGCTGAGACAAGGGAGGAAGAGAGACTTTCCTCATATTGGCGGAGTCTGACAGCCACCTCATCCACTGTTGGTGCCTCTTTACCTTTCCAGTTTACAACTGCCAGTGAGTTGGCATGCGAGGAGGGTGCGCTCCGTACAAACTTCCTCCACATGGATTGTGAGCACTGGAGTTCATCTGGGTCTGTGGGTACCTGCTCATCGTCTGTGTCACAGTAAACCAGCTCCCGCACAGCTAATTCCCTCAAGTACTGAATACCCCTTTCCATATTGGTCCACTTGCCAGGATAGCATACAAAATCGTCACTGAAGGGTTATCTCTCCCTCACCCCTGAGAGAAGTCTCCTCCAGAGGCTGAGGACTTGTTCCTTTTTCCCAATGGCCTTGTCAATGCCCCCATCCCTGGCCAGGGATCCCAGCTGCTTGGCTTCCTTGCCCTCTAACTCCAAGCTGCTGGCCCCGTTATCCCAGCACCGCAGCAGCCAGGTGGCAATGTGCTCTCCTGGGTGGCGGCTGAAATCTTTCCGCATGTCTCGCAGCTCGCCCAGGGACAGGGACCGGGTGATGATCTCTGTCTCTATCTCCCGCGATGACCCTGGCTCATCGTCATCCCTCCCGGAGCGATCTGCTCTCTTTGCGTCTTTCTTTAGTTTTACGGGGGCGACTGCTACCGGCACAGGTTGGTCATTGGGCTCAGTCACTGTGCCTGTGGCTGGAGCTGGAGCAGCTGCTGTGCCCGCTGGGGAAATCGAGGCAGACCCTGCAGCTGTGGCTGCAGCAGCCGTGGTGCCGGTCGGGGGGGCTGGGACTGCCTGCTGGGCTGGAGGGGCTGCAGGGCCGGCTGGGGAGGCAGCGCCAGCCGCAGTGCCTGCCGCTTCATTTCCCCCCCTTTCCCTCTTAAGGCACTGAACAGTGTTGAACATGGCTCGGTAGGCGTGGGCCAGACCCCAGCACGTTGCAGTGATTTGTGTCTCTCTGGAGTTCCCCGGGTGGCAGCACACTTTTTGCAGATACTTTACTAGTTTGTCCGGATCCTGTACTTCCTCAGGGGTGAGTTTAAAAAACACCGGAGGTGCCCACTGCCCTAGGTACTTGCCCATGCTGTCCCACACACCCAGCCACTCACAGCTATCCAGCCCCGGGGCAGGTCTCTGCACGATGTTCTTAATGACTTGCTTAACCCTAAACAAAACCCAGAACCCGTTCAGGAGGCAGAACAAAAGGAGAGTGCTGCCCTGAGCATCCCAGGGGTACTCAAAAGCCGTTAGAACTGGCCTGAAGGAGAGAGGGGGGGCGAAAGAGTGGGGGAAGGTATCCCCTTCGGTTTTCCCCACAGACTGGGTTTGATTATTCACAAATTCTAAGACATAGTATCCGAGGTACGGGAATGACCGCAGAGCCGCATGCAAATACAAGCCTAATTTCATGCACAGTGATGTTATCATATCATAAGTCGATATCGTAAGGTAGAGCAAAATTATCATCCTGATCTTTTTCCCAGCGATGATGAACAGCACGGCATTGAATACATACTGCAAATAAGGATTCAGAAACCACAGCCATCTGATCAAAGACAGAAACATTTTTACCGGCGACTATTTAACACAGAAAATGCGTATGATAAATTTTAACAAAATCTATGAAAGCAGTTTTAACACCAGCTGCTCAGCCCTGCCGTTATCCCCGCTCCACGTCTGGGCGCCAATTTAATGTTTCGGTTTCGGCTGCCACCGGCAAACAAAAGCGCCACGCGGCCGCCCCTCCCCCCGCCGGCGTGCGGAGGAGAATGGAAAGAAAGAGGCAGAAACCGGTGGGTCGGGATAAGGGCAGTTTAACAGAACAGCAAACAGAGGGAAAACAGGAACAACAACGATACAAATAAGGAGAAAACACAACCACGAACCGTACAACAGCCGCTCTCCCGAAACCGGACCGGCGCTGCGCCCGCCCAAGCCGCGAGTGCGTTCCCGCCGCGCCGCCCCCCCCACCGGAACCCAGAGTGATGTCACATGGTATGGAATACCGGGCTCTGTTTGGCCAGGTGGGGTCAGCCCCCACCCCCCGGCTGTGCCCCTTCCTGGAGTCCGGTGAAAATTAACCCTGTTCTGGCCAAACCCAGGACAGAAAGTTATTAATTATACATGTACTGGAAAAGCTGAAGAAAAATTATTTGCCCAAAGGCGACAGGAATGGCAAACTTCTCCCCGAAGCATCACACATAGGTCGTAGTAAAAGATTTGAATTTACTAAAACGTAAGCTTAACAGCACTGACTCCGCTCTCAGAAGCTATGAACTGCTAAACCCATCTCAAAGGAGATTCTTATTACAGAAGACTAACATTTTAAATTGCACTTCTAGCCTCTTCGCTACATTGCTGTGCATAAAGTCTGCCTTCAGCTTCTAAGAAGACAGTATGCAGACTTGCAAACATGAACTGCATCATCCGTTTTAGAAAGGATATTCCATTAGAATAACCAAAGAAAATTAATCTGAAGATGGAGCTCCAAAATACTATTGAGCTTGATGAGTTACTGAGCATGAAGCACAATTATTTTCCAAGGCTGATCACACTTTCCTATCTCCTTCATGTGCAGTTCCACCCTGCAACATGGCTATGCAAAAAATCCATCGTCCTACTTCAGTGAACTGCTCCTCCTGTTTACAGATCCAGGTCTTTACTGATAGAAAGTACTTTTCGGGAAGATTTTGAAGCTTGCATGCCTACTACCATTTATTCTTTTATAAAGAGAACTCTTTAGTAAGTCTGCGTTCCGTGCATTTACTTACCAATGACAGTAAAGTCACAGTAGGCCTTTCAAGACCCCCCACCCTGCAAGTGCTGTAATTTACGATGAACATAAAAAACCCCTTGTACTTAAGTTGTATTTACAGAACAAAATACTTCACTGAAACTAAAACCATCTGATGCGAGTCAGAGGCCCGTAATCTGTGGAATGCCACTTCTAGAGCACAAGCGTGCTTTGAATCACCATACGGTACAGCAATTTACGTCCTCACTTGTAAAATGATTTGTTTATACTGAGACTACATCTAACCTCTAAGAGTACAAAAAAGAAAGACCATAGCAGAAATCCTAGAGTCAGCACTTGAAAATAAACAGACCTGCCAGAAATCAGGACTGTTTAGAAAAATATTCAATATAAAAATATCCTTCTGCCATTTACTACTCATTAAGTGAGCCTGATTTCCCTCCATCCAGCATCTCGGATCCTGTTCACACTTTCTTCCAGGCCTCCTTCCAGCACCTTTCTGACGAGCGAACCTCAGCAGTGTCACCGCAGAGCACCCAACAACTTTATTTCACAGATCACACCTGCCTCAAAGGGCTTCACATCTGCTACAGAACAGTATGCTTAACTTAAAATGACGCTGTAACTAAAGAAACTGTGGTTACCCAAGGAATCAGAACTCCATGGTGGGGTTTTTTTTTTAATTATTCTCATCATGCAGACAAACTAATTAACTGCAAGACTGTGTAGGGACAAGTCACCACAGATGACAGCCCGCCTCCCGACAACAAATTACTGAATTGTTTCAGCTTTGTAACTTTGGGATAAACTTCCCTGCCAAGGACTATAGCTTTTACAGTGCGACATCCAGTCACTGCAATAATCTAGCTCCCATTAGAGAAATAAATTATCTGGTGGTATAAGAGTCAGCTTAACTATCATAAAAATTTAACTGGAAAGAAAGTATCTGTATATTTTATGGTATGGTCTCTCTCTAGAGACTTAAGTAATGCATGGTGTTCTTCAGCATTTCCATTTTAACATCACCCTCAGATTTCATCATGAAATTTGACAGTGCAAAAATAATGCAAAAGTCTCTGTTGAAACAGAAAAAAAAACTTAAAACCCGTAAATCCAAGAATCAAACTTAAAGCTTGATTCAACCAATTAAACATGGAAGGATGACCCTGATATACAGAGAAAAGTACTTGCCATTTAGGGCACAATTTCTATAAAAAGAGTTCTCACTTAAGAAGGCATTTTAATGAGCTGCTTAGCTGACACATTCAAATTTCCTGGAAGTCTTTGGCATATGCAACTTAAAAATTACTACTGAATCTTTCAGCTTGTATTTTTCAATTGTAATTCTTACTGTCATCTCTTTTTGATAGGGAATAAAACCAATAATAAAAAACCTATAGTCCACCTCTAGCTTGTGATTACATCTACTAGATCCTTCAATCCTTAACAAGTATTCAAGAGCACTCGGAACGACAAACCAGCTGGGCTACCCCACTGGCTTACCCTTCCTACAGCACTGTGTGACAAACAGGAGTTGTTTACAATAGCAGGTCAGTTGTGCAGAGGATGAACCTTCCACCCAGTATTAATTATTCCTCCTGCCTAACCCACAAGGAACCTAACAGCGTGCTTCATCTGGCGTACCACGCGTATTCACACAAGATCTATCTGATATAACAAAATTCATGGAATTGGAGCTTTTTATTCCAAACAGTCTAAAGGAAAACTCATCATCCAGGAACAAGCTGAAACCAGCTACAGAAAACAGAGACAGCACGCTTCACTGTATGTCTTCCCAACTTTAAAAAGTCATCTCAACAGTGTTATTTTAGATGGGCATTTTAGTGCAAGGAAGCAGCACAATGAACGAAATCCTGGGAGAGGTAGCAGAAGACCGACTAATGCAGGACCAACTGCCCCGCACTGCAGCACGCGTCTCTTCTGACTGGCAGTGTCACACACGTCATCCTCGTGTACCCGACGTCAGAATCCAGGCATTAATTCCTGTGTCACGTAAATCTTGCTCCATACCAAAAAGTACATTTTTAGTTTGGAAACTAGACAAATATATCTAAATATGAAACTCAGGCAAAAACGAGCGTTTTCTGTAACTGACTGTCTAGGCCAAAGGTACTGATAGCAACCTCAGCTTACTTTTTTTAAAAAAAGTATTTTTAAAAAGTATTTTTTTCCACAAAGTAGCAGCTGGTTGAAACCCCCGTTAATATGACCTTAATTTATTAGAAATTCTAGTCGAAAGAGAAACCAGCTTTTACAATTCCCTTAGTTCAATATCAGTTTCTACACTGTAGACGTTTAAGACACCGATGCTTAATTTAGTAACATTTTCATTATCCCCAAGGATTACTCAAGAACATTTACAAGGAAAACCACTGGTATGAATTGCACAGGTTCCTGATAATTTGGTTTCATCTGTCTTAATGGTATTTGATATACATATATAAATAAATTACAAAGCTTTTTTTAATTCAAAGTGTACCTCATCTTCCTTTATGTGCAGTTCTGGAGACACTACCTCCCACCCCCCACGCAACTCAGCTATGGGCACCTAGCCAAAAGGGGTCTCATCTTTCTCCTCTAACACCTAACCATTTTGGGCTGTTTTGCAGTTGTTTTTTCAGTGCCACAAAAATCTATTCCAAAACCATGTAGCACCTATGTAACACAAAGAAAATTTTTCCAAACATAACCAAATTGTCTACAACAGACGCTTCATGTAAAAGAACCTCATCATTAATGGTTGTCAGGTACTCAGAAAAAATACTCTTTTAAGAGAAAAGGCCTGCCTTGCAACACTATTACCTACAGACCACTGTGGCTCCACCTGCATTGCAGTGTTACCACTGTTGGGCTGCTCCAGACAGCTCGTCCCCAGGATGGTGTCCAAACCCAGAACTGCCACATCCGTGGTCCTTCCTGCCGGTCAGTGGGAAGTCACCACTGCTGGGAAGAGCACATACTGCGAGCTGATGTTTCTTGGATGCAGCAGGGCATGACATTCCCAGTCACGGCATGATCAAAGAGTGGGATGCATTTCAGGTTCCCAACCACAGCCTTTCTCATCCTGTGCCAGAAGCTTCAGAGAGATGGTACACCCATTTCCAGTTCCTCATCTTGGTCTGCCAGTGGGTGGATATGATGCTCTTATAGTTGAATATACCACACTCACATCTCTGCACCACAGTTCAAACCAAAAAACATCTGTTATTGTACTGAATGCCTAGTCTGTGAAGCCTCCACACCACCTCATCAACCTGTGAACGTTTCATACCAGAGTGGATGCGCCTCTACAAGGCACACACATAACCTGTCTTCACTACCAGGTTTCAGTAACCCTCCTGTACCTGCCCTGACCACAGGAGTTAGACCCTGCTCACAGGCACAGCACAAAACACAGCAGGCAGCTGTCTCTGCTCAACCCTGACACCAAGTAAGGTCAGGAAACCACCCCAGCCCTAAGCTTCGTGGAGTGTTTGCCCCCTTTGAGCACTGAAAAACAAGAGGAACCAGCAGGGCAGAGATCATCGCTTGTGAAGGCTGCCCAACGCTTCTCGTTACAGCATTCAGTTTCCATTGTCCTGTAACACCACCACTGAATTTTAAACACTTGCACTGATACAAGGGAATTCTCCTTCAAAATGCTAGCAAAGCTCATTCATCATTTTTGGAAATACGATTAAAGAGAACAAATTTTTGTGCCCCTATTAAGTACTATGGCAAGCTGTCCTCAACAAGCTTTCTTGTCCTATGCTTCTGTCCAGTTCTTGCCATATTTCAAATGTTCCTCCTGGTCTCAGAAAAACACCAAGACACACCAAAAAAAAATTTACAATGGTTCACCAGCTACAGAGTGAGATTTAGAAAATGAGCAGCTACAAAGAGAGGCAATCAGAGCGGTTCTACTGAGCCCAAGTCCTGTATAATTGTTAGTGGGCAACAGAAATCAGATCACAGTATCTTTACACACCACAAAAGTGTGATGTTTTATTTATTTCTGTGGAAGTTTACATTTAGTATTAAAAATTATGCATCTCATGTAGACGGGCATTTTTGGTCTCCAGGTAAAGCCTGAGCAAATGATGTAGTCTTAAGACACTGCTACCATCTCCTTCCACCCTATTCCACGTATGCTTCTGAATATCTGTTTATAACTTTTTCAGTAGTAGCATTATCCTTAAATGTGACAGAGGGAAAAATTACTCAAAAATTATTTATATTCCTATTGAGTTGAAATCACAAGTAAACTATATAACTCCTTAAACATTAAAACTGTACTTCAGAGCAGCAGCAAGGACCATTAGAAAGTCTTTTCAGATAACACAGTGAAGTGCCATGGTACTGACCACAATTACAGTGAGTTCAGCGCATACACCTTCCCATGTCAGACTCCTCTGACCTACAGCGTTTCTTTTGTGTCACTACGGAACAACAGACCATCAATGGAAGTCACACTACAGTTTCAAGGGGAAGAAATAACTTGTATGAAGCTGAGGTATTCTTTTTACCATTAACAGCTTCCCCATCCAGAGTAGTTCCGAGATAACCAGAAAAAAACAATACTTTGTCCCAAGTACGAGCCTTTGACAGCATCAGGTTTAGTGCAGTATCTTCTGAATCTATAACTGAAGTGCAGCCTATTATCAAGATACAGCACTGAGGTTAATTAGAAACAGAAATCAATAAAGATAATCTAGAAGGTATGAGAAAGGTTTTAGCAATTTTCAGTGTCGGTTCAAATTTCTCCTCTAGAACTGTTTCCAATAACAATGAAACCTTAATGCAAAAATAAGAGTTACCCAGACATATTCTTCTGTTGCTCCATGATTTAATGTGCTTTTCCAACATCTACAGTCTCCCAAGAAGGATGGCATTATCTCCTTCCCAAGCATCTGTCACAGATGAAGATCTGGTTGGATGTACTTTTGGAAGGCAAGCCCAAGATTCTTTACGTTAAGGCTCTTCCTTCTACAACTGTTTTGATTTTTAAAAAAGTCTTAAGTTTAACTCCAGCTGGTTAGTAAATATGACTGAATCAAACTGTTCTTCGTGCAAGACAAGGAAATGGAGTAGACCGGGTTGAACGCTCCCTCTTTGCAACCTCAGAAGGAAATAAGGCAACGGTGACCGACACAGATGATAATGATGCAACACAGGAGTCAGCCTGCTTCCTGCGCATTAAGTTTAGGAACAGTTTTTCCCCAACGTTTCTTGAGATGTTTAAAAAAAAAATGTTTAAAATAAAGCTACAGGGAAAGGGCCGTGGCATTGTGACTCACTTCACACTTCCGGATACATCTTCACCTTTTAATGATGAGAGGGGACCTATTTGCCCAGAGTCCTGTTTCTCACTAATAGTCATTTTTCAAACTATATTTAAAGCCTCGTCAATAGGTTTAGCCTAAATTGTTCCCAAGTATAAACAACAGCCCACAAATAAAAATGTATTAAAAGGAGCATAATAACAACTAGTTTTTAAGCCAAGATCTTCAAACACAAAAACTTCACTGCCTGCCACCAATAGCCAAAGTGTTCTCTGTGCCAGAACCACCCATCACACCAACAGCAAACAGAATGGCTACACGAGAAGTAAAGCTGACCAGCTACAAAGGTTCCAGATCACTTCTCAGAAAGTCTGACCTAAGCACCCTTCCACAGATTTGTGTACGCTGAGTTTCTTTCCTCTTTTGGGTGCACCAAACCTTGCTCCAAGTGTTAGCGACCCAAAATTTCACCATCTCTGAGACGGTTTTGCATGTCGCAAAGCATCAGGTATCCTGCACTGACAGAGGAATGTTTCAGCTGGTGCAGTCTAGACCACCAACCAATTATGGTTCTGTTGTGTCATAATAACATCATCTTTTCAAACCTGATTTGTGTCACTGACTATTAATTTAAAACCTACCGGGCTAGGTAGGTAGACAAAATATAGACTTTATCTCACCTTTTTTTTCTAATTATCTAAATTACTACCCAGTCCTTGCACACAAAGCACAAAAAAAAGTCTTCTTACACTGCAATATATGTATTTTTTGCCAGAATAAGGATTTTCCATTAGCATAAGGCTTTTCAGCTACACTGTAAATATTTCCAGCATTTCCTTTCAAAGCACAAAACTGGTAATTCTATCAAAACACTTCTACTGCATTTGTTTTTTTCCACACAGTTTGCTCTGGCAGTACAAACGAGGCAGTGATCAGCCTATTGCCATGTGCAACCTCTGATTTATCACCACAGATACCCAAAATAAACCTTTCCTTTAATTTTGTTTCTAATTTTAATACATTAACACAGCAAAGCATTTAGTACAATATTTAATATATGCTATCGGACACTGAATGCTGTCCTAGATGACAATTTTCTGCAATTTCAAAGAACACTGAAAGGTGGTAACACAGGCAAGAAAAAACCGCAATTCTGACTCTTCTCACACAAATGCAGCGATTCATTTATGTTAAAGACTTCAGATCTACCACAACAATTTTATAAGGAAACTGAAAATGGAAATCTTTTTTGTTTATTAGTTTCTGGTTCACTATTAACTGCAGTAAATATTTCAAGCAAATGAGAAAACTCCCTCTAAACTCATTATCTACAACAGAAGCACTGAGATAGGCGACAGGAAGCTCACGCAGTGATCTAACCCGCGTCACAGTATTTGCAGAAATCCCAGGGGCGCTGGGCACAGTAATAAATTTGAAATATCTCCCAGATGAAGAATGAACTTATAACCTTCTCCACATTTGACTGCCACTATGGCTCTTCTGGGCCGCAGGTTTTAGAACAAACAGAAGCCAGCCGACTAGACTTTAAATACATTTCCTACTTGTTTCCCCAGCTTTTCTTTCACCACTTTCCACTCTCATCTAACGGAAATACTACAGATTCTTTCACTACTGGTGAGAGCAAAACAAATTTTTCCACTCAATTCATTACATGTGTTGTAAATAAATCTGGTACCCAGCACCATTCCTCCTGCTGACAGCAAGGGGAAGGAACACTGTCAACACAGCTCACAGAAATTTGACTTCATACTGCAGCCTTTCAGACACCAAATCATTGCCTCCCTTCACGGGAAGTAACCTACCCTGGCAAGGGTAGAGACTGTGATGAGACACGCTTCTTGCACCCAAGCTTAACTCAGGGAAAAGCGAGTCAGTACAAAGCTGTATGCATATTTTATCCATTCGATATTTGTCCCCGAAGACAATCTCAAATGTGGATGGAACTCAGAAACGTTCAGCTTTAGGGGCTGAGACTCAGTCGCAGATTTTCCTCCTGGACTTTTCATGTTCTCTGCCATATTCAAACCACTTCTCAAATGTGCAAGTCAAAAACATGGCTTGAGACGCATGGGTCCAGGAAATCTCCAGTTCATGCACACGTAACTAGAAACTTATCTTTTCTGTAACTCTGATGCAGAGCAGTCTTGTGAGTTTGCTGCAAGGTGTCTCCTCACTTTGTGGCAACGTGCATCTTCTTCTTTTCAAAGAAAAGGCCTGAAAATTGTGCTTCCAACAGACCCATCACTGAGCCGGTGTTCGGTCAGTTGCTCTCTAACCCATTCTGGTCAAAATGATTTAACACAGCTCAAACCAGCCTAAAAAAAGCCTGGTTTACATTAACTAAAGTGCCTTAGAGCTCACAAAAAGCAGCTGAGCAAACAGATGACAGCGGGGCTGTGGGGAGGAGAGCAGTGGACACAGTGCCCACCTTTGCAGCGGGCACCGCCACACTGCGAGGACGGCAGAACAGTTGGGGTCACCCAGCAGTACACCCAGAATTCATTCCAGGCGGGTACTAGAAGCTACACCAAAACCAACCGCCTTCCAAGGCATACTTCAGACTTTCAGTATTTTGAATTCCCTGGGCATTTCTCAAAAAGTCCCTTCATACTGTATCAAAGGATAACCGGGTTTAATAAAGGGTTGATTCAAAGATGTTTCACAGATAAATGTGCAAAGAATGTTACTAACGACAAAAACAGGTATTCTTCTATGATTCTTTCTTTTGTCCTCCTCAAAAATGCAAGCTACATTAAAAAGATACTTTCTTTTCCCCAAATCCACCTAAAATTTAAATGATTTCTCAACTAAAAACACTTTCAGTACCATTATTTACTTTAGTCAGTAGTGAAATACTAATTTTTCCAGTATTCTTAGGACCTGTATTGCATAGCTTTTGCATAGTCATAGAACATTCATTTTCCATCATCCTCTGAATAAAATGAAAGTCTCATAACTCTAGCTCCCAGACACACATTATAGACAAAGACACTGAGGCAACAAATTTGTGGAATACGCTTCTGGGCCCTTAAAGTACCTTTCTAGTTGAGTACTCCCTTCTAGCTAAAGCCATTTTTCCAGATTCAGTCCCTCTGCAACACATATAGGGAAACTAAATCAAGTAATTTTGTTAAACCAAATATTAGAAAGCTTCCCTAACTTTTTTTTTTTTTTTTTCAAATGACACAGGGTAGCCTGCTCAACAGACTACCTCCAGGTCTGTGAAACAGATGGTATCTTTAAACTTCACCAACAGGATCTGAGTAAACTCCATCAGTTTAAGGTAACATCTGAATTCAAGATGGTGCCAAATATAACAAAAAAATACAATCTCCCACGGCTGATCACTTCATATGCTTGTATGCAGTCGGAAATAAGACGTCTTCAATTATCTCCCATTTACCTTAAGCAAATCCACAAGCACCACCACAAAACGTACGTATTCCTTGCCAGCTGAGTACAGCACACACCTCAACGTGACACACGTTGCGGTACCCTTCCCTTTAATGACAAAGGTCCACAACTTCGTCCTCACTGTCATGGAGGAACGAGTATTCTGGTAATCAGCCCAACACAGTGGACGCGTGGCAGCTTGCTGCCACTGGTGCCACATCAAGGAGAAAAGCATGTTAGCTTCTAGGTTTTTAGATCCTTGCTAAAGAACATAGAAAAGCTGGTGTTGGAGCACAGTAACACTTAATGAGCAGTCTTTTTATTCTGTGTACAATTTAAGCTTTCAGATGGATGAAGCGGGTTGTTTTAACTACCTGCAAATTTCCGTCAATCTGGACCTGGCACTGCAGGGAAATCTCAGTTGAGGCACCAACAGGAACGCCATTTCACTTCAACTGTCCTAACACTGTCAGATAAAGCCATCCTATGCACACTTGCGGAGAGATCTGCAAATGTCTCACTGAATTACCATCATGAAACGTTGATAGATGGAAAAAAAGACTGGCCATCTTAGTACAACCTCTCGTATGCTACTCAAATCTACAAACAAAAAAATCCAGGTGCTTCAAGAAAGAGATGCTGAAAAATACATCAGGCAAGGGAATTAAATACCCCCAAAACTGAATTCTTCTATGAACTTCTGCCAGACTAATTTCTAAGAATGCCATAGGAAGCTTAAATTAAGCAAAATCATGGAGCTATTAGGTGGGAAGAGATGACAATTTTTCTAGTCTAGAAGAAAATGATACAGTGACCAGATAACAGTTACTCAAACTATTCACCCCTTCACCAAATTACAGTAGTGCAGAAATACAATTACTCTCTACAGTGACTTCTCAAAGGAAAGTAGAAATTAGAACCAAGTAGAAAAATCAGAAATGCACCTTTCCAAAATGTATTCTGTGTAATCTTTAATATATTTTAATACTCAAGCATTAAAATAAATCCTTTTTTTTTTTTTGTGCCGGGCATATAAGAAAAATTCAGCACAAAAGAATTGGCAGAACATTTTCTAAATCTTCACAACCAAATACAAAAGTCACTTACTTTGGCTTAGATAAGGAGCAAAGAGTGCTCTCAAGGTCACTTTCACCCCCCAAGTGACCTGGCTGTGTATCCTACATTAAGGCTATAATCTCAGACTTATCTATGACTGACTTAGCTTAATTGCATCATATCATTAATATTATTAATTTCTGCCGTTGCCCATAAGATTCAAAGCCTCTTGTCCATTCTGTAGAATATACAGGAACTAAATTAAATGCAGCGCACAGTGAGTTGTACAAAAGTATCATAAAGTGCTACAAAGCATGGAAGCATTTAAAAAGGCAGAGGACCTGTCTTGATTCTTTTGGCCCAAGAAACCAGGTAAGAAAAACGTGCTGGGTTTTCTGCATGCCCAGCATTTGCTGGCTTCCAAAACGCTTTGAGTCAAAGCAGAGCTATATTGCATTTGAACAGCTATCACCGAGAATGCATTTTTCAAATATTCTTCCCCAACTTCTAAAGCGCAGAGCTAGCTAGCATGTTTCTGTACCAGTAACCTACCGCAAGCCACAGACCTGCTCAGGAAGGCAGTCCCAAGACCGGTACGGAATAAAACGCAAGGCGAAGCTCAAGTTACAAGCAGCAGGTACCAGTGCAAAGCGAGCACCGAGTATGTTCTCAGGAGAGTATCGCCCCTCCCGATATGTTCGTTCAGAAGGTGCAGAATTTGTTTGTGCTCAGTTTTACATAGATATGGTTAAACACAGCTGTGAGAAAGCAGAAATGCTGCAGATGCCAGTATAAACCTTCTTTCATACTTCACTTCCTAAAGAGGAACAGAGGAAGACTTTCGCTGGCCAATACTGAGCAACTCTTGTTGTTCTTTCTTCATATATATGATTTTTTTAAACTTAACTGACCTTCTCTAGCTCTTCTACACCAGAAACATAGCCGTATCTCAGAAGTTCCAGGCCAGACACATAAAATGTATCATCTTAAATATATATGCCTGGAGTACTAAAATTTGTCGAACTTCCATACGTTTTGTTGATAGAGAATTAAGAACTCTGCTAACATTCCTTTACCTAACATTTCCTTGCACCAGAATAGTTACGATACCACGTAAAACAATACTTTTTGAGTGTCACAAAGGTTTTGCCTATATATAAGCCTTCCTTTATGACTGTTCAGTGATTAAATGTGTCCTGTCTGACATATTTTTAAGAAAAACTTTCTAGTACCACAATCCATTGTAAAACAAGTCAGTTAAGCTCTTACAAGGATACTACATATTTGCACCACTCTTACACACCACTAAATTCTAGCTGAAGAATTTTAAACCAATATTAAGATCCAATTAATAAAAAAGACACATTTCCTCAAGAAATGGAAGAAAGGTGAAGAAGCCGAACTTCTGCCCTTTTTCTTGCCTGCTCCTTAAGAAGTCTACTTTATCTGCACGTTACGTACATAAGATGTTTTCAAAACAACACTATCAACATTGCAGTATTGCTTCTATTAAAAACAGCTTTCAGCAGTAAGCAAGACAGTTATACACACAATAAATCAGAGTATTACTAAATAAGTATCTCAGCTTTTATCTTCTGTCAAGCTCCTTGAAAACAACAGTATATTTAAGGATTCTGAGAAATACTTTTTATATGTCCTTTTTAAGGAAGGCCGAAGTAGTAGTATTGCAGGTAATTTTCATATGTGATTAGCGCCTCTGTGACCTTTGTCCTCCTTTAGAAAATTACATGGCATTGACTACATTTATTATTGAGCATATACAGCAGCTTTTAACTTTGCTCAAGATGTATTACATAAGCAAACTCCTCATTTGAATAATTACAAAATTATAAGCAGTTTTAATTAGAAGTCAGAGTAACACATAGAAGAATCTCTATAACAGAATGGGGGTGAGGGGTGTTTTGCGTTGGTTTCATTTTTTTTTAACACAGGGCACAAAACCCAGCAGAGTCTTTAACTGATCACACAGTGAAGCTCTTGTGAAAAGTTATCTGGAGCTCTTTCTCTCTGAAAATTACTTACCTTGAACTGTAAGCTCTGCTTGAGCTTCAATCGTCTCGTTTCCATTATCCGCTATGCAGGTGTACGTCCCAACGTCCTCTTCCGTAACATCACTGATCTCCAGACTACCTCCCGCCAGGAGAAGAAATCTTTCATAGCTGTGCAAAACAGGACATACGGGTGACTTCATGGACAAATTGGCTCAAATAAAGTGTTACCAGAGAAGCACACTCAAGTCCTCTGCCTGAAAAGTCTACATAAACCAACACAGCGTTTACTTGTAACGTTCCTGGGTGCCATTTACAAGGAGTCACGTTAGAGAGAGAAACTTTTAACTAGATGATCAAATTCCATACTTGGGCTTCACATTAAAATTTAGTTCAAATATATCAATTCCACAGGAGTAGCATCTTTCTGCACTTTCAGCTTCACTTGTTCTTAATTAAATGTGATCCTAGGTATCTAGACAATAGCAACTAGAACTTAAGAAAAATGAAATAACATAACCACGTCATTAAAAATCTTGCAGATACAGCTGGAATGGCTTACTGCTTGAAAAGCTAAGTGAACCATAATATGCCAGACTTATGCCTGTAAAACATAAGGAACAGTAATGTACATTATATAATGCAGAGCAACTGAAATTTTGTATAAAGATAGACATTCAGTAAAGTGCAGGATTTCAGACTAAGATATAGGTTAGAAAAAATTCAAGAGAAATTCAAAAAGTCAGCAAAGCTTCTGCACAGAATTTTCTCCCTCTGACTTGCAAAGGGTGGGGAGAGGGTTTATAATTCAGGTCTTCTAAACTATCTGCTTTTAATGCTAAATGTAGTAGCTATATGTAGCATTTTATACTACATGTAGTACTCTCAGCACCCTTCTCCCATTGCAACCATCATTCTCCTTCTTATGATACCAGTTCACACAAGAGTTTTCCAAGATTCTTCATCGCTCCAAGCATCCACAACCAAATGCCAATAACACTACCACAACCCAAAGCCAAGACAACAAGTCATGACTGGGTGCTGATCCAGAACCATTCTTGTTTGCAGCTGAAAAATGAGTCTACCCGATGGCTTCCTTCCTGGCTTTATCAAGCAATGGCTTAGGGGGCAGGACTGAATTGAAATCTTTCCAAATAATTGAATAGAACCTTACAACAATTATCTATTTTGGTCTCTACAGTGTGGCCAATGTACAAAAATCAACCTAATTGCGCTCTCCATTTGAAATTTTACTAGAATTACATTAGTAGAACCAATGCTTTTACCAGCTTGGAAAGGTAAATTCTTAGGAAGGACACAAAGACTTTTGACTCACCTAATTACCACATTAATATTGATTTATGTTACTACTATAATTGTTTATCAAAGTTCTGCTTAAGCACATTCTAAAACTGAACAAATAAAATTATTATTGGAATGAAAGAAACCAGTCTTAGAAACATCAAAGGAGATTTCCTACCCAGGTCCACCATAAGGAAAGGCACCGTTTCCATGACCTAGTAACCGGAGAATTACAAAAAGTTTGTTTTGTAGGAAGTGCAGTGAATTTGAGTGAAGATACAAGCAAGTTTGAAAAAACATATGAGGAGCTTTAAAAAGAGGAATGCTTGAAGAAATAGTAGAGGAGTATGTGGACAGCATTGCGAACAGGTTCTAGCTAAGAGGAAAACAGCAATAAGTTCGTCATTAAACCTGTTTTGGAATCACTCAACAGTGATTCAAGGACAGAAGGTGAGAGATGAGAGACATAACTTGGATTATTTTCATAGAATTTTATGGTCATTGCAATCAAAAAAAGGCAGAAGCCTCCTATCATGGATCAGATTAAAAATTATGTAGAAAAAAATAGGAGCTTTAGTGGTAATCAAAGATAGTGAAGGATGATCCATCTCCTTTCTCAAGCAATAAAAATCTGTACAAAGTAGATGTGAACAGGAGCTGCCAAGACTGTATCACTGGCCCCCCCCCTTCCTTTGTTCTATTTACGTGTAGTCTATACAGGTATATTGATTAGATCTAAACCACTAAGTCTGTTGAAGTTCGCACAAAGAAGATGAACCTAGACATCTTGGACTATGTCACCTCCAAGGCAAATCTGACCACCTACGCAAGTTCTAAGACCATCTAAAAAGATGTAAGAAAATGATGCTCTTCCCAATTCTTGAACCTCCTTGTCTACATCTGGACATCGACAGTCCACGAACACAGAAGAGCTTCCCAAACACTGTCAAGGTGAACAGAAACAATGTCACTGAAGCTTATTTGTGAGAATGGCATGTGAGACATGTTAACGCTGCACTGAAATCATGCCTAAAGAAAAATAAATAAGACACGTCTGGACCTTGACACATCCACACATGCAGTTTTATCTTCTTTTATTATGTAAAACAGCTTATTTGATATTTGATCTAGCATTTGTGGTGAATTTAATTGATCTGAGTAGTGTATAATCCGCTGAAGGCTAAGATGAAAGCAAGAAATGGAGCCAACTGGTAACTGTGCTACATCTACCAGTGACAGGATACAAAACAGGAAGGCAGGCTGTGCAGCAAGAACTGACTGAATGCAAGAAGCTCAGGCTAACAAAACTGCAAAGGAATGATAAAAAGCTATACAGAATGTTAGTGTCATTTCAATGACATATAGTGCCTTTTTCCGGATATCCACCAACTTCCATCGTTATCCACGTGAAAACAAACACATGCCTTACGATGCTCATTTTCCCACAGCCAGCCTGTGGAACAGTGAAGCAGCACGGGCATGGCGAGGCCGCAGACTATCGTGGTTATTAACCAGCAAGTAAGATGTTACTAAAACTATAACAAAAAAATTACTAGACCGTGTCACATTAGGCAACAAGAGTTTGTTATGTAGGATCTCAAAAGCTACTTGCAACATGGTAGCAGTTACATGAATTTTCCTTTTCGTCAAGAAACAAGGGTATATAGTTTTCAGCCACCTAAATTGCATGCTATACTTCTATTATCTTTGACTAATTTCCTCAAGAAATCCTGCGGTGGAGTCCAGAGTTTACCAGGATGTAAACCAACACAAGTTCACCATTGTTAAAAACGTGGAAGAAAACAACCAATCTGTCCAACTCCCTGGTGATTCCTTCTGTATGCATTAGCTGCGGAAGAATTCTGGGCTTAAAGCAAAATTGCTTTTGTAATAAAGTAAAAATATCTTAATTTTGTAAGGACAACAAAACATTTCCACAAAAGAATGAAGCAATTGGATTTCAGACACTGGAGACAAAGAATCAGCTTAATATAAAAGTGGTAACATAATTTAAAGTGTCATTAAAACCAAAAAAGATTGATCATTCAAATGTCAGAGCACAGCAAAATCAAATTCAAGCCTTTTACATGCATTCCATACAGCCCTCAGTTACACACTCGTAAGATACAATTACTTGAGCTACTTTGGATACCTAACTCTCATGCTTTTTTTATGTTCATTATCACACAATACAGTGAGCCTTTATTAATTTACTCTATTCAAACAGCCAGGTATACCCTGAGGTTTTAGTGCCTTTTTTCCCTTCTTTTAAATTACTATTCCCAAAACATCTCATAATCTATTTGCAGTCTTGGTAAAGTACAGCAGATAAAATTAGACAGTAAATTAGATTATTTTGCGGAATCTACTACCAGAAAAATCTCCATAATTACTTCGCTATGTTTAACCTTTACTAAGTTGGGCAAGTGTAATTCACTTAATACGGATCACTCGGAGTGCCTGGCAAACAATAATCTGTAGTAATTTAAAATATCACACATTCGTGTGAGGTATTAAGGAAAAAATCCTCAATTAAGAATACGCATGTGATTGCACAATTAAAGACTTCATTTAAACGCATACAGTAACAATCTAAAATTAATGTTGCACATGCAGCCTCAGCTTTGTAATCTTCCCCCGTTAGAAAACGACCAACCATACAACCATGTTGTAGTTTTCTGTAGGCACTTCTCTGTGACATGAAATTTTGCTCAACTGAACAGCCCAATATCACCCAAGAATTAGCTGTACTTCAACAGCCTTATTGAAACAATATCACTGCTCAGGTCCTTTCACCTGTTTCTTTTCAGATTAACAGTCTTGTTTACTGCAACTTTTTAAAGAATTTCTTGCAGTACACGCATTTGTATTTTCTTCCCCATAAACACCCTAATCTAAATTCAGTTACACAATATATGCTGCTTGAGCACACGCTGATCCACACGCTGGAAAGATTTCAAAGCAGAACATCATCTTCCAAACACTGGAAACTCAGTGCCCATCTCCCAAGCTCTGAATATCGGTCCTGGCAGCCATCTCACCTGAAATTTCCCTTTTCAACTTCAGAATCATTGAAAGCACAAAATTACTTTTGCATTTGCTAACAAATAGACCTTCATGCAGTAGGACTTTATAAAGATTTCTGTAAAGGACGTAAGATTTATTCAAATAGCTTTACACTTCAGTGGCTTCTCCTGATGCCTTCCATTTGTCTCTGCATTCTGCACATTCCTGGTAGAGATAGTACTCCCTCTAAGTTTACAGAGGAAATCCAGCTGAAGAAGTAGAATGCAGACCGGCACTGCTGACCCCGGCGTACGACAGGGCGGGTGTGCACTGGCAGGGCTGATGCTGAAGCACTACGAGCAGTATAGCCTGCGTCACAAGATTCTACACCTACGAACACATATGGGGTCTAGATGCTTGCTTCAAGTTTTGCAGCTCCAGTTTGGAGCTCTCAGCACCATAAATCTCAGCCTACAATAGCGCTTAGCCTTTTCCTTTCTTTTCAAGCAATGTAGTTTTGAAAAAATTATTACATGTCATGCAGATTATTAGGCTTGATGAGTAAGCCAGTTCAATGAAAAGCTTTCACCACAAGTCAAATAGTTTTCCCAGTGACAGGTTATCAGGTCCAATTTTCAACTTTGTGATTTCTTCTCTCTGGATTTGCGAACACACCAAGAAAGGCCTCCGAGGAGCAGACCACAGCCAGTCAGCCATGCCTAGACAAGGGCACACGGGTGGTGCGAGCTTACAGACACCCTTCCTCTGAACAAGCTGGGCACAACCTGGGAACTTCATAGACTTCTTTAGGAGGAACCAAAACGTCAGCAGTATAATTATCACATATTCCTTTAAAATCTTCAAGTTCACAAGTTCCGAAAGGATTCCCTGGAGTTCTAACAGTTTTACTACATTGGAAACTTTCAGCACTGCATTAACTTCACCAGTTTCTCACTCAACGCTCAAAGTTTCCTTCTCTCTCACTCAAATGAGTTTGGAAAATGCTTTATCATAGCAAACTAATTTCACAATATATTGCATGACAGGCAGCTTGTTTGAACAAGTGCCAAGACTGCCATCATTAAAGTTTACTCATATTTATCCATTAACAAATCTTTTTGCAGTCTTCGGCAAATATTCCACTGAAATTAAACAGCTTCCTTTTTTTCACGTCTTACAACAAATATTTAATTCCAAAACACCACCACTTCCAATCCTTAAAAATAATCTAGTTTTCCTATAAATATAGGCTCCTATACATATGCTCCTTAGCAATACAGATTTAAAGGAAAATATTTCATCTTTTATTAGATGAATTGCCACAGTTAAAAAGACAAAAGTAAAAATAATGTTCTGTGCCTAAACCACTTAACAAGGGGTAAAAATTCGGTAAATACCTGACCATGCTATGAAGTTCTGTTTCCTAACCCCGTAAACACACAGACACGTATCATCATATATGTATATATCTATGTTAACGTCTGTAACATGTGTGTATAGACAAATCCCACGATTTAAGAGCCTCACCCAGGTAGAAGGTACATTAAAACCTGTCCAGGTGAAAAGGATCGTTTTTTTCTTGGAATAAAGTAAAGCCATGCTAATAAGAAAAGTCTTACTTTTATATCAAAAGGGGATTTTAATAGAAATTAAAAGTTATTTAATTTGTAGTTAAATTAACAGAACATGCATAACAAGCTAAGGTACCTATTTTGCAGCAGTCTAACTGCAGGCTTTACTTCCACAAAGAATCTTAATTTTGAGTTCTAGAGATTTTCCAGTTATTCTATTCAAAAGAATAATACAACAGCTGTCAAGGCAAATGGAGTGCAAGAACTTTTTGCTGTCTGCTGTTTGAATCTCTTCTCTGTTAAGCCATAGTCATGTAGTAGACTTAACAGTTCTGGCACAGTTTGATCGCTTCAATGAACTACTAAAGGAAGTTTACTCCTACAGAGTGAAAAAACCCACAATTTTCTCCTTTACCTACCTTAAATGTAAAACCTATAATGAGCACACAGTTCACTGCAAGAAAAAAAATGCTAAGTGTTGTATCAAGAAAAAAAAAAAAATTAAAAATCAATTTCATCAGCCAGGTGACTCTCCTCACTCATCTTCAGCCAGATCACAAAGGTTGTGTAGCACAGCAAGTCAAAAGAAATACAATTCTCATTGTTCAAAACCCTTATCTACTCTTTCTTGGTTCTACCGTTGAGCAAGAGGAAACATTTGTTTCAAGTGGAAGCGGAATATTTCTTTCTCTTTGCAACTTTATCCTCCTTAATGAATACTCCTCCAGAGGACGCGACAACCAGCAGGTTCCAAGAACATACCAGCAGCTGCAGTTTTCAGTTTGGCGAGAGGCTTTCCCTGGGCTTGGCAGAGAACGCGCACAGCTCATTTGCTGCAGGAACAGGGAAATGTTTAGTATAAGGGTGTTTGGGAAAGCGGACAGCCTTGTGGCTCCCGCCTCGCCACACAGTGTCCATGCGACAATGGAAAGATGCCCAAGCAAAAGCAGCATCAAGCAAAGAGCTGATGACAGCATAGGGGAAGCACTCTTCTGACAGCCCATGCTGACCACCGGACACAGGCTTCACAGGGGGATCTGTACTTGCAGCACAAGTCAGCCAGAACCCATTCTTGTAAGACAGGGACACAACACTAAAAACTAACGCTAAATATTCTGGAAAATCAGGTCATCCATGGTTCAGATTGTGCACCTAAAGAGATCAAATATGTTTACGAATGTTATGCCACAGCTTTCCAATAAAATTTCTCACTTTGAATTTTGGAAAGTAAAAAGTATTTGTGAAGCCCCCAGGTTATCATGACCACCTGCACAGAAAAGCTCGTAACGAATTAACAGCACTGTATTCAGAGCAGGATTTTAAAATTTGGGCTCTATATCAAAAAAAAACGAGGAGAAAATGAAAAGGAGAGCCCTTTAGTAAATGAGCTTTAACCTCCTTGTGCACCGAATGTGGCATAGCCTAGAGAAAAGGGGGGCAGCAAAAATTTATAAAGATATGACATGACTTCATTTTACATGCAAGAAAAAGAAATTAAGATCTTACCAGGCACATTTATTCTGACATTTCATCACACCTGATTGTGTAACTCTAATGAGGCTGTACCATCCTTCTTACAAAAATGATTTCCTATACTTACAAACATGAATTAAATCATGTGCCATCAGATTGGCACCAGCACAATTTCTCAGTGGCATCAGCACTGTTAGTCAGTACCCACAGCAGCTTGCATTTTCCAGATAAAGACAGATCAAATTACAAGCCCTGGATTTCTTAATTTTACAGTTGCCAAAAAGATATATATTACTATTACTGATACTGTAGCAACACTTGCACATTCCTTTAGCTGTTCCCTATCTCAGCCATACCATAATACAACTTTACCCCTTGTTGTTTCACGATTAACTTGTTTCTACATTAATCTTACCATTGACTTTGAGGGACACTGAGAACATTCAAGTGTAATTTCCTTGTTCTAGCAAGTATGTTCATTAGATACACAAAAAGATAGCTTTCCTTCACAAGATTTTTTCTGCTTTTTTATACGTATTTTCTACTATGTTCTTTGGAATGAATACACCAGCAATGTCAGGGTATAATAGAGTTGTTTTCATTTACGGCATTCCTGAAAGCCCACAGTTTTTTAAATAATGCCTAATACTTTAATACTCTGTTTTAATGAGAAATTATGGAATTCTGCTTTAAACACTTATTCTTAAATTCTTACAGAACATTCAGGACACACTGGACATCTTCATAGCAGAAACTAACGCGAGTGCATGGCTTCACACACCTAATAAGCCAACACAAAGAAGTCTCTGCTTTTCTGCATTGTCCTTATTCCCTTAATGGTTTCTTTTATTCCAGTGGCAACCTAGAAGTAATATATTCTTAATAACCTTCCTGCTTCAAATAAGATTTCTTGGTTTCAGGTGTCCGCAGCAAAAATACTATGAGATTGTTCCACGAACCTCATGAACTACCTTACTTGTCATAACACTCTGTCTAGAAGCCCTCCAACATTTGAAAACTAGTTTCTGTTCTCCTGGTTTAAAACTAAGCAGAAAAATTGTGCCCTTGTCTAAAATCATAACTCTGGCTGGATTCCTATCATTTTTACATAAAAATATGTATGTTAGCCATTACTCACCCTTCTGTGATAAGCTCTTCTTCATTTCTTGTCCACCTGATATACGGGGCTGGAAATCCTACGGCAACACACGGAAAAACCGCACTTTGCCCAGTAACTTTCGTAAGTGAAGAGGGCTGTCTCACAAACATCAAGTTTTGTGGCACCTCTGGATCTGCAAACATTTTGTAAATGACAAAGTTGTTACCAGATGCAGAATCAGAAGATGACCATATTAAAAAGAGCAAAATAAACATCTAATTTCTTTCCTGCATCTTCAGTGGATGGAGTCAGCACCTTACCTACACAAAGGGCCTTCTGTAAGAGACCCTCCCAGCCCCCCACGCAAACAGCTCTTTACCGTTTCCTCCAGACATGCAAACTGTTTTGCCACTGCTGGGAGTCCAACTCCTCAAACTCTCTGGGTAACAAATTTCAGCTAAAAGCTACAACCCTGAGACTGGAACTTCAACCAGCAAGTAGAGATTTAGTAAAGAAAGAAATAGGTTTGACTTGGTCCAGTCAGCCTTGGGCAATCACCTGACTTCAGCAGGTAGCTGCCTGAGAAAGTGCTTTTATGCAATGGAAAATGAAATTAACTGCAGCAGAGCCAACCCTAAGTGAAATAAAATAACTAGATAATTTGCACACTGAAGTATCACAAGCTGTATACTACAACAAAAACATACCATGGTTTTCCATCCTTATGGCAATTATGAATCCTCTGAATTAAATTTTGGTTTTGCTTTGAATTGAGCTGGAGAGGGTTTTGTTTCTCCTCTCCCCTTAAAAACAGGCACAAGCAAAGTGCATGTTTACTCAGCCTTTTACTACAGGAAAAGGCCACTTTGTTTGTGAGAATTGAAACCATACCCACCAACAAAGGCTGTTCAGCAACCCACTCTGAACTAAACTACCATCAATAAATATTCAGAGCAAAAGGCTATTTTTCTACTTTACTAAAAATATTCATGACTTCTCAAAATGCAACTTTAGGAAAAAGGTTCTAAAATAATTTTTCACTAGAACTGTATCCAAGTCACCAAGTGGCTCCAGTAACACCTGGACAGAAGATGCAGGTTGTACTCTTTGTCTCTGGAGTAACTTCAGCGTGTCTTGCACCGTTATTAGAGTGAGTTCCTACACAGCAACTATAGCATTTCTGCTGTGTTAGTTACCATAATCTTTTCTGCCAACTGCTCAAAAAACCCAGTGTTTATGCTGCATTAACTGCCGTATTCTCGATACTCAGATGTGCGCTTACAAGTTTGATGACAAGCAAGCTCCAGAACCGAACAAGCTATTTTTGCCTGCCTAAACGCAGGCAGACTATTCTGTACCTACGCTATTTCTGCTCACCGAAGGCCATTGTGTGCCTATCACACACAGGATCTGGCCCCTGTCTCACCTGGGACCTGTGTGATACCCACAGGAGCTTCTGAACATCATTGGGTTTGGTGTTCTTCAGCTCAAAGCGCTAAAAACAATAAGCAAGCTTTTACAGCACTAAGCTAAGGGCATGCACGTGCTCCAAGGTGGAACACGATGAGTTGCCAGGGTATTCTAGAGAACCTGGCCTGATGGAAATCATGCTTCAGAACTGCCCTCGGCTGAGGGAGCCAAACTTCGAGCGACCCTTGATCACACCATCTGTGTCAGGCCCACACACCAACTATCGGAGCAGCTCTGCCCACGTTCCCTGCTAGAGGGAACTCGTCTGCTTGCTCCAGAAAGACCACCATATGTGAACAGGCGGGTACGCAGCGAGAGTGACCTGGAGTGGCACGTGGAGCAAGCCAAGCTACATAAAATGGATGTAACAGATTGTCAGCAAGCAATCACCACACTAGGGAGACGAGTCAGTACGATTCACTGTAGACGCAACTCGTTAATGCTCCAAGCTCCCAAAACGGAGTTCAGTTCTTTGGTTAGTGAAAACTGGATTCAAAAATTAAGTGATTTCCCCCCCCCTCCATGCATTTCTGTATTTCAAAGCACCTAGCAGAGCTCAGAAAAGTATCTTCCTGCTTGCTTGGTGGCAGATGAAAGGCAGACTGAACGCTGCAAGGGAGCTCACTACCAGAAAAAGCAGAACACCGTCTGTGGATGCAAATCTGTGTGATGCTAGCATGTACTGGGTGCATTTCAAGGATTTTGCAGCAGAGCAATGGGGTCGCTGTCAGGCACACATCAGATAACGATTCAAAAAGGGAATAAAATGAATGAAGAACAGATTAATTCAAATCCTTCTTTCATACATATCTCAGACCAAACAATCAATTACGGGGCCACTCAAGATTAAGAGAGATTTTTGTGCAACAATTTAATCCCACTTTCAAAGGAAAAAAAAATGCCTGCTGGGAGGGATTTCACAAAACTTCACTGTCAACACTTTCAGACTCACTACCAAGCAACAAAACAGCATTATTTGTATTCCCTAATAGAGTCATATTTAATCACCTTCAGCAAATCATTACAAAAGCAAGAAAAGTGTATCTGGAGCCAAAAGAATTTGAAAGAGCAACACAATATGGAATTTTGTAACAAAAACTTCAATTGCCAGAAATCAGAAAAGTCTTCGGCATTCACTTGAGTGGTATAGAGACATGGAGGTAAACCAAACTAGAATAATTCAATTAAGCATCTTTTCCAAAAGTGCTATTCTTCAAAAACCATATCCTGAGTTGAAGAAAAAAGAAGCTTTTCTTTTCAGAAAGGCTAAAGAACTTAATGAAACAAATTCCTACTTCAAGCACAATTAATTTCCAAAGCCTACCAAACATGTGAATTTTAAGAGAGTTGCACTTGTAAAATTGGGGTATTTTAAAGTACATCGTAGCATTTTAAGCAGAAAAGTGACATAGCCATGAGAAACAGAAACGTTCGTTGAAAGGGACCTCTGAAGACGCCCAGTGCAGCCACCTGCTTGAAGTCCACCTGTTGCCAACACTAGGTCAGGCCAACCATGACACTGTCCAGCCCCTGGAAACCTCCGAAGATGGACATTTAGCAACCCTCCCTGGCAGTTCTCCGAGCAGCAAAAACTGAATCAGAATTCCAACCTGAAGACTAATTCAGAAGAGACAGCATGCAGTTCTGGAAATACTTCAGAAAACCGATACAAAGCACCGCCCGTATTTCCCTAGTTTGGGAAAGTGTGATTCACATTCCCATCTTCTTCTTGGTCCCTTTTCAAAAGCTCGTGTCAGAACATCTGGTGACACACAGCTCTTTGCAGTACTGTCATTCGAAACAGAACACACGAAGTGTAGAAACAGCTTACATCAGGACGGGACTTTCGTTCTTATAAAAAACTTTAAACATTTCAGTACAATAGGCATAGCTGAACCTTTCAAAACGAAAGGTCACACCACCGCCACCACCCCCGCCCCCCTTTCTGGGGGCTGGAGACTTCCTAAAAGGGTCCAACATTTAAAGAATCAGAACTTCCTAAACATAGGACAATTAAAAGTGCCTCACCTGAAGCATCCCAAGAGCGAGGGACCAAGCACCAATTTCTTTTGGAAACTTCAACAGTATTTTAAATATGGGATTCAAGCCCGAGAAACTTGGAAATGCCAAATGTTTACACTCAAAGAAACAGCCAATTCCCTCTTTGCACACATCGCAATGGAACCGTATTACTGGGGACCTTTCAACAGAAGTCCTGCGCAAAAAGCTCTTAGAAGCTAAACCATTCATTATAGCAAAAAAGCATGTGCATGTCTCGGGCCTATCTTCAGCCACTGCAAAGAGCTCAGACACTGGTAACTGATTTTGCTTTTCTGTTTCACAAGTGCAAGATATAGGTTAGTCTTCCCAAGGGCCAAAATCCCTCAGCTTAAGTGCCTGCACCCATTTTAAGCTACACAGAAAAAAAACAAAACCAAAACCAAACCCCTACCACCAGCTTCCACAACACACATCACACATACTTCAACTTCAAATATACAGAAACGCAACAAAGAGGATTCTCACGTGTTCCCCTTTGTAAGTGTTCTTGTGCTGTTTTTTCCTCTATCGCTTGACTAAAGTTTTAATTATTAATTTTTTTTAAAGAAACACAGATTAATACCTGGAAGAATTTTGAGCTCTGCTTCATCACTGTACTTCGGGTTCCCACCACTTTCAATGATGCAGCGATAGAGTCCTCCATCCGTATCAGTGGCATTGCTAATAATTAGAGCTCCACCTGGTAATTTAAATACATGATCATCCAGAAAGACTGGCTGACGATCCTGCTCCCACCTGACAAACGGTGCAAGGTCAACATTGACTTCACAGTTAAGGATTGCACTGTTTCCTTTATAGACAGATGATGATTCTGGCTGACTGGTGAACCTGGGAAGGCCTGCAAGTACAAAAGAGAAAAGTTAGAAAAATAAAAAAACAGAGGCATTCTGAAGATTACACCAAAGCTTTGAAGTCCAAGTCAAGATTCATAAACCTAGTTTTAAAAAAAAAAAATTAAGCTGCTCTCTGACTCTTTAAAAATATTAATGCTTGATAGCCCAGTGCTAAACATAGCTGGTGGAAGGGCAGATAAAATCAATAATAAAAGTACTGATTTAAAAACAAAAGTAGTTTTAGAAACAAGCGAACGTCAACAGCAAAACAGAAGTCTTTGGAGTCCTCAAAAATAGGAGGAGACACGCAGATAAAGTCTCACTTCTCCAGTGTTGCTGCTATCCTGAAGGAGTACATAGCACAAAAAGTAGCAAAAATCAAGACAGTCTTTCTGCCTGGTGCATCCCAATAAATACAGTTTGAACCATATGCTGTAAGAGCCACCGAGTCGTTGGCAGTGAACACAGATGCCCCCTAGTACTCACCCAGGCGATAGTAACAAGGAGAGGGGAAGGCTTCTTGTATGCCTTCCACTCTCCAGTTTACAGTCTACGCAACATCTTAATTTACTGCCTATAGGACTATTTATGAGGGTTTTTTTTTTCCCCTGGCAACTTGGGAGATTTCTTCTCTTAAAATTGACAAGTATTTTCTATGACTTTGTCACCAGCCATGTCTAAATGCAGGTTTAGCTTCATCCTAGTTTAACTAGACCATGAAGAGGAGCCCGAGGGTGTTAAAGGACCAATCTCCCTGAAATTCAATGGAAACAGGATATCCCTTTGAAGACTGCAGCTACAAAAAGCCTTACATACACCACCATAAGGTGAAAATTGCATTTATTCATATGCAAGTCTATCTTTCTCATGCTAGTGTACCCGAGAACTGAGTTTCTCCCCAGCATAACACAAAGGTTCCGCTGCCACACCAACCCAGTAGCACTGCACAACAAACGTGCCACCTTCCAAGTAACAATCTTCTCCAGAAACAGCTTCACCTTTGTTTTCGGCGGCCACATCCCAGTGCTGGCAGCGGGGGAGCTGCTGGGGCAGCCTCTGTGAGAAGACGCTGGGGACTCCCTGTGCCAGACATGGTTGGGGCTGGTTCCACAGAGGCCACAGCTCAGCCAGCCATTAAAGCTGGTGGCACCTCCAGGAAAGCAGAGCCAAGAAAGGGGAAACCCCGCAGGGCAGCGAGGAAAGTGTGAGAAACAGCCCTGCAACAGCCAGGGCACAGCAGGAGGAGGAGAGGAGGAAGAGCAGCTCTGGGTGGGGCCCTGGGGAAGCCACAGTGAAGCAGGAGGCAGAGGAACCGGGAATGAAGGTGGGAAGTTGAGCCTGGGAAATGGTAAGAGCGCAGGGGGAGATGTTTTAGGTTCTGCCTTTGTCTTCTTACCACCCAATGTTACTTTAATCGGCAAGAAATTAATTTTCCCCAAGTCAAGGTTGTTTTGCCCATTGCAGTCATCGGTGAGTGATCACCCTACCTTGACCTACAAAGTTTTTCATCATCTTTTCTCGCCCTCCGTCCTGTTGAGGAGCAGAGCGAGAGCGCAGCTGGGTGGGAGCCAGCAGCCGGCCAAGGTCAACCCACCACATGTATCGCGTACAACAACTTCCCATAACAGGGAAGTAACAGATCTTCCAACAGAAATACCCTGCACACCGTTACTGGTGTAAGCAAATGGCTCAATAAAGCCAGCACAACACAGTATGCGGGAAGGAAGAGGAGAAAGCATGGGACAGGAACAAGAAAAGTCTCCTCACTCTCCATTTTCCATGGCAGTTAGCTGTATTATCAGCTCTCCCGATCAGGAGCGGTGGCTGTGCAACCAACACTGACATGGGGCAATGCACAGCTTGCTCGCTGCAGTAACAGTCTCAAAGTAGTTTCATTCTTTTTTATGCTTGCACTTAAAACTACTATTGTCATAGAAACAGCCTGTCAGTACTCTTGACATCTTACCTTTCCCTCTCAATAGCACACAGCTTCAAGTACATATCGCAATTTTTCTCTTTAAAGTCAGTACACTGTGTGCCTTCAATATAAAAGATGGAAAGTGGGCCTCCAGGTTGCACAAATTAAGCCATCCTAGTGCAATTATTCAGGCATGAGAATGGAGCCTGCTGGGAAGCAGGAGGCTCTGGTAACCTCCAATACAGTGCTACTGCACACAGCCAAGACCCAGATCAGAAAACACAGACAAAAGCTCTCTTCACGGGTGATGCCTCATCGTCACGATTACACATGAATGAGGCTGGGATAGCTTAGGTCAGTTCTCACCTTTTCCACTTCTTCTAAAAAGCCTAAGGGCAAAATCTTTTACCTGTTATCTTCCACTTTCAAAAGTTTGACCTAATTGGAGAAATTCTCATTTCTCTCTAGTGCAGATGATTCTTTTACACCGTTTTAAGCACTCAACTCCTTTCTGAACAGGTCAACCCAACATTTTTCACAAGTCTCACTTAACACGTACCCATCAAGAATGCACTGACAATTTAACAGTACTATGACCAATTGTCCTGGGTTTGGCCAGAACAGGGTTAATTTTCACCGGAATCCAGGAAGGGGCACAGCCGGGGGGTGGGGGCTGACCCCACCTGGCCAAACAGAGCCCGGTATTCCATACCATGTGACGTCACGCTGGGTTCCGGTGGGGGGGGCGGCGCGGCGGGAACGCACTTGCGGCTTGGGGGGGCGCAGCGCCGGTGCTGTTCGCGAGAGCGGCTGTCTGGGTCGTACGGTTCGTTGTTGTGTTTTCTCCTTATTTGTATCGTTGTTGTTCCTGTTTCCCTCTGTTTGCTGTTCTGTTAAACTGCCCTTATCCCGACGCTTTTGTTGCCGGCCGCAGCCGAAACCAAAACATTAATTGGCGCCCAACGTGGGGCGGGGATAATGGCAGGGCTGAGCAGCGGGTGTTAAAACTGCTTTCATAGATTTTGTTAAAATTTATCATACGCATTTACTGTGTTAGTTAAAGTTGCCGGTAAAAATGTTTCTGTCTGTGATCAGATGGCCGTGGTTTTTGAATCCGTACTTGCACTATGTTTTCCCTGTGGTGCTGTTCATTACCTCGGGGAAAAGGATCAGGGTAATGATTTTGCTATACTGTATGATGTCGACTTATGACATGATAACGTCACTGTGCATGAAATTCGTCTTGTATTTGCATGCGGCACTGCGGTCATTTCCGTACCTCGGATCCTATGTCTTAGATTTTGTTAATAATCAAACCCAGTCTGTGGGGAAAGCCGAAGGGGATACCTTCCCCCACTCTTTCGACACCCCTCTCTCCCTCAGGCTGGTCCTAACTGCTTTTGAGAATTTCGAGTACCCGTGGGATGCTCAGGCCAGCACTCTCCTTTTGTTCTGCCTCCTGAACGGGTTCTGGGTTTTGTTTAGGGTTAAGCAAGTCGTTAAGAACATCGTGCAGAGACCTGCCCCGGGGCCAGATAGCTGTGAGTGGCTGGGTGTGTGGGACAGCATGGGCAGATGTCTAGAGCAGTGGGCACCTCCGGTGTGTTTTAAACTCACCCCTGAACAAATACAGAATCCGGAAAATCTAGTAAAATATCTGCAAAGAGTGTGCTGCCACCCGGGGAACTCCAGAGAGACACAAATCACTGCAACGTGCTGGGGTCTGGCCCATGCCTACCGAGCCATGTTCAACACTGTTCAGTGCCCTAAAGGGGAAAGAGGGGGAAACGAAGCGGCAGGCGCTGCAACTGGCACTACCCCCCCAGCCGGCCCTGCAGCCCCTCCAGCCCAGCAGGCAGTCACAGCCCCCCCGACCGGCACCACGGCTGCTGCAGCCACAGCTGCAGGGTCTGCCTCGGTTTCCCTGGCAGGCACAGCAGCTGCTCCAGCCCCAGCTCCAGCTGCAGGCAGCGTGGCGGAGCCCAATGACCAACCTGTGCCAGTAGCAGTCGCCCCCGTAAAACTAAAGAAAGACGCAAAGAGAGCAGATCGCTCCGGGAGGGTTGACGATGAGCCAGGGTCATCACGGGAGATAGAGACAGAGATCATCACCCGGTCCCTGTCCCTGGGTGAGCTGCGAGACATGCGGAAAGACTTCAGCCGCCACCCAGGCGAGCACATTGCCACCTGGCTGCTGCGGTGCTGGGATAACGGGGCCAGCAGCTTGGAATTAGAGGGCAAGGAAGCCAAGCAGCTGGGATCCCTGGCCAGGGATGGGGGCATTGACAAGGCCATTGGGAAAAAGGAATAAGTCCTCAGCCTCTGGAGGAGACTTCTCTCAGGCGTGAGGGAGAGATAACCCTTCAGCGACGATTTTGTATGCTATCCTGGCAAGTGGACCAATATGGAAAGGGGTATTCAGTACTTGAGGGAATTAGCTGTGCGGGAGCTGGTTTACTGTGACACAGACGATGAGCAGGTACCCACAGACCCAGATGAACTCCAGTGCTCACAATCCATGTGGAGGAAGTTTGTACGGAGCGCACCCTCCTCACATGCCAACTCACTGGCAGTTGTAAACTGGAAAGGTAAAGACGCACCAACAGTGGATGAGGTGGCTGTCAGACTCCGCCAATATGAGGAAAGTCTCTCTTCCTCCCTTGTCTCAGCTGTGAATAAACTGTCCCGACAGTTCCAGCAATTCAAAGAGGATATGTCCTACTCCCCACCTGTGCGGGCCCGCATCTCAGCTATTAGGGGCAAGCATTTCTCTGCTCAGGAGAGAGAGTACAGAGGCTACACACCACGGGGCACCCTGTGGTTCTACCTGCGTGACCACGGAGAGGACATGAGGAAGTGGGATGGAAAAACCACCTCAAGTCTAGAGGCACGAGTACGTGAGTTGCGAGGTAAAACAATCACCAAAGGGGATTCTGTTAGGAAAAGTGCCGCTCCAGTTTCCAGCAGCCAGCTCTCCAGACCAGGTAGACAGTTTGACCTTGATTCCGATCCTCTGGAGGGGACCTCCAAGTCTTTTTTACAGCAGGTGAGCAGCAAATTCTCTGACGAGGATTAGAGGGGCCCTGCCTCCAGCCAGGTGGAGGAAAGGGACAACCGTGTCTATTGGACGGTGTGGATTCGGTGGCCTGGCACGTCAGATCCACAAGAGTATAAAGCTCTAGTGGACACTGGTGCACAGTGTACTTTAATGCCATCAGAGTTCAAAGGGTCAGAGTCCATTTGCATTTCGGGAGTGACAGGGGGGTCCCAAGAGCTGAGTGTACTGGAGGCTGAAGTGAGCCTCACTGGGCAGGACTGGCAGAAGCACCCCATTGTAACTGGCCCCGAGGCTCCGTGCATCCTTGGGATAGACTATCTTAGGAGAGGGTATTTCAAGGACCCAAAGGGGTATCGGAGGGCTTTTGGCATAGCTGCTGTGGAGACGGAAGAAATTAAACAGCTGTCCATTTTGCCTGGTCTCTCGGAGGATCCTTCCGTTGTGGGGTTGCTGAGGGTTGAAGAACAACAGGTGCCAATCGCGACCACAACGGTGCACCGGCGACAGTATCGTACCAACCGAGACTCCCTTCTCCCCATTCATCAGCTGATCCGCCAGCTGGAGAGTCAAGGAGCGATCACCAAAACTCGCTCACCCTTTAATAGTCCCATATGGCCAGTAAGAAAATCTACTGGAGAGTGGAGACTGACAATAGACTACCGTGGCCTGAATGAAGTCACACCACCGCTGAGTGCTGCCGTGCCAGACATGCTAGAACTTCAATATCAGCTGGAGTCAAAGGCAGCCAAGTGGTACGCTACAATTGACATCGCTAATGCATTCTTCTCCATCCCTTTGGCAGCAAAGTGCAGGCCACAGTTTGCTTTCACCTGGAGGGGCATCCAGTACACCTGGAATCGACTGCCCCAGGGGTGGAAACACAGTCCCACCATTTGCCATGGACTAATCCAGACTGCACTGGAAAAGGGTGAAGCCCCAGAACATCTGCAGTACATCGACGACATCATTATATGGGGCGACACAGCAGAGGAGGTTTTCGAGAAAGGGGAGAAAATAGTTCAGATCCTTCTGAAAGCCGGTTTCGCCATTAAGCGAAGTAAAGGGACCTGCGCAAGAGATCCAGTTTTTGGGAATAAAATGGCAGGATGGGCGCCGTCAAATCCCAATGGATGTCATCAACAAAATAGCAGCTATGTCTCCACCAACCAGCAAAAAGGAAGCACAGGCCTTCCTGGGGGTTGTGGGTTTTTGGAGGATGCACATCCCAAATTACAGCCAGATTGTGAGTCCTCTGTACCACGTGACCCGGAAGAAGAATGATTTTGAATGGGGCCCTGAGCAACGACAGGCATTTGAACAGATTAAACGGGAGATAGTTCATGCCGTAGCCCTTGGTCCAGTCCGGTCAGGGCAAGAAGTTAAAAACGTGCTCTACACCGCAGCCGGGGAGAATGGCCCAACCTGGAGTCTCTGGCAGAAAGCACCAGGGGAGACTCGAGGTCGACCCCTGGGGTTCTGGAGCCGGGGATACAAAGGATCCGAGGCCCGCTATACTCCCACTGAAAAAGAGATTCTGGCAGCATATGAAGGTGTTCGAGCTGCTTCAGAAGTGGTCGGCACTGAAGCACAGCTCCTCCTAGCTCCACGATTGCCGGTCCTGGGCTGGATGTTCAAAGAGAGGGTCCCCTCTACGCATCATGCCACCGATGCTACGTGGAGTAAGTGGGTTGCTCTGATCACCCAGCGCGCCCGAATGGGAAACTCCAGTCGCCCAGGAATTCTGGAGGTAATCATGGACTGGCCAGAAGGCAAAGATTTCGGAGCATCGCCAGAGGAGGAGGTGACACGTGCTGAAGAGGCCCCACTGTATAACCAGCTGCCAGAAGATAAGAAACAGTATGCCCTGTTCACGGATGGGTCCTGTCGCATTGTGGGGAAGCAGCGGAGGTGGAAGGCTGCTGTATGGAGCCCTACACGACAAGTCGCGGAAACTGCCGCGGGAGAAGGTGAGTCCAGCCAGTTTGCAGAGGTGAAAGCCATCCAGCTGGCTTTAGACATTGCCAGTCGAGAGAAGTGGCCAGTGCTCTATCTTTACACCGACTCTTGGATGGTGGCCAATGCCTTGTGGGGGTGGCTGCAGCAATGGAAGAAGAACAACTGGCAGCGCAGAGGCAAACCTATCTGGGCTGCCCCATTGTGGCAAGATATTGCTGCCCGGCTGGAGCAGTTGGTTGTAAAAGTCCGTCACGTGGACGCCCACGTCCCTAAGAGTCGGGCCACTGAAGAACATCAAAACAACCACCAAGGTAGATCAGGCTGCTAAGATTGAAGTGGCTCAGGTGGATCTGGACTGGCAACATAAGGGTGAACTGTTTATAGCTCGGTGGGCCCATGACACCTCGGGCCACCAAGGAAGAGACGCGACATACAGATGGGCTCGTGACCGAGGGGTGGACTTGACCATGGACACTATTGCACAGGTTATCCATGAATGTGAGACATGCACTGCAATCAAGCAAGCCAAGCGGGTAAAGCCTCAGTGGTATGGAGGACAATGGCTAAAATATAAATATGGGGAGGCTTGGCAGATTGACTACATCACACTGCCACAGACCCGCCAAGGCAAGTGCTATGTGCTCACAATGGTGGAGGCCACCACCGGATGGCTGGAAACCTACCCTGTGCCCCATGCCACCGCCCGGAATACCATCCTGGGCCTGGAAAAACAAGTCCTGTGGCGACATGGCACTCCCGAAAGAATCGAGTTGGACAACGGGACTCACTTTCGCAACAGCCTCATAGACACCTATGCCAAAGAACACGGTATCGAGTGGGTGTATCATATCCCCTACCATGCACCAGCCTCGGGAAAGATCGAACGTTACAATGGGCTGCTAAAAACCACTTTGAGGGCAATGGGGGGTGGGACTTTCAAAAACTGGGATACCCATTTAGCAAAGGCCACCTGGTTGGTTAACACCAGAGGGTCCACCAACCGGGCTGGTCCTGCCCAGTCAAAAGCTCAGCGCCCCGTAGAAGGGGATAAAGTCCCTGTAGTGCACATGCGGAACATGTTAGGGAAGACCGTTTGGGTTAGTCCTGCCTCGGGCAAAGGCAAGCCCGTCCGCGGGATTGCTTTTGCTCAAGGACCTGGGTGTACCTGGTGGGTAATGCGGAAGGATGGGGAAGTCCGATGTGTACCTCATGGGGATTTAATTTTGGGCGAGAATAGTCCATAAATAAATTGTATAAAGTTAGTTGTTAAATAACCCTGTCACTGTCTGTTATCACTGTTATAATTGTTATATTTTGTACCAGTAGTAGCATAGTAAGAATTCTCCAGATTAAAGAAGGATGGACTTTTTCGATGAAAACCTAGCAGAGCACAGCAATGATGGAACTGGACCTGGTTTTCAACAACTGGCATCCAGTAACTTCATCAAGATCAACATCTCCTGCAGACTGTGGGCACGGGCCGCACCAGATACATCAGCCATGAGCTCCGGATGCAGCAAGTGACCGCCCACCACCACACATCACCTCTCCTGCCACGGAAGACCATTATGACAGATGGAGCCCGAAGTCATGGATTAAATGAACTCAACGGACACTTTAGAGTGATGATCCATAGACTAAAGGAATGATATCTGGAGACAGGAGAAGTGGTGGTGATCAACTGGACAATGGGGGATCTGGGCATGACGTAGATGGTATGGAATAAGGGGTGGATAATGTCCTGGGTTTGGCCAGAACAGGGTTAATTTTCACCGGAATCCAGGAAGGGGCACAGCCGGGGGGTGGGGGCTGACCCCACCTGGCCAAACAGAGCCCGGTATTCCATACCATGTGACGTCACGCTGGGTTCCAGTGGGGGGGGGCGGCGCGGCGGGAACGCACTCGCGGCTTGGGGGGGCGCGGCACCGGTGCTGTTCGCGAGAGCGGCTGTCTGGGTCGTGCGGTTCGTTGTTGTGTTTTTCTCCTTATTTGTATCGTCGTTGTTCCTGTTTCCCTCTGTTTGCTGTTCTGTTAAACTGCCCTTATCCCGACGCTTTTGTTGCTGGCGGCAGCCGAAACCAAAACACCAATCTTGTCTAGATTTTTTAAATTTATTTTGTAAATACCTAGTTCAGTGCTTTCCAATTCCTTCTTCCTTTAAAAGCAGATAATAGACAGCCACCCAGACCAGGGACGTTAACTTGATGTTGAAGTATACAAAATACCCATGGATGTAAAATACTGCATGGCTCTTCCATGCGAAGGGGAGGAAAAGGAACGGACGAGTTTTCTAGAAAGCTGAGGCACAAGAGGCAGATAAGTGTATTACCACATGCTGCTTATCAGTTATATACTGCTGGAATTCCATCTCATGTAGTCTTCTCTGTCCATATTCACCATATTCCACTGCCTGAGAAAGAATCTATAACATGCATTTCTTTAGTTAAATGGTACTTTCTATCATTTCCAGCTTGAATCCCTGTTTACTTTCAGGAAAATCCCACAGGTTTTTGTTTGTTTGCCATCTAAACTGTCTGAACTTGGCTCTCCATTTTTTCTTTTTTTCTGTCTTTTTTAGAAATCTTTGAGGAAGCAGCAAGAAGCAACATCTGATGTCACATGTTTAGGTTTTTCTCACTTGAATGAAAAGCTTCTTTACTTGGACTGTAGAATTGTTCATTATCAGCACTCACTGAAGTACAAATTTTAATGCACACTTTTCATCAAACTTTTACGTATATTTCTCCCACAGAAAAATAAGTCTGAACCAGGCCAACGGCACCACCTCCAATGCTCTGCAATCAAAGCCAACAACGTAAGAGATTTGTTTCAGCAAACCCACAAAACACCATCTTCACACTCTACATTAAACATAAGACCTATAGTAAAAGACCAAAATCCACAAACTCTCATGTGCCGCCATGTGAGAGATCAAAAAATGTTAATGCATCCCTGCTCTCTAGTTGTGGCTAATCTCTCATGCTGTAGAGAGAAAACACACTGAACGTAAAGCATGCATATAACTGGGGAGGGGGTACAAAACCAGAGAATCCTTCAGAATAGCTGGACTGAATTGTAACACACTGCATTTCTAACACACAGCTCACTTCTGTTTTGTAAAGTAATTCCTTTCATAACCTTCTGCAGGTCGATCTCCAACCATTACTTACTCCCCTCCCCTTGGAGTTCTATCTGGAGGCTCCTTCTACAACTTCTTTCCCCTGAGAAGAAAGTTTCTCATTTCCTCTCCCAGGGTATTTACAACCAACTTCTAGTCCTTTGATCTTGACCTTGTTTTGGTATTAATTATTTTGTATCTTTGATATTTATCCATTACTCCCTCCCTCCGAGGTATTCATACCAACAAAAATCATAGCTTCTTTCAACTTTCCTTCTGCTTAGTTAATGAAGCTACAATCTTCAGTTTCTTTTCCTCATTCCCCTAGCCATTGTATCCATTTTCGAACACTCAGAATCACGGAATCATTCGGGCAGGAAGGGACCTGGTCAGAGCAGAGTCAGCTACGAGATCAGAGTAGGTTACTCAGCAATTTGTTTAGTCAGATCTTGAAAATTCCCCTGGATGGAGACTGTACCACCTCTTCAGGAACCTGTACTACCTCCCAACTATCTACACAGTGAAGAACTTTCTCCTTTAATCCATTCAGAACCTCTTTTGCTTCGACTGATATCTAATAGCTGTTACTCTCCCACCGTGCACCGCTGGCAGAACAACAAAGACACAACAGACAAATTGAAGTGCCTGTTGTAATTTGAGATCACAAACATCCACGGAAATATAACAAAATTGCTTCCCTGTGTCTACTGAAAATACCTTCCCAATAGATTTCACAATCACATTAGCTCTCCTCACACTGACAGGTTACAGTCAATCCCACAATCCACCAACTAGCCTTCTTTTCACTCATAGAACCACCAGCCCCTCCGCCCTAATGAGCACCCTGCTAAGAATATTGCTGTATCTGCATGACTTTGCACACCGTGTTAACAAGTTTCACCATTTCTCAGTTCACAGCATCATTTCATTCTTCCTATAAGACCAACAAGGCCACAGCAAGAGTAACAAGGTCTCCCAGATTTGCCACACTTGCTAATTTTGTAGGTATATGCCTTGTTCTTACAGCAACATGACTGATGATGTTAGACACGATTTCTCTGAAGTCTAGTCTCTGACGCATCTTTCCATTCTGTAGATTTTCCTCTCAATATAACCCATTAAATGTTCATAATCACCTCAGATTCTTATCAATCTCATTTAAATTTCTATCGTGTTGACCTTTAACAATTTCTAACAGGACAGTGTATCAAAAGGCTGAGCTGTGGTGTGCCCATTGTATTATAGTGCTCTAAGACATCAAATGCTTCATCAAGAAACCCAGATGCAAACCGCGGTCAAAGTTACAGTTTAACCTTCTTTCCACTTTCCTCTGTCTTAACTACCCTCACCTTCAAAATCCCTTTAAAAAGGGCAGTGTTGAGATCAGACTAAGTGGTCTGTAGTCACCCCTTGCCTTTCTGGACACACCTTCTACACTGGTTATTCTTCAGGAAGAATTTACTAGTCCCTGAGCTCACAATTCATCAGAAATCTTTATGAGCAGACCTGCATGCGAAGGGAATTGTTCCGCCAGCCTGGCAGGGAGGCCTGGACCTCCCCGTTCCGTCAGACATGCACGCTGACTCCAGTTTTCACCTCAGCTGTTGCAATGCCTTTACCCTGTACAACCATCACTCCTACAATCACTGGATCAGCAACTTCAAGCACGAGTGAGAATGTTACCGGAGGACTAAAGCCCTGTAATTTCTAACATAAAGCTCAACTATGCTTTAATTTAAACCCCTTACGAGTACTACTCAATTTTTGGACAAGACAGGCATTGTATGTTCTGTGGTGTGCAGGTGCTCCATTAAGGTTAAATAAGCTTTATTTAAGATGGTTTCATTACTCACTAGCAATGAAATTACAGTTCATTTTTCAGGTCATCTTAAATACCACTAAAACCTTTATTTGATCATTGTTCTGTGTGTTTTTAAAACATGTATTTTAACCTAGGCTATAATTTTGTCCTAAAGAGTAATTTCTCTTACTCTGCGATTATTAGCAATTTGCACTGCTTAACAGACTCCCTCGTGGAGGAGGACCCTTTTGCTTTAGCCAACAGACAACCACAAAACAACAATGATGTATCACAAAAGGCGCTCTAAATACAAGCTTTAATTACTATTAATTCTGAGACCTGTTTATAAACACAGTAGCAGGTCCCAGAGTGCTGGCATACCTCCTGCAGCAGTACGCTCCTAGAAAAGAGCCTTTCATCTACCAGTCCAGAATCTTTCCGTTACAGAGCTGCTCTTTTCCTCTTCAAATTATCAACTGACTTGTAAACCTGCATTTCCTTAACTTTCTACAATTGTTTGCAAATACATTACCATCTAAGTGAATTCAGTTTTTCTATTTAAACGAAAAATACATTCTAAACTATTTTTTAAAGTTAAATTTTCTAAAAACATGAGATCTTACTCTCAGTGGTTTTTATTCCCCAATCACTTCAATCACCAAGACTAAGTAAGAAGATCTAATGAAAATTAGTGACATTTCTAATGAGCAAGCAGCATCCACTTTTCACCCACATGTTGCAAGACATTCCGTTGGAGATATTACACCATTTTCGCTAAATCAACGCAATGACAAATGATACTTCAGGGTTCTGATACTAATTTTTTCATGTTTGTATGTACATCAATCATTCTGTGGCAGCACAAATACATTACGTATTGATTCTACGATACTGAAGGAAAAATCCTACTGACCTAGCAGCAACACAGCTTCATAAACTCAATTTAGGAAGGATGATTTTCCACCTGGAATGTTCTCTAAATAGTGGCAGGAGAACACATAAGCAATACTCTGATTCTCACACGCACACAACAGGAATTAGGTGCACCACAAAGTTCAAATTTTCTGCTAGGAGAAGGCAAATGGGGGGGAGCCAACTCTGTCCCTATTTTCTCCTTCCCCTTTGTCTCTCCCCTCCCCTCAAAGGACTGGAGCAATGCCAGGAGTGTGAATGAACAATCTACTCAATGCACATTTGTTCCATTCCGCCGGCATTCCCAGTCTAAGCATTACTGAGATTTGTGGCCCATTGTCTCCTTTTCTGAAAAAGCAAAGATGTGCCTAGAAGAGCAGTAATTCCCCTGCTCCTGGAAAACACAGATGGTAAAAATTCTGGCTGTAGTCCGCTGCTTTCAATGGAGCCAGTATTTCATCTCCTGTACTTTCCAGGAGAGGAGGAATTCACTGCACTGAGCCAGATGCTAATCTGCTTCAGCAGTCTCTCTGTGACCATGGCCAGTGCCAATCATTTTCAAAGAGGCTGAAAGAAAAAAAACTTCCATAATTAAAAATTCCTAAGCTGCCCATATGACAATGTTTTAACTAACTTCAGAGTAAATGCCTGCTTTCTGCTCTAAATACTGTCAGTAGTCACTGTAAATGCTCAATTTCATTTAACACGGAGGCTGTTACCATACACACATTTAATATTCTTCAGAAACCTCCTAAGCTTTTGCATCAATCTTGCCAAATCAAGACCGCAAAATAAGAAGAGAGTAACTTCCTCGTCTCAAGGGCAACCAAAAGCTGCACAGGAATTCACTTTTTCCCTGCCTATGGCAGGGTTGCATACCCTTACTCCATGGTCACAAGCCTGTGAGATCACGTCTTTGTGAGCATTTCTGTCATGTGCCCGACTACTCTATTGCTACTCCACAGACTGGAATTTAATGTAATACTTTGGGTTAGTATTAAATAGCTCTAAACACAGACACATATTACATGTTTATGCAATGAACTGCCTCCCAAAGCTGGTTTCAGGCGCTTTTTTTTTGTGGCATCTCCATGTGCTCAGCAAATGTTTTTTCCCTGCTTACTCCTGTTGCAGTAGGGAAAAATAAAATACTTGAGTAGCTGACAGTTTTTCCAAACCTATTACCTCCGGTATACCAGCTATGAAAATCCTCTGTTGCCCAATGGTACACAAGTTTCTCATAACTTACCCAAGTCTAAACTAGCTTTCGTAGTATCATCTACAAATGCTGCCACCCTACAGCTTTCACCTTACAATCCCTCTGCATTACCTGCTCTGTCCAAACACAGACTGTCAATGATTGCGCCAACTGCTGATAATTTCAAGACACTTAATTTTTTTCCCCATTTTTCTTTGCCTAATCGAATTTAAAGTGATAACAAATCCATAACTGTATTTCTACTTTGTTAAAATAGCCTCTTGGGAAAGGTGAAGACTTTAGCAAAGCAAGTAGGTATGGGAGTACAGCAACGTGATACCCCATTGTTAAAATAGCTACAACGTCTGTTATCCTTCAGTGAAGCAGTGGATCTTAAAGATGCCGTGTATTTTGTCAGCGCACCAGTTTCTCTCCCGAACCCTGTTAAAAAATTAATAACTCCAGCCATCTGTGGACACTTCATTAAATTATCGCAGCTCCATTTCTTCTGCTTTGCTTGAACATTATTCAGCATCATTTGTCTGAGTGGCAGAGGTGTGAAACATGTTTTAAGATACAATTTTGTTAGTAAGACATATTTCATGAATCTCACTAGCGAATAGATTAGACTTCATAATTACGAAACATTCATGAAGAACAGAACTCCAGCATTACCTGAATTAAGATAAGGCCAGATGCTTCCAGTCCTTTCCACACAGAAGAAACGCCTAGTACCACATAATTTTTTCCCCCTTGCTTAGGCAAAGCAGACAGGAGAGAATGCAACCTGGCCTAAAATCTAGGCAGGAGACAACTAGTCAGCAGAGACAGAATATTCTCAGAAGAATTATAACAAAGAGAGGAAAAGCTACCAAATGTCTTTGTTGGCTAAACTAAAGCGAGAAATATGTGGCATACAGAACAGGAATGAGAAATTTCAGTACATAATCAGAATTCTGACTTAGTTAAATACAGACTTAGCAGCATAATTAACATGGCATATACTGATTTAAAAAGGTGTCCCTTGAGCAGAATTAAGAACCAGAGGAAAAGGGAGGGGATCTCATTGTACACTGTACACACCAGTAACACACACATTGACTTATCTTCCTACACACATACAATTAACACACACAGAGAAACCTGGTATCACCTCCTGGTAGAAGCTGTTTTGAACAGGGGATTGAACTACAGATCTTGACGCCCCTTCCAAGCTCTATCATCCTATGACACTATGACATGGGGAAGCTATACAGAAAAATATGCAGATGTGTAGCAAGATATTGCACAAAACTTTGTGCAAAGAGGAACAGAATTACATCTGTCAAAACAAACTTCTCACAGAGAAAGGTAGAGCAAAAATGATCACGCCCTGATGCGGTTGCCATCAACCCCTCTCAGATCCCAGCTTTGCCACAGAACCACAGACTGAAAACAAAACTAAGAAACCACACATACAAAAATGTAAGAGGGTGTCTGGACTAGTAAAATACATCAGAGTGTTCTAAAGTTTTACCTGGCAAAAAAGTTTCTCACAGAACTCATTTTAAACAAAAAGTGTTTATCCAGTTGTCCTTTACATACCAGTGGTAGACTTTGCAAAGCCTAGTATCCTGGAAGCCCAAACCGAAATACAACAGCATAAGAGCACAGCCACGCAGATGTCAGAAAAAACTCACAAACTGATGTGATCAAATCTGATAGAATATTACAAATCAATTCTGATTTTGAACCAGGACACACAAAGCTCAGAGTACCCGCTGAACTCAGTCCATCAACAGAAACAAACACACGGAGAGATCCTGACTTCTTAAGAAACTTTCCTTAGCCTGGAACAACTCTTTACACCCAAGCCAGAACACGGTAACCCCACAGCAACTTCTCTCGCAAAAGCTTGATGAAAAAAAGCGAGACAAAAACCAGTAAGATAATTCTGGTGAAGTCAGTAGACTCGTGACTGACAGCACAATATGGAGTAAGAGACAAGCCAAACATCTAGAAATAACATTATAATACCACTTTGCCAAACACTACCTTTGACAGAAGTCCCAGGAATAGCACAGTACTGAAAGAGATGAGGTACATCCTGATACTGTATCAACCGGGGTATGGGTTCCTAACCAAAGAAAACCTGAAACAGCTGAGTGTATGCTTGCTACGCTCTGCAACATCCCAAGTCCGTAGGGATGATCCAGGCTTACGGCCTGACCACCTGCAGCTCCGGAAGCAGCGGCAGAGGAAAATTCCTCTACTAAACACCTTTGTTTATGAACAAGATTGGATCTGAGAAGGGATGAATGGCTGGTGCCTGGTAACTTCAAAATGAAATATAAGGAGAACAAAGAAATTGGAAGATCAAATACTTTGACGAAAAATGTTTAAGCTATCCGCATGAAGAATTTCATATTGAAAACTAACTTACAATTGCTCAAATGTACTTCTTCTTTCTGAGCTACGGAAGCACATTTTAACAGCCGGTCACCAAGAAGAGCAAAAATCTGACAACCTCACAGTCTTAGTAAGATGGCTCTGCAACTGCAGAACACATCCTGGAAGAATTTCCGACAAAGATAACTGACTGCATAGAGCTGCTCAAGCTAGGAGTGAAGCAGTTATGGAAAATCCTAGCATAATAAAGTTCAGCTGTACCTAAAAAAAAACTAGTAATATAGAAAGAAGAAATACCAAGCAAGAAATTAATCCAGCCTTCCTTGATGGAAGTAGCTCAGAAACCCTTTGGAGGAAACAAGAGATGAGAAAAGAAGAACTAATCTTTGGTATGGTATTCAAAGTGTTGAAAAACAACAACGAGACTAGACCAAGGCCAAACAAACAAATCCAAATTCTAGTCAGGTGATATCAGGAAGACGCCAATAAATTATTCCAGGAATGAAAAGGGGAACAAGAAAGGTGATTCAAGTAAGATCTTAAAAAATACAGAGGTTGATGACAACAGTAAAGGGGAGGGGAGTGTGGGGGGGCATCTGTGGTACTGCGGAAGGTCAGGCTCAGAAAGTGCCGCAAGAACTGGCATTGGAATACAGAAAAACACTAGTTCTGCTAATCAAGTAGGTGAAAGAATAGCGCCATTAAAATCAGAGACAGAGCTTCCAATTAAAAGGCCAAAGAACAGAAAAACTCCAGCATCAATAGCTGCAGCTTAAGGTGGCAGGAAAAGCTGCAGTAGCCACGACAAATTTGATCCATAGAGACACTGAGAAACATGGTAAGCAGACATTTCTAAGACCACGGATAAACCAACTGAGGGGGTGCAAACTTTGGTACTGCTGAAGATCCTGCTAATAGTGAGGGCAATGAGAAAGCACTGAGAGATTTTAAGAGGAGACCTTAAAGGATTCTGATTGCCTCATCATTTAAGAAACCTCAGGTCATGATCAATAGACTGCCTTTAAAAAAAAAAAAAAAAAAAGGCTCACAATTACTCTTTCTAAAACAAAATCAATAGCCATAACAAAAGAAGAATAAGACCCAAGTATTCTGGTAAAAGAAAAGAGCTTGACAGGTTAAATAATTTTAGATCCAGGCGAGGCTATGAATTACGAAAGCTCATGTGAACCAGCTATTCACAGAAGATTAATGCACTGAGAAGACTGTCATGATAAATTTATCAAGCAACTGGAAGAAAGGAAAGATCTGAAAAACTTTTGCAGGCAACTCTATAGACAGTGACAACGACAGCTGGTACCTGACGACAGACATTTAGAGATACGAAATAGCCTAAACAATTTCAGAGAGAAATACACAGAATCCATGCATGGCAAAGAAACCCCTCAAAAATAACGTACTTGGAGACTGACGTAGCAGGAGACACAGATACAACAGCAGACAGAAGTTCCACAGAGACAAGCATTTAGCTGAAAAAGATGATGTCTAGAGACAACACGGATGCATAGCAGAGAGGAGGCGAAACACTAAGAGGAGTATAACCAACTAATTACTCAACAAAACTGCAGCTCACTCAAAGGGATCTGGAGGAAAACAGCTGAGGTGTGGATTATCACACCACCAACCCTTGAATCTTGGACAGTTGCTAGCAATTAAGGTCATGATCTCAGAGTTTTTACAGGTGTCTCCATAATGAAACATTCTTTGCTTTATTTTTAATGTGTTCAATTTAAGAACAGTCACAAAAGGGCAGGCCGACAGTGCATCCCATCCAGGAATGTGACTTCAGAAGCTATTAGAGAAGGAAGAGCAACACCTTTACAGAAAACTATAAATTATTTAGAGACCTTTCCCCTTGCTCCCCCCAAAAATAGGGGTTAACATATGCAAGTAAGTAGGAGTTGCAGGGTTTTTTAATAATTAACATTTTCATGTCTAGTGTACTTCTGTGAATAGTAAGACACATCCTGTGCTTTTAAGAATGTTACCAAGAACTAGCCTCACTGAAATGAACCATAGCCAAGTTTCATAGCTTAGTTTTTCCTTATTTAAAATAATTTTCCTCCATTTTGTTTCCTTTTCAGTATCATTACACCACTTCTTGAATTCCTGTTACGAAAAAATAAACAATTTCTCACAGACATGCTTCTGCCATATTTCTTACCCTTACTGCTTTTGTGCCACCTTTCATTTGGGCAGATGTGATAGTACAAGTTCTTACCATTTTTAAAACGCAATATTCAGTTGAGTTCAATCTGAACAATGCCAGTGTGGAGACCCTTCACTTCTACACTGTCTAAATAAAGCTGAAACATCTTACCAAACGTCACACTAGAAACTGCAGCGAGTTGAGAATCCAGGCTGTGTATGTAACTATCACTTCCCTGACAGTTTGGGATTTAGCAAGCAATCTCTGCGAAAACTTGTCAAACAAAATTACAAAGGGATTGCTGGTGCTGACATGCTGAACATAAACATGGAAAAATACATATTTGAGTGAAAATATTAACAAATGAGAAAGCTAATCTAAACAAAGTTCATCCAGCTTTCTCGTTTTGGGGTGTTGATACATCATCAATATGCTCTCACTTTCTACTTTTGTATCACCACCTAGAATCACCCATCAACAGATCATCTACTACAAACCCCAGTGATTTTAGAAATTTGCCATTAAAGCTGCCTTTCACAGAACTCACGCTCCTCGAGAGATTTACTATATTGCCTTCCATATTTTCAAAACCAAAGGTCAAGATTTGAACATATCCTGCAAAGAGTTTTAATTTTTTTATGATTTACAACAAGTGTGTATTTAAGTACATTAACACAAAGACAACTCTGACCATTAACCAAATGCACAAAAGTCATTTTGCTCATTAAAAGACTAACCATTTCAATTCCAAACTGGTAAACTAATAAAACCTCATCTTTTTTGTTTATAATGACATGGAATGTTGCACTTAAGACAATGCCTAATTAAGAAAATCTTAATGAATGACCACAGGATTTGAACACTTCTGTGTTTAAGCATCAAGCAGATGAGCTAACACGACCATCTTGAACAAGACAGAGCAGCAAGAAGGGAGATTTCCGTTAGCTGTAAGTTGGATAGCTGGTAATGGACATCCGAAGTTTTCCCAATTTGGCTTTTTTCCTGCATTGACCCAACTGACAAAAGGATCCACAGTCATTCCCCTGCCCTTTTCTGACTAGACTCAGTAAGGGATCTCTCACTGCACTAAACATTAACTCATTTCCAGAAAACACACACTGTTGGGCTTTTTTTCTGAACAGTAATATTAAATCGCTACTAAAGCGGAAATTCACGCACAAGCGTTACAGATCTACTTGTGCCCTCTCTCCTACAGCTACAGGAGAGGATTCATCACCCTCCAAGGAGCACAACTCCACTTTAACGAGCTCACTGACCCACGCAGTGAGGGACAGGAACAGTATCAGTCAAAATGGGCTGTTTGATTTTATTCACTATTAGGTGTAATAAATTTTAAACACAAAAGCTTAAGAAAACCTGCAGTTTTAAATTGAAACAGTGCCTTTAATATCATTCAACTAGCAATTAGAATCTCTTCACCTAGGCTATAACTTGATCATTTGGTATGAATGAAGAGTTTAAAAACAAGCAGGTCTAAAATTCTCCTGCTGTGGGCTCTCACCCAGGATTACAGCAACCAATTTGGCCACAGACAAACCGTACGGCTACCTGCTTTGGCTGCGGCAAGGAGGTGTCTGATATTAAATCATAACTCGGTATACTTTCATATGAGTTGGTGGAGAGACACAGCACTAAGAAGCAGGATAAGTGAACTGGATAGACAAGGACTCAGAATCGGGCTCTAGCTATTTCAGGAAGCAATTCCTGGCACGAACATCACTAAAATGAGGGGGACAACTGCTGCCCAAGAGGGAACAGACCCTGGATCAGAAGCAACACTTCTTCCCCTCCTAAGTCTAGAGCAGTTACTATGTTGACACCCTGCTGATCTCTCCAGTGCTTTCACTTTACGTATGAAGCACTACAGTTTAAGTTTGATTCCATTTCTACTGATTCATCTAAAAATAATTATTTCAGCCATGAGCAATCCAAGTCCTCTCCTGCCATATCCCCTAAAGAGAACTAAATGCAACCAAATTCTGGAAGAAAAACTATACCATAACTCTCTAATACCACGTGAGAGACATACGAGTCATTCAAGTAAAACATCAACTTCTTTTTGCTTTGGCATTTGTTTGGGTTTTGTTGGAAAGGAGGAAGGCAAGGAAATGGACGGTACGCCAGCAGTCTCTCTAAGCTAAGCCTTTTCAGGTTGCATGCCCAAAAGGGAAGCGCTCAGTATCACACATCACTTCAGTCACTCCGGTTCCCCATCTCCCAAACTTATGCAGTTACTGTTCCAAAAAAAAAAAAATTAAAAAAAAAAAGGTAAATCACGACAAAATTAATTTTTCCTAACCTTACACTGAAAGTATCTATACTAGTTCTGGATCTGGACCTTTACTCTCAATCCAAGTGCTGACATAGGTCGGTCCAAGGGCTCACAGATTATTTTTTTTTCTGCTTTAACTGGACAAATGTGGATTGTAAGAATTCAGAATGACATATAAGGTAGAACATTTATTGTCTTAAATGTCTAAACTCTCACATTTTCAGTAACAGCTGACAGAAACTGTACAAACTGCAGTTTTGTTGAAACCACCTTCCCCATTTACCCATCACTGAAAAGAAATGCATTTTGATCTAAGTAATTTGTTATAGAATGAAATGAAAAATGTAGATGCTTTTTTTATAGAAAATGTACTTTTGCAAGGAAAATTTATCACCCATGTCACTTACTTCTACTGGTTAAGTGCTCTTAAGTATCCTCCACTGAAGTATCTATGCTCTTAGGTTTTTTTCCAGTTCCAAGGTACAGAAAGTTCTTTATTTATGAAGATCAGATCAAGATTTTTTCCCCCTCACTCTTAAAGGAAACATGTAATACTGAGTAAAAAAAGTGCTTCTATTTCTAATCTAACTGTATCTCCAAGGAGCTGGTGTATGCACACAGTTTGCTCTGCTCAGCCACTGAACGAAGCTTCTCTTACCCTTTAGGGACAGCAGACACACACACACAGCCCGGTAAGAAATCACACCCTGCTCAGACATAATCTTCAAAGTTAGGCAAATAAGTCAAAAGACATATGACTCCAGAACCATAAAACCTGGCTGATTTTATGCAGTTTTTTGCAGCTACGGCTAAAAGAAGAGAGAAAATTTCAGCCCAAAATAACATCTGAGCAAAATTCTTAGCTATTCTTAACATGTTTATAAATTATTTTGATATTAAATAGCTGAATACTACAACATACCAGAAATTAGGTTCTCACAAGCACAACATACCTCCTTGATGATGTGCCTTGCAGAGATCTAGCTTTAATTGCAAGAACACATCCATTCAGGTCCTCCTCCCTTCCACAAGCTGTGCTCAGGGAATCATCCTGTCCTGGATAGTAATTTCTTGGCCACAACTTCGCCTACTGCATATCATCCAAAAACTGTAATGGATACAGAATTACTTATTTCTATAAGGTCCTCTCTCAGCGTACACATTTACAGCATCTTGCTACATTACAGAAAGTAATATTCTAAATCTATTGAAGAGAAATTCTTTATCAGCCCATTGAGAAAAAGGCAAAACATGGAGATCTTCTTGAGACCATATAATGTGCCTGCAATAGAAGCAGCATTAGACATCAGCATCGCCTGGCTCGTAACTCAATTAATTCCTCCAACCCACATTATATTAAATACCACAGTAGTTGCTCATCCAGGCCTCCTATAATTTCAGTGGCAGTTATACAGACAGCTCTTCCAGTCATCAATTTGGAAGCCCAAAGCTAGATAAATTCAAGATGCAAATAAACCTTAAGAAGGCAATAAGCTAAAAAATTCTCAAGGGAAGTTATTCTCTGTATCTGATGTATTGACATGAAGTAAATCGCAATGGTCAAACAACTCGACGGCTTGACAGTGTTACGCAGTAGGTTAGTGAACACAGCTCACAGCCTTCCTCCTCTAGTCTTCAGGCTCCTCCTCACTAAGGAATCATCTTCACTGTCTGCAGTCCCCTGACAATGGGGTTATGTATCTTCCAAGCTGTAGGAGACCTGAGGGAGCAGCATCATGGAGCATTTCATTCCCCACACACCTCTATCCCATTTCCCGGCCCCCACATTTGATCCTATACGTGGATGGAGACAGGTCAGCAGACGGAATGGAAGCGACTTCTTACTGCATGTCATGTGGATACGACCATACCATACGCCAAGGGACAGGTAATTGCATAGTCAACACATTCTGACATTTAACCTTCACATGCTTCATTTCACAGACAAAAAAAATTACTGTGAAGTTTTTAAAAGATGTTTCCTAGCTTTTGAAAACAAAAACCGTGAAGATGTGAAACAGAGGATTTTATTACTGAAACTGCAACAATCCTTTCACTCCACAACAGCCGCAGGATCCCAAGCCAGAGGCTTCAGCAGCCTGGCACAGTCCGAGCTATGCCATTAGCTGAACGAGCTAGCAGGAGGACGAGGATTCCCTCAGGTCAGAAAAGCAGAGAACTACCAAGAACACCGTGCCAAGGAGAACAGAGTGCTAGAGCACACCTGGACTTCAAATCTTTGTTCCAAGCACACGCACGACAGGTCTGAGCCACCCCCAAGCCACTCAAGTATTACTGGCTAGAAACGGAAACACAGGAAGTCTATCAAGGCGTCAATGTTCGCGTTTGCAACAAAAACAATGCTTGAAGCTTCACCCTGAGAGCTTTCAGAATTGCTTTTCAGGAAGAAGCAATGCTCATTCTCACTCTGGCTGGTGCATCTGTTTTCAGATGGTTCCAAAAGAAATATTTAATTTTTACTAAATAAAAGCCTGCCTTTTCTGGTTACTGAACCCCCTTTTAGATTTTGATACTATGTGGCAGGAATACTTCTTAACAAAAGTGATCTACTTGTACTTTTTCTGAAGGTAATTACAAAATAGAGTTTGAAAATAAAATTTCTATGAATATTTAAATAAGAAATAATAATATAAGGAGATTATTTAATTGAGGAGGGAGAAAAAAAGGTCATAAATTATCACCAAGTGCTTTTTGAATTAATGAAACTGAGATATAACTAAAGTTAGTACCAAGGCAGAGATACAGCTACCTGTTCTACAAGTACCTCATCATAACCATGCAAATTACATACGAAGCTCAAAGCCAAGTATTATCAAATGCAAAACTAAGTGGAAGAGGAAGAAAACCAGATGGATTCACCTGGGCAAAAAAGAAGACAAGGAGGTGAAACAAATAATTTAGTGAACAGCCTTTAAATGGCTATATAGAACCTTACGATGAAACTCAATGCCACTGTCACTCTTAGCACCTTTTAGATCTTAGTCTATCTATTCTCTCAATAACAGCTTTATGAAAGCCTTACCTAAGCAGCAGCAAACAGTGACTGGAAAAAAAGATCTTGGGAAAAATCGTCTCGGCAATATTTTTAAGCTAGTATCATTACGCTTTTTACTAAAATACATACAAATTTTTTTTCCCTGACATGAATTACACAGTTCCCCCGAAATTTTGTAAATCCTTTTTTAAATTCATGTTTTGTAAGAGCTATTCCAACCCTTTACCCTTCTTAAGATCTGTCACTTAAGTATCAAAGACAGATTTGCATTTCAAAAGCCAACTAAAAAACCATACTGTAGTAAGGCACTGATTAAAAAGTGCTGTGGCTTTACATAAATTAAGCAGTTCCTTTCACTTTTCCTCATTCAAATCCATCATAATAGTGGCAAAAACCTATAAAATGTATAGAGTATATGACCACTATACCACCTCCCTCCACTACCCTGATGCTTGTGCAGTCACATTCTGGTTTCAAAGAAAGCAAGCAAAACCACTTTCAAAAATAAATGAATTATTTCACAAATCCAGTTTAGACCATGATGACATGGTTAAGCCTGCACAGCGAGAGGAAGCAAATGAGGAAAGAAACAGTGGAAACTACTCAACCTTCATTCGCTAGAAGGAACCAAAATCTGGAATCACAAACGCACTTAACAGGAAGAAGAGATACATGTGTCCTGAAACTACTCATCATTGAAGAAAACTAACAAATTCCTTGCTGGTTGTAATTTCTAAAAATCAAAGACTTACTACTAGCAGTCTGGCAGAACAGTAAACTACTTACTATCAAGGTGCAGTAGCATACAATTTCAAGTTACAGGCTAATCACGCTGATTTAAAGTATTCTTCATCATGTAATACTTCATCGTAACTTCTGACTTGTTTTTCAGAAACTAAAGAATGAAAATATCAATTTCTACAGGAGTCTCAGTTGCCACAGAAACTTTGACTCTCGCACCTCAAAAAAACCTGAAGAGTAAAGGCTTCTCATCTATTGCCACGTATGGAAAAGGTTCTTCGAAAGCACACTGTCACACGCACTACACACTTCCCAATCCACGCCACCACCAATTCTCCCCTGCCATGACACATTTATAGCACTGCGTCCAAAGCACAAATTGAAGCAAGAAACCAAGCAAGCAGGTCTCTAACACAATGCATTCAGTCACTGTCTGAACAGTCTGCGCTCAGGTATCGAGAGTGTATGTTTTGGTTTGATTTTTTCATAGAAGGGTTGACTAAGCCCCTCTGGCATCCTGCAACACCTCAATATCTGTCATCCTATCAATATCTGTCAATCCTTATCAATATCTGTCATCCTATGGCAATAAGAGAGCTTCAGTTTCTGATGCTCACAAATTTTAGATCTGTCAAACCCTAATATATAAGAAGTTCTTTAAATAATTTGAGAAATTTATCAAAATTTATCAGCCTGTTGGTCCTTTAGGCAAGACTCACTACAGGTGAGCACTACCTATCAGCTGTTAGGGGAAACAGTGCAGATGTAAGCCTAAAAACTCCAAATCTGTATTCATTCAGATATATGATGTAACACAGAATATTTTTACTGGATTTTCTTTGCTGTGGCCTACATTATTCACGAGATTTTGGCATTTTCAGGTAATGAAGTTATTTAATGAATAAGTAACAGTAAAAATATGCAAGCTATGCTCATAATATTCTCTTTTAAAGAAATTAGGTGCATCACAGTACAACATTCACACACTCCGTACGAGTTCAGCATACCACTGCTCAATTAGGCAGAGAATTAGCTGCCTCTCGCTGTTATCTTGCGGCCGAGACCTACTATGCCAGCTATCCCCAGACTTGCCACAGCCTGAAAGCTTCCATTTTAAAGAAAAGAGGGAAGTAATATTAAAAACCACTGATAAAACTGAGGGATTCAATCAGGTCAAAAAAAGCAATATAGTCAAACCTGAATTTAAATATTCCAACTCTTACTCCAAAGCCTTCAGCAACCAAAGCTACCCCTGCCCCTAACTAAAGGATTAAACTCTGAGCAGTCTGGCACAGCTCTTGGCGCTTAACTGAGTCAGGAAATGGGTTTCCACACCCCTACATTCAACAGATCTTTTGGAGCAGCAGAACGACTTATGCACACTGCAGCCAGAGGATGCTCTTGGGCAGGTTTCTAACTTAACAGCAGGGCATAAGGCAACGCAGAATACGTGTCAAGCACATTTCCTCCAGTTCTGAACAAAAAAATTACAATTTTTATTGCATGGAATTGATCAACAATCTGCTAATACAGCTCTTAGGCCAACAGGAGACAGAGGCAACCACTTGTGCAGTAAATGTTCATATTAGCTTGGCTTAGGTTATATTTGTTCGGTTTTCTACCAAAGCTGTTTTGAAAACAGAACTCATCAGAATTGCAGGGGGGTTTTAAAATACAAAAAGACTCTTTAATATTCCATTGTACTAAAGCTTATCAATTAAATAATATCTTCTACATTGATACAGGAAAATTGAACTGGAAATTTTGAAAACATTTTGGATTAGCTTCATTTTTAACCCCATTAACTTTACCTAATGATCACATAGACGGGAATGATAACAGAAGCAAGACACAGAATGATCTCACTTGGAAAGCCGCAGAATTAATCAGGACAGCAGCAATGTAAGAAGCCGGTAATTGCCCGAGATAAGTGTGTGAGAACTTCTTTCATTGTCCTCATTGCCAGCAAAGTTAGAAATGTATTTCTTATTCAGAGACTCTGAAAGTCACTCCTTCAAGGTATAAAACCCCAAATTTTTGTTTTTATTTCTGACATTTCTAATGTTTCATAACAATGCTGCAAGCTAACTTAATCGAAACAACATCAGAATACAAATGACAGTAAGCAGCAGCTCTGGGAAACGCTGTAGCACTAGTCAGAAAGAATTCATTACCTTGAGACATTTATTAAGCAAAGAAAAAAAATGTTTGAAAAAGACTGGCAAATATCATTAGAGAAACAAAATGAAAATGCTTCATAGGCTTCTTTCCTAGTTACACTGCCTTAGTTTACCTTTTTTTTGCTGGTTTTTAAAGTCTCAGTCTCACTATCATAAAGTAATTGTGAGTCTCTTTCAGCTACAGGGTTTACAAAACACTTACACAGTCTGACACTCCTGATCCCAGAGATATAAACAAAAGACATTCTGAAAACAGACCACTTTCCCCAGTCATACTCTTTATTCCTACCTGCAAATGTCATCTACTCACTGCTTACTATCTCCTAAACAAAGCTATTACCAAGTCACACCTAAAGGTTACCCAAAACACCAAAGCTCAGATATGACTTGGGCTTCCTAAGGTCTGCCAAGAAAGCTTGAAGCATTGGGTTGGTTCTCAGTTTTCAAACGTCCTTGTTCTCACCTGATACTCAAGAAAAATACAAACCCCCAGCACTCCTCCTTTCTCTACCAGTCTTCTAGCTCTTTAGAGATCATACATCACTAGCTTTTAGGAGCTTCTCAAACCTTTCATGACAGAGGGCAGATAAACCTCAACATTTAAGCAGGCAAAGAAAGTTACTTTTAAGGCTACTTATACATATTTATACCTAAAGAAAGAACTGTGCTCTCCCCACCTCCCCTCACCCCCCATTCTAAGTTGTGGGCAAGTCTTCATTGTGATTACATGTACCTGACACCTTTGGTTTTTTTACTCCATTCATTTCAGTTTTCCTGATCCTCAGCACTTTCTGAGAAATACCCACACATTAAGCTGTTGAGATGAATGGAATATATAACAACTTTAAGCTTGTAAAAGGAGAGATACAGCCCAAGCTTCACTGATAAGTGATAAAACTATCTTTTCCTCTCTTGGAAAGCGCCTTCCTCTTTCTGCAAGGGCAGAGTATACGTCTACATTATCATGCTGTTACTCACACTTCACAAAAAAAAAAAAAGAAAAAAGACTTACCTGCTACTGTGAGCTTCGCTGTTCTGCTGACAATGGTCCCCAGGCTTTCCACAGTTGCCACACACTGGTAATATCCTTCATCAGGTTTATTATGCTTGGAATGCACCACACTGTTTATTAATAAAGATCCATCTGGTAGCAACTGGCGACGGTCATCTGACACCAAGTTTAGAAAAGTCCCATCTTTTTTCCATGCAATTTTAGGAGAAGTTTCGCAATAAGCTGAACAGTTCATTATAACTGACGCTCCGCGAACTGACAGAATGTCCACTGGCTCCACCAGAAAGTAAAAAGGAGTGAAGGTTCGCACAAGGGATCCTGTAAAACACAAATCACATCACACAATTTCTGGGTTGCCTCCTACATTTCTTAAACATCAAACGCGTCCTCATCTCAAAATATTGTACTGCACCCAAGAGCCACTTCTCACAATATTGTCTCCCTGAACATAGTAGAAATATCTTGGCCTATGTGACAGTATTTTCTGCTTTGACTGTTTACACCCATGGACTCTTACATTCAAAGAAGTTTTCATCCCTGTAACATATTCATCTGCTCATGTTGCATGCCATGTGGTTAACAGTCATAGAATCATAGAAAGTTTTGGGTCGGAAGGGACCCCTAGAGGTCATCTAGTCCAACCCCCCCCCCCCACAGCGAGCAGGGACACCACTAACTAGATCAGGTTCCTCAGAGCCCTGTCCAACCTGGTCTTGAATGTTTCCAGGGATGGGGCCTCCACTACCTCTCTGGGCAACCCGTTCCAGTGTTTCACCACCCTCATTGTAAAGGATTTCTTCCTTATATCCAGCCTAAATCTACCCTGTTTTAGTTTAAAACCATTACCCCTCGTCCTGTCACTGCTGTCTCTACTAAAAAGATTGTCCCCATCTTTCCTATAGGCTCCCTTTAAGTACTGAAAGGCTGCAATCAGGTCTCCCCGCAGCCTTCTCTTCTCCAGGCTGAACAAGCCCAACTCTCAGCCTGTCCTCATAGGAGAGGTGCTCCAGCCCTCAAATCATTTTTGTAGCCCTCCTTTGGACCCGCTCCAACAGTTCCGTGTCCTTCTTGTGCTGAGGGCTCCAGAGCTGAACGCAGTACTCCAGGTGAGGTCTCACCAGAGCAGAGTAGAGGTGCAGAATCACCCCTCTCGACCTGCTGGCCACGCTTCTCTTGATGCAGCCCAAGACACGGTTGGCCCTCTGGGCTGCCAGCGCACATTGCCGGCTCATGTCCAGCCTTTCGTCTATCAGTACCCCCAAGTCCCTCTCAGCAGGGCTGCTCTCGATCCTTTCATCCCCCAGCCTGTATTGATACCGAGGATTACCCCGACCCAGGTGTAGGACCTTGCACTTGGCCTTGTTGAACCTCATGAGGTTCATACAGGCCCACCTCTCCAGCTTGTCCAGGTCCCTCTGGATGGCATCCCGTCCTTCTGGTGTATCAACCGTACCACTCAGCTTGGTGTCATCTGCAAACTTGCTGAGGGTACACTCGATGTCGCTGTCCATGTCATTGATAAATATATTGAACAGCACCGGTCCCAGTACGGACCCCTGAGGCACTCCACTCGTCACTGGTCTCCATCCGGACATTGAGCCGTTGACCACTACCCTTTGGCTGCGACCATCCAACCAATTCCTTATCCACCGAACAGTCCACCCATCAAATCCATGGCTCTCCAATTTAGAGAGAAGGATGTTGTGGGGGACCGTGTCAAAGGCTTTACAAAAATCCAGATAGATGACGTCCATTGGTTTTCCCTTGTCCACGCTTGTTGTTACACCATCCTGAGCAATCCATCACAAACAGGAGTCTGCCTCACCAAAACTTCTGCAAACTAATATATGTGCTCAAGTACCACTTTTATAACAAACGATACGTACTCCAAGGACTCTTGTTGGCCATTTGTGGTACGGCTGCCATACCACAGCAGTGTGGTAATTTGTTTTGTGTAACAAAGATTAAGAAACATTAAGAATAATTCAGCCCTCAAGAGAAAAAGAGTCTCCAATTCTGAGCTTACCACATCTTGCAAGTGCCATAAAGCGTTTTTTTTACTTCTATTCTAGTTCAGGATAAACATGATTACTTCTCCATTTTAAGTATTCCCAAAAGACTTCTATAATTAACATCTACTTTCCATTAAGAAGTGAATTTTAATTACTGCTTTTCTGGGGTATTTGGTCAAGCAGAAAAAGTGATACTGACACACAATCTGACTCAACTTCATCATCCACAAAAACCAGAAAGAAGAAAAATTCTTTCAGGCAAGAACAGTTTTCCAAATCAGCATAATGTTGGCTTGAGAGAAAACAGGGTCTTTGTTTGAAAGCCAGCCTTGGAAATAACATCAATGCTCCCCACCCATACTCCGACAAACCCCACCGTTCCTCCACTTGGGGACTGGGAGTGGGGTACAGGTACAAAGCCACGTGGTAATATAGACTGAAATACAACTAGCTGTCTCCCAGCAAACCAAAAACGAAAGTGCACAGACTAAAAGATTAATAGTGCTTTTGAAAAGAGTCCCTTCAACCCAAAGTTATGACGATTCCCTTTATCCAAGGAAAGCAAGCTGCAAAAGGGAAACGCTTAGAACAAAAATGCCAGCTGAAAACAAACACGCAGCCAAACTTCGGTCTTTTTGCAAGGCCTAGAAAATAACTATTTTCCATAGATGCAACAGCTAACTGACAATCCTAATGGTAAACCGTATTTTACAAGCACTGTGTCTACTACTAATGTACTCTCAGGATACAGTGGCAGACACACACTACCCTTGCCTAAAAATTTTAGGAATAACTTCGTCACACACTGAAAGCATACCGTGCGAGGACATTCTTTAACAGCTATGGCAAAGAAGTTTAATTTCCCTTTACAGAGTAGTAGACAACCACTGAGGAACAAAAACAGTAGCTTCAATTAAAAAACCTGACAGTTTTGCTAACAGTTTTTTTTTTACTGGGCATTTACAGAACACTAGGCTGCTTAGAGACTAGAGAGGAGATGTTACTGGTTATCGTGGTATCGATTTTTTTCTGAGAAAAAAAAAAACACCAAATAAAACACAACAAAAAAAACCCACACACACACATTCCAAAAAACCCACAGCACAAGTGGTTTCCATCATTAAGGTATTCGTTAGCATGTGCTCCAAAGCTAATATGGGACAAAAAACAGTTGGTCTTTACAGCCTGCATATAGTTCTGTCCTGGGTTTGGCCAGAACAGGGTTAATTTTCACCGGAATGCAGGAAGGGGCACAGCCAGGGGGTGGGGGCTGACCCCACCTGGCCAAACAGAGCCCGGTATTCCATACCATGTGACATCACGCGGGGTTCCGGTGGGGGGGGCGGCGCGGCGGGAACGCACTCGCAGCTTGAGGGGGCGCAGCGCCGGTCCGGTTTCGGGAGAGCGGCTGTTGTACGGTTCGTTGTTGTGTTTTCTCCTTATTTGTATCGTTGTTGTTCCTGTTTCCCTCTGTTTGCTGTTCTGTTAAACTGCCCTTATCCCGACCCACCGGTTTCTGCCTCTTTCTTTTCATTCTCCTCCGCACGCCGGCGGGGGGAGGGGCGGCCGCGTGGCGCTTTTGTTGCCGGCGGCAGCCGAAACCAAAACATTAAATTGGCGCCCAGACGTGGAGCGGGGATAACGGCAGGGCTGAGCAGCTGGTGTTAAAACTGCTTTCATAGATTTTGTTAAAATTTATCATACGCATTTACTGTGTTAGTTAAAGTCGCCGGTAAAAATGTTTCTGTCTGTGATCAGATGGCCGTGGTTTTTGAATCCGTACTTGCACTATGTTTTCCCTGTGGTGCTGTTCATTACCTCGGGGAAAAGGATCAGGGTAATGATTTTGCTATACTGTATGATGTCGACTTATGACATGATAACGTCAATGTTCATGAAATTAGGCTTGTATTTGCATGCGGCACTGCGGCCATTTCCGTACCTCGGATACTATGTCTTAGATTTCGTTAATAACCAAACCCAGTCTGTGGGGAAAGCCGAAGGGGATACCTTCCCCCACTCTTTCGACACCCCTCTCTCCCTCAGGCTGGTCCTAACTGCTTTTGAGAATTTCGAGTACCCGTGGGATGCTCAGGCCAGCACTCTCCTTTTGTTCTGCCTCCTGAATGGGTTGCAGGTTTTGTTTAGGGTTAAGCAAGTAGTTAAGAACATCGTGCAGAGACCTGCCCCGGGGCTGGATAGCTGTGAGTGGCTGGGTGTGTGGGACAGCATGGGCAGATGTCTAGAGCAGTGGGCACCTGCGGTGTGTTTTAAACTCACCCCTGAACAAATACAGAATCCGGACAATCTAGTAAAATATCTGCAAAGAGTGTGCTGCCACCCTGGGAACTCCAGAGAGACACAGATCACTGCAACGTGCTGGGGTCTGGCCCACGCCTACCGAGCTGCCCTGTTCAACACTGTTCAGTGCCTTAAAGGGGAAAGGGGGGGAAGCGAAGCGGCAGGCGCTGCAACTGGCGCTGCCCCCCCAGCCGGCCCTGCAGCCCCTCCAGCCCAGCAGGCAGTCACAGCCCCCCAGACTGGCACCGCCGCTGCCACAGCTGCAGGGTCTGCCTCAGTTTCCCTGACAGGCACAGCAGCTGCTCCAGCCCCAGCTCCAGCTGCAGGCAGCGTGGCGGAGCCCAATGACCAACCTGTGCAGGTAGCAGTCGCCCCTGTAAAACTAAAGAAAGACACAAAGAGAGCAGATCACTCCGGGAGGGATGATGATGAGCCAGGGTCATCACGGGAGACAGAGACAGAGATCATCACCCGGTCCCTGTCCCTGGGTGAGCTGCGAGACATGCGGAAAGATTTCAGCCGCCACCCAGGAGAGCACATTGCCACCTGGCTGCTGCGGTGCTGGGATAACGGGGCCAGCAGCTTGGAATTAGAGGGCAAGGAAGCAAAGCAGCTGGGATCCCTGGCCAGGGACGGGGGCATTGACAAGGCCATTGGGAAGAAGGAACAAGTCCTCAGCCTCTGGAGGAGACTTCTGTCAGGCGTGAGGGAGAGGTACCCCTTCAGTGACGATTTTGTATGTTATTCTGGCAAGTGGACCAATATGGAAAGGGGTATTCAGTACTTGAGGGAATTAGCTGTGCGGGAGCTGGTTTACTGTGACACAGACGATGAGCAGGTACCCACAGACCCAGATGAACTCCAGTGCTCACAATCCATGTGGAGGAAGTTTGTGCGGAGCGCACCCTCCTCACATGCCAACTCACTGGCAGTTGTAAACTGGAAAGGTAAAGAGGCACCAACAGTGGATGAGGTGGCTGTCAGACTCCGCCAATATGAGGAAAGTCTCTCCTCCTCCCTTGTCTCAGCTGTGAATAAACTGTCCCGACAGTTTCAGCAATTCAAAGAGGATATGTCCTACTCCCCACCTGTGCAGGCCCGCATCTCAGCTATTAGGGGCAAGCGTTTCTCTGCTCAGGAGAGAGAGTACAGAGGCTACACACCACGGGGCACCCTGTGGTTCTACCTGCGTGACCACGGAGAGGACATGAGGAAGTGGGATGGAAAAACCACCTCAAGTCTAGAGGCACGAGTCCATGAGTTGCGAGGTAAAACAATCACAAAAGGGGATTCTGTTAGGAAAAATGCTGCTCCAGTTGCCAGCAGCCAGCTCTCCAGACCAGGTAGACAGTTCGACCTTGATTCCGATCCTCTGGAGGGGACCTCCAAGTCATTTTTACAGCAGGTGAGCAGCAAATTCTCTGACGAGGATTAGAGGGGCCCTGCCTCCAGCCAGGTGGAGGAAAGGGACAACCGTGTCTATTGGACGGTGTGGATTCGGTGGCCTGGCACGTCAGATCCACAAGAGTATAAAGCTCTAGTGGACACTGGTGCACAGTGTACTTTAATGCCATCAGAGTTCAAAGGGTCAGAGTCCATTTGCATTTCGGGAGTGACAGGGGGGGTCCCAAGAGCTGAGTGTACTGGAGGCTGAAGTGAGCCTCACTGGGCAGGACTGGCAGAAGCACCCCATTGTAACTGGCCCCGAGGCTCCGTGCATCCTTGGGATAGACTATCTTAGGAGAGGCTATTTCAAGGACCCAAAGGGGTATCGGTGGGCTTTTGGCATAGCTGCTGTGGAGACGGAAGAAATTAAACAGCTGTCCATTTTGCCTGGTCTCTCGGAGGATCCTTCCGTTGTGGGGTTGCTGAGGGTTGAAGAACAACAGGTACCCATCGCGACCACAACGGTGCACCGGCGACAGTATCGTACCAACCGAGACTCCCTTCTCCCCATTCATCAGCTGATCCGTCAACTGGAGAGTCAAGGAGTGATCAGCAAAACTCGCTCACCCTTTAATAGTCCCATATGGCCAGTGAGAAAATCTACTGGAGAGTGGAGACTGACAATAGACTACCGTGGCCTGAATGAAGTCACACCACCGCTGAGTGCTGCCGTGCCAGACATGCTAGAACTTCAATATCAGCTGGAGTCAAAGGCAGCCAAGTGGTATGCGACAACTGACATCGCTAATGCATTCTTCTCCATCCCTTTGGCAGCAAAGTGCAGGCCACAGTTTGCTTTCACCTGGAGGGGCATCCAGTACACCTGGAATCGACTGCCCCAGGGGTGGAAACACAGTCCCACCATTTGCCATGGACTAATCCAGACTGCACTGGAAAAGGGTGAAGCTCCAGAACATCTGCAGTACATCGACGACATCATTATATGGGGCGACACAGCAGAGGAGGTTTTTGAGAAAGGGGAGAAAATAATTCAGATCCTTCTGAAAGCCGGTTTCGCCATTAAGCGAAGTAAAGTCAAGGGACCTGCGCAAGAGATCCAGTTTTTGGGAATAAAATGGCAGGATGGGCGCCGTCAAATCCCAATGGATGTCATCAACAAAATAGCAGCTATGTCTCCACCAACCAGCAAAAAGAAAGCACAGGCCTTCCTGGGGGTTGTGGGTTTTTGGAGGATGCACATCCCAAATTACAGCCAAATTGTAAGTCCTCTGTACCACGTGACCCGGAAGAAGAATGATTTTGAATGGGGCCCTGAGCAACGACAGGCATTTGAACAGATTAAACGGGAGATAGTTCATGCCGTAGCCCTTGGTCCAGTCCGGTCAGGGCAAGATGTTAAAAACGTGCTCTACACCGCAGCCGGGGAGAATGGCCCAACCTGGAGTCTCTGGCAGAAAGCACCAGGGGAGACTCGAGGTCGACCCCTGGGGTTCTGGAGCCGGGGATACAAAGGATCCAAGGCCCGCTATACTCCCACTGAAAAAGAGATTCTGGCAGCATATGAAGGCGTTCGAGCTGCTTCAGAAGTGGTCGGCACTGAAGCACAGCTCCTCCTAGCACCACGATTGCCGGTCCTGGGCTGGATGTTCAAAGAGAGGGTCCCCTCTACGCATCATGCCACCGATGCTACGTGGAGTAAGTGGGTTGCTCTGATCACCCAGCGCGCCCGAATGGGAAACCCCAGTCGCCCAGGAATTCTGGAGGTAATCATGGACTGGCCAGAAGGCAAGATTTCGGAGCATCGCCAGAGGAGGAGGTGACACGTGCTGAAGAGGCCCCACTGTATAACCAGCTGCCAGAAGATAAGAAACAGTATGCCCTGTTCACGGATGGGTCCTGTCGCATTGTGGGGAAGCAGCGGAGGTGGAAGGCTGCTGTATGGAGCCCTACACGACAAGTCGCGGAAACTGCCGAGGGAGAAGGAGAGTCCAGCCAGTTTGCAGAGGTGAAAGCCATCCAGCTGGCTTTAGACATTGCCAGTCGAGAGAAGTGGCCAGTGCTCTATCTTTACACCGACTCTTGGATGGTGGCCAATGCCTTGTGGGGGTGGCTGCAGCAATGGAAGAAGAACAACTGGCAGCGCAGAGGCAAACCTATCTGGGCTGCCCCATTGTGGCAAGATATTGCTGCCCGGCTGGAGCAGTTGGTTGTAAACGTCCATCACGTGGACGCCCACGTCCCTAAGAGCCGGGCCACTGAAGAACATCAAAACAACCACCAGGTAGATCAGGCTGCTAAGATTGAAGTGGCTCAGGTGGATCTGGACTGGCAACATAAGGGTGAACTGTTTATAGCTCGGTGGGCCCATGACACCTCGGGCCACCAAGGAAGAGACGCGACATACCGATGGGCTCGTGACCGAGGGGTGGACTTGACCATGGACACTATTGCACAGGTTATCCATGAATGTGAAACATGCGCTGCAATCAAGCAAGCCAAGCGGGTAAAGCCTCAGTGGTATGGAGGACGATGGCTAAAATATAAATATGGGGAGGCTTGGCAGATTGACTACATCACACTGCCACAGACCCGCCAAGGCAAGCGCTATGTACTCACAATGGTGGAGGCCACCACCGGATGGCTGGAAACCTACCCTGTGCCCCATGCCACCGCCCGGAATACCATCCTGGGCCTGGAAAAACAAGTCCTGTGGCGACATGGCACTCCCGAAAGAATTGAGTCGGACAACGGGACTCATTTTCGCAACAGCCTCATAGACACCTGGGCCAAAGAACACGGTATTGAGTGGGTGTATCACATCCCCTACCATGCACCAGCCTCTGGAAAGATCGAACGTTACAATGGGCTGCTAAAAACCACTTTAAGGGCAATGAGGGGTGGGACTTTCAAAAACTGGGATACCCATTTAGCAAAGGCCACCTGGTTGGTTAACACCAGAGGGTCCACCAACCGGGCTGGTCCTGCCCAGTCAAAACCTCAGCGCCCTGTGGAAGGGGATAAAGTCCCTGTAGTGCACATGCGGAACATGTTAGGGAAGATGGTTTGGGTTAGTCCTGCCTCGGGCAAAGGCAAGCCCGTCCGCGGGATTGCTTTTGCTCAAGGACCTGGGTGTACCTGGTGGGTAATGCGGAAGGATGGGGAAGTCCGATGTGTACCTCATGGGGATTTAATTTTGGGCGAGAATAGTCCATAAATAAATTGTATAAAGTTAGTTGTTAAATAACCCTGTCACTGTCTGTTATCACTGTTATAATTGTTATATTTTATACCAGTAGTAGCATAGTAAGAATTGTCCAGATTAAAGAAGGATGGACTTTTTCAATGAAAACCTAGCAGAGCACAGCGATGATAGAAGTGGACCTGGTTTTCAACAACTGGCATCCAGCAACTTCATCAAGATCAACATCTCCTGCAGACTGTGGGCACGGGCCGCACCAGATACATCAGCCGTGAGCTCCGGATGCAGCAAGTGACCGCCCACCACCACACATCACCTCTCCTGCCACGGAAGACCATTATGACAGATGGAGCCTGAAGTCATGGATTAAATGAACTCAACGGACACTTTAGAGTGATGATCCATGGACTAAGGGAATGATATCTGGAGACAGGAGAAGTGGTGGTGATCAACTGGACAATGGGGGACCTGGGCATGACGTAGATGGTATGGAATAAGGGGTGGATAATGTCCTGGGTTTGGCCAGAACAGGGTTAATTTTCACTGGACTCCAGGAAGGGGCACAGCCGGGGGGTGGGGGCTGACCCCACCTGGCCAAACAGAGCCCGGTATTCCATGCCATGTGACGTCACGCGGGGTTCCGGTGGGGGGGGGCGGCGCGGCGGGAAGGCACTCGCGGCTTGGGGGGGCGCGGCGCCGGTCCGGTTTCGGGGGAGCGGCTGTTGTACGGTTCGTGGTTGTGTTTTCTCCTTATTTGTATCGTTGTTGTTCCTGTTTCCCTCTGTTTGCTGTTCTGTTAAACTGCCCTTATCCCGACCCACCAGTTTCTGCCTCTTTCTTTCCATTCTCCTCCGCACGCCGGCGGGGGGAGGGGCGGCCGCGTGGCGCTTTTGTTGCCGGCGGCAGCCAAAACCAAAACAAGTTCTTAACAGGAAAAAGCCTTGAACTTGGGGGGAGTGGGCATTGCCTCTGAGTTACATATAGTCTTTAAGATGAATATTCAGACTACAGAACAAAGCAGTGAAGAAAGACCTGTCCTCCACTGTACTGCACAGGTAGTTACTACATTATTTTTATTTGACACTGGTGTAGCAAACCTACTCATGAACCCGTTTACTTGATCTGGCAGTAAGAGTATGTGAAGCAGTAAGAACATCTTTTCCTTTTAAGAACTTCTTGCACAAATGTGCAGGCAATCTGTAACACTTTTGAAACCTACTGTTAGAAAAAGATTAAAATGCATTCACAAACACAAAATGAAGCATCTACCACACACACTAAACCCTTCAGAAAGGGTCATAAAAATACTCAAAACTATTTAATCTTTCACAGTAAGGTCGATAATGAAATGCTGAATTATGTTAAGACCACCTCAAAGAGGAAAATGTATTTAATAATCAGATTTGTTTCATTAAAATCACAGAGTAATTACAAGGCATGTGTTTTTAGAAGAAGTACGAATACGAAGGAGACCTTTACTTGTAAAGAAAGTCTGTCCTATAAGCATTTTAGCTTCTTCAATCACTTGGGCTTTGCTGTTGTTTTTTTTTCTAAATCGGATTTACCTTCTAAAATAGCCTTAATTAACAAATTGATATGATTCCCTCTATCACTGAATTGCACAGAAAGTCTCTCATCTCCAGAGAGACCCCTTCAGCTTCCTCCTGGAGCGGGGCTCCAGCCCTGCTGCACAAAGCCTATTGTCTTTGCTACTCAGAATTCACAGAAACTTGAAGATAAGGCAGGAGGAGTGGTGTGAGAGAAACAAAGATAAATTATGCTTTTCTAGGTTCCACCATTCAAACATTCTTCTACCTTCAAGAATTCAAAGATGAAATAAGGAAAAAAAAAGTACAGAAGACTGCAGTTTCCCTAGTGACAGCAACAGTCTCAGACAAGACTGGAGACCTGTTATGTTGGGTACCCAAATCCTTGAGATTATGGCTTTCCTGAGGATAAAAGACAAAAAAACTGACACATACACACACACACAAGAACAATCACAACGTTTCTAGGCGCTGCTTATGTGGTTGGGTTTCTGTAATCACACGTACATGTGGATGTTCTTGATTCTCTGTGGGTGGTGTACCAAGTTTTAGCTCCAATACACCAAATGGCAGAACAGCAACCAGAGTCGTGAGCAGCATGAAGGTATTTTAACCTGTTTGTCACTGTAATCTCTTCCATTGCTCCAGAAACCCAAAGGTCTTTTTTAAAATTAAAGATTCATCTTTATTGACCCTATGTTTTCCAAGAGAAAGCACTTCACTCAAGCTATCAACCTTTTTTCTCTCATTTACAAGCTTCTGTAAGTTTTTCCAATACAGATCCAGACTCCTATCAGAACAAATACAAACACTCTTGAGTTTCATTTTTCTCTGCCCAAAAAGAGCCATTTTTCTCTGGCTTTTCAAGGAAAACCTAGGAAACCCTTGCAAAGGGGAGGCTGGCTTCTTGTTTGCCTTGTCTGGCGTTGGTGCAGACTGGAGCAGATCAAATCCATCGATGCGACAAGATTGTTCTTACCCTGGAAGCAACAAGGTGCCCAAGGAAATAACATCGCAGAGTACAGAGCAGAGGATGTCAAGAAGCATACCAGAAGAAACAGCTGCACAGAAGGGATTAGAGACTTTCAGAGGGAACGGGAAGCAGATTCTCAGCCAGGTTTCAGAGGTAATGTAAAAAAAGCTCTTGCCAAGAGCTCTGTGAAGACACAGCACAGCCTGCTTCAACTCCAGTTACTACCATGCTCCCGCACAGAAAGCGGTGGCAAGGGAAAAAATAAAAGGGTTGGCAAATAGCTACATCCTATCTTGAAGGAAGTTAAAGTAGAATTGAGACCTTTCTAGCCTGCAGATTCAGAAAGGTTTTGCCATTTAGAGTCAGGGGCACTCTGGAGAAGTGCCCGTGAGCTGCATCCACGCTGCAGCCAACTGAGTTCACACCTCCTTTAAGCCTTGATTCAGCATGAAAAGGCTTTGTACGTACAAAACCACAATAAACGTCTGTTTCTGCAACAAGCCATTTCTCCCACTCCATCCACCTATTGATTACGCAGTTAAATAACACCACATTATTAAAGACTGAATTGGTGGAGTTTGAGGAGGAAGTCCTTCCCCTTTCCGTGTACAGAGGTGAGGGGTGGAGCATGTACATACATAGGCGTGTACACATCAGTAGCTTGGTTTGTGTTAATACTGGCCCAAGAAACTTCCATAAAAGCAAGACAAGCCTATCTTCCTGCTCAGAAACAGGAACAGTTAAATCTGGCTCATTCTCAACAGACAGTATATTTTTCCGCCAAATCTGCTCTTGAAGACCAGCCACAGGGACCCAGCAATTCTTACAGGCGTTCAGTCCCAGTGCTTCACACTCTCTTTCGATAGGACTATAAACCAGCATTGCTACGATTTAAGCCCACTTCTTTTTGCCCCTGTGGACACAGAGAACAAGCTGTTCATCTTTCCCAACAGCCTTCTACATATTTACGGACTAAAATCCTTCTCTAGCCTTTTCTTTAGGCTTAGCATTTCTAGTTTTGTACGAGGTAGAAAACCTTGTAGGGCTCTGCTAATTAACTCTGAATCCTCTCCAATCAGCCCACATTCTTCGTCAAGTGCTGTGCCCAAAACAAGGTGGGGATCCCCAGCAGAGACAAGGTCCGTGTTGGGTGCAGGTACAGTGTCATTTCACTTGTTTGGGAGTCTCTGCAACTCCCTTCTCCATCCCTCTCAACAGAGAGGCAGGAGGTTTTAGGGCAGGCGCCTAACACCACTGACTACATCAATCTGTAATCCCTTCACTACCGTAATCCCTACATCCTATTCTCAGAAACTGCTGTGAGGCTGGTGCTTTCCCATTTAATGTTTGACTAGCTGATTGCTCCTGCCTAACTGTATTAACTTTCACTTGGCTTCTCCAAAGTCTTCCTCCTTCCAAAAAAGTTTACAAATTTTGAACTCTAACCTTGTTCTCCCTCTTGTAGCTTTAAATTGTGTGAAAATTTAACAGGTATAGCTTACTCCATCATCCAGGATATGAGTGAAATGCATATAACAGAAGTTTACTCAGAATACACAAGTGCAAAACCCCACACAAAACAGCATTCAACATCATCTTTACTTCTCCATCTCTCTTCGTCACCATCCTACAGCAGTTAAGACCGGGGGGGGGGGGGGGGGGGGGGCAGAAAAAAAACACAACAAATTTATTCACTCACTCCTCGATTTTTCCAGGAACTGAAGCTAAAATGACTACTTTTATATGTTCCTAGCTCCTTCCCTCCTCCCATTTAAAATATATTGGGGCTTTTCTAGTCCTCCTTGTACCTCATCTCTCCTCACATTCTCAAAAATGGCCAACAGTTCTGAAATTGTTTCAGTCAAGTGCATCACACACAACTGATTCAAAAATACTTAACAATGAAGTACGTTCAGGTTGTCCTTTGCTAAGCCTAGCTGATCTCTTATCCTTTCAGTATTATGATGAAGGACCATAAGCATGCAACTCTTCTCACTCAAAAAGGACCAAAAAGGCATATTTAAGATATGACATTGAGTTCACAAAATTCAGATGAGTCTGCCTGAACCTCTCCTTATAGCATGCTTCCCCAAAGACCACAAAAGTGCTTTTAAACTCAGAAGAAGGAAGCTTTAATACAACACTTTCCAGCTACAGAAATCTGAAAGCAGCTAGGTAAGACAAAAAGCTCATCAATTGCTCCTTGCAACACTGCGTTTTCAAAGGGCAGCGTATCTTCACAGAAGAGAGAGACCCAAGAGTTCCCTTGGCCTTCTTTTCACTGCTACCATGCCTACAGGAGGACTTCTTTTATTTTTTGTAGGTTCTGCTAGCTGCATTGCATTTTGTGCAGTGGTACATCTTTAATAAGGCTTCAGGTGGGGAAATGTGTAGAATAGTAAATGCAAGTGGCTGCTCAAGTGGGAAGAAGCTTCCCTTTGTTATCCAGTTAATTGCTGAAAGACACCAGCATTCCAATATCAAACTTAAATCATTTAAATGTGTGCTTTAACAACTGCCTGGCACAAGCTCTCTAGAAATTACAACGTTCAGATATGTAACTTCAGACAAAACCACTCTGATCTCAGCTCTACTTAGGACATATAAATGACCTCAAACCGCCACATGGCAGTATGTGTCAGAAGATTTTCCTACCACCAGTGCTACAGATTCAACTTTAATCCATTGGTGCCACCAAAACTTTTTGGTAGTGGTGTTTTCTTGACGACTACCACTAACTTCAAAGCGGAAAATGCATTCAAAGCAGAGGACTTGAATGCCAGATTTCACAAACTTCCAGAAAGAAACTGCATTCCATTTCAACAGGACAAAATGTTAATAACCATCTAGCAAGAAAATGTGAGGCACAGGTGTAATTTCAGAACCACTTTTCCCAAACAGAATGATAAATTAAGGCAACCAAATCCATCTTTCATCAAAAGTACCTGATCCTATATTAGCAGTACACAAGGATTCAGTCGTTGGAAGGAGTCATACAGGGCTCTGATGAAAAAAGATTACTTACTTCTATGTGTTGAGGAAAGATGTGTCAATAGGGGGGGGACGATACTCATCCGTTTAAGTTGGACTCCAAAGCAATTTAAGTGTACGTATATAGCACCCTTGAAAACTGACGTTTAGAATAGTTGCATTTGACAAAATCCTAATGAGACCAGCACAAACTATTATAAAGCCCCCTTTTATGTATTGCAAGTCAATGATAAAAGATCCAAGCTCTCTTGCTGGATTGAACTTTTAAAAGGCTTTTCACCAGAATTTAATTAACATTCCCAATGGCCCTTGTAATCCTAAACACAGTATGTCATGCCCTTCCTAACCTAGATCACTGAAAAAAGCTGTCATCAAGAATTAGCCAAACGTATTTCAATTGAAGACGTTACAAGCACTGGTCTTTGCAAGCTGCCAATTGTTTTGTGGTTTTGTTAAAATATTCATTGCTAAGGAGCACATTATCTGTATGGATAAATTGCTACGTGCGTTAATCTCTAAATTAAAAGTAAGTATTAGTTGGTAATTTTTTTTTCCTTGACAACACTGGAAACATTCAGCACTACCCAATAAGCAAAATTTATGCATGATATTACAATATACCACAACAGAATGGATGTTTAGAGAAAGATATATTTTCTGCTTAATATTATATTTTTCTCTTATAGGGAATATGCAGTATAGACCTGACCAAATTAAATTGCATACGTGTCAATACAAGTCACCAAAGATCTTTAGGATTTTTTTTTAAAGCACATCCAAATCCCAATCATATACACGGCCATTGGCAAGCTTACTCATACTGAAAGACCAAGGCCAAATTGTTTAAACTGCATTATCTAAACGCCATTTCATTTCTCTCTTTGCAAAGACACTACAATCCATAAATTATGAAACAAAAATGATATTGCACTTAAGTATGAAGAAAAGAGGGAAAAGTTGTAAGAGCTATCCCTGACTACTGGTGTACAATATAAATCCTGCCAGTACTTTAATAGTTCCAGTGGTAGGCTGACAATGGAACGTAGGAGAGCAAGTGATATAACATTATAAGTAATGCCATGTATAAATCTGAACTTTCCCAGACTTAGTACTGATTCCCTTCTCCTTCAGCACAAGCAGATTTCCTCTTTTTATGATTTAATACACTATAACAAAGATATTCATCAAAAAGAGTAACTCATCTTCGCCCCAGCGCCATTAAGTATTGTGGGCTAGCAATGATGTTTGAAAAATGATCTGGTGCCTCCAATTCACCCTGGCCCACAAGGGAAGGAAGGGGCTGTGTTCTGAGATCCGTAAGGGAGAGAGATCCCCTTCTTTGTGATCTGGGGAAACAACCCATACAGAGCCCCTTTCCCCCATTACTAAAAAAGGCTTATTCGGTATTGCAGGAAGAAAACTGCTTGTTCAAGCAAATTCTCCGGAAGAGCGCGGCATAAAGCCGGATGCTTCTGTCCTTTTCTCTTTCATTGTCAACCCTGCGCGCAGGTGCCTTCGGACAATACAGGCCAAGCAGACAATACCGAGTGAATACTAACTGCTTAGGATACCACCAGAGAACCTGTACACACAATCACTCTTCTCAACAAAATCGTGAGTTTAGAGAAATCCTTCTTTTGGTCCATTGTGAAAAGCACCCATCTGAACACCACAGGGCCTACGTGCCGGCTGTCATTAGCACACAGATGGCAGCTTCCATTTACAAGGAATGCTCTGCCTTTTTCAAAAAGGCCTCCATCCAGAAATATGAAGTTATGAAAAGGCAAAGTATTTTTGCGTATTATTCTCTAATGGTTTAACATTACTGAGCTGAGAAGGTTTTTGACACCATGTACTAAGAAGAACATGAAAGTCAAGATAATCATCATCATCGGAATTACTATAAAAAGAAATAATGTATGTTTCAAGACTTTGCTTTCAGTAACTTAGGAGTATCCTTGCCTTTCAGACAGCACAAAGAGCAAATTCACGCAAAGCAAGCTACATTTTGTTACTACGCTTTTATAGATTTGTCTATACTTCCAGTTACCTTTCACTTGTTAATAACAAATTATTGCTTGCTTAATCTTAACTGACCTTCCCGACAGACCTCAAGCACGAAGTTATGTTTAAAAAAAATTAGCCTATTAAAAAAAAACCATGCAGAAATAGAATTAAGAGTACCCAAATAGTATACTGTGTGCCTGCAGTAAAACACTGAAAAGTAAGCATCCATGCATTGATTCTAACCACTCTTTCTGTAAGTGATACTGTCTCCTCATACATTATTAAATAATGGGAAGGAAAACAAGATAATGATCAACAGCAAAATCCAAACACAGATTGTACTCTCAAATATCAAACATCTTGAGATGCATTTATGCCTGGTGTTTAGTTGCACGGCCTTTCTAACACCTCTAGGGAGTTGGAAATTTTCACCTGAAATTTGAACGCCTGGAAGAAACTTTCCTATTTACAGAGTTGCTGCTTTTAATTGTCAAAAGTTCTGTGACGATGCCTCCTTTAAACAGCCAGCTATCAAGCACCGCCACGCTGAGTCACAGCCCTTCTGCCCCTCACTAAGGGGCTGCAGTTCCATCAAGCTTGGAAAACTGAAGGAGAGAAGGAGGCACAAACATCTCTAAAGCACGATTCATGAGAACCTTTTCTTGTGGTACTCTCGAGCAAATTGTCCAGAAAGAAATCCCCACCAAGGAGATGTTCATCTCTTGCCTGGTCCAGAGTTCCACTGTTAAGACTGTTGTTACCTTTTGACAGGGATTGCTTGATCTGCCCTCAACCTATCCTTAAACCTAGAAAACTGTCAACCAGCCATGCTTCAAAAACAAGCTCTACTGGACTTCTTATTTCTCCTAGTGTGCAAGAAAGAAGAATGTTTTATAACCACTAAGACCAAAAATTTGTTTGTCTTTCAAGCTGCTTAAAAACAACCCCTGCATTTTACAGAACCCACATCTAGGAACCGAGTCCCACAAACTTCTCGCCTTCTGCTAGGAACATCCTTTCAAAGAGATTTTGCTTTCATAATCTAAGGAAAAGCAAGTCAGATGATCTACTGCCATATATTTGAGTTAAGCCAATGAAGGAACTACTCTGAGTATCCTAACTGCAAAAATTCTTTTCATAACCATTTCAGAGGGAGAGCTCAAAGGATTTTATCAGTCTTTTCCTTTTTTTGTGGAATCACCAAAGCCATTTCTCTTATTTCAGAAAACTATCAGTTTTCATTCAAACAGCCAATCTCTAACTGACATCCCTTTCAGCCTGCGTAGCATTTAAAAATGGCACTGTGTTTTACTTGAGACCGAGGACAAAACATTCTTGCATATGATATCCCCTTTCTATTCCTATTAATGACAGAAATAAGCTTGAATAATAAGGTAAAACCTTTTTGACTTCAACTCCAGGAACAGAAGTTACCTTAATCAAAATCTCTCCAGATTAGTTTTTCAATATATGATCTAACAGCAGAGCTAAGATGCTTTCAGGGCGGCAAGCACCACAAAAACCGATGTGCGCTCTACCCCCTGCCAAAGCCTTCACCCAATGTCAAACCACTCTTTTCTCATCTGTCAAAATAAGCCAAGTGATTACCTTTCATACAAAATTAACAGCATGCCGGGAGATGTTGGTTTTTTATTTTTTTGCCCACTCCAGCCCATTTTTGAATGCTTTCTATGGCTCTTATTCCCCTGCAATTTTCTTCCTCATACTTACAAGCTAAAAGGTAAAATTAGCTTCATTGCTTGTAACTCCACAGTCCTGGATGAAATCCCATTAGTGCAGCACCCAATTTACAGCTGTCAGCTCCGGTAGCTTTTACAGTAATCTGACTTCATAGCGATGGTGCTTATAAGCTCTCATGTTCTTCCTGATCAAGCATGAAAAAGAAAACAATGGCAAGCTATTTTTAACTTACTTCTAGTATTAGCAGTGCTTCCTTCAGAAAGCACCTCAGTTACAGGGGACCAGAGTTCAGGTTTTTGTTTTTGGTTGTTCTGGGTTTTTTTTTGTTGTGATGTTTTTTTAAAGTTCTTCCAGTGACCATTTTCATTACTTTATCAAATTGGTCCGAGAAAACATACATACAGCATTTCTACAAAAGAGTACTAGAGGGCACTGTAAAGACACCTAAAAAAGGAGGAAAATTTATTTCTGTTCATCACTGTGAACAATAGTACTTTGACTTTTCCACAGAAATAGGTACCATATGTTAGCTACTGACAATACTACATTTGTTACAGCAGGTGAAGAGGAATTTCCATTTTTTCCTGGAGTAATGGATTTCCTTTCCTAGAGCTCCAGTCTTCTGGGCAGTCAAGCACATAATTTGCCTCTTCAGGTATGTGCAACAATAAAAACAAAACAGTGGCTTTCAAAGCACTAAAAACCAGAAAAATCCATCGTAAGACTCAAAATACATACTGCACACAATATAGGCAAGATGCAAAACACGTAGCAAAGATTCCTCCATCTCACTCTCCCTGCACCCCATTTGGGCTTCGGCCAAACCACCCAGTGCTCATGCAGGGCTCCGGGTGCTTAGACTTGTGTAGCTTGTTCACCCAAACCCTCACCGGGCCCAGGCAAGCGGTTTAGCTCCCTGTGGAGACTCCCTGTTGGTCTGCAAACCAAGCCCAGATAAACCAAGGAGCAGATTCCTTGCCTGAGTCATTGTGTTTGGCCAGACAGGTACTTCAAAAATAGTTTAAAATATAAATAGAGAAAAAAATCCCCACACATCACAAGACAATTATTTGTTGAAACCAACTACTTAAATATTTTCCAAGTAGTAAACACACTGCAGTATCTAACAACTCTGCATGAAGGGTGAAGTAATACTGCTATTTCTCAGCCACCAACAAGGTGCTGGGGCACCCAACAGAACATATTCAGTGTAGCAAATGCATTTCAAGATGCACTTTAAGTGAGACAGGAGTTGCACTTCAGTGAACGATCTCACTGTGTGCTGAGGACTCCCTCCAGCCCACCTCTCCAATTCACTGCTTCAGGGTGATTACAGAGATCACAAAGGACGCTTGCAGGAGAAGTGTGAAGGGCAAGGGGAATGCCGTTATGAAGTCAGGGGTGTTCCAATCACAGGCAGCAGTAAAAAATGGCATACAGGAAGATATATGAGGAGGAAACAAAAGCAGCCTGGTTTCTGTGGGAAGCTTCAAGTGAAAAAAGGGTTGAACGTTAAAAAAAAAGACATGCAAGAGCCAAACAAAGTTGCTGAACATCATTTCCAGTACCCTTCTAAAGAGAGACCTCTGTCATGCTTCATAGAAGAGGAGAAAAATTCTTAACAAATACCTTTAATGTTAGATCAAGCAAGGACTATCTAAGAGGACCTGGAAAGAGAAGAACAATCGCATCAGACGAGAGCAAAAAGAATCCTTTTAACTCCGTGTCTTGTCACAGCACAGTCACGAGCAGATGCTAGGGAGCACCCAAGAGCAGAATAAACACACAGCAAAACTTTCCCAAATTCAGCCTCTGAGCATCTCGCACTTGCGACTGAGGCACTGCCGTAGCCAGAGCGGGTTTTCAGCTCCCGAGCTCCTGGAGAAAACGTACCTCCCAACAGCCTCTGCTGGCACCGCGACACTGCCTTGGGTGGGAGAGAGGAAAGAGGGAAGCGGAGAGGTCAAAAGAATGTGAGTTTCAGCTTTCAGTTTGAGGGTCCCTAGTTTAGGGGACTAATGCTGAAAGACAGCTGGTCAATTCTGTACACTCCGCATAGCTAATTGTTCAGCCTCTTTCACTCCTCTGGTTTCCTGCAATAGTAAAGCAACCACTGTCCAATCACACTATTGATCCACAATATATAAAAATATAGTAACCCTAGCAATTTATAGATGAGGATTTTATTGATCTTTCAGGCCATCAGTGAAAAAAAATGAGAACAGTAGAAAGATAAGGAAAAGATGCACATAACAAACACTAGTGTAAACATAATGCAATGTTTTTAAGAATCACATTTTAGAAACATATTTACACTAGTTTTTCTATCCCATAAAATTCAACATTTGTGGCAGAGTTCATTACATAGGTAAATTAAGTTGCAAGAAAACTGTTCATTCACAAATTTAAGTCACATTGCTACTCTTCTACAAGTAAGCTAACCAACTACAGAGGTCAAAATTAAGACTTCTTAAGCAGAAAGGTTTATAGCCAGATGATAGGCACCTCATCAGTCAAACGGAAAAAGCAGGATGCAGCATGTACCCTCAAGTGACACGGAAAACTACAGCCCATTCCAGCTACAGCACCACCAAGATAAATAACACATCAGGGAACTGGAGGAAATAACAGATAACCAGTAAGATCACCCATTTGTTTAGTTTTGCTGTTGAGCATAAGGGTTTGCTATACCTGTTGTGAGAAGCCCAAATTAAAACCTGTACAGTCTGAAGATAAAAACCTTAAGAGATGCCCACTTTTGTTCCAGCTAGTGAAATACAAGCCTCTGATACAGCGAACCTCTCTGCTGACCGCTGCGCAGCACCAGAGTATCCACGCTAACTGAACACTCAGCAAACCGTTGGTTGGATTCTGCGTTGTCCGAGTTCTCGAACTTTTTACCTCCCCATCCATCTCGCTGTTTATTTTTAAATTGAAGGTTGACTGCTCGTGTTTGAAGACATTGCCAGCGTTATAACAACTGAGGTAGACAAAGGCCTTGGGGTAGAGCATTTGATGGTCACTGAGGAAAAGCTACTGTAATTAGAGTTAAAATCATTTCACTAGCAAGAGAGAAAAATCACTTACTCAACACTAACTGAACTACAGAAAACTAAGGGAAGCACTTTAGAGAAACAGAAGATTAGAAATTTGCCTGGTTTCAATCCACTGAAAAAAGTAAGAACGAACCTTATAATTTAAAAAGTTGTCTTTCAATCAAATGGAGAAGAGGCAAAAAATACCTGGATTCTGTATCCCAGTAACGTGCCCCTGCATCCAAGCACACCCACTCGCAGACTGAAGTCTGTGGCTACAGCAACAAACCACAGCAGTGAGCAGAGCTTGCCACACGTGAAACACTGCTTAGAGAAAATATTAAATCAGCAAAGAGGAAAGGGCAGCTTCAATGCTATGACCAATGTGTCTCGACTGCACAGTAAGCAGGAGCAGTATTTTTTCAAATAAACAGTTCTGCTTAGTTTTTATATTATTATCCTGCTCAGTGAAAGCACTGTACAGAAAGACAAGACAACAGGCAGACATAACGAAACAGCCACACCATCCCCTCGTACAGATCTTTTACAGTGTTCTGTATGTGGCTGTGGGGTACCACTGCACCATCATGCAAACACGAATTTTCCAGTGATGCAATCTTTGGTAAAGGTCTTTTAAAGCTGAACATTTATAGCCATACTATAGTAGCAACCATCTAGAAGTCTACATAAACTACCCTGGTGAATTTTAAGCAACAAATCATTAAGTCTTGTACTCCATGTCTTCCATTAATTTTTCTTTATATTTACATATATATACACCCCTCATATATACATAAACTTTATATATATGTCCACCTTATATATAAATTGTATACACACACCTATAGTCATGTACACCTACCACTGTTCCCTATAACAACTGATTATTTTTCAAACTTCAATTGTTTTTTCAAGACAACCATTTTCAAATGATAAAAACTATCAAAAACATCAACCAAACACATCTTATTAGTACCACTGATGAACTGCCCATATAAAATAAACACAGTATAGCTTACAAAACCAGAATGTTACTGAACCAGATTTCAGGAAAAGTTAGCTGATCCAGAACTGTTTAAAAAAAGAAAAAGAAGTAGAGATATTTGCAGATGCAGAAATTAAAATCTGGTGTCTAGATTAGCTCCAATAGTTTGGTTTTTTTTTAAAAAAGAGGACAACTAGTCACAACAAAAAAACATTTTAACCATGGTCAAATGAAGAAACACCACTCAACTACGTCACAGACTGGTGCCTACCAGCAAACAGTGTAAGCAGTGACTCCAACACATGTCACTAACAACACTTTCCAGTTATAATTTTTTTTCCCTTTTCTTTTTAAACTCTGATCAGTGGATAAAATTCTCCATTTGTGTCATCTCAACAATACACACTGGTTTTACAAGTTTCAAACCTCTTTTCATCCTCTCAACTGTGAGTTCTGCACATTGATCCTGGAAACATCTAATGCCTTTTATACAATTTGGCTGGGTCAAGATCAATAATGGTTAGAGAACGTCACTGTGTCTGCACAGCAGCAGGAGGCTTTGGCTGGCCGAGCACTCCCTTCCCAACAGGCAACATCTATCTATGACAAAATTGCTTTACAGCAAACGTGAGTTATGGCTTTGCACCAGTGACTCCGGACTGCGTTCATGCATTAAACAAGCTGTCCCAGGAACAGCACAGCTACCTCGGAAGCTTCGTCATTATAAATTAACCTCACTTCATAGCCCAAGCCAAAACATAACAGAAATATTTGCAATCTTACCAATTCTGTATTGTGAAATGCACAAACCTGATATGGAATATAAAAAAAAAAATCCCCAAGTCGTCTTTACTGCAACTTAATTATTTCAAGTGCACTGAACATACAAGGAGTACTGTATTTTTGTTTACTACTTTTTTATACATGGAATCCATCAGCTATACTTCAGGAAGGCAACTGCAGACTATTAACAACATGTTGGTATTCAGAACAGATTTATGAAAAAAAATCTAATTGCACTAATCCTTTATTATAACTTTGCAGTTATGTTATTTTACCCAGCTGACATTTTTCCATAACAGATTCCTACTAAGCTGTTGGTGAGCTCTTTCTAAGCCAAGAAAATCTAAAAGAAAAACAGCCAAATGCCTCAATTTAACTCCCAATTCTCAACGTCTCCTTTTCCAGCAGCAGAGCGGGTGGCACACAGTTCTCTCCACTGCCCTACTCGGGAAAGGGGAGCAGGAAAGCCCCAGGATTAACACTGACATTCCCGCACCTTCCCGGAAAGCAGGGGAGTTGGACGGCTAACTCGAACTGAGAATATAAACCACGGCATGTTAATGAAGCGTGTCTAACTGCCATCGCTTTCCCTATTTGATCTCAGTTGAAAGTACAGTAAAATGAACTGAAAGACCAGTTTTTAAAAGCTTTACATAGATTCTTGTCTCTTCTGAAAGTGTATTAATGAAACAGCTTCCTGTTTCATTTTCTAAAGACAAACAAAAGCTTTCATCTAGCTTGTTTACTCACTTAACCGCCTGAATTCCCATGAAGCACTGTAGCTTTGATTGGCGCAGTTTTTGTCAGAATACAATAAAAAGCATAACTGTAGCTTGGTAAATACATTAGCAAAAGTATTTGCAAGTATTAGCTTTGCAAATGGTACATAGATGTGCAAGGCAAAAATAGATTTATCTGTTCATTTATAATACATATTATTTCATCAAAGTGGGAAAGTAAGCATGTTTAAATAACCCTCACTAAGAGCAGAAATACAAATATTGCCTATATTAACTAAATTATTATACAGATATGGGTCTTAGCTGAATAACTAAGAAACGCCTAAGAAAAGCAAATTCGTAGGTCATCATTAGAAGGAATTTGCTTATAGCCCTTTTATTCCGACTTCCCCATAACTGTAAAAGTTCTCGTCTCACTTCCACTAAATACATAAAAACTCCTAAACAATAATTTCACTAAAGAGAGCAAGATGGGTTTAGCACACATCTTCTCCTTACATTCAGCTGAGAGATGACTCCCTTCAGTTATATTCATTCCACCCCCCTAAAAAAGGGAAAAACAGAAAAGCCAGCACAGGCCACTGTTGTTATGGACGCTACAGACTACTGGCAGGATCAGCCTGCTTACAGACAGCTGACAGTTCCCTTCCAAGGTTTCAGTTTAGGTTGTTGTCGCTTGTCCTCCTGCCATGCATCACTGCGAGAAGCTGGGCTCCATCTCCTCAAGAACTTCCTTTCAGGTACTAGCAGTCTGCTAGGAGGTCCACGCCCTCACCCCAAGATTCCTTTGGGCCAAACAAGCCTCTCCTAAGGCAAATGCTTCAGTTCCCAGCCACGTTGGTGGAGGGCCAAGCAAGTTTGCTCCAGTTTAATGAAGTCTTTGATGTTCACATATTGAGGAACCCAAAACTGGATGCCGTATTCTGGATGCAGCCTACTGGGTATCAGGCTCACTGCCCTCAACCTGCTGGCTCCGCTCCGGCTAACCCTGCTTACGCTGTGAATCAGCACGCATAGAGGCGTTCGACAGTCTGACAGCTACACGGCTGGCTATTTGAAAGGTCCCAGTTCAAGAGTTCTCTCTGCTTAACACGAAGTAGAATTTTTCAGCTCAGATGATATCGAAACAGGACCCACATCTGAACCCTGCTTATCACATTGGAGGACAGTACTCAATTCACACAACTACATTTTTAAGCTGTTAAACAAATAGACAGACATGATGAAATATTAATTTGACTAATTATGGCAACAGAACCCCAGAAGGAACTAACAACTCCACAGAAACAGAGCAATACCTGTTTCCAGCACTGACAACTGCACAAGTTTCAGACATGTAACAGATGGCTCAAAAAAACCTACGCAGGTTGTGTTGATACCACCCTTCGCTTTGGCTCTACCTCCTGAGTTTTTAAGATGCATAAACCTACCTGCCTAGGGAGAGCTAAAGCCGGAGCTACTGCACAGAACTTCTAAGTAAAGACAGGACACGAAGAATTTATCCTTAACATTTCTTCCAACTCATAGACTGCAACCAAATTCAAAGTGTTCTTGGAAGAGAAACATTTACCTTCATATGATAAAAACCCTCTTCAACCTGCTTGGACAGTGGAATCAAACTACCTGGCAGCTTACTGCCTGAAATAAAATCTCAGCTGATAATACTTCACAATACATAATTCGGATGCACTGGCACAGGCTGCCCAGGGAGGTTGTGGAGTCTCCTTCTCTGGAGGTATTCACGACCCGCCCGGACGCAGTCCTGTGCAGCCTGCTCTGGGTGACCCTGCTTCTGCAGGGGGGTTGGACTGGGTGACCCCCAGAGGTCCCTTCCAACCCCAAACAGTCTGTGATTCTGTGATGCAGTTCTCTGTGGAAGGGATCTCTGGACGTCACCCAGCCCAGCCACCTGCTCCAAGCAGGTCTCTTTAGGTGCGTGGGGATCTGGCCAGCCAAGCTTTAAGCTCCTCAAAGGACATGCAACAACAGCAGGCAAGCAAGCAAGCAGCGTACAAGAACCCAAAGCAGGAAAGCATGGTGAGAGATACGCCCCCAAACTGGCTTTCCACGATTTCATTTGTGACGTATCACAACAGTGACCTGTGGGTAAATATCTTCAAATTAAAAGCACAGAAATCTCAGTAAGTAGCACATAAACCACAACAATGGCAACATTGGGAAAGGTGTTTTTTGAGGGATCCAGCAAACCCAGCAGTAAGAGCTAGCCAAAGTGCCTGATCCATCTATTACCACACATAGAAACAAGGAGGAGGACACAACATACCACCACTCTGAAAATCACTCCCTCTAGGTATTCAGAGTGGCAACAGGAAAGACTGATCGGATTCTCAGCAGAATACCGCTCCAAGCTGCACCTGCCATTCATCCCACAAGCAGGACTTCGCAAAACCTGTTTGCAAAAAGCAACACATTCTTGGAGGAACCGTGAGGCTGTAACCCAACCTCACCTAACCTGAACACAATCACTTGACCGTTGAGCTTGCTGACACTGTAATTATGGTTTTGCTTACACTACCAGTGAAGCTAAGTGCACTGTGCTGGCACTACGCACAGAGCACACGAGTCCAACGACCGAGAGACTCGGTGACAACCTGAACCTTGACACAGCACTATTCATTACCATAATGTCCTTTAGTGTCCCCAAACACCTCTTCCCATCAGGTCTTGACTCCAGCTAAGCTCCAAACCACAGCAGTTGATTTGTTAATCTGCAGTGGAAACTGGTCTGGCTGTTTGTGACTGCGTATCTACCAGTTACACTGCACTTACCACAACCAAAGCGCCAAGTAAGCTGTCATCAACTGCAGATCTGTAACTGTAAGGACTTCTCCAATGGGACTGCTCCCTCCAAGGTCAGCAGCGATTATCACCACCAACATGAGAAACCAACCCAAAGATCTGAACACCCTTCAACTGGAGTCTTTTTTTCACTCCCTTTCAACTATAATCTAATATACATTGACAGGCCTAGTTTTCTCCCCTATTTTCGGTGCCTACCTAGCATCAAGACAAGTTTTTTTAGCATATCCTTCACATTTGTCTCATGGTCAATGCCTGCTGCAACAAGTTTTGTATTTGAAATAATACATGTTGATAGAACTGCATTAAAGTATCAAGCGATTTACACAAATAAGTTAGCTCAAGCACCACAGCATAAAACAAGTTCCAGAAGATGTTACAGCAAAGCTTCTCCCAGATTCTTTAACAATTTCTGCTGTAATTTGTCCCAGTCACCAAACTACTATCTTTAAGATACAACCACAAACATCATCAGCTGAAGGGCAGATCTGCTCCGCATTGACATCCACCACTGACCACCGTCAGACACTACTATAAAGCTAAAAAATCCTTTGGTCTCATTTTCCCCGTCTGCTACGAGGTTTTATGCAAATAGCCGGAACAACCTTCTCCTGAGAATCACAGAACCATAGAATGGTAGGGGTTGGAAGGGACCTCTGTGGGTCATCTAGTCCAACCCTCCTGCTGAAGCAGGGTCACCTACAGCAGGCTGCACAGGACCTTGTCCAGGCGGGTCCTGAATGTCTCCAGAGAAGGAGACTCCACAACCTCCCTGGGCAGCCTGTTCCAGTGCTCCGTCACCCTCGGAGGGAAGAAGTTCTTCCTCATGTTCAGATGGAACTTCCTGTGCCTCAGCTTGTGCCCATTGCCCCTTGTCCTGTCACTGGGCACCACTGAAAAGAGCTTGGCCCCAGCCTCCTGACACCCACCCTTCAGATATTTATAAGCATTTATAAGGTCCCCTCGCAGCCTTCTCTTCTTCAGGCTGAACAAGCCCAGCTCCCTCAGCCTCTCCTCGTAGGGGAGATGTTCCAGTCCCCTCATCATCCTTGTAGCCCTACGCTGGACTCTCTCCAGTAGCTCTTCATCTTTCTTGAACTGGGGAGCCCAGAACTGGACACAGTACTCCAGATGGGGCCTCACCAGGGCAGTGTAGAGGGGAAGGAGAACCTCCCTTGTCCTGCTGGCTACACTCTTCTTGATGCACCCCAGGATTCCATTGGCTTTCTTGGCAGCCAGGGCACACTGCTGGCTCATGGTTAACCTGTCGTCCACCAGGACACCCAGGTCCCTCTCCGCACAGCTGCTCTCCAGCAGGTCCACCCCAAGCCTGTACTGGTGCATGAGGCTGTTCCTCCCCAGGTGCAGGACCCTGCATTTGCCTTTGTTGAACCTTATCAGGTTCCTCTCTGCCCAGCTTTCCAGCCTATCCAGGTCACGCCGAATGGCAGCACAGCCTTCTGGTGTGTCTACCACACCTCCCAGTTTGGTGTCATCAGCAAACTTGCTGAGGGTACATTCTAACTCTTCATCCAGGTCGTTGATGAAGAAGTTAAACAAGACTGGGCCCAGTACTGACCCCTGGGGGACACCACTTGTTACCAGCCTCCAACTAGACTCAGCGCCGCTGATGACAACCCTCTGAGTTCTGCCATTCAGCCAGTTCTCTATCCACTTCACCGACCACTCATCCAGCCCACACTTCCTCAGCTTCCCTAGGAGGATATCATGGGAGACTGTGTTGAAAGCCTTGCTGAAGTCCAGGTAGACAACATCCACGGCTCTCCCTTCGTCTACCCAGCCAGTCATGTCATCGTAGAAAGCTATCAGATTGGTCAGGCATGATTTCCCCTTGGTGAATCCATGCTGACTACTCCTGATAACCTTCTTTTCTTCCACTTGCTTCATGATGGCCTCCAGGATAAGCTGCTCCATCACCTTTCCCGGGATGGAGGTGAGGCTGACCGGCCTGTAGTTCCCGGGGTCCTCCTTCTTGACCTTTTTGAAGATTGGAGTGACACTGGCCTTTCTCCAGTCCTCGGGCACCTCTCCCGTCCTCCAGGACCTCTCAAAGACGATGGAGAGTGGCTCAGCAATGACATCCGCCAGCTCTCTCAGCACTCGTGGGTGCATTCCATCGGGGCCCATGGATTTGTGGACATCCAGATCGCTTAAGCGATCCCTCACACAGTCCTCCTCAACCAAGGGAAAGTCGTCCTCTTTGTAGGCTTCTTCTCTTACCTCTGGGGCCTGGGATTCCTGAGGGCCAGTCTTAGCACTGAAGACTGAAGCAAAGAAGGCATTCAGTAGCTCTGCCTTCTCCGCATCCTCCGTCACCAGGACACCCGCCTCATTCAGCGGCGACCCCACATTGTCCCTAGCCTTCCTTTTGCTGCTGATGTAGTTGAAGAAGCCCTTCTTGTTGTTTTTGACATCCCTTGCCAGCTTCAATTCCAGGTGGGCCTGGAACTCTCCTAACTCACACACATCTTAATCACAGTATAATCAGATAATTAAGACTGCAGTCCCTGGTAAGTCTACCATTAATACTTAGAAGCTATGTTTAAGGGGAAAATAAAAAGATTTATTTCAATAAATTCACATCACATTACGACTACCACAAATGGGAAGCTATATTGCCTAGAGAGCCAAACACTCATGTCACTTTTCACCATGAAAAAGTCCCAGACAAGAGCATGTAAAATCATAGTTATCAGCCCATAACAGAAACATCTACTGCTACAGATGTGATTATAAGAGGAAGTGGGCAAACTGAAGTCAGGAACCAGTCGGGACCTATGAGGTGATGCACTTTAAGAACACCACTCTGCATATACAAATATGTTGTAAAATATCAGTATGTTCATTTTTTTTTTTTTTTTTAATCAAAAATTGTTACATTTCCAGAAAATGTTGCTTACCTTAGATTTTCTGGCTTTGAATCACCTGGTAACATGCACTGCTCAGGTCCTCCTTCACTTACTGCACTATTATCTTACTTGCACATGAGAGCGGATATAAATCACAGAATATTCAATAAAGTAAGATGCCTTGCTCTTATAGGGTTTCTTTGCAGCAGAGATTTCTTACACACAACATTAAAATGTAATTACTTCTTCTTCCAAAGTTTTAAAATACATAGCTTACATGTATTAGAAGGTGGTTTCCATCCTTGTAAACATGAAGTAAAAGAGGGAGGGGCGAGTTATTCACATTTTCATGCTTAACAGTGTCTCCTTCCCAGACCAGTACACCCAGCCACAGCAATCCATGCACGGCTTCCTCCCCGCTGCAGTTAAGATGAAGTAAAAGCTGGGGGATAAGGGGACTGTTAAATACTTCACACAACATATTGTGCCAATAATAAAAGTCTACAAGAGTGCCCAGCATGATGCAGCTGCTGGGCGGACCAAGGGCAGGCAGATGGGCCAGTGCTCAGCAAGCCATGGGCGAAAGTGTGTCAGGAATCTTGTGAAGTAGCACGTGATCTAGCAATATTTTACCTGAGTGCCCCGAGCTTGGTCACCTTCATTTTACCAGCTGTACACAATATAGACATCCCAAATACAAGCATATAAAAATAATCTTGTACCAAGTTATATACTTCTTTTTATATATTCTTTTTTATAAAAATATGCACATCAGCATAGATGTACAGATGTACATATGTAATGATTTCTAAAGCAAAAATTAATCTAGAACTGTCAATGGGGAAGATAAATCCATGGGTTTTGATAAAGCATACAATAGATCACCTGAGACTTAACCAATAATGGCATTAGATCTACCTCAGTAATCAAATTAATTTTATTGCTAAAGCAGTCTGGTGTGCTGGCCGAGGACATCTCCTACACAAGGTATCACTTCTTGCATATTTTCAGTCCCATGCAATCTGGGGAAACGAACTTGGGCTTCATGTCACCAGTTTAACTGTTTAAAACATACAGAGAACAAGTAATCCTGAATACTCATGCTACCTATTTTAAATTGGTAATCTAGGTGAGCTATTTTTATCAGAATGTGTTTCATCAGAGAGATCTCCTTGGGAACCATAACTCTCCAGAGATTTTAGAAAATCTGAGGCTACACTGCGGGACACATGATGGAAAAAGACCAAAATACATAAAAGGACACTGTCTAATGACAGGCCTGTCTGGAGCAGGGGAGTGAAAAAAGCATGGCAAAGCAAGGTGTCACAACCGCAACACACAACAAAAACAAAGGGGCAGTGATGATGATAGTGGAAGGACAGCACCTTCTGGCAAGCAGTTAGGACTGTTTGCACAGATCAGAGCAAATTTTTCAGCAAGAAGTGAGCGTGTATAAAACCAAACACGCAAACAAACTAGAAAACCCCAGTTAATCGGAAGTTTTACCACTTGACCAGGACTCCAGGTAAGTGTGACGGCTGGGAAACCTGCAGTGCCACTTCTCAGGTCTGCAAGCACAAAGCACTCGCTGTCTCGAGTTCGTTCTGCACCAAAAACAAATGCCTCAAGGGCTGGGGACTGAAAACCACCCCATCAAACCAAAAGCGCATCAGATGCAAAGTTCACATCCAGGCAGCGAGCTGAAGAGAACATTACAAGAGCAGCTCATTAAGTTTGCCTAACTTGCTTTTAGTTCACAGGGGAAAAAATATTAGTCTTAACATGGTCAAAACTTATTATCAGACTAAGATGCCTGTGATACCTCATTGATTAAATTAAGCATCATTAATTTTGAATGCAACTCGTAGATCATTCTCTAAATGCTATGCCAAAAATGTAATTGAGTCTTCATTACATTGATCAGATGGGAAATGGGAGTTTTCTTTCCCCACTATACAATTCAAGGTTAAACACCATGGATTTTTAAGAACAGCCAGACCCTCATCTTAGTAACCACACAAAAAAAAACACACAAAAAACCAACCAAACAAACAAAAAAAACCAAAAAACAAAACAAACACCCAACCCTGTATTTTATTCACTCCGTATTCCCCTCTTTACCACCCAGCTCCTCCTTCCATCTTACCAGCAACCTGGAGAGAAGGAGATCGGTGGAGCTACTAAATAAAGACACATTTTTTTCAACGCAACCAAAGGGGCTAAAGAAAAAGGAAATTATTTCAAGCTGCAATTAAAGTATACTACCAGCCTTCACTACATTATTTCAAAGTTTAAATTTAAAGTTAAATTCAAAACAAAACAAGCTGCATTTTCAGCCACCTGCTTATCATTTCATCTTTGTGATAACAGTGTCAGGACAAAAAAAAATCTCCAGCCTTACCTTGAGAACCTACTACCACGGCTATATTTGGTCCCCCTTCTGCCGTTTGTGTGTGGTGTTGGAAGAAATCCACTTTCTAGTATTTCACAGCTAACAACTAGACTTACAAACAAAGCGGGCAATTTAATACACAAAAGACAACACTGGTACAAGGGAGTGAAACAGCGAAGTGGAAGAGGCACTGGAGCTCATCACTGCAAAGAAGGTGCACTACTACTTGCAAAGTAAATCTGGAAGGTAACTCTGCTTACAGTAGAGATCCAAAGTTAATTTTTCTAACATACAGAATAGAAAAAGCCCTCAGCTAATGCCAGGCAACAGAGCGAGATTGCCAGGCGATGCCAGAGGTCAGAGAGGAAGATGGGCAGGCTCCCAGCTGGCAGTGGGATGCTGCTGGCTGCCTGCCGCAAAGAGCCAAGTGGCAAGGACTGGGGCAAGTGGAACAAGAGCAACTGGGCACACAACTCCGGGTTTTGTAAAGGCTTTTAAAATTAATTTGGTGCTTTGGTTGAATGAGGTCACTGCTCTGGGGCATGGACAAGCAATCCCTTAAACATGGCCACTCCAGTGGGTTCATGGCATGGGTTTTTTATTTTATTTAAACATTAAGTTCAAGAAATGAATACCTGTCCTTCAAACCTCTCCAGAACTCTACTGATGCTTAGAAATTGCATCTTTGTCTTCATAGCTACACTGCCTCCTTGGTTCAACCTTTTTAAGTAGGACCTTGGATTTCTGCACCCATTCCAAACTGTGTGCCCCTCTGTGTTACGCTACAGGAGAAGGAATATTAACAACATCTAAGTCATAAATGTCTTCCTCATCACTCCAAAGCTGTACATTAGGAATTCAGCTTTCATCATCCTGTCCTGCAGTTATGCCTCTACATCACAAGCTTCTTATTAGACCTTTTTTTCAGCAAAATTGGTTCAGTCATGAATACATTTTTTTCCAGGAGAGATATTTTGTACAGGTGGTATTTTGAATCTCCCCAAATCACTGATCCATTATTGATCTAAGCTGAAAATACATATCAATTTTTCACTGAACTATTGATCAAGCTAGGTCAACCCTAGCAAGATATCCAGAGTACTAGAAACCTAAAAGTAAACAACTGGAACAAGCTACGGTATTTCTGATCCCAGATAAGGAAAGGAACTTGGAAAATAATATTTAAACAGCTTGTTGTACTGCTGACTACTTGTAGAAGGGCTTCAGCAGATCATGTACTGATCACAGTGAAAGAAAGTGATCCCCATTTGCAGAAAACAGTGATTTTTTGAAAACTGTTTCTAGAGAAGCAGGCAACTTCGCCCAGCTTCTCCAGGGACACAGCCCTTTTTGCTCAGGTACAGGTATCTGACAATACTTTCCATTCTGAGACACTCACCAGAAGAGTTGCAACACTAGCGCTGACTGATGAAATCTAGTTTTTTTTAAAGAGCTCCTTTCAAAGGCAAAAGATCTTTTCATTAAATAATTGTTACAGCATATTGCCCCACAATTTCCTGTGTTTTAATTCTGAGTACTCTAGCAAAACTCCTTGCAAGATACAAAAGCAAGCCGGAAAGATGAACACCAGATTTCCAGCCTGCTGCACTACCCAGCCTAATCACAGCTCCCAAAGCAGGAAGCGCTGCTTTTCCATTTTTTGCCCGCACCTAGAGGTCAAGGAACTCGCCTTACTTGGAAACCCTCTAACGACAAGAGTAGGTTTCTGGGGAGCAGTGACCCACTCTGCGTCCAAGCAGCCCCCAGCCCCTGGCCACAGAGCCCAGCCTGGCGGAGAGGGGAATTCGTCGCCCTGGGAATCCCATCCTGCCGTTTCCATGGCTACAGCAGCTGAGCAGGGGGTCTTCCACAGCAACCGGGCTGCGGATGCTCCACGGTCCCTCTCGGAAGGAGGAAGGCACCCGAACAGGGGTAGATGCCGAGGGGGTCATGCAAAGCCCCGCTTCAGCTGAAACAAGCTTGGAGCCTTGCAGTAAATATTACATCACGTGAACACACAAGAAAAATAAACACAGGTTATCTCAATTAAGGTGAGCCAGGGAGAGTGACAGGAGTTGCAGGAAGACAGGGGAATTTAAAGTGTCAAATGTCAATTTTGCCGTGCCAGGAAGACATTTTCATTTGTTACCGCAGGAGCTGAAAAAAAGAACCATTTTTGTACACATTCTTACTCTCCCAAAAACCAGTATTCATAAAAGTTACAGCAAAGTTTTAATAAAGAACACATGTATAGGCATGCTAACTGCCATGCACAGAGCATTCTCTGGCTCCAGTCTGTGGTGTGTAGTATTTGAATTGCCCAGCTGCCCTCTGAAAAAGCTTCTATTTTATTTTCTCATTTCCCTACAGTCTAGTTTGTGAAACGAAAATAAAAACAGGAATGACACACCCTTGTAACAATCTTGGAGACATAACTTGCTATTAGTGGTTACATTTTGAAATGTTGGTATTCAACTAGTTTTCTGCTACACTTCTTTAAAATAGACTATTATGAGATTTGTATTGAAAATCAATCACCAAGAGCTGCAGGTAGTCCTGGCCTCCTTTTGTGTTACAAGGCACATTAGTCAATCCGAAATAAAGCATTATCCTTTGACTTGCAGCCTGCGCCATGTAAATTCTGGATGCACTGTGCTGCAAGTCCCAAAGACAATGACATCACTCATCTCCATGTGGGATCTGTTGATGGTAAAAGCGTTATGATTCCTTTTAACTATTCTTTCAGAAACTACCGCTAAAATGCGAGTGTTGTCCTCACAGCAATGGCAAAATAAAAAGAATGACGGGAAGAAGGATGGTTTTCCAGTCAATGCCACTCCAGCAGCAATGTTTTTTCCAACTAAGCTTTTCAGCATTTAAAAATGGGAAAGATTATAGACACAGAGCCTGCAATTCACTTCAAAAAGATCTTTGTTAACAGCAGCAATGAAAAGAAGAAAAAAGCCTGCAAAATTCCTCCACTTAAAGCACAATCTCAAAACATATGCTTACAATCCTGGAAATCTTTGAGAGATTCAGTGTGTTTAACAGCTGCAGCCGAGCTTAGAATGAACACTGCAAATAAATGCTAATGAGATGCTTATAGATCCTGAACAAATTGATTTACTGAGATCTTGTCAAGTGTCTCCTATCAAGGCTTTGTAAGAGTAAACAACCAAATCCTTATAAACAGAAGTGACTCATTCATCACAACTGGAAAAAGAAATAAATAAGAATCTGAGCTTTAGCTCAGGAAAATGACTGAACAAGCTACATACACAAATATGCACATATTTAGAAAAGGAAAAAAAAAAAACCAACTTTTGAAACCACAATTAGATTTTCCTGTCTCTGAAGAAATTTGTCAGCAAGGGAAGTACTGAATGGTATTGGTAAAAACACACATATAGTTTCACTCACCAGAAAGTTAGAGATCAGTTTGCAATGCCATGACTACATCTAAACACTCAATATAAAAACTGCCCATACTAAAAAATACTTACATAAAGACTTAGAATAAATCCACGTAAACCAGAGGTACCATGAGTTCATACTCATGTGCTGAACTGTTTTACTGCCCGTTGCTTTAGGGCAACCTGTGTGTGTGACCAGTGCCTTGGCAATCAAATGGGTAGTAAACCCACCTTCTTAAAAAGAATCTTACTGTTCATAAGATTACATATGATAATGCACAATACGTTACGCAGGAAGAGAAGTGCGGTAGAACTTCAGCAGCGATGTATCAGAGTAAGAAAAATGTTTCTAACTCAATAAAACTTCAATGATTGCATAGTATTATAACTATCCAGGATAAAACCCCCTAGGATTTCTTTCTGGCCTGTAACCCCTTTTTTTCCCCTGCAACTGTGCCACAGACCTCCATCGCTGATGACTCTCTCTGTCACTTGCACACAGCAGAACATCAGCTGACATGCAGCGCAAACTCCCTTTGAACTAAACCAAACCAGCTCCTCCAGGGGCTGAGATTCTCCCCGTTACAACTAGAAGAGCACACCCAAAATAAAAAGTCTCCAGACTTTCTATGCTCCTCATTTTAAGCAACGTAAAGCAACTTTCACGATTCTCACAACAATTTTAGGAGAAACAAACTCAAAGTTTTTCCCCAGAGAGATCCACATCTCCCAAGTGAGTGACAAATGCAGTTCTAGCAACTGCAAGCTGCGAAGAGAAAAAAAACAAAATCTGTCACAGGAAATCTCGGGAAAATAGACAGTTCCTACGGTTTTGTGTGCAACAGAATACTTGTCAGGAGAGTTGCTGCTCACATTCAATCTCACTCCTATGAAGGTGCACCACCATCATGTCACAACTTGCTTCTGCATCCCCTATTCTCCTTTTTGCTAGTTTTTAAGTATAGACTGTTATGTCAGTAGCAGCTTGCCCTCTTACAAAGATTAGTGATCAGTGGAAAATAAATCTTTTAAAACTTGAGCCATTTATGGAATCAGTGCAAGGATGCTGAAATAACCAGGAAGCTCTTCTATCTTCCTTCAACCACTTCACAAGCCAAAAGTACAATACAGCAACATATCACAATAGGATGTGTCCTTTGTGAGAGACGCTTGTATTGCTGCAAAACAGCTCTTCTGGGGGAAGAGAGAAAAAAAAGGAAAAAAAAAAAACATATTAACACAACTGACTCGCCTCCCTGCCTCACACAACTGTGGAGCTTAAAAACAAATCAACTCACTGTTACAGACACAGGGCCAACTACAATTTCTGTATACTATGCCTTGACCAGAGTGATGTTGTCTTACTATTGTTTTGGATTCTCGTAAGCTGAAAAACATATAGGAAAGGGAGTTATACAGATATGCACTTCCCAAAAGACTGAAGACAACAAAAAAAAAATCGCAACTATCTTCAGGCAGCGACTCTCACCATCTCGTCAGGCAGGTCTCCCAGCAGTAATCCTATTTTTGAGAAAGGCCAGACTAACAGGACAAAGATAAAGATGACAGTGTCAAAACAAGACAAAATATTTAAGCAGTTTACCAAATTCCCATCTCTCTTGACCTGCAGGCAGTAGTCAAAATTAAAACGACATTACTCAGAATCTTAGAAAGCGTCAGAGGAAACACAAACCCACAGGCTCTAACAAAGTTACAGCCCTCCATCTCAAAACACACAGTTCAGAGCAGTACTCCACCTCCAAGAACAGACACAAAATAAGGTCCACAACATGAAAAGGATGCACTCAGTACAGGCGCTACGAGCACAGTCTGCTGTATGAAATCTAGGTATCCACAAAATCACTTCATTTTAGAACCAATTTTTGCTGTCCTTCATTCTTCTTGTCTGAGCCTTGTCTCAGCATGTACCATGGCCAGTAAGATATAATATAAACTCATGAGATGCATCCCAATCACTGTTGGAAAAGGCTACTACTTCAAGCTGTTTAAAAATCAATCTTCCTAGCGCTGGACAACAATCTCCTTTTTCTCCAAGCTGTGAGCAGAAATAGAAGTGGCTACAGAGAGAGGCAGACCATGTATTCACTGTTGACATGGTGGCCTTCCTGCAGCTACCTACCTAAAAGCCCATCTGTGCTTGCATTAGTTTTGACACTTCACCTGCTTTATCTGGTTAGTTTATCTGTTCCTCTGGCACCACATCTTCACAGCACAGATTGAAAGGACCAGACCTGCAGGTAGGCAGCACAAGCAACAGCTGGAACATTGCAACTGCCTTAGCCTGTCTTCAACCGTGATCAAAGACAAAATGTAAGAGATGGCGGCTGGGAAAACAGAACTGTCAAACACATTAAAACCAAGTAAGTCGACTTTATTCTTTCAACAATCCACACATTATTAACTGTAAAAACTACCCGAAAAGGCAATGACTAGCTTTTCAAATGGAGTTTCACATTTTGGAAAAACAGCAGATCCCTAACAGGTTAAAAAAGACCAGAAGAACTGATGAGATGATCTCAAACCAAGTAATTAAGTTTGGCTCTGGGGGCTTTTCCGTTTGTTTTGCATTTGGTGTTTTGGGTTTTTCTTTTAAGCTATGGGAAACAGACTAAGATTAAAACAAACCGGTATTAACTACAGTAAGAAATTCTTGAAGAAAAGATAAAGCTTATAGAGTTTTCCATTTGAAGTTACAAACATTCATAATGATATCTAGCAAGTTCAACAGGTTTTTATAACTTAAATAGTATTTCATGAAACAGCGTTAAGCTATGCAATTTCAAAAAAAATACAAGAACGTGCAGATTAGGAAGTATCAGCAGTAACCTTCTGGTGGTAGGAGGTTCAATAATGGTGTTTTGGGTACTTACTTCCACCCTCCACAGAACAGTAATGGGATTTCAACCGCGTGCAAGAGAGAACTGCCAGAGCTGGATTAACAGGGCCACAACACGCTCAAAGGAGAGCTATTCCTTAACTACTGGATGCAAACTGCAGGCTACCGCGAGCTGCTCATTTCCCCAGGATGCCATTTTGCCTTTAAAAAATCTCACTGAAAAAGCTGAAGCTATTATTTAACCAATTGTCATAAAAATAAAAGTGAACCAAACGTGCTGACTTTCTTCAACAAGCAAGCAATCTGGAAAGATGGGGATCACTAATACAAGCAGCACTGGTTTTCCACTTTCAGGAAGTAGGTATTCCTAAAGGTTATTTTGCAAAATAAAGCACCTTCACAATGCTCCAGTTGAAAAATTAATCCAGTATCAGCTAGAAAGATACTGCTGGAAGTCACTTTTTTTTTCAGCTGTTTCCAAAGCCAAGCTTTCCTTCCCCAGGAGAAAACCTGTTCTCTAAACTCAGCTAAATGTGTACCAGAAAGATGCGCTTGCATTAGAGTCCCCTAAACAACCCAAAACTTAAACTCCATTTAACTCACACTCAGACTTTTCATCATCACTCACTTTTCCATCACTCAGACCGCTTTGGTATGTTGCTTTGTACTTTTAAGTGGGCTGGAATAAACACTGCCCCACACCAGCATGTGATATATTATTGAACATATTTAAAGCACGCTTCCAATCCCACAAGTCTATTTCTTTTCTTAGAAGCACAGAGCAGTTGCATAGAGCTCCAACTTTCTCATGCATTTCAGATTTTCCTATTTTTTCATTCCTGCAAGAAAAGAATTCACAAAAGCCCAATAACTAGCTCTTCAACAGCAGCACTCCACAGCAATACACAGCATAGAAATGGTTTGAAGTCTGTGCTTTTTTCATTTTAATTGGCATCTGCAGGGAAAATTTAAGTAAAAGCAACAAATGCAATAACTATGAAGCACAAACAGCAAAGACAGAACAACCTGATGTTTATTCATCCCACAAAAACATCAGCATTTTTCCAAATATAAGAGGACAAGATACTGGGGTCTAGCCTACCCTAACATTCTACTATCCAACTTCAACGCCTTTCCCGTGTCCTGTCCTTTCCACATTTAACTCTTTTAAAGTTAACCATAAGCTCTTCAGCAGAGATATGATGTGTGGGTATACAGGACCATATTTGACACGACCCAAGCCTTAACTGCAGTTCTTATACATCACTTCAAAACAAGTCCATTATTTGGTTTTTCTGAAAAGGAGACGGCACAAACAGCGACATGGTGGCATTTCAGCAGGGTTAGACAATGGGTAATTCTGATATTCAGACTCACATTTTCTCCCTTGTAAAATAGCACGCGCTGAGCTTCAGCTGATTTACACCTGCAGTGTGCGCAGGTGGTAATGCACTGCCCATCATTCAGTTAGTCTGTAAAGCATTTGTCTATGTAGCACAATAAACACAAGGTATTTCCAGAAAACAAGTTTCTTTTCATCCTAGTCTAGATTTAGCAGCTCTATTTCAAATCCACCATATTATTACTACCAATCACTTGAAATTTACCTCATGCTTTTAAAGCTACTGTATAGTAAGCACTGCTTCAAGCCAGAAAGGTTCAGAGGCAACAGCACCATTTCAGACCTACCCAACATCAGTCTCTTGTGATATACATTCAGCGCAACTGCCACACCTTCCCGTCTCCTAAGAAAAATGTTATGACAGGCACTTCAGCCTAAGGAAATATGCAGTCTGCTGGCAACAGAAGTGATGCCAGCGTTTCCACCAACTTCAGCTGATAACCTTACTCATTTCATAGATTTTGCTAATCAATTTCTCATTCCTTATAGATCGGAATTATCTCTGGTCCATTTGTCAGTGAGAGACTTCAGTGACTTCAGACGTCTCAAGAAGGGCACAAAAGGTTTATTTGCAGCTAGGACAAACACAGCTTTCAAAATTTTTAATGAAAAACATGGCCAAACACATTCCATGTCTCCCCTAGAACATTACCTCTGAAAATATCGTCATTATTCTGTTAACGCTCAAGAAAACTCAAATCCTGAGCAATCATAAAATCATAGAATCCTTTAGGTTGGAAAAGACATTTAAGATCACCAAGTCAAACCGCAAACCTAGCATTGCCAACTTCACCACTAAGCCATGTCCCTAAGTGCCACATACTCCAGTGCTGCCAGTGCAAATGGAAAAGTGTGTGCCATAACTCCCTCTACAGTCAGAACATCACACAAATTAAACATGAACAATGAATTGCTATGGGTAAGAACATTTTAGAAATCTATATTCAGATCCAACTCCTACAGCATAGGGCAAACTTCAAACTGAGAAGACGACTACAGCAGAAGCCTATAGAAGTAAGCAATGTAGAAAGTCCCTCCAGAAAACCTAATTTTTATTAAGGAAATTAGAAGGCAACTCAAAAGCAGTAATTATTTGCACAGAATAATGCCACAAAACACTAGAATGTATTTCAACTCCTTGTGTTGCCTCTGTCCACAATCTTTAATTAGAGACGTCATGTTTTTAAGACAAGTAATTGACCATTGGATGACCAACAAGTGTGAAAAGCTCCACATCACTCAGACTCTTCTGACCAAACCCGGAAGATTCTCAAGGATCTATGTGCCATCACAGAACATCCTGCATTGCAGAGAGACACACCTGTTTGAATTTTTTAGGAAGCAGCCAAACATAAAACTTGTAATTGTTGGTTAACAAGCATTGAATGTAAAAAGATTGTAAGCCTGGTAGCGTATCAACAGTTCGTATTTCCAGTCATGAAAATGAAGGAGTCACACTCCTGTTTTCTAACTGATACGGCATAGCAGTGTACTAATAAAAAAGAAAACATTCCTTGCAGAAGAGAGCTTGCACAGTGTGTCACAACAGCTCCAGGATTTGCGAAATCAAACCTCCATGAATGAAGAGGTGTAGAAGCAGCATCACAAAAAGAAACAGAGAAATGCATAACAACCAGCTGGAAGCTTAATTTTTGTTTAAGCAGGATGCATTTCCCAGACTTGTCTCCCCTTTGGTTACGGAAACATACAAAATACCACACTCGGCAAGACCTGCAGTTCAATTTCCAGCAACAGCAGCAACCCTTTTTTTAAGTGAGAACACCATACCCTGACCATTCTCTACAGTCCATTCCCCTTATACTCCTCCAGTATCTACAGCCATTATATAGAAATTGGAGAGGGTAAATTGCTGCTTAGATTTTTGCTGTGGTGTTACTGACCTGTCATTCATCAACACACCTAACCCCATTCTGAATTGCTGTCCGCCTCTAGCATCCTGTGGCAGCAAGTTCCAGAAGTTCAATCCCTGTTGTGTAACGTGGTTTTGCCAATTACCCGTTTTTAACTAAGCCATTGGCTTCACCAAGTGACTCGCAGCTGTAGTACTTGGGGGTCTGCTGAAGAGCATCGTGCACTCGCCTCGCCCACTGCCTTCCCAAATCAGCAAACCTCAGGCTCTTCTCCAGCCCCAGCCTTCTCTGTCCTTAATCTAACACTTATAGCTTTTAACCTTCTCCAACTTCACTACTTCTTTCCTGAGATGCAGAGGAGGGACTAGAGCTGCATGTACCACCAGCGTTTTACACAACAGCAAACGACATTCTCAGTACCCTCTCCCTATTGAATGAGGTCCTAAACTCCACCACCTTGCTTGGCTGCCACTGCGTACTGAGCTCATGACATTACAGAGCTGCCAACCGTGACTCCCCGAGCTGCAACTGCCAGCACTGAGCACAGCAGCAGGCAGGTTCAGTTTGGGTTATATCTCCCCTCAGAGCTTTACATACACTGAAACTACACCTATGTTCACCCGTTGCCTCTTCCTCACTCGCTTGATGCTGTGAGGTCCTTCTGAAGCTCCTCACCGTCAGCACAGCCCATGACTACCCTGATCTACAACCTGGCACATTTCACTGCACAAGAACACAGTAGAAGAAAACACTTAACTGTATTTTGCTGTACCATATTTTTAGAGTAGCTAAATATACCCATCTCAAAATACTGATACTGGTTTACACTGGATTCTGCATGGTAAACAAAATACAGCAAAGTTCCACATAAGATATTATTTTCTGCTCTGTACTTGAACATGTGTACCCACAACACTGATACCCACTTTGACCATGTTTTCTGCCACTCAGTCACTAAGGAAATAGGTTTAAAAAAAGCTACAGTGAATTACATGTTATGCCCAAGGCAAAAAACCTTAAGATAAACTAACAGGACAAACACTTTCAAATCACAGCAACTGCCTTTTAAGACTATCACAGCAATTAAATATTGACGCTATGTTCTTCTGTATAATTTAAAGCAAGCTACAATGACATGTCATAGTAACACTAAAAAATAAAAGTGACATTGAGATAACTGAGATGTTGCGAAGTGTTTATTTAGTAACTAGCCAGGAAACCCTTACACTTCATTATTCCTTCCCATAAGCAAGGCTAATACTGCTTCCCCTCACTTGCTGTCCTTGCAAAAGGGTGGATGCCTTTGAACATCTTTACCATCTTTTCAGAAACATTAATTCTCCATCTACCTTCACAGTGTATTCTTTTCAGTGTTTCAGGGCTTGAAATAAAGCATCTGTGGAACAATGTTGGACATTTTCATGAACTAAATCTGTGACCCAAAGAAAAGTGCATTTTTCCATAACAAGACCAGAAGCATGGTCCAAGATTGAAAAAGGAGACAGACTAGGTGGAGAGTAACAGTATTACAGACTTAACCTGTTTATATACATATATATGCCTTTGCCACACGGATAACTGCTAAAATAAAAGGACAGACATAATTTCACACTTTCTTCAAATTACAAAGAAAACACCGTCTTGAAAAACAACGTGACATAAATGTGATAGAAGCAATCACCACTACAGGCTTGGGGGATTTAAAGAGGTTTAGGTGTTAACACTTGTGGGGTTTGTTTTGTTCTTTAATGAAACTGACATCTTGTAACTTCAAAATTATCTAGTTTGAAGATACTGTTTCATAAATGTATTAAAGAATCATAAATTGTATCTTCTAAACAGTACATCGCTTCATATAAGCGACTGTCTAAAAACAGACCTACCTACAGCATTTAACAACACAGTGGGAGTTTTTATGCAACTTAACTGTTTTTCAAACCACTAGTTCTATAATGCAAAATAATTTCTTGAAAATTAAAATGTAACTTAGTATGCAGCAATTTTACTTGACTTCAGCCATGGAAGAGAATTTTTAAGTGAAGCTGCATTAATTCCTAAACATAGAAAATGAACTGCATGTGAATAATTTATTGACGGCTTTTGCTTCATGTCAGCAGCTTTGCTGAAGGAAGTGATATTTATGAAGTCCCCCAGGACACCAAGAAGCTAAAGATGGGCAAAGAAACTGTAGGATAATATTATTACCTCTGTAGAATGATACCTCAGGTATGTAGGCGTCACAGGCAGTTGGTTTCCTGCCATGAAGGAGTTACACAACGCCAAAATTCACAGGGCTGGGAGATTAGCGTATCCCAAGAAAGCTGGTACCTTTCAAATCATTGATAAGTAGAAACAGTATCTTTTATGCATAACAGGTATTACAGGAAGGTATTATAATTTTGAGTAGCTTTCAAGGTCTGCTTCAAGCATGATCCTACAAGATATACCTCATAACCCAGATTCGGGAGCTTCCAGAGAACAGGTGGAACATGCTGCTCTGGAATGGATCTTGGGGTTTGGAACTCCAGAAAAGTGCTAGGTGAAGAGGAGGAAATGTGGTCAGAGAAAAATGGCTAGGACAGAGCTAGGAAACAGGATGCAACAAGGGGAAAAAAATGAAACCACAGAGAAAGACTGACTATAGAGAGCTCAAAGTCAAGAAATGCACCACCAGTTCTTAAGCAGGATCATGGAACAGCACACTCACGATGAAGAAGAGAGGCAGCAGCAGTTCCCAGTACCCATTCATCTCCTCTTTACACTTCCTGGCAGAAGCTTATCATTATTATCGCATCACATCTTCATCCCTAACCAATTTCCCCCTGTCCTATTCCTTGTGCAACCAGCACAAGCTTTAGGCATCTCCTAAACACCGTACCTCCCTACTGGGTAAAGTCTTTGCCCTTTGAGGTATCCAAGAGTCTGTTTGGGCATCTGCAGACAACCCACAGCTCTCTTCCCTAAAGCACCTACCAGTTCCACATTACCACCATTTCCAGAATAAGAGTTTTCATTCAAAAGAAAACCTACATTTGTAGCTGAACTTTGGTACGAATGCAAGACTCAATCATTTGCTCAGCCTACCACCCTGATCTATTTTATATATAACACTATATGAAGCAATGTTTCCGGTTTCAAAAATATGATTCACATACATAGAAAGAATTCATTTTTTTTTTTCCTCCGCACACCAGGCTATAGGGTAAATTAATGCCTCAGACTGCAGTGACTTCAAATTAGGCTAGTCTTGTCAATAATTAATACAGCTCTATATTGCAAAAGCACAGCAACAAGCTAGATCAACCAAAATCCCTTCCGCTATGACAGAGGCTTTTTTTCCCCTCCCTTTGAATGTGCATACACAAGACTGGTAAAAAAGGTCAGGATTCTTGACGACCTTGACGTAAGAGTTCTGAACATCCAGGCAGCAGTGGGAGGGGGGGTGTCCCTCCTTTCTTTAAAAGAAAGGGTTTATAAAATAAACATTTTTATTTTAGCAATTCAATAAATTGAAATTGTAGCAAATATTATCATCTTTAAGCTGGCCTCAAACTTACCCAAAATCTTTATTACCAAGTTCTTTTCAAGTCTTAGAGATTTCAGGATCCTAACATAACAAATAAAAAGCAACAAACAAAGACAGCAACAATGCTATTCCATCGGCTTGGGCGTTGATCCATCATCCTTGAAAACAACAGACGAAGGAGTAACAGACCCTCCGTCTATAAGCTTCAGCAGTCATCCTCCGTGGATAGATTATCCGTTACATTAAATCAGTTATGAATTACAAAACTTGCATTGAAGTTTGAATTGTGACTCAGCAGAGATAGATACAGCAAGCCACAGACACCATTTTTATACTGACGCTGTCCTCACCCTGTATTTTTATATTGTTATAACTGCAAAATAATTACTGAAGTTATTAAATCTGCAGGTGGCTTGAAAGTGAAGAAATCAGTTCACAAATTAGCAGATCACTAAAAATATTGTTATAATAATTCTAAACATCATTTAATAAAGTAAAATAGTTTATAAATATGTAAAGAAATAGATAAAATAAATCTAATCACAGTTGTAGGATACATTCATTTCTATTTAAGAAAAATGTTCTTACAAAAAGAACCTCTCCTAAATAATCCTGGATTTCAGCTGTTTTGTTCATTATGCAGTCTTAACGAGGCCACCGTTACTGAGGGACATGACCTGATTTCTTCTGAGGTCAATGATTATCAGCAGAATTTGAACACTACAAATTTCTATCCTGAAGCTCGAGAAAAGCACTGCATCTGCATACTTTTCCTGAATTTTCAAATGTGACACTTCATTTTCCCAAGAAGTTCTTCAATTGACACAGCCCCCAATTTTTGCGTTAATAGCAAGCAGTTGCATTTGATCAATGTCCACATCGATTCTGGAAAAGATGCTCGCAGCTTCAAGGAATATAAGAGATGCTGCACGTTAGTCATGAACCACGTGACTGGTAAAGCGGTACACAGAAGTCCATTCTTTGTCTTCTTCAAAAACAAGTGTTCAGACTGTTTGGTTTTATTTTCCTCGACAAGGCAGCCTTTCAGTGAAGACTCAAAACAAATTTAGATAATGATAGAGTTCTGGTACTTGTGGCTGGACAACAAAGGTATTACCTTTATTACTCAACTCTCATGTTTAAATAAATACCAGGTCAAAACACATTTACGTTTTAATCCCTAAATCTGTGAAGTGACAGATTACTTAACTCTAGCTGTGCTTCTAGATATGTTATTCATTCCTTCACTCAGCAACTACTCCATCACCACTCTAAGCTAAGGTTTTGTTCCCATTAGCAGCACCTACAAGAGCAAGGTGCAAGCTTGAAACTCTTTGTACATTTGCACCCGGCAATTATAAAGGGTGAACCAATTCTTCTCAATTAGTCTCAGGTGACCTGAACTCAAACAGCAAGAAGGCGGTGAATTGCTCAAGATGGTTAAAGGCAAATAATTCATGTTCTTCATCCAAGCAATTGTCTACACTTCCATATAAAACAAGGGTGATTAGAAATAGTATTTATTGATAACTACTATTTGCGTATGATCTGAAGGAAAGCCATTAATTCAAGGAGAATCACAGGACAGATTCCTTTAAAAAGTACCATCACTTCTGGATGTTTTAGTCAGTGAATTATTCCATAAACAGTTTAAAGTAACTGAATACATCTGCCTTTGGTACAGCTGAGAGGAAGCTACCACTGTTGCTGGAGTTTTTAAAAAACACACCTTAAAAGGGGAAAGGGTTCCCTGCCGCCCTCGACACAGACATTCCATGAAATACTACTGTTGGAGGAGGCACTCTCTCAGACCTTTCTGACATGGAGATAAAAAAGCATGAGGTCCTAATGAGAACCCTAAGTACTTTCAAACACAAACTACAACAAACATTATGAGGGGCTTCCAGAGAAACAGCATAAAGTTTGCAGAGAAAGAGCAGGTTAAACTCTTATACTGAAACAGGTAGAAATTAGAAGGTAGGTAAAAATTCTGGAAACCCACTAAAGGTTACCTCATCCTCACGGAAAGCCTCCCACAAAAATCACTGATGCTAGCACTGTTGGGAACTCAATGCATGGCAGACCTTAAGCACAATCGTAATTTACAATAAATCCTGCATAGCAGGTAGTCCTACCCGTATACCATCGGAGACTTTGTTCAAACACAGCTAGATTCTACATTTAAAATTTCTCTTTAGGCTGAAATTTGTCTTTTCATTCAAAAGCCTTACCCCTGCCCCAGACTACATTTAGTCAATATTTACAAAACTAACATACAGCTTAATAAATCAAATTCTTTTTTCTTGTTTATTTACTTACACATACAGAGGCTTTACCAACAAAATCTGCTACAACGTTGGTCCATGCGGGCTTTAAACTGGAGAAGCCAGTATGCTGCAGAAAAATTCAATACATAACCACAAGGGCCACATCAAAGTAATTTAGCATAACCAGAAAGAATGCCAAGTCAAATTAAATCCCAGTCCTTTCATTAGTGGATGGGGAAGTCTGTTTATGTTCAGGCATTCTCTACTTAAAAATTACCAAAAATAGTCCTTAAAAAATTTGTTGCCCATTTCGTTAGAGCTTGACTAGCATTAGCTATGTTGTTACAGTACCCAACACATCTTGTGTCTATAATACAGCCAAGATGTAAGTCACATAAGGACACCACAAACAGCATGGACCAACAGTTTGCACTACCAGGGTCAAGAGAAAAAAAAAGCGTTTTCATGAAGCACCGCTGACATCAACATCAGCATGTCCTAGGGAGTCTTCATTGTGATTCCAGTATTTCTCAAGTTCTTCAGTGATCATCTTCGTTAGCACAAGCTAGCCCCTCTCAACGTCACTTAGTAAACTGACAAGTTCTTCTGGAGATGGGATTTTCTTTTCCTTTCCTAATCTGTAGATACAGGCATCAGTTTCCGAATTCTACAACCCCAGGCTCAACAAACTGCAAGTTCAATTCAGACAAACAGCAACTCCCCAGATACTGCGTAATCCAGAAACCATGGACTAAAGCATGGTAAGAACGCTCTCTCATGTCTCCCCGCCTGCTTATGGCTCTCTGGTGAGTTTAGGAGATCTGAAGTCCCAACAGCAGACCCTCTACCATCTTCTGCCCCAGCACCCCTCCTCTCTGAGCAGGCTTCACAGACCTAAGTTCACTAACACAACAAATTTCAATCCTGCACAGAATGTAGGTGGACTATACTTCATAATAATTTTATGAGCAAACATACAGTTTCTTTCACTAAAATGCAGTGTATCAAAGAGCTGAGTGGAAAATGCTTTGCATATTACAATTGTGAGAACATCACTATCTCCCAAGCACCGCTCTGGGGACTGGGTGAGGATTCTCAAAGCAGCCAACCCTTGACTGAAAAACAGATCCATGCAAAGATGAATCCATACTTCAACTAAAAACAGACTGATCGTTACATCTGCAGGCTTTCTATGCAAGTTCTCCTCCAGACAGTTAACAAGTATGTACCAGCTCCTATACAAAAAACCCACACCTAAAATATTTCAAGAAAGCATTATAGTTAAGATACATGAAAACTTTCACATTTTTAGACCACAGTGGTATCAACACATCAGCAATATGACAGAAGTGCCCAGCATTTGTTATCAATGAAATTAACACAACAGCTGGATAAAACCCGTAACTGCCACAAGGAGGAAAGCAAGAGAGATCAATGCATGATATGGATTAAAACAAAGGGCAGATGGGTTTTGATAACTACAGGATTTATCTAGCTAAAAGTCTCACGTGTTCTGTAACACCACAGTTACCTTATCTGAGGAATATATTGCAGGAATAAATAGTAAAATTCTGAAGAAGTGGAAGACAAGCATTTCCAGTGATAACAGAAGGTAGCAGCACTGGACAGTATCGGAACACGCACAACTCTTCCTAACCAAATTCTTTTTAAAACTCTTCTTGAGGACTCCACAATTCTTTCAGCTTTAAGATTATTAAAAATGTGAATTTTAAACTGTCCTCATGAGGCCATTCTAACTCTTGTGCAGCAAAAATCTATAAATATTGAATCAAATTCTAGAACCACTTCTTACATTATTAATTCTAGAGTAAAATAGCTTTCAAAGTTCTTTTCCTCTATCAAATGACTTCCTAAAGCCAGGAGAGGGGCAGGGAGGGACAAGATGAACCCTGCACATTCATGCTTAAATACTACTTACATCGAACTTGCTTGAAGGTCTCAAAAGTTTGGGTATCACGGAATACGGTGCTGCCCAAACATACTTTACTGCCAGCCCTGCAAAGTTTCCACTTTAAGCAGGAAGATGTGCAGAAGGAAGGAAAGGAACCAAGCTAAATGACCTTCTAGAGTTCATTAACGATGTACTTAGATCTCTATTCTCTTCAGAAGCAAAGCAGTTTAATCACACTGCAATTAGTTCAGTTCAAGCAAATATGGCCAGCTACCATGAAACTGCCAAAAAAAACAGACTGAGTTTTGCTATCTCATTCTACAAGCTGCTAAAACGTCTAAACCCACTGAGAGGCCAAAGCTAAAAAAGAACCCCAAAACTATGCTCAAACTATGATTCACCTGCGCAGTGAAAACTACTTGCAGGTCAGAGATGGAAATAGAGAGCAAGTCCAAAATTGTTCTGTCCACCAAACATCAGCCATACTCATATCATTATTTCTAGCTGATTTAAGTAAACAAGGCTAATTTTGCATGTGTGCATAAATACGTACCTATGGGCACACACAGTGCCTACTTGCAGAAACTCCCAAGTCTATATTTGCAAATTTTCAAAGAGGTCCCACAAAATTAATAACAGCCCAATCAAATCAAGGAGGAATATTTACTCTGAGGAAAAAGGCTGCATCCAATTCAAACTTTTTAGACCATCAAAAAATCGGCACAATACTTCAATGCTAATTAATATATATTGAAAGAATTATTCATTGCATTGTTTGCAGAATTACTAATTACTTCCCTCCTTACTCCCATATTTCTGTTATAGAAACAAAAAAGCAACAGAAACACCAAATACTACTCTTTGAAGGCGTGAAAACGCACTCGTCATTGCATGGCCGCGCTGCTTCTTCCGGCAGCAGTGCCGATTACATGCATGCGGTACCCGGGCATACAGTGCTGATGTGAAGTGCGTCATCCAGTTTCCTGATGAGTTGGACAGCAAGTCTGCAGGCTGCACCTAGCTAGGACAGCTTCTTTCCTTTCCTTCAGGCAAGGACTTAACCGCAGCACCCTCCGACATTCCTGTTTAACGCGTCACCTACAGCCCACTGCATTTACAACTGAACTTGACAAAAATCTTTAATAAACACCAAACACAGGCCTCCTCTCCCTCCCAAGGCAGAAGGTGACACAGGAACAGCAATCGCATGCAACTTCTTGCACCAGCTTGGCCAGCTTCCAGCATCAGTCTATGAACTGGTTCTGATTTTCAAACCAATGACTTGATAAACCCCTTGCTACAAAGGCAGAATATCAATTTGTGAAGCACCATTACAGTGACATTCCTCCGGGATAACGCCGGTCTTGCAGCACAAGTGCACCGGAGACAGCATCCTCTCTCAGAGAGTAGTTACAGAATTACTTCCCAGAGGAGAATCCGCAAGCTAACTCTGACCACATTTAAAGACAGTCAGCCTGTCTTCACGTGGCCCACCACAGATCTCGCTCTTTCTGTATACTGGTGTCTCATGCAGTCAGGCTACGCTTTAGGGAGAGGAAAGAGAAGATGAAGCAGCTGCACAGGGTTCTTAGCAGCATGGTCTGTGCAGCAGCAATGGGCAGCAAATAACCCTACTACAAAATTAACATGACAAATATGGCCCTTCACAGCTTCAAAAATGTTTCAGCTCCCTCAATAACTGCCTGCTGGAACCTCTTAGTAAAACAAGTTAACAGCATCTGTGCGAAATGATAAAAGTACTGCCACAAAATGTACATTACACTACATGTTAACATTTTTCTTTCGCACCCTGCAAACTAGTGAAGTTTCTCAAATCTTTCAGTTCTGCTCAAGAAGATTGTCAAAATTCAAGAGACACTTTTATATGTTATCTGATTGAGGAAAAATCCAAACTCAAACTTCCTCAAGTTTCAAAATGGTCATGTAGAAATACAAAAAAAGCTATTCTTCATCTACGTCACCATAGATTGATTTTTATATTTTTGTAACACTTGCAGTTATCTAACCATTCATTATTCCACCTGAGACTATGCACTTACATGCTAACAGTTCTGATTTACATTAATAAGACAAAAAAAAAAATCATGCCTATTACAGCAGCCAACAAACACATTTAATCACCTAAAAACTTCTTCATCGTCATAGACTACAGTTCTCCCCAAAAAATAACACAAAGGACGTTTAATCACATGAAAAAGATACTCCTTCCTTTTAAAAACCAGTCTAATCTAGGTAGGATAAAACACAGCAGAATGGCAGTGCAGCAGCCCAGCGACTCCCACCCTGCACCAGACCAATCAGGTCTGGCTGGCAGGTGAGAGCCAGGGCTGGGGCGGAAAAAGCAGACAAAAAACATTATGTCACTTTGCCACTAATAAAAAGTGGTACTAGAGAAAGCACAATACAGGCAGCAACTCTAAGGCTGTTTTCAGATGAGGTGAAGCTCAAATAAGGAAAACCAGGGGGGCCCTATCAACCTAAATGGTAACATACAGAAATTCATCTTTTTATGCCTCCCGTTTCAGGCCTGCCTCCCTTGTTACACTTTCCTTGTCTATTTTTTCTATTCTGCCTATTTGTCCCAGACAAAAGTACAGTGAAGTTGACAAGCTGATATTCAAAAAAAAATTGGATCAACATGAAAAATAATGAAAATTAGATCCATTTGTATCAGCAGTACCAGAGCACTGCGCATTGCAAAGAACTGCCATGAACCATTTTTCTCAGAAACCTTTTTAAAAGCCCGAGCTTTAACAGTACTTGATGTCACATTTCTCACACCTAGTCTATAAAAACTTTCCTGTTACTGAAGAACCCAGTCCATTTTTTTCAAGCTCTACAGCGTGCAGGTTAGTGCTATTAAAAGGTCTGAGCCCTTCATACACCTAGCAGACAGGAGCAGAAGTTTGAATTTCCTAATAACTTCCTGGATATTTTACAATTGCTTCCTCTCAGGAAGTTTATTCAGTCCTTGCAGCTCCAACACCAACAATTCTTGTTGAGAGGTAAGGTGTCCAAGAATATTAAAAGCACATTCCTAAAATGTAGACACAGACCTGTTTCTGGCTCACTAACAATAGGTTTTTCTTCTGGCCAAATCTGTCACTATAAAGAAGGAGAGTAAGATCAGGGAATGCCCAATGCCTCGGGCTTTTTACAATTCATCGGTAAGCAGCATGGTCTCCAATCACAAATCGAAAAGCAAGTTGGGGGACAAGTCTGAAAGAAGAAAAGTAACATGTAGTAAATCACTACAAACATTGTGGGGAGAAGAAAAGAATTTCTTTCACAATACATTTAACATTATGCTTATTCATTTTCCAAACCCCTATTTTTCTCTCATCTTTAAGGTAACAAATAATTCCTCCCAAAACAGTAACGTGCCTGCATGTGCAACAGATCCTTTGTGTTCCACTTTGCATAAGAAAATTTTATCTGCAACTGATCTTAACATGCAATATACTGCTTACTTCCCAAAATTCCATCAGACTTATTTGCAGTAGAAGTGCTGTACTTGAAATTAAAAAAAAATAGGTCACCAGAACTTTTAAGTCAGGATTTTGTCAGATGGTCGCCTTTCAGTGCTTAGTCAGACCAAAAAAAAACCAACCCAAAAAACCCTCATAACCTATTAATCCTATTACTCTGAAGAACAACAAAACGGAGTTTTATTGTGTCATCTCATCCCGCACTTGTTCTAAAAAGAATGATTTTGTTCTTATAAACCCTCCCCCCCCCAAAGCCAGGTTGCTAAATTTCAAGATTATACCCTGTAATCATGACACCAAACCTTACTTTTCAGACTAAGAAAGATATCTTACGTATTATCATCAGGCAATCGACTGCTTAAAACCCATCTGCAATATTTTTCACATGTTACTACATTAGAAAGAAATATTTATTACATAAAATTATATCAGTGTCAAGCTGCTCTTCTAGAGAATTAACTTGAACTCTGTGAACACATGGAAAAGTTGTTTGGGTTTTTTTTTTAAACAACAGACATTAAATACTCTTGATTTACAAGTTCACTTACACATTTCTGCACATCTAAGATCCACCTGTTGAACAAACGTCTCTATAGCTGGTGAGCTGAACAGCTTTGTTCACACGGTCCTCTGCTTCTCACATGTACTTCTTAATTTACAGACTGGAGCAGAAGACACAGTTGCCCCAATTTTTCTGTTCCTTATTAATATTTTAAGGTTGCGTGAAGTATCTACTGAACTTTCACTGAAGTAACTGTTTCTTGCAAAAGCATAAAGCCTGACAGAATCCAGCTGATCACTTAAACTCTACTTCCAGTGCTTATCCACTGACTTCTCTATCCTACTCACATGGATTTCTTTTAAATGTCGAGCTTGTACTGCCAGAGTAGTTATGCATTAATATAAGTGTTGATTTTAAATTAAGCAAAACTTTTAATATTTAGCTTAAAAAGAAAGCTTTAAATGATACCCTGTCTTTAAACAATATTTTAAGCACCTTGCCAGAAAATATTCAGATAGGATTAAACAAAATGTACACGAGTCAGTGGGTCAGGAATTGCTTGAAAATGAGATCTTACATTTTGTAAAAAGGGAGAAGAGTGATAATTCCTAGTAATTTTTTACAAACTTATTAATAACCAAATCCACAAGGAAAAAACATCATAACTAGAATTAATTCAGAGAATAACTATACATCATTTTGCCACAGACGTTCCCCGTATCAGCCATCTCCTTTGTGCATTCATCAGCTGGATTAACACTGCCTCAGAGTGAAGATTGCTTCTCAACTTTTGCAGCACTTGACATCTTCAAAGCTCTTTAACAACCTTCATTAGTTAGCAGTAACAAGATTCTCCTCGAGTCCCAGGTCCGAGAACTACAAACTCGTAGTTTCACCATCAGCTTTTCACTAAAGGGAATTTGTTGTAAGGGTGGACCACAGAACAGAAAGACTCTGCTAAAACAGCACTAGGAAGGATAGATGTTATTACTACATCCTACTCGGAGTTATAAAACGGTAGAGATGCTAACTTACATCCCTGTTCTCCACTCAAAAAAATTCAGGAAGGACTCTTACTAAAGCCGGCACACAGAATTAAACACACCAAGCACACCTGAACAAGAAACTGGAGAAACCAAGAGAAAATGAAATTTTAAGAGAATGCACATGGTAAAAGTTCTGTGCCCAGAGCTCTTAACAATAAATAGATTAACAGAAACTACCCAAGTTGCATTAGAAGCCTGAAAGTGGCTAAGTAGGGAGCAGAGGGAACATTAGTGCCAAGTTTCAGTAACTGATTGTGTATGCTTGCACGCTTTATCTTTCCCCTCAAACTACAATTTGCCTGCATATGATTTCTCTTTCTGCCACTTTTAAAGTGATTTATTCTCTTCAGAAGGGGAATAAGGTCTTATATTGATCAAATATTTAGGACCTTTCAGACATTAAGTGCCACAGATTACAAAGAAAAAAGGTCCAAACCAGTAAAGTACGATTAAAATTGAAAATTAGCCACAAATATTGAAGGAAGGAACGAACAAACAACTAGCAAAACAAGATTCAAAGAACTAAAAGGCTTATCCACCTTCCTTGCAAAGTCTGGCTCCTTACTGCTAAATAGCCACTACGAAGAGCTTTACACAGGAGCTGATGAAAGGTGTCTGAATATAGGTCAGCAAAAGGCTTTTGGATCCAGCTACAGCCACTAATTAGATCACTTTCAGTTATTAAAAAAAGAGAATAGGAAAAAAACCTCAAAAACAAAGGGTTTATCCCTCAAAACACTTTGAATTTTTTTCTTTTCTCTAATTGTCAGTGGCCTTCGGTTTCAAAGCAACTGATTTCTGCCCCAGATCTGAAATTGTCATCACAACAGGCAAAACATGTCAGCGATCATACTGAGCAAGAACCTCCAGCAAAAGTCAGACTGAACAACATTTGCAGCAGTGCACAAAGAACCGGGGGCGGGGAGAACTTTAAGTATGTTTTCAAGATACAAAAGAATTCTTCAGTTTTTCTAGTAGAACATTGACTGTTTTGTCTGATGCTGCCAAAACCCACAAGGCAAAAAAAAAAAAAAAAAAAAAATCTGACTTTTTTTTTCCCTGAAGTATACAGTTCATACAGGGTTCCTTGTACCAGCTTGTTTATGCCTTCTTTTCTGTGAAACAAGCCTTTATGTCTCCATAGTGGAAAAACCCACTGGTTTATATCCTTTTTGAGATGCATGCAGCCAATTAAATTGTAAAGTAATACCTGTTTCAAAGTCTAACTCAAAGAAACGATACATTCCTAGACTGGGACCACAGCCAAAGAGGTCACCTTACACCCTGTGGTCACGTGAGAATATTCAGGTTTGGGAATCTGGTATTTTGATTTCCATATAAAGTAAAATTGGAGGTTGAACGGATGAAATCTTGTGTATTCTGTGTACACAAATTGTGCTCGTTTCTCAAGTGATAAAGTTAATATTCCAAGGAACAAGAAAAGACAGTTCAAGAGTTCACAGTGATTCCAAGCCATTCGGAAAGACTCAGGAAAGTGACAACTGCTTGTAGCTCTACACTGCTCCAAAATAATTTTTAGTCATGAATAAACTATTATGTGACAAGACTATACGCATAAAAATAGTGTAATCTACGCAAAACAAAAGTGAAACAACACATTACAATAAAATCCACTTGTCAAAGTAACAAGCCAAGTAGATTTATTTCCATATGAAAACTGTTATGAAGACTGACGCTTTTTATATTAATTTCTAGTTTTCATCAAAATAAACAGCATGCATGCAAAGTGCTTAGTGCCACTAGAAGCAGCTACTGGAAATGAGGTGCACGCAGTGAAGTACAGAGCCCACCCGACTGCTAACGCAGTTTCACATCTACAGCATTCCTTCAAGTTCACACAGTATCCAAAATAGGCAAAGATCTAGAGGAAAAAATATACTATAAAAAGCAGAAAAAAAATGCTAAGTAAAACCAAAAGTGCCTACAAGTATAAATTGATAAAGATTTGCCAGCATGACAGAAAGTGCAGCCATCCGGTCCTGGTCGCTAATGGGGACCAGCTCCCTGAATAAAGCAGTGCTGCAGCCCCGATGGGCACCTACCGCTTCCATCACCTGTGTCAGACACCTGCAGACGCCTTTCCACAGCTACACCTTTACCCCGATTCAAAGAACCCAATAATCCCTGAAATAACTTCCGTATTTCGGAGGGCAAGCAAGCAGTACGCCACGAACAACGAAAGGCAGTTGCTATCACCAGCACACATCACTTCACATGGCTTACAAAATGACACAAGGAAGGTATCAGGTGAACACCTTTGTACCCACCCCGCACCAGCTGCTTCAGTACAAGGACCACATTTTCAATTTAAGGTGGGCTGCACTGCTCTTTAAGCTCTGACCAACCTTTCGCACCCTGGGCCCAATACACATGCCCTTCCAGCACACCTTTATTTCACTTGGAGAACTGCCTTTGAGATTATGAGCGGTCTCGCTACCTGCCAAGTCCCACCAGGCAAACTTGTCTGTACTGCTCTACAGCAAGAGACAACTACACATTTTAAACTATTTTTAAGTAGGGCTTTGAGCTAAATATTATGCTTTCTGTCTAAATTTAGCAGCATAAATCTGTATGCATGGTACTCTGTCTCCAACTGATGCAAATCAAAAATACACCCTAAAGTTCTCATGTCGTGGGGATTTTTGGATGGATACTAGAAGTCTAGTAAATTCACCAAAACAAGTACTTGTATGGTTTTTGTGACATCTGTGCCTGATAGAAGCTGTGGGGTCAAATTCACAGGTTGTATTCTTCTGAATTAGTGAAGTTAACGTAGTAACAGTGCTTTCTTTGGAGCTTTCAAGACACAAGGCAGCTAGTTGTGTTGTATTCTCACAAAGTTCTCTGTTTTAATACATTAAAAACTATACTGTTTAGTCCACATGAAAAGTCCTCGCAATGACTACACGCATTTAACTCCTTTGTCAGAGCCACACCACGCCACAAAACTGATATCCATGTATAAGACACTTCTCTACCTGTTTGTTAAACCAATGTCACAAGGACCCAGCAAAGCTAAAGACAGATTAAGGTGTCAAAATCAATTTTTGGCAGGAAAAAAAATCTGTATCTTCGTTAGCTACTGAGTTTTCAGAGGAAGAATTGACTTAATATTGGCATCATTAACATCTAACAGTGAGATTCACAACACTTTTCAAGCAAAGGATACATCAAACGGCTGCACCATTGACTGATGTTTGGATAAACACCACCAAGAATGCTCAACTACATGTTCATATAACCTGTATGTACCCCAATATTTTGTGATGTTCCAGAAAAATATTTTTACTGATTAACCTCAGACTTCAAAAAGTAAATTTTTATGTTTAAGTCATGCACAAAATCAACTGTGTTGACAGAATATAGTATGAACATCTTTACTTCTTAGAAGCTTTTCTGCAGTTGTCTTTGGGGTACTGAAAGTCACTGAGTTTTCTTGCTAAGAAGTAAAACTCCAGATTTATTTATATCTCTGTATAAATCTATAACGTAGCTCTTCACCATGAAAACGTCCCCAGTGCAAGTGTGAACTGAGAACAATGAACCACCCAGACAAACTGCCGTAACAGATTGTGAAAGGCTTTGTCTTTCAGGTCCGTCATGTTAGAAGTAACAGTTTAAGTTCTTAGTCTTTCTAGAATTTATCACCACTAAAAACTGCTATAATTTTGATACAACTATTAGCCAAAGCTGGTATCAGAGAGGCACAGCAGGGGAAGAGTCACCTCGGGTATAAAGCAATCAGTTGTAATCCTGGTCCTTCGTGTCCATAGCTACAGAAACGCATTTAATTTCTTGAGCAAATGAAGCTGCATAAATTCAGCCTTCATCTCTTCCCGCACCACAAGACAAGTGTGCTGCGTCGTGTGTAAATTACTCCTCCTCATCCTGGGAAGGAAAATCTGCTGGGCTCCGGCCACTTCTGCTCCAAGGAGGGGAGCGCGGCAGCCTCTCCCCAGTCACAGCTCCATTCTTGCTGCCACTGATGGCTAACAGCTTTCTCCAGCCCCCTGCTGTGGCCTCAGACATTCCTCTGCTCTGTCAAGCAATGAAAATATCAGCAACAGGATCAGAGCAAGCCTCGGAGAGAAAGACTGGTTCTCTCGCATCCAAAGCCTAGGAAAGAACATGGGCGTCTTTTGGGGTTCACAATACAAGTAATGACTATAAATTACAACTGTTAACAGTGGTTTTCTGAGCTTCAGACAAATTAAGACCTCGAAAAAGTCTCTGATAGTTTTGCATCGTTAAAAAGCCTTACAATCCTGCAGGATGCAACCGAAGTTTGTAAGCGTTCATTAAGCATGGCAGACTTCTGCTCCGCGCTGATATGTACTAGCAAAAAGGAGGACAAGCAAAATTAGAAAGCAAGACTTCTCTTTCTGTTTGAAGTCTCAGTACAGGCACAGCCAGCAACTCTATTCTTCTTCTATTCAACTTCATACCGGAGTGGTCAAGGGTTAAAGTGGTTTAAAAAAAGCATTAAGAAAGGAAAAATATTTTTTCTACAATGAGGAACACTTGAGAAAGGCTCTAAGCCCCAGGCTAATTGAAAGAAAACAATGCCAAGGAAGGAGGCCCTCACTACAGTATTCAGGTTTGGATTTTACATTCACCTACTTAACCAAGTAAATATATCTAAATAAAATTATTCAATCACAGTGCAGCTTCCAGGCCACATTAAGGTAGTAAGATTCTTGTAATTGCACTCCTCTTCACATATTTAAAAATCCTTTCGATGTTTAGTTAAAAAAGCTAATTGCCAACAGCTAGAAAGAGTGAAAACACTATCCTTTCCACTTCTGGGGTGGGGGAGAATACTTCCCACCCTATTCACCTCTCAGCTCTGCTGAGCAGCTTCAATATCCTCACAGAGCCTCACTGCTTTATAGCAAGTCACAAAGCAAATACACCCATCTCCCTGCAAAAACAAATTATATTTCTGTGACTTTATCAAGTGAAATCCTACTTCTACAAAGTATCTACACATTTATGGATTGCATTAGCATGAAAGAGTCACACATTTAATATTTTTTAAAATGCAGATAACCACCTCAGTTTGCAATTCCAGTGAAGGTGCAAGGGATTTGTGCACAAACACATTACTCGCCCATATCAAATCTGAAGCTCAGTATGACACATTACTCCCTCCCACTCCAAGGTGGATTTGCACAGGAAAGAGAAGATGCTGAAAGATCTGTCAAACTGTTTTACTACCATCATCTGACACAGTCTGCATGTCGGTGCTGTTGCCTAACAAGCATCTGTGGCACTTTATAGCTCAGCTCACCACCTCTGCCTCCCTTATACATCCAGACTGCATCCCACTCTGTCCCTTTTTTCTTCTATCGTATGTGTGTTTCCCCCTTACCTGTATCTGCGTGCACATTATCCACCTCATACAACTTCCCAGAGACACTGTGGGGTGGAGGGATGCAAAAGGAAACCTAGGATTTTTTCAGAGTTGAAAAATCTATCTAATTTTAATTCAAGTCTAACCGGGATTTTATACAAGTCTTCCATACAGTTTCCTAATTATTATTTCAGTTTAGCCTTGTGGATGACACAAACCAGGTTATGTCCACATTCCAAAAGTGTATTCTAAAACTCTTTATTTTTGTACACCAAAAATCATGAAGCAACTTCAGAAAGATCTCACATGATATTACGGCAGTGCTCAGAAAATATCTTCAAGTTATCAGGACAGTTTCTCAAAAGCTTACATGCTTAATTTAAAATGACTGTCCTATTGACGAGAGCAGTTTAGCTTTTCTGTGATAGTTCTGATCACCAGATTTCTTTTTTAGTCAAGTATAGTAAGATAAAGAATGATGCCAGATGTCACAAACAGTTTGAAACAGACTTCCACAATAAACATTTTTTACTGATGCTTTTCTGTAAAGCAAACTTTGAAAGTGCAAAAACTTGTGTAACGGAGAGCAATTAAGTCAGGTCCAGTTCTATCTTTATAGAAACAAACAAACAAAAAGTTAGACATAGGGATGGCAAGGCCACAGCAATTAAACACTTATCACAGAAATACGTTTCTGATTTTACCAAAGAGTGAAATCCAGCACAGAGTAACTTTGGAGGCAAACGGTGAGGAAATGCACCACAGAGTTTACACAAAGGGGAGGGGTGGGAGGAGCTAATCTTAAAAAAACCAGCCACCACCTCCCCCAGAATAGTTTATTAAAGCAAGAACTCCGGCATCAAAGTGTACAATAAAAAAATTAATGTGTAATGCCTTTGTGGTAAATTACTGAACTTCTGGTAAGCTAAATGATCTGTAAATGCACAGTTGTCAAGTTGCTCTTTTCCTGCACCAAAAGCCTGCTAAGGAAAGGAACAGTCACTGACTACATTTATGAGCTATTTTTGACAAATATTTACATAATCTTCATTTAGTTTTGAGTCATGTACATGCTCATTGGTACAGATCAGTTACAATTACAAAAATTAGAGGATTTGGGTGTTTTTAGAAGTTGATTTTTGCCCAACCAGTCTATTCAAGCTCACGCTTTCATTTTCACCTCGTTTACAGGGAGCAGTAATGCACCTGCTGAGTACATTACAGCTACCTTCTTCAATCAGTTTTTCCACCCATGTGCAAATCGGAAGACTTGAAAACAAGCACTGTATTTTTTTTATTCTAAAAACACTGAGGAAATGGCATCTCAAAATGAAATTACTTCCATACAGTGACACCACTGAATGCTGTGTTACAGCCTTGGAAGAGTATATAAGCAATTACAGAACAAGCATGGCTGTTTCTGATTGAAACCACTGTAGGAAACTGCATAAATAACAGTTATTATCATAAAAGGTGAGTCTGCTTTTACAGTGATACCCAGACATCATTTGGTCAATATCTAAAGTCCTTCTATCAATGTCTTAAAAAAACGCCTAAAGAGAAATTTTCCAAATGATGAAGCAAAAGGCATTCTCATTACCGGAACTCCAAAATGCTACCTAAAAATCTGTAACAGCTTCCACAATTAAAAAAAAAAAAACTGTATAGCAGTAACAACAGAAATATTTCTGCTTATTTGCAGCAAATAGGTAACAATTTCCCACCCACACAGCACCTTTGGAAGCCCTGAAAGAAGATTAAGTCCTGTTTCTGAAAGCACTAATAAGAAAAGTTATAAAAACATCAGCAGTAACATCCATGACAATCTGCTGGCCGCTAGGGAACAGACTCTTACCCCATTCCGCCATTACCTTTCAGGCGATTTGAGCCGTGGTATGACCTCTACCCTTCAGTTTTCCAAAGATCTGTGGTAACAGGTAAAGCCAGACAATGACCATACAGCTATGAAAAAGGAATCGGGACACACGCATCAACCTCTCCCTACTTGAATCCAAGCTACCATTTTTCTGACACTGCAGGACAAAGTTAAATCTGTCTGAACTCCTTGAGTGTATTTCATATCTTAAAATCACTACTTGATTTTGTTCTGTGGCAAGAGTCACACATTTCTTTAAAAAATACATAAATTTCCAATCTTTGGGCTACTGATACAAACCATAAAGCAAAAAAAAAACAATAGGACAAATCAAAACGCACACACAGATCAGACCTACTATAGACAGAAACTTCCAGCTACCTTGAATGCTGTCTTTTTTCCCTTAGATTGATGTCCACAGCAAAATGAAAAGCTGGCAACAACAGCAAATAAAAAAAAACAACTGGAAAACTACTTTAAGAAGTAACATTTCAGATTCTGGGCTGATAATACTGTTGCCATGAGCACGAGATACTCCAATCAAGCTGAACCAGAATAAGTCTTTAACTAGCACTACCCAGAAGAAAGAATATATCAGATCCTGCTGTGGATGCATTTGATGACTGGCTTCTCTTCCTTCCACATTCAGGAATCAACTTCCCTCCCCTTCAAAGGCCTCAAATTTGAAATAGGAAAACCTCTGTCCACATGCTGTGGTGTTACCTTGCAGATTCTGCCTGCTTATTTTACACTAGACCCACCGTATTCACATGAACTCTAAGGGATACTACTTATCCGTACTCATAGACAACAAATTCAAAAGTGAAGCACACCGATTTAGACTCAATAGCACAACTGAAAAAAATCTCAGTAGGTCCAATATCACACCACATTTCCTGTAACTATGGTTTCTGTATGTTTTGTTTCACCCACAGCTCAAAAAAGTACATAAAACCACAACACAAAAATAGTTACCAAATCACTGCAGATATCTAAGCCATTTCTGACCTCTTAGTATTTAGATTTTTTTCAAAAACTACCATAGCTTCATATAAGGAGATAAGTAAAAAGAATCCACGGAAAAAAGTACAGAAACGAAAATTAAGGCTCCAAAGACCTGAACTAGGTACAAGCAAACAACTACCTGTGACAATTAGGATAAAGAAGCTATTTCACACTTCATGCAGAAGACAAGCCACGTCAGAGTCTAGAAAAGGAAGCAACCTGGGAAAACTACGAAGAAGGGCTGTCACACCCAAAATTTGCAGTGTACATTCTCATAGCTCTTAATGGTAACAAAAATAATGTGTCCCATAAAGCGTATTTAAATTTGCCCTTGCAAATGAAAAAGAATATACTCCTGTAATTTCAGACGTAATCCCTGAGACCGGCCCTTTATCAGCACCTAAACAAGTCAAGATGCCTTGCACCGCTACACTGGTTGATAGAGGCAGGTATATCAGCATAATAATGACTTCTACCGCTGTATTACTATTATCTCCATAAGCAAAAAGGAATAATTAAGTCATTTCAAAAAACCTTCCCCTAAATTGCTCTGCAGAACCACCAAAACTATACTGAGACAGGCCACAGTGCAGGAAGGGAGCCGTTTTCCATCCCCCCACTTGCCCCCATCTACACAGCCTGAGTACAGCTCGCCTTCACGTCAGCCTCCCAGCACACGCACATCCCTGACACGCAACGTCAACGTTCATTTTCTCTGGAGAAAACCTGAGCAATGGCATCTTTCACCATTAACTTGGCCGGAAGTCTCCACACATTAGGAGTCGGTGTGGCTGCCAAGTAGGCTTTCCGTGCATCTTTGCCAGCATATTGTCACATCATAGGTCACCTATAAGCTTTTCTTACACTCCCAACCAGGTTTCAATGCAGTGTTAGCCTTACAGGATTTCATGATCAGCACAGAGATGCTTTTGAAAGTCCTGGCCTCCCAAAGCTACAGCACAGCTGTCAGTATGCAACAGATTCAAAGCGACACCTGAAATGATATGCTACACAAGGCAATCATCATTAAATGAAGTTTTGTCCACACTTTAAGCAAGTAAGCAGCTAGTGCATTCAAAGAATTACCAGGCCTCTATCCTCTTCCGAAAGTGTAACCTATGACAATTTTACATTTCGTTTCCTCAAGGCTAAGTATTTTCAGATGAAATCTGTAGCTTTATTCCCACTTAGGAACCAGCCAAACAAATAAGATTTCACATGTGGGGAAAAAAGTAACAAAAACAAAACAGTAATTAAAGCTAAACTGAGAATTTGTTACCAATCTAAATGTGAACTTTTATGAAACATTACCAAATTCATTTTAAAACACTAACATACACTTTCTGACAAAATCTTAGTCTATATATCTGCAGTCAATGTGCTATAATACACCATAATATTAAAGATTAATATGGTGACAGAAGACATGGGATACATTTTGTTCCTAATGCTTTTCGTGTTCAAACACTAAGCCAATCTCTACCCCCACCTGGAAAAGCAGTCTCCCTTTCCCACAACACTGTTCCCACGTGCTCACATCACCCTCTCCCTCCTGCTAGCAGAAGTACTCATGCAGGCACGCGGCGCAGCAGATCAGAGAAGCAATCCCATTCTCTGCATCTTCCACAAATGCTTGTGAAAGCAAAGGGCAGAGCATAGTCTGCCGGTCCTCCTCCTTTTAATGGCACTGCCAGCTTGAAATATTGAAACTAAACACATGAAAATAGGATTAACATCTGGCAATGACTCCCTATCTGCTATGTTTCATATCTGCCCAGACAGCTCTCTAGCAAAAGATTCACAAACTGGTAACAAAATACCTGGAATTTCTGCAGTGTGAGCACTGACAGCTCAACACCAAAAACGCCAATTCCAACTGCACCAGAGCATACTGCAAACTGTTCAGGTGTCCTACCACATCAAAAAACATTTCCGGATGCAGTTTTCCTTTATTTCTAGTTCTTTTATACTTCCTTCCTTGCCTGTTTTCAAACAGGAACATTTGGCTTTATAAATTTATTTTGGAAATATTTCATCTTCTTGTTAATAGCCAGCTTTCCCGTCTGCTATGTACAACACTACACCGACCATTGGTTTCAAGCAATTACTCATTTTTTAACCAATGTGACAATAACCCCTTAAAATTTAGAGAACAAGCTATACTCTCCTTCTTAACACACAGTCAAGAGATTTTAGAAGCCATGACAGGTCTAATGACTTAAATGACTTTTGACAGCCTGTTCTACTTTTAGAAAGAATATCCAAACGCCTCTATTTGTGGCTCTCCCTTTCTTGCTACAGTTACATTATAAGGTTTCAAAGCATGAACGACAGAGCGTTGTTAAGAAGAGATGTTCAGGTTCATTGTAAACAGAGGAAAACTGAGAAAGATGAAGTTTATACAGAAGGACTTGACGCCTCCTCAGCCCAAGTGGAAGCGAGCTGCTGGACCACTACACCGAAAACCATGAGCTGAAAAAAAGCTGGAAGCTGCAACCAGGTGCTCAAGTCCGTTAGTGATGTCAGTAATATAAGGGCATCTCTGTCAAAAACAAGATAAAGGAATAATCAATGGAGCCAAAATAATCAGAGATACAGCTTTTGCATCCAAGGCAATACAGCTGCAAAGTGCCATGCTATAGATACAAAAAAGCCTACATGTGTTCATAGGTTCACCTAAAAATGTGAAGACAAACTAAGACTTTCCATGTACATCTTAGTAGAGAACACCAAAGAAAGTAAAACTTTTCTAGAAAAACACTCATTATTACTCGAGTGTAAACTACATGCAGAACATTAAATAGATGGCAGCTGTAGAAAAGCACCATGTCTCTTCCAAACGCCATGAAGTTTAAATATTTTAATACACGAGAAACACCAGTTAAACCTATATTGGTACAAATGTTAACCTACAGAATACCATAGACATGGCAGCAGCACTGCATTAGTAACCTCTAGGTCAACACTGACATTAGACACGTCAACAAAGCTAAAAGCACATCAAACAAGACAAATTTATCAAAGTATAATAATAATGGAAGACAACTGTGCTAGCTACTGACACACACTTTGACCAACTGTCACAAAACATGACAGCTTCAAGACGTGTAAAAAAGACATCAAATAAAAACAAAGGTAAAATATTAAGAGCCCCCATATATGCAATGGCAGAAAGCCAGAATCAAAAAATACTCAGAAGCTGTCCATACTTCTAAGCCAAAGATCAAAATACATAAGTGGCAAAGTTCAGCAGAGCTATTCCGATCAAGCAGAAATACAACCCCACTGAACGCTATCGGAAGGACATACAGCACACAGGCGATTAGAAAATTAGGAGAGAGAAGTGAAATTTTAAGGGAGCAAGAGTGAGATACACAAAAGCATCGGAACTGCTAATCAAACTAAAGACCACAAAGACATTCAGGCCTTCAGTGGCAGTCAAACAAAGGTTCTCCCAGCATCACCGAGTAAAAACACACCAGGTATCTGAAGGGCTGAAACATCTGATGGACCTCTAACTGGCTCAGCTACTTCCAAACACTAACACCTTCTTAGCTTCTGTAATAGATAAATGAAAAGTACACCATTTTGAGGTTTCTAATGCAAAAGTATAAAAAAAACCCACCACAAAAACAACAAAGACATGGTAAGATTCACTCGTGTATGGGTAATTTCATTAAAACTTAGCTAACGACAAAGGAGAGTTGCATATTCAGATTCTTTGAACAGATTAATGCAGTAGTGGGTAGTTTAACCACAGAACAGTTTTTCCACTTTAAAAAGACCTCTGGACAAAGCCATATGACAAGAGAATGCCAAAAGTTATCAGCCTGCTAGGTTTTGATGAGACACAGAATAACCAAATGGCCAAAACTCACACTGATTAAAGTCATTCCCACAAGCTAACACCTCTCCAATGTACTAAGAAAAAGATCAGCAGATTACAATGTGCACATGAAGAAATTCAGCATAAACTGAACACTTGATCTCCTATGGTAACCAGTATCAAGTCAACTGCACAAACTGCCTCACAGCAAAGAAAATTCGCTGCTAATGTACGCAGAACGATGCATTTTGAAGTAACAAAGCGCTCTCTAACATGTAATTCACTGTTTCTAGATTGACTTACCAACTGAAGAGAAGATCTCTTACTGAATAACTATGCAAACTAGAATGCAAGAGGAACAGAAAGTATAAAACATTGTCACATCACAAGTTACCAGCACCTTCCTAAGCATGCCATAGTCAGCCGTGGTCATTTCACGGTAGCAAGCCAAAGGCGAATCAGGAGAGTTCAAAGACTGGCAATGAGAATCAGTGAACGCCATTAACGAATACATAAGTTTATGTATTTGGAGCCCAGGGAGTTCCTGAGTTGGACAGCCCTTTCTGAACAGCACCTTTAGGGATCTGTGATTTTTTTTCCTCCAGTCACTTTCAAGTACCCAGAACATCCAGAAGCAATGAGTGGAGTGATATTGTTCAGCCACAGTGTAAGGAAAAAAAAACACAACAAAAAAAAAAAAAACACCTCTTTTTGCTTTGCAGTAATTTACTTCTTAATCAGATTGCTAAAAGGACATTAAGTTGTTTTCATTAAAATTAAACATTAAATCTCTTCACTTTCTACGCAACTCACACATCTCATGGTTGTTATATTACTTCAGGGAATTGCCCAAATTCCCAAGAAAGTTTAGCAGCAGAACGTCGCCAATTCCTTCACTCCCTTTGATAAGGGCAGCTTTCATTTAAAAAAAAAAAGATATTTTAACTGATGCAAAAAGAGTTTATCATGAATTGATAGTCTGTTTATTTTGTAAAATTAAGATATTCTCTTCATCACAAATACTGAATTGTAAAAAAAGCACTTAAAATTAAACCATCTGAAATACGAGACATAGCTAGGGCTTCAGTTTTCATAAAGAACTCTGCAACTACACACATACAAACTGTGCTTATACATTTATATGGAATTAACCAGGATTACCACCTTCATCTTGGCAATTTAACTGGAGAACTAAATCAATAGCATCCAATCAGTAAAATATGATTGTTGTTTCCACAGCGCTGAGACATTTTCTCTATTAAGAACTGTTTTGCCTTTTTTTTAAGATCAATAGCCTCGGAGCATTACATTTAACTGTTCAAGGCACCGACCCCTATTTCACCATGACACTCTGAAGCAGCACCCCTCTAAATACCCAGGGGAGTATTGCTCCACCCAGAACCCAGCACACGGACTACGCAAACACGTATCTCTGCCTCAGCAACCATTTCCAAACGCCATACTAAGACTTGATTTTTCAGGGGCTGAACACCCAGTTCTTAACATTCATAGGAAAGTAAATAAACCTATTCTGTACCCAGCACTGAAGCGTGAGAAGCCGCAATCTTGACGCTGCAGCAGTAAAGCCTCCCCTCCACTGACTGACATCTTGATGCTAGGACAGATTCCTTACAAGAAATGAGCATTAATCAATTATTAGCAAGAATTTCAGTTATACCTCCTCATAGACAAAGCAAAGTGAAACTTTTAAAATCCCGCATATATAAAAACACCACACATTTAGAAAAGTTAGCTACAAACATATCAGCATACATTTTACACGCAAAATTATTTCCATGCCAAACTAGTGACGGTACAAAAATTTGCTTGGAAACCCTGTATCATACTCCGGATGATGCTGCACAAGTTAAATGCTTTCATAGTTTGACAGTAAAGGCAAAGAAACACATCACATTGCTCTTTGTGTAGTTTGCTGAAACTCCCACTTCCACGTTCACTCCTTATCACACTCCTCCACTTCCTAGCAATGCAGCAAACATGCATTAGGTGCCCACACAGTTTTCAGACTTTTCTGAGAATCTCTAGTTGAAGGTTACTGTCCTGCAAATCACAAAATTTTATCATCAGGAATAACCAAACACTCCTATTTATATAGAGAAAAATGTACAGTATGTAATTTTCTTACTTAAATTGCACTGATAAGTTAGCAGGAGGTAACTAAGCCAAGTGATTTTTTTTTAAAAAAAAAATGACAATTTTTGTTTGCTATTTTTCACTGTGATAAGTATTAGACACAGGTGTGTACGCCCATCTTAGAATTTTTAAATTGAGGCGATAGTTTATTAGGATAGCTTCATAAGCCAGTCAAATCATTTTCTCAGATGACTAACAAAACAAATAAACACATGCCGCAAAAGCCATACACAACTTCGGCGCTTCTAACCAAGGACACGCGACAGTGCGTCACCACAGCCCCAGGAAAAGGTAGCGTGATTCATAGATTATTAGAACAATAGTTCATCCTCGCAAGAAATACGCTCCAGTATCCACAGACATCTTCACTGTTGCCTACTCACACACGCGTATCGTCAGCAGCATTGGCGTCTGCACACCTCAGGACCTACAAGCAGTCCAACTGCTTCTATCGCATCGTACGCAACGGCCAGAACTCACGAGGCTGACACACACCGTATTTACACGAAACGGGAATATCAACTGGAGACCTGTGCTTAAGTGACTTGGGATGTAATTGAGACCTGAGTATTTCTAGTGTATTTTTAACTTGCAATATATTTAGAAATAATCAAGAAGTGCATACAAAACAGAAACAAATTATGACCTGATGTTTCTAAGGAACCCAAAAGATCTATGCTCCCATCTTCTTTAGCTTTCAACACCCTACCCTCACACCCTAGAGGCAGCACCCTACAGAGCAGCACATGCTGTGCCAATGACCAGGAATCAACACGTTGCTAAAAAGACCTGTCCAGCTCCAGGAGCCTCGTGCAGCTTTCATGCCCCCCAGTTTTTAATTACACACAATCGTGGATTTCCAAAACTGCCAGTTTGCCCTTTAACAACAAAATACATATTGATTCCAAGGACATCGAGAGTACCAGGGAGAGACAGAACAAATTTCCTGCTTCTGAATTATCTCATTTGCAATCTTAATGGTGTATATAGGTTATCGCAGGTTTTCTATTAAAAATTAGAAGTGATACCAACTTCAATTCTATTCTTAATAATGCAATCCTGTATAGATCAAAGTTTTTACATTAAACTCAAGTCCGTTTCAAGTACTTACAAGAGGCAGGATTTTGCTTCAGTTAATGCTTGTTCCTTACTACTGACTTTTTTGGTTTTATTCCCTTAGTTAAGTGAAATAGTCCTCATTTTAAAATCAGTAGCTCGTTTTACCTTATTTGCAATGCAATCATATAGACTAGGAAGCACATTAATGTTTACAGATACACATATAAATGAAGTTATGCAATTTTTTCCTAAAATAATTCAGCCACACTCTTTTCTTCTTCAGAGAGCAATGACTGGCTATTTATAGATGGGATCAAATGTCACTTAAACAGCTACATACAAAGAATACAGGCTTCCAAATCTATAACTTCTGCTCATTCACATCATTTTTATCTATACCAAAAGGCCAGCTTTTTTTTTTTTCTTTTTGCATTAAAAACCTACTGTTCTGGACATAGCAAGAAACACTTCAGTCCTGTCAAACAGAGCTGCAAGTCTCACAGCTAAACCCCCACCTGGACCTAGAAAGGTGGCATCCCTCTGCCTCTGGCCCTCTGCACCCACCTAACAAGACTCCTCAGAGAACGCCAGAGATCAAGCTTCACGCAAAACACGGGACAGAAGATGGCATCCTGCATCTAAAACAAAAAGGGGAGCACTTTCATGCCTGAAGTGGAACATCTGTACCCAACTCCCTCGCTTTCAAGCAGGGAGGGATTTGAGTGTCCCTCTCCCCCCTGCCAAATACAAGAGTATGCGGAACATCGGCTAT